>NC_132800.1:14250476-14857142 GCF_048594095.1 Paramormyrops kingsleyae | reverse complement strand
CCTATTAAACTCAGACCCAATGGTGACAACCAACCTGCCCCATACAGCCACCAGTCTCTGCCAAATCCCTGCAGCTGACAGTGTATGAGCTTAATGAGGGATCATTTCCAATCAGTGCTGGCTGGGTTTCAGTCCCTGAGGCATCCAGCATCATGACGCTCCAAACCCCAGCCCTGTGCTGTTTTTATACCTCCTGTCAGCTCACATCACTATTGTACAATGAGGCTCTCTGGAGCCTCAAAAGGGGCCAATTGTAATTTACTGTCCTCTGCTCCCTGTGTCACCAACAGAGATCAGCACAGTCAACAGTGGAGGACAGCGAGAGGATCTTCACTGAGATGATCCGCTCCATTGAGAGAACACGGTCAGAGGTGACAGAGCTGATCAGAGATCAGGAGAAGGCTGCAGTGAGTCAGACTGAAGGACACATGGAGAGACTGGAGCAGGAGATTGATGAACTGAAGAGGAGACACTCTGAGCCAGAACAGCCTTCACACGCAGAGGTAGCATAAGTTACTGCTATCTTGACGATATAAGCCCATATAGTAGTGGTGGTGGTGGTGGGGGGGGGGGGGGGGGTGTTGAGGTCTCTGCAGGTTAGGAATCCCTGCCTGTGTCCAGAAGGTCATGGCTTCAGGTCCCATGGCTGGCAGAGTCATTAAATCACTGCTGGATCCCTGTGCAAGACACTTAACCCCAACTGCAGTGACACTGTGTGACCCTGTGCCAAAGCTTTTCTCACTTGTGCATTACTTTGGACAGAAGCAGCTGCTGAATAATTATATGAAAAATGCAATGTAAATGTAAACCCGAGTATTCAAATGGATGAATGTTTTCATTTGTATTCAACTTATTTGTCATTTGTTCCTTTTACTTTGGTAAAATACAGCTTTGGTAATACACATTTACATATTTATTTTTGATTGTCTTTGATGTCTTTTGTCCCTTTATTTTACATAGTTTGGTGAGGATGGCAGTAGGGGTTTGTTGATATAGATTTAATCATGTAAAGCACTTTGCATTGTGTTGCATTTCTAGGAAAAGTTATATATAAATAAAGTTACACTGACTGATTGGTTGATTGATTTGTTCTGATGAAGCTGTTTTATCTGACTTTGTGTCTGTAGAGGTGCCAGGACATTTATTTAGAGGTGCCTGTTACTCCTGAAGCTGGATTTGGACCCAGAGTGTCTGTTAGTCCACAGTGCTATTTTTGGAACGTGATGAAGGTGGTTTCTCAACTGAAGGATCAACTGGAGAAGGTTTGCAAAAAGAAATCAACAGAGATCCCTCATGCAGGTTTATAAATAAATACATTTTCCAGTTTGTTCATGTTAATATAGACCATGCAGAGAGAGTGTACAGTACAGTCAGCCTCACGTTTGTGTGACCAAGTCAGATTCAGTTTTCAATAAGTTTAAATCTTTGTGAAAACTGATGAAAGAGCTCCACATTCTATAGGCTGCAAAACCCAGATCACATGAATCATGTTTCTTCTAAATTATACAATGCAAAAACCTGTATTATGTGTATAACTTATAATAATTTGCAGTTTGTTAAAATGCCTGTTATTGTCCCTCATAATGATAATAATCTACTGCTGTTGTCTCCACAGTGAGTGAAGTCCATCTCCCACAAGTAAATTCCTTTTACTCACATCCCTGTTTCTCTCTGTCTCCTTCTAGTTACCAAAGACACCATCCTACCGGTATTAGTGCCCAGGACCAGAGCAGAATTCTTACAATGTGAGTCTGTTCACACACACGCTTCTCTCTCCCTGTATGAGGTGGAGTGTGTTTTATTGTGTTTCATTTTCTTCTGCTAGTGGAGCTTCTCTTTCTCTCTCCCGCTGCCTCCTGGCCTTTCACATTTACATTTATGTCAGGAGCCTTTGAATTTTTTGCAATGCTGATGTTTAATATTCTTTTACTAGTCATGTTGTTCTTTAAGGCATCCATACTGAGAATTTAACTATATAAAAGACTACAGGCACTCATATAATAAAGGCTTTTTCAGTGATGTTATAAACAAATCACTGTAAAATATATTTTCCAAAAATATATCAAATGCTGCTACATAAGATGAAATGTATTAATATAATAAATAAAAATAATACGTATTTCAATGACATATTTCAAAGCCTTAAACCATTCCAAAAAGGTTCGCACTCTTGTTTAATGTAGGGAGTGAATAAAGGCCAATTCATACTTCACTTTTCTGCATGTCATTACAGTCTGTACACAGTGCAAGTGACGTAAATTTCCACAAGCAGACTTTTCCATGTTGGTATGCATTGACTGTGCATGTGGAAGGAATTGATAGTCTGCTGGTCTGGTGGAATGTCATTGTTATATTGCTGTACACATACAGTGATCGTGACTGCCTGCATACACAAACAAATTAATATGTATGCAGAAGTCCATGTGCATGACCATACATGGACAGTAACAGCACATGGATAAGTGAAGTATGAACTAGGCTTTAGACCAAAACATCATCTTCTGATGTTCTCCATCAGATTCTTCTCAAGCCACTCTGAACCCCAACACAGCAAACAAATACCTCTACCTGTCCGAGCGGAACAGAGTGGTGACATGGCAGAGGAGAGAGACACAGTCATATCCTGATCACCAGAAGAGATTTGACCTACGTCGCCAAGTGCTGTGTACAGAGGGTCTGACTGGGCGCCACTACTGGGAGGTCGAGTGGAGAGGGGATTTGGTCGCTATAGCCGTCACATATAAAGGCATCAGCAGGATAGGAATGTGTGATGACAGCAGGCTTGGAAGCAATGACAAGTCCTGGTGTTTGTACTGCTGTCCCTCCAGTTACTCGTTCCGGCACAATAATGAGGTAACTGATATATTTGCCCCCCCTCCTCCAGGATAGGAGTGTACCTGGATCACAGGGCAGGAACTCTGTCCTTCTACAGCGTCTCTGACACAGTGACCCTCCTACACACAGTCCAGACCACATTCACTGAGCCCCTCTATCCTGGGTTTTGGCTTTGTGACAGTATGGCCAAATTGTGCTGCTTAGATAAACAGATTGTTAAATCTATTCCAAAATAAATTAACTAAATAACTCATACAGTGGGACTGCCCTACCTGCAGTTTCAGGAACCATAGTCCGGGAAAAAAAGGAACATTCCAGAAATAAACAATTCCTAATTTCCAAACGGCGCACCGAGTGAGTACCGGCTGTAACATGGTGAATTCTGCCGGCCCAGTTGTACCCAGTATATGACTCCCTTTGTTCCCATACCCAAGCTTCCCCACAGAACCCTCATCCAGCCTGCATCCAGCGTTACTGCTCATCGCATTCATTGCCGCATTTTCACAGTGTCTGTGTTATAAAAATGTATAGAAGGATGATTTTCATCACTTCATCACCCCTTGATAGACAATATTTTTTCATTGTTCTGTTGTTTCTTGAAAATTCGGCAAAATGCCAGAATCCCTTTCATTGGAGAGTACAGTACAGTACAGTATAATAATGTACAATGTGATTTATTATTGCTGTTTTTAATGTTGGTAATGTCCTGCTATGTGTATATTATCAATTGCACTTTACCATATGTATCTACACAAAAATCAAGCTATATATGGGGTCTGTGGGTGGTTCGCTATCATAGTTTCGGCCATCCGCAGTCGGTCTTGGAATGTGTCACATGCAGATACACTGTTCTAGAGAACATGACTACTGGCTGTGACCCGTTTGCTGCAGACTCTGTGAAATACAGAATGGACCTTCATTTTATGCCAATGAATCCTACAGTAAATCAATGCCTGCTGGAATTTTAAGGACAGAAGTAGGCAGGGATTCCAGGGAATCAGTGCAGAGCTCAGTCAAGCCCACGTACTCTGTGTCCATGAAGCCACACTGTCATACATGTGCATAGTGAGGTCTGGCATCGTCTTGCTGAAATAACCATGGACTTCCTGGGAAAGGAATATGCCTTGATGGCAGCATATGTCTTTCTGAAATCCCAATATACACCTTAAGATCAATGGTACCTTCACACATACTGTAGGCAAATTATTATAACTCAGCATTGTTCCTTATAGGACTGATGACTTCCTCCGTGAAAGAATAAAAAAAGGTTCAGCAAGCGTTTATATCAATAAAATATGTGTATGAATGTTTTAACAGGTGTGTTTTTATTAGTTATCATATAAAAAGTTCACATTTAGCTGGGCAGTATAACGGACATGTTCTATTAGATAATGTATATTTAGCTCAACAGTTTCATGTTTTATGGATTATAACAGTATATTAAGCTGAATAACAACTTTCATTGACTTTTTTTATTATTATTATCTAAAGAGAGATTACCTTTTTAAAGATCCCTGTTTCTTTTTTTCCTCCAGCTTTCTTTTGTTCAAATGGGAGATGTACTGCTTTTGTAATTATTTGATGTATTTTATTCTCAAAAGGGACACCTTTTAGACACACTTAAAAATTGTTTTAAGTTTTAGCTATAATAAAGCATTTTCTTCAACCAAAAAATCCTTCTGTTTTGATTACTTTAAGGGTCATTGTAAGTGAAAATACTACCACAAATACTACTACTACTACTACTAATAGTAATAATAATAATAATAATAATAATAATAATAATAATAACAATAATAATAATAATTCCAAAATCCCATATACCGTGAAACTGTGATATTTCCTGAGATGGTTTTCATGCCGTGAAAATCTCCTACTAAATGTGACCAGTGTCTCCACTTCCTGAGACGATTGAAGCGGGCCAACCTCCCTCCTCCCATCCTCTCCGTGTTCTACAGAAGCAGCATAGAGAGCGTCCTGACCAGCTGCATCTCCGTCTGGTTCGGCAGTGCCAGTGCTGCTGACCAGAAGAGCCTGCAGCGGATCGTTAAAGCCGCTGGTAACATCATCGGGGCATCTCTCCCCTCACTGCAGGAGATCTTCCACAAGCGCTGCATCAGAAAGGCCTCCCGCATCGTGCTGGACTCCTCCCCCCCCACACGGACTCTCTGCACTACTCCCATCTGGCAGACGCTACCGCAGCATCAAAGCCCGATCGACCAGACTGTGAGAGCTTCTCCACAAGCCGTCAGACTCCTCATCGTGCTGCCTGCCCTCCCACCCCCACCCACACTCACACCTGAACTGTGAACCGTGACTTTACTGTGACTTTACACATCTGCACTTTACACATCACTGTTTAAAATGCACATGCTGCTACATGCACAAAAACAACTGTGTAAAACTGCATTTAAAAAAAAAAATACTGTCCTTGTATCATGTTGAACTGCTACTAATCATTTGCACACAAAATTACATTCCCAGTATTGAAATATGTTTCTCTGCTGTTGCAATACTTGCACATATTCTGAATACCTCCTTAACTAATTGCACAATTTCCACGCTAGCTTAGAGTTTATATTCATATTTATAGTTTATATATTTATTCTCTGTGCCTATTTGTACTTTGTAAGAACTGGAGCCGTGTCGTCTCGTCTCACTGTATACATGTATATAGCTGAGATGACAATAAAGTTCACTTTGACTTAATATAAGGAGTGAATAAAGCCCAATTCGTACTGTTACAGTCTGCGGACAGTGACAATGACTTTAGTGCATCGGTATGTGTTGACTGCACATTGCAGCGAATTGTTAGCCTGCTGGTCTGCTGGAATATCATTGCTGTACTCATGGACCAGTTACAACAGTCTGCGCACAGAGACAAACGTAATATGTGTGTAGAAGTCTGTGCACAGTATGAAATAGACTTAAAACTAGGGGTGCACCGATCGATCGGCGCACCGATCGATCGGCCTCGATCACGTTAATTTGAGGGGATCAGAAATCGAGCATATTCCCATGAGATCCACCGATCTTAGTTATATGCTTTTAAAGCCTTTTCTCCCATTCCCGAGAGAGGTGCAGTGCAGGCTGCCTCCCTCCCTATTTTTTGGACAAGTGTGTCATAACAGCTATATATATATATTTTTTTTACAAAATTAGAGAAATTAAAGTCTGGAAGAAAAAATATGATTTTGTAGTTCAAACAGCAATGCTCATTTATATGTTCATTTATATTTGAGGACACTACCTCATGTTTTGTGAGTATTCATATCAATTTACTCAATAAAAATGGAAACATTGAAGTAATTGTCTTTTAGTTATGAAAGAAACAAGATCGGCAAAAAAAAAATCGAGATCGGCAGGTAAGGTTGCCTAAGGATCGGTGATCGTTGATCGGCCAGAAAACTGCAATCGGTGCACCCCTACTTAAAACCAAACCATCTGTTCTCCTCCATCAGACTCCTGTCGGCTCGTTCTGGACCCCAACACAGCAAACAGACACCTCCAACTGTCTAAGGGGAACAGAGTGGTGACATGGAAGAGAGAGACAGAGTCATATCCTGATCACTGGGAGAGTTTTGACTCACTCCGCCAAGTGCTGTGTACAGAGGGTCTGACTGGGTGCTGCTACTGGGAGGTTGAGTGGAGCAGGCATTTGATTGGTTTAGCCGTCACATATAAAGGGATCAGCAGGATAGGATGGAGTAATGACAGTGGGCTTGGAAGCAGTAACAAGTCCTGGTGTTTGTACTGTGATCCCTCTAGTTACACACTCTGGCACAATAATGATGACACTATTATATTTGCCCCTGCTCTTCTGAGATAGGAGTGAACCTGGATCACGGGACAGGAACGCTGTCCTTCTATGGCAGCTTGAGTAATATCATTCAGCCATGGCATCGATTTTGGCTTAGAAGGACAAACTTTAAGAGAGACAATGACAATCTAAAATATCCTGGCAAGTGCAGTACAAAAGTGAAGTTAGCTCCTCCGTATCGGTACAGTGAATATTCTCTAAACACGGTCCAACAGCATCATTAAACGCAGTTACAAATTTTGTAGCAGTAGAAGGCTTCATCTGTCGGAAACATTGGGAGCCCACACAAGTTAGGGGCATCACACGGAAGATAACTTTCCATCAGAATGGGGGAATGATCAGAGAAATCAGCCTCACAAACTGCCATATTAAAAACAGACAGGATATGATGGTACAAGGTCTAAAGTATGGCCATGTTCTTGAGTAGGACCTATTACAGACCTATTACAGGTCAGAAGATTCAGTAAGATTCAGGAAGTCTTTAACTAGCGGCTTAGGCGAGCAGCAAATATGTATGTTAAAATCACCCACAATCAAAACCCGGTCAAATTTTGGCATAAAATAAGTCAGAAAGTTAGAAAAGTCACTAATAAAGTCCTTCTTATATATATTTTGGTGGCCGGTAAATAACAGCAATAAATACTAGATTTAGGCGGCCCAGTTCACACATAATCACCTCAAAATTGTAAAACTGCTGATAACTGTTTACAAATAAAAGTTCTCTTTAATAACTATAGCTACTCCTCCTCCTTAACCAGTAGATCTCGACGAGCTAAAAGATCGGAGAAGGCACTTGATTGAAGCCTGAATGCGGCGTAGATGATTGGGTACTCCTAGCAAAACAGAGGAAGGTCACCGTGTCTGCTGTTAATGTTTATAATCCGGCATTTTGTAGCAGAACGAATATCAAATAGAGCTTGGCGATCATATACCAGTAAGGAGCAAACATTTCCAGCAAAAAGCAACATAAAACAAAAAAACACCAACATGAGCTAATCATGGAAGACGGCCGGCCACACACACTGGCACCATCTTAGGAATAAGATGTCTTATCTTGTCTTAAACTGGAGAAAATTTGCCATTCACTACATGCTGAAGGAGTGGACGGAGTTGCTGAGTCAGTAGGTGAATGACAGATGCTCATGTTCATCCACTCATCCACCAGTTCATTCAGAACGAGAATGAGACCCAAGGGAGTGACCAAGGCTGTCGGTGGTTCGTTCACTATAGGCATATATAGTCCCATACTGTCAAAAAAGAGGTACAGTCTTGGTTCAGTTTTGTTCCCCAAGGTGCAAATTTAATGTCATGCCCCGATCGTCCGCTCTTCTCGTGTGCCACGCCCCCTCGTTAACCCCATGTGGATTCCCCGTGTTTACCAGCTGTTCCTGATCGTTGTCAATTTGTCCATTGTATTTAGTCCGCGTTTCCGTTTGTTTCCCCAGTCCGGTCATTGTATTGTCAATGTGTTTTCACCTGCCTTGTGTGGAATTAAACCCGGTGTTCCCCTATTCCTGGAGTCCCTTCGCTTGCTTCCGCCCTGTATTGCGACACCAGGTATCTCAGTGGGTCTCCTAACTATCAGAGGTTTTTTCAGTCTTTGCTTAACAACCCCCCCTTTTTACATTCCTCTGTTGGCCCTTATCTGATCTTTGTCATCTGACCTTTTTGACTCACAGGGATTCCGCAATTGAGTTTGAAGGACAACAATTAGCATAACAATTAGTTGATAATCATCATTAAATAACAATTTATTAAAATGTAATTAATTTCCCTACACATTGGTGGACATTAAAATTTACTTGAGCTAATTTTTCCTACACCAGAGAATTTACAGTGAGTGAGTGTGAGTGTTGATGATATTTCTATCATACGACAGACATGAAAATGGAAGAATACAAACATTACAGGGGGAGAAGAACAAGGGTCATTTTCACACGCGGGGCCCCCCAGCCTGCCGCTGCCTGAGGAGCTGGGGGTCGTCCCCGCCCCCTGTAACCTGCTGCCCAGGATGGCAATCCTCTCCTGCATCCTCGTTTCTCCACCTTGCGATGCTCAGGGAGAATCATCAGCTTCCCCTGTTTTCCCTCCTTTTTCTGAGCCAGGGGAGTTTGTTCTTTGATATCTCCTAAATGGCGGCGTCCTCGCTCTGCTCAAAGTGCTCCATGCGGATTGGACTCTTATCCAAACAAGACTGTGGCCATTTTGAACACACTTCCACCAAATGAGATTCACATTCCAAAAACTGTCACGCAAAGTGAAATAAAGTGGCCTAAAAATTGTCTGACCACATTCACCCCTTCTGACATTTACCCCCCCAAAGTGAAATCTGCCCCCACTCTCAGACTAGACACAGCCCCTCCCTAAACTTAAAGACCAGATTAAACATATTCACAATTCAATATTAATATCAAAATTAATCAAGCCTATATTATCAAATATTTTGAAATAAATTATTGAAAGGCATTTAAATGTTTACTTATTTATTTACATATGTACATATGCATTTCTTTGAGGATGACAAGAAATATCTTTGCAGGGTCAGTGAAAAGTTTGGAAACAAAGTAATTTTTTTTTTAGATGCTTATTGTAGCAGTGATGTAACTGATATCATTTTGCAAGAGGCCAATAGCTCATCACCAGAGGAAGAAGAGGGACGTCAGAGTAAGAATCCACCTTTCCATTGCGTTCAGGGGTATACCTGTATTGCTGCAATGCCACTGTGAGTGTTTTGTGGGATACATTGCATCTGATAATCTTATTCCTAAATTATTAACTGAGGGACCGCAGCTTCTCGCGTGCTGCGACCGACGAGAAACCCGCAGTTACCTCAAGACAGCAGTAGGGGGCGGACGTGAGGTTCAGCCGTCTGAAGTTAAACCGTATATTTCATGAGAAATTAAAATGTGTTACGCTTTGTTTTTAATTACTTGTGTAATTATTTACTTACATAGTAAGGACTTAGTTCAGCTTTTAATGAGTCTTTTCCTGAGTTTTAATGTGGTGAGAGAGAGACGCGGTTTGCTAATTAGCTTGTCGGTTGTCAGGTGTAGCAGTTCACAGGTTTAGTTAGGAATTTTTTATTGTTGCTTGTTGTATTTTGATAATTTAATCTAATGCATGATACTGATGTGATTTATGACTTTTGTTTTTAACTTTGTTTTTGCTTTCGCTGTTATGTCTCCCGTCTCCTTTTACATGGTTATTATATATGCTGATTTAATCTAATGCTGTTAGTTATGTTCAATTACAGTAAAGTGTATTTATTTAATTGTATTATATGATTTATGTTACCCAGTTACCTCACGCTTTGAGTGGAGCTGGACCAGGACATTAATAGGATACAATATGAAGCCTTTATTGTCAGTGAACAGGTAGCAAATACAATATACAGACAGAAATATATAAAATGTAAATATATAGGGGAGTGGAAAAGCCCCCCCACTCAACATGATTACATTTCATTACATTTTAATCAGACAGAAAAACAGTCATTTTGCCTGTTTGTTCAGTTTGCTGAACCCAATCACTTATTTTATCTAACATACGTCACACTTCAGACAGAGTAAAAAGGGTTAAACTGGTTAAAAAGCAGAGATTTTACCTTTTTCTCATGGAGAAGCAGAGACATGTGACACTCTGATAAGGTAAAAATGATTCCTCCAGCACACAGTGAGCTATCCCAGCATGCACAGGGACACTGAGGAGTTTTTATTATAAACCCTAAACCCTGGACAGAGGGGTTCAGTGAATGAGGAGGTGAAGCTGTACAGGAGGGTCAGTCCATCAGAGGAGACTCTGTAGAAGGACAGAGTACCAGCCGCCCAGTCCAGATACACTCCTACTCTGCGGGAGCCTGAGGGCTTTATGGGAATGTCAGTCTGTTTATTATTGTGATAGACAGAGTAACTGTCAGGAGAGCAGCACAGCATCCATGACTTGTCATTGTGTCCAGGCCGAAAGTCAGCACTGCGTCCTTTCCTACTGATTCCTTTATAAGTCACTCCTATCCGGGCTCCATCTCCACTCCACTCAGCCTCCCAGTAACAGCGACCAGTCAGATTCTCTCTGCACAGAACTTGGGGCCACCAGTCAAATCTCTCTGGATGATCAGGATATGGCTGCTCTGCCCCACATGTCACCTTCCTGTTCCCCTCTGATAGAGACAGGTATCTGTATGCTGTGTTGGGGTCCAGCGTCAGCTGGCAGGAGTCTGTAGGCAAGAGGAAGAGCGATTAATCCCATCACGAAGCCCAGCATCTCCATCATTATCACTGTCACACCTCACACACTCACTAACACAAAACTCGCTCCAATACACACATTTTATTCCCAATATACTCATGTAGCCGCCCGAGTCTGCGGCGCTCCGGCTGCCCCCTGCGCTGTGAGACACGACGCGCTGAGAGACTCGCTGGGGACCGAACTGCACTTTAGCCTGCGCTCTATTATTCTGTACGATACGCAAAATATAAAAACAAAGCAGGAATTCAAGTATGTGACGCCGGCGGGAAGTCGGGGCGAAATGTTGCGCGTGCTAAGTTAATAGCCTTAATTACAGGTAAATAAAATTACAAACAGCATTAATCAAACGTGTTAAACCTGAAATTGTACCACAAAGAGTACCACTAGAAGTTAATTTGTCTTTACTTCAAAATAAGAACTTCCTTCAAACCACTTCGGACACATACCCCCCTCCAGCAGCGTTCAGCGCCGACTAGTGATGTGTCGGTCGCGAACGAGCCGTTCAAAAGATTCGGATCCTAACCGAGAGACATTTTTATAAAACAAAACATCTCCGCGGCTCAGCGCTCCATGCTGCTCTGACTGTGACAGAAGTTTGTGTTAATGGCGTGTGAGCCGCGCGACCAATCACGTGATGGGTCAGACAAGTGCGCGTGTTGACGGTGTACGGGTACAGAGCACGAGGGAGGGAACGGAGGAGACAAAGAGAGAGTGTGGTGGCGAATAATAGGCAAGATGAGTGATAGTTGGAAACGAAGCGGCATTTGGATGCATTTTAATAGCTATGATAACTCAAAGGCACAATGCACGGTTTGAAGATGAAGCTGTCATTTCCAGCAGGATCCACAAACAACCTTCACAGACACTTAGGAACTGCGCATCCAACAGTTCAGATGGAAGGAAAAAGACAGGCTAGCGTGCTGCTACTGCCAGAAGCCGGATCAGCCCGTCTAAGCTGAGGCACTTAGCCTTTCTACCCCAAAGGAAATGTTACAATGTTACACTGTTAGAAAGGTGATAGATAGTTGTTAAAGTGGATAGATACTAAAACTGTTGGATGCTGGTGTTTTGCACGTTATTTGTTTATTATTTCTTTATTGTTATTTGTTATTTATGTTATTTGACTGTTAATGGCATCAAAGACAAAACAGATTTTCCACTTCTATGATGTTCAATACACGTGTAGTAGTGTTTGAGGTTTTTACATTTCATCTTTTTATACCAAACATGATGGTATTGAGAAAATCATAAGGTTTAGTAAACATATCAATCATGCGTCATAACAGCGCTGAATCTGGCTGAGGCAGAAGTAATAAAATGAAGAGCCGTTTGGGAGCCGGAAGAGCCGGCTCTTCTTGGTGAGCTGAGCCAAATGATCTGACTCACTAAAAAGAGCCGAAATTCCCATCACTAGCGCAACTGAGGAGACGTTCAGTGTCACAGCCAGTTTGGGGAGATTACGGGTGCTGTCTTAGGACAATCCTAACAAATCTCAAAACAGTACTACTACAGAAGTTCCCAGACTCCCATTGTTATTTAAGAAAATAGTCATTTTTAAACCCAAAAAAGAAAAGAAGAAAAAAAAAACACACATCACAATTATTATGTGAATGCTATCATAAAGTAGTAAAAATGGTATTAAGCATAAAAACATGCAAACAAACTTACATTTCTGGATCTCTGGTCTGGTCCTGCACTCTCCACTGTGGTCCACACTATAGCAGAAGCAGAATGACATAGTACTGCTGTATCCATTTATTTAATTGTTGAACTTTCTCCACATACACTAGTCTATAGGAGGAGCAGACACACATTCTGTACTCACTTCAGTTTCTCCAGTTTACAGCTGGGATCCTCCAGTAGAGCAGAGAGCAGCTTCACTCCTGAGTCTCCTGGGTGATTGTAGCTCAGGTCCAGCTCTCTCAGGTGTGAGGGGTTTGACCTCAGAGCTGAAGCCAGGGAAGAACAGCCTTCTTCTGTGACTCTACAGAATGGCAGCCTGCAGAGAGACAGACAATATCTCTCCAATAAATAAAAACACCTCACCACTATGAGTATTACTTTTAACTAAATGTGAGGACTTCAATAAAGGTTTCACTAATTACACATTACAGTGTGGAATACCCAGTAATATTGACCTCAGTATCTCCAGTGTACAGTGTGAATCCCCCAGTCCAGCAGAGAGCAGCTTCACCCCTGAATCCTGCAGGTCATTGTCACTCAGGTCCAGCTCTCTCAGGTGTGAGGGGTTTGACTTCAGAGCTGAAGCCAGGGAAGAACAGCCTTCTTCTGTGACTCTACAGAATGGCAGCCTGCAGAGAGACAGACAATATCTCTCCAATAAATAAAAACACCTCATCACTATGAGTATTACTTTTAACTAAATGTGACGACTTCAATAAAGATTTCAGTAATTACACATTACAGTGTGGAATACCCAGTAATACTGACCTCAGTATCTCCAGTGTACAGTGTGAATCCCCCAGTCCAGCAGAGAGCAGCTTCACCCCTGAATCCTGCAGGTCATTGTAACTCAGGTTCAGCTCTTTCAGCTGAGAGGAGTTTGATCTGAGAGCTGAAGCCAACACTTCACAGCATGTCTCTGTGAGTCTACAGCTGTCCAGCCTGGAAAAGGAAACGTGTTAAGATATAAATACATACACCACACACAGGTATATCAAATAAAATATCAAAATAAACATTTTTAAGTACAATAAGACATGCAGCATATAGCTGAAATATCAGTTATTTTGTTGTTTCCTTGTCCTAGTCAGAAACACAAATAGTTTTTACTTGAGACTCCCCAGCCGAGACGAACCTGCTTTTTAATGACCTTACAGGGTGAGTTACCCTGAGACTCTGTAATATCTGCATAAGTATTTTTATAAAGCTCTCAGCAGCGCTGCGGCTCAGTGATCAGCACTACAGCCGACCCAGGGGTTCTAGGGTTTTGGGTTCAGTTCCTGCCTCGGATATGTGTAAGTGTACATGTTTATGGGGGTTTGAATGTCAAGAAGAGCTTAAGTTATTTTAATTATGTATTTTTATATGACTTTTGAATTGCTGACATCATGACTGAAATCCGTATTTTCTGTTTTCTGTATCTGAGAACCTGTGAAATTTCCAAAACACTAATCACACAATTACCAATCCTGTCAGATCGGGATGAAATAGTGAAACTTTATTCATCCCCCTGGTAAAATACTGCTGTTGCCTCTCTGATCTTGCTCTCTCTGACACACACATACAGGTCAGAGCTCAGGGTTGGCCAGCATCCAGCCCCCTGAAGCTGGGGGGTAAGGGCCTTGCTCAAGGGCCCAAAACCAGCATCACTCTGCCGGCCAGGTATTTAAACCGGTGACCTTCTGACTACAGGCAAGAGTCCAAACCCATTGAACCACACACCACAGCAAGAATGTTAAGAAAAAAATATACATATCCGGCAGTATCCAGAATGAAAAAGAATTTCTGGGTGTCCATATAAATACATCCTAATTGTTCTGATAAGATATAAAAGCAGTATCATGAATAACATCTGTACTTCTTTAGCAACAGACGTATGTAAGATCACTTACAGAGCTGTCCTAGATTTCTTGATCACAGGCAGCAGCCTCTGAAGTCCTTCATCTGATCTGATGTATTTCTTCAGATCAAACACATCCAGCTCCTTATCTGACATCAGTAACACAAAGGCCAGAGCTGACCACTGTGCAGGTGAGAGGTCTGCTGCTGAAAGGCTTCCTGAACTCAGGTATCTTTGTACTTCCTCTATTAGAGAATTGTCACCCAGTTCATTCAGACAGTGGAACAGGTTGATGGTCCGTTCTGCAGATAAATTCTCCTGTATTTTCTCCTTGATGTACTGGGCTGTTTCCTTAATGTTATGTGAGCTGGGTCTTGTCTCTCCCAGTAGTTTTTGTAACAGATTCTTACTGGAGTCTGTTGAGAGGCCCAGGAGGAAGCGGAGGTAGAGGTCCAAGTGTCCATTCTTGCTCTTTAATGCCTGATCCACTGCAGCCTTCAGCAGGTCAGCTGATGAGTTTGACAGAAACACATATAAAGCAGCGAGATACTCCTGGATGCTCAGATGCACAAAGCAGTACACCTTCTCCTGATACAATCCATATTCCTCCTTAAAGACTTCTGTGCACACTCCAGAGTGAACTGAAGCTTCAGTGACATCAATGTTATTCCCTATCAGATCTTGTTCATAAAATATGAGATTGCCTTTCTCAAGGTTGTCAAAAGCCAGTTTACCAAGTTTCAAAAGGAAATCCTTGCTGTATTCCTTAAGCTTGGTTTCATAGTTTTTCTTATACTTCTCCTTTTTTAAACTCGCCTGAAAGATCAGGAAGTGTGTGTACATTTCAGTCAGAGTCCTTGGAATTTCTCCCTTGTCAGTCTCACTAAAAAGCCTTTCAAGGACACTGGCTGAAATCCAGCAGAACACAGGTATGTGGCACATGATGAAGAGGCTCCTTGATGATTTCACATGTGTGATAATCCTGCTGGCCAGGCTCTGATCACTAAATCTCTTCCTGAAATATTCCTCCTTCTGGGCATCACTGAACCCTCGTATCTCTGTCACCTGGTGGACACACTCAGGAGGTATCTGATTGGCTGCTGCTGGCCGGGAGGTTATCCAGAGGACAGCGGATGGAAGCAGATTCCCCTTGATGAGGTTAGTCAACAGCACATCCAGTGATGTTTTCTTTGTTACATCAAACTGGCTGTCATTGTTCTGAAAATCTAGTGGAAGGCGACATTCATCCAGACCATCAAAGATCAACAAAACTTTGTACCTATACAGCTCAGAGGATTCAAGCGATTTCAGTTCTGGGACAAAGTGGTGAAGCAGATCAATCAGACTGTATTCATCCTTAATCAAATTCAGGTCCCGGAAAGGAAGAGCAAATATGAAGTGAATGTCCTGGTTTGCTTTTCCTTCTGCCCAGTCAAGAATAACTTTCTGCACAGAGATTGTTTTCCCGATACCTGCGACCCCTTTAGTGAGTACAGTTCTGATAGGTGTCACACGCCCATGTAAGGGTTTAAATATATCATTGCACTTGACTGTAGTATCTTCTGTTACCCTTTTCTTGGATGCTGTTTCAATCTGTCTCACTTCATGTTCATCATTAACTCCTCCAGCTCCCCCTTCAGTTATGTAGAGTTCTGTGTAAATCTCTTTGAGAAGTGTTGGCTGTCCTTCCTTAGCTTTCCCTTCAAATACACACTCAAATTTCTGCTTCAGGTTACTTTTGATTGTGCGCTGATACTGCGACAGAAGATGCCCTGAAATGAAATGAGAGCTTTTCAAAAAACATTTTTTAGTCATTTAAGCCAAATTAAATCAAATTAAATAAATGATAAACTGAAATGTAATAAACATTTTTTCATAAACACTTTTTCTGTGGCAAATAAAACACACACTGAATGAGGTACAGCTCTTACTCTTCTCCAGCATGTCAGCGAGATCATTTCGCTCCATGGTCCTCAGGATGTACAGTGTGATCTTCAGAGCTCCCTCTCTACCACAGGTCTTCTGCATCTGACCATCACTGTCCAGGTCATTGTCCTCCTCCAGCTGAGGCTCAGAGCATTCTGGGTCATTTTGATCCAGGTACCTTTTGAATTTCATCAGCTCATCCTTCAGAAACTTTTGAGCTTTGTTCTCCAGTAGCTAAAATGAACAGTTATAATTTATTTATTATCACTCCTGGCACCGTATGTTTTTATTACTTCATTTGTGAATTATGCTGCGTTCCATTTCAACTTGTAACTTGGAAATTCTGAGTTTCTAGTGGGAAATTTCAACTGGAACGCCCCCTGAAGTCGGAATTCCAACTCATGAAGTCGGGGGAACCTACACAACCTCGACCTCAGAATTCAAAATGGCTGCACCCTTTATCAACAGACGTTAAGGCTGTAGATTTACAGTGTTTATAAGCAGTTATGTATTATTTGTGGCTCATTAAATTGATTGTACACACCGCTTTCTGTTGCTATTCGTGTTTTTATGCGCTAAACATCACAAAATCAGGGGCGGATTAACGCACAGGCTAGATATGGCTTAAGCCTAGGGGCCCCACGTGTGCCAGCCTGCAAGGGGGCCCCCATTGGCGCGGAGCGGGGCTGGGTTGGGGGGCCCACAGACTACTGTAGCCTAGGGGCCTCTGTACACCTTAATCCGCCCCTGCACATAATGTGTTGTTATCAACTGGTATTGCTAACAATGGCTAACAATTAACCTGGCTAGAACTGGGGCCTGTTTCAGAAGGCAGGATTTCTTGCTTAGCCGGATAACTTGTCAGATTTAAAGTAGTCTGGGCTAAATGTAAGTGAATGAAGATGATGGCCATTTAAACTGGGGCACATTAAATACAAGAAGTTTTTTTATTTATTTAACCTTTAATTAACCAGGTTTGTCCCATTGAGATCACAGATCTCTTTTGCAAGGGAGACCTGGCCAAGGTGGCTGCAACACAGTGACAATGCAGAGTCTTACAAAGTAATACAAGAAAGAAAAGAAAACATAGTTATAATTTACAATTACATATAGATAACCTCGATTCCAGAGTCTTTAGAAGAGTTTTAAATTCCTTGAGGGGTATTAAATTGTGCAAACGGAGTTCAACTTGAAGTCTGTTCCATGAGTAAGGTGCTGAGAACCTGAAGGCTTTCTTTCCTAGTTCGGTTCTTACTTTAGGAACAACCAGATTTAAGAAGTTCGTCGAGCGAAGGTTATGACGTCCTTGCTTCCAGGATAGGAATGAGGATAAGTAAGAAGGAAATTTACCCCTGATGGTTTTATAGATGAACATATGCCAGTGAGTGAGGCGACGAGCTTGTAAAGAAGACCAATTTAAAATTTTTCCAGATAATGTTAGTCTGTCTATTTTTGAGGTGGTGAAGAACATAAGTTTTGTTTTGTCCGCATTTAAACTGAGTTGTAAGTGACAAAGTTGTTCTTGTACTTTGTCAAAAGCAACTTGAAGGTATTCAAAAGCCTTTGCGGGAGTAGGTGCAGAGCAGTAGATCACGGTATCATCAGCATAAAGGTGAAAAGTTTTCCGACCCAGGTTATTTATATATATGCTGAACAATAATGGGGCTAGAATTGAACCTTGTGGGACCCCTTTGTGAATATGGAGTAACTCTGAGGTAGAGCCTTCTGCTTGAATTGCCTGGGTTCTTCCTGTGAGGTAGTTTGCAAACCATTCAACTGTTTGTTTAGAGAAACCGATATCTATAAGACGATTAATCAAAATTTTATGATCAACAGTGTCAAAGGCTTTGGATAAATCTAAAAACAAAGATAGGCAACATTGTTTGTCATCAAGGGCTTTTATGATGTCGTTTGTGACCTTCATCACAGCAGTGATAGTGCTATGATTTTTACGAAATCCTAAGCAAGAAATCCTGCTTTTTGAAACAAGTCCCTGGTATTGCTAAATGGCTTTCCGACTTGCTGTACTGGAACGAGGTTAACTTGGGTGTGACGTCATTCCCAGCTCTGACTTCCGACCTCCGAGGTAAATGGAACGCAGCATTAGTTGAATCATCTCTTTCACAGGACAAAGTACGTATTGTACATCTGTAGAAGATATATGTCAATTTAGATCAAATTTAAGAAAATATACTTCAGTAATAAATGCACACCTTGAAGATGGATGATAAGCCTCCTTCTTGTGGATGTGAATTACACTTTTTCACTCTGTCCCTGTGAATAAAACACAAATACCCATATATTCATATTTAAATAGATGTAACTGCCATCCACATAACTATTGAATATTTGATGTAACAGTTCTTGTTAAAATGAAATGTGTAACAATATACAAATTTGTCTGACCAATCCACCGGCGCTATACCCCCCCCGTTCGGCAAATTTTACCGACAGCACTCCTGTTTCTCTTTTGGCTCCAAAAGCAGCTGGCTTAACCCCAAAGGGATTTGTTCTGTCCCTTGTTTCCAGGGTTAACACTAGACTGCCTGTAATACTCAGGGGCTTCCTGTCTCTTGCTGGGCTGCACCTCAGGTACCCAGCAGGCCCAGGCTCTGATGTGACCTCTGGCAGCTCTGTAGGATCTTGTCCAGTGTGAGAGAAAAACTGACTAGTGGGATATTTTGTAATCAGCTTTGAAACTGTATCTTTGTGCAACTAATGCAAAAGTACCTGAGTGTTAGGCAGCTGACAGCCAAGAATGTAAATTTAAGAGAATTAAGAGTTAACCTTAGTGTAGCAATATGTGCTTGAACTTTGTGCTCATTAGATTGAACAGAAATGCAGGATAGAGAACAGAAATGCAGGTTTAGAGCGTGTTTATCAGACAGAGCAGGAAAATCACAAAAGGCTACAGTGAGTGGGGGCTGCTTGCAGGTGGCCAGACCCATAAGTTACAGGCTGTATAAAGTACATATGAAATGCTGATTACAAAATATCCCTCTAGTCAATATTTCTCTCACAAGTGTTTTCCCTGGTCCCAGGTTCATAGCCCCTTAGTTCTGTTTGTTAATTGTTAGTTAATTCCACCCGTGTCCTGTTTCCAGTGTCTGCTCTGATTGGTTGATTTTTCTGAGTACTCATACCTGCCTTTTGTTTGTCCCCATGATCTGTGTATTTTACTGCCTGCCTGTGGTCAGTTCCCTCAGTTGGTCATTGTATCACATGCTGTTGATCCTGTGCTTTGTTCCTGTGTGTATTGGATTCCTGTGTAGTTATTTCCCCCTTAGTTCTGCTCCCTGGGTTGCTGCTCTTTACTAGTGTCCCCTGTGTTTTGTTGTTATGGCCTTTTGACCCCTCGTGGTTCCCTTATTTTCTGCTCTGTGTTTTGTTATAAATAAACCCCTGTCATCTTGGAGCCGCACTGTGGATTGTCATCCTTTCCTCGCCTGCACCATCCCCCGATCCCATAACAACTAGCTAATTAGTAACAGGCACTGTTCCATTAAACATGTTCAAACTGAAGCCTCAGTCTGAACAGAGCTAATGAGCCCATGAGAATCTATTTATTATCAAAGCAGAAACATCTGTCGCAGAAGAAGACAATCTATTGTCCAGTCATGCTTAATCAATATAGAGCAGTAGCTTTTTCCAGCTGCATGCTGAGGATTGACATTTAAAATGCACTTTTCAATCTACCTTCTAATTCCAGCTCGCAAGAAATCAGTCTTTACAGTAATCCTCATCCTTTTACTTCAGATGTGATTTATACAGAAGACAGACATAACTTCTGTTTACATTTTCAAAGACAATGGGATTTGCAAAAGTAAAAAAAAAATGAAATTTGAACATTTTTTTCTTGTAGCTTGTGTGCACCTGTATGTCTTTTGACTGTGAGTTTTAAACAATGTTTAAATGTATATTTACCTTTGATCTGTAGGAAATCGTCCCTCTCTGAATCGGGTTGGTTCCTCCATTGACCTGTCACTCTTCATGGAAACACAGCTGGGTACAGGTGAGCCTGCTCTCTCCATCAGGACACTGTGGACAGTGAGAGGAAAGATCCTCATTATATAAATATAACCCATATAATGTGAACAGGGTCACATTAAATCTTCAGCTGTTTAACCTTCTGCACTGTCTTCATGTACTTTGTTATGCTGTGAAGCTCTTGATGCAAACATGCTTGTTTACATTTAGCTTTAATGCGAAATAAAGTGTCTCACCTAAAATGAAGATCCCAGTATGAAAGGTTTAGTATCATTGTTACAGCCTCCATTACTTGACTTGCCTGTTGTTGCTTGATATTACATAAATTTAGCCTTAAGTGTGGTTCCCCACAATAAATTTAGTGCATATTCAGAAGATCACGTTGCGCCCCAAAGATGTGAAAAATTGAAGAATCAGCGCTAGGTGGCAGCAGAGGACGGTATCCAGGGAATACAATTAAATGTTAATTCTTGAAGTAAATTAAACTTCACAACTTTAATAAATAATAAACATAAATCATCTACCCCACGGACCTGAATCAGTTAAGTCTTGAGGAAGTGTATTAAGTTAAGACAGATTACTCTCTCTTTCAAGAATGATGGATCGTTTATTTTTTATGACCGTGTGTAAAGCAGTACAAACACACAGGTTCTGTCTTACCTCTCAGTTCTCTTTGTTTTACACTCCACAGGGGGGGTCATTTCAGAAGCAGCTCCCCCCATTTTTGTGCCGATCTAGACCAGATGACTGATGCTGGGGCCTCTATGAACACGAAGCGTAAATAGTAACATACATGCATAATATCTAGTAGCTACTTCATGTAACGGGTGCGGCCACTATATACAGTATAGTTGTGTTTTTATATCTATACATATATATATATATATATATATATATATATATTAGTGCTGTCAAACGATTAAAATTATTTAATCAGATTAATCACAGGGATGCTGTGGATTAATTTCGATTAATCACGATTAAATATCATTAATTTTTAATCTATATTAATCGCATTTCATTTTGGATGAGCAAACAGACTCAAGAAAAAAGGGAAAATATATGCACTTAACATGTTTATTGAACATCTTGAACACGAGTTGGATGTATTCCATCTGCCACAGAAGTGCAATACCATGGACCCATATCAAAAAGCAAGATTTTTTGCATAGCTGGACAACTTGTCGGATTTAAGGTACCTCAGTTTAAATGGTCTTTATCTTCGTTCACTTACAATTAGCACGAACTACCGTAAATCCGACAAATAATCTGACTAATCATGAAATCTGATTTCTAGCCCGGTTAATTGCCATTGTTAGCAATATCAGTTCATAACACATTATGCGCGGTACTTTACGTATAAAACTCCATAGCAACACGTCCACAGATAAGTTGGACGGTATAGTGTGTGCGACCGATTTAATGAAGTAGTGCTTAAATAGTATAAAACTACAACTTTCCCTTCTGTTGATAAAGGGCGCAGACATCTTGGATTCTGATCTCAGGAGTCAGGATCCTCTGTGCTGCTCCGAGATATTTCTCAGATCTCCAAGAAACGGGAGTGCATGTTGTCACTTCCGGCTTCAAAACTCCGGAATCTGACTCGGAATACGAGTTCCGAGGGCAAATGGAACGCACCAAAACTGCCCGAAATGGGTTGACAGAGACATTTCAGGGATTTTGAGTCATTCTGCGCTGCAGATGGGTTAATTGCGTTAAAAAATTTAATCAGATTAATCATGATGGATCAATCCGCGTGAACCCGTTAATTTTGACAGCCCTAATATATATATATAAATATAAAACATACACATATGTATGTCTGGGGTCTCCCAGGACTGGTTTGAGAAACAGTATATAGCATCCGCTCAAATATATGTAATATACTCTCAAATATGTTATTTTATTATAATTATTTTATTATTTTATCTGTTGAATAAAATCTTACCTTGCAATGCAGAATCTTATCCGTGTTTCTTGACAAAATGGAGAGTCTGGCATTAAAATACTTTCACTTTCATGTACAAACAGTAAATGCTGTGTATCAAATGCAGAATCGGTCTAAGCAGAAATGGACACGGACTCAGTGGCCCGCCATAGGATTTTTGGGGATATTATCCATGCGACTTAATAAAAAGTAACAATATGAGAAAGGGGACAAGCTCCCGCCGCCACCTAATTCTGTCATGACGCATTTTTGCGTTAAACTTGTACGTATAAAACGCAGTTCTGCAGTGACACATAAATCAATAACAGGGATCGACATTCTAAAATGCTTAACGTGAAAAAGCTTATTGTGGTTTAATGTACCAAAACAGCGACCAATAATCACCAAATTTCTCCCTGACAAATCTGGTCATAAAGATTTTCACTTTTTCCTTGCAGCCACTTCAGATTAATATTTCATTAGTGACATTCCTAATAGTCATATTTATGTATACATACACACAAATACACACACACACACATATACAGGAATATTACAACAATTGTCGTAGTTAAATTTTTAACATTCATCCAACAGCCACTTTCAAGATTCACCTCTCAACAGTCAATTTAAAGACTATATTGAATTTCTATTTTATTAGCAGGCCACCATCACAGCCTTTATAATGTATTTTGCAAATAAATACTTTTGTAATTTTTTTGTACTTATCAACTGATTACAACACTACAACATATATAAGAAACCTTCGCAAAAACAAACTTACATACAGTACAATTATATACAATAAAGCAACAAAGTCACTGCCCATTGTTTTTCATTAATAAAATTGTAGTTTTACCTGGCTCAATGGGGAAGTTATTGAGGGCCCATCACAGGCTACATACGTCAAGCTAAGGTGTTGGACTCTGTTCTGTGTTTGCCCACATTTATTTATCAGACGGCTGCACTTTCAAACTTTGCCCCTGTTTTACAGGTTTGTGCAGCTCAGAAAGCTTTAAATTTTGATATGCGGGGTGTGACAGTAAGGGTGATCCACAGTACAGAGTACAAAGGGCGTGCAGGGAAGGCATCACAGGCAGATGGGCGTACAGGGAAGGAATCACAGGCAGAAGAGCATACAGGGAAGGCATCACAGGCAAATGGGCATGCAGGGAAGGCATCTCAGGCAGAAGGGCATGCAGGGAATGCATCACAGGCAGATGGGCGTACAGGGAAGGCATCACAGGCAGATGGGCGTACAGGGAAGGCATCACAGGCAGAAGGGCATACAGGGAAGGCATCACAGGCAGAAGGGCATACAGGGAAGGCATGACAGGCAGAAGGGCGTACAGGGAAGGCATGACAGGCAGAAGGACGTACAGGGAAGGCATCACAGGCAGAAGGGGCGTACAGGGAAGGCGTCACAGGCAGAAGGGCGTACAGGGAAGGCGTCACAGGCAGAAGGACGTACAGGGAAGGCATCACAGGCAGAAGGGGCGTACAGGGAAGGCATCACAGGCAGAAGGGGCGTACAGGGAAGGCGTCACAGGCAGAAGGGCGTACAGGGAAGGCGTCACAGGCAGAAGGACGTACAGGGAAGGCGTCACAGGCAGAAGGGCGTACAGGGAAGGCGTCACAGGCAGAAGGGCAAACAGGGAAGGCATCTCAGGCAGAAGGGCATGCAGGGAATGCATCACAGGCAGATGGGCGTACAGGGAAGGCATCACAGGCAGATGGGCGTACAGGGAAGGCATCACAGGCAGAAGGGCATACAGGGAAGGCATGACAGGCAGAAGGGCGTACAGGGAAGGCATGACAGGCAGAAGGGCGTACAGGGAAGGCATGACAGGCAGAAGGACGTACAGGGAAGGCATCACAGGCAGAAGGGGCGTACAGGGAAGGCGTCACAGGCAGAAGGGCGTACAGGGAAGGCGTCACAGGCAGAAGGACGTACAGGGAAGGCATCACAGGCAGAAGGGGCGTACAGGGAAGGCATCACAGGCAGAAGGGGCGTACAGGGAAGGCGTCACAGGCAGAAGGGCGTACAGGGAAGGCGTCACAGGCAGAAGGACGTACAGGGAAGGCGTCACAGGCAGAAGGGCGTACAGGGAAGGCATCACAGGCAGAAGGGCAAACAGGGAAGGCATCACAGGCAGAAGGGCAAACAGGGAAGGCGTCACAGGCAGAAGGGCGTACAGGGAAGGCGTCACAGGCAGAAGGGCGTACAGGGAAGGCGTCACAGGCAGAAGGGCAAACAGGGAAGGCATCACAGGCAGAAGGGCAAACAGGGAAGGCGTCACAGGCAGAAGGGCAAACAGGGAAGGCGTCACAGGCAGAAGGGCGTACAGGGAAGGCGTCACAGGCAGAAGGGCGTACAGGGAAGGCGTCACAGGCAGAAGGGCAAACAGGGAAGGCATCACAGGCAGAAGGGCAAACAGGGAAGGCGTCACAGGCAGAAGGGCGTACAGGGAAGGCGTCACAGGCAGAAGGGCGTACAGGGAAGGCGTCACAGGCAGAAGGGCAAACAGGGAAGGCGTCACAGGCAGAAGGGCAAACAGGGAAGGCGTCACAGGCAGAAGGGCGTACAGGGAAGGCGTCACAGGCAGAAGGGCGTACAGGGAAGGCGTCACAGGCAGAAGGGCAAACAGGGAAGGCATCACAGGCAGAAGGGCAAACAGGGAAGGCGTCACAGGCAGAAGGGCGTACAGGGAAGGCGTCACAGGCAGAAGGGCGTACAGGGAAGGCGTCACAGGCAGAAGGGCGTACAGGGAAGGCATCACAGGTAGAAGGGCAAACAGGGAAGGAATCACAGGCAAATTAAATGTGCAATTAGCAAAAGTAGGGGAGACTAGAGGCAGTACAAACGGGTAGGTGAGTGCAATCAGTGACGGTTTTCGATATGGGTGACATGGGCCATTGCCCAGGGCGGCATTGTGGATCATGGGCATCGGCAATTTTTAATTTTTTTTTTCCACCCGCCCCTGCTGTCCCGACATCATGCCACTGCATTTTTGGGATTGCAAGGGCACCGATCGGTTTTCTATTGCCCATTTGCGGGGAGTAAGGGCGCCCTCCATTTGCGAGGTGCGCCTGCTGCTTGCCGTACAGGGTGGAGAGGGGCGGGGCGGCGGGGGATTCTCTGGCTGGCTGGAGCGGCATCTAATAACCAGCTCGCAAAATAAAACAAAATAAAAACAAACAAACACAAAAGCACCAGCCATTATGATTCCTAAATTCTATCACACACATACTGTATATGCGGGAAGTGAGAGCGAGGACCCTCAGTGCGCCTGCTAGCTGCTGCTGTGCTGAAGTCTCACACACAACCTGTCGAAAGGGGAGGGGGTGGGGTGCATCCAAATAAAGCACATTTCATTCATAATATTGCCAATCCAAGCCCATTATGTCATTATGTCAGAAAAAACCCCTATACAATCCGAATCTGCGCACTAAGGTGTAGGTCTATTACTTTATGTTGTGGTGATTCTCGGGTTGGGAGATGGGTGTTGATACTGCAGTGCAAAATTAACACCGATGGAAGATGAACAAGAAAAGGTCAGCTGTCTAGCTGATTTAGCAAAAAAAAAAAATCCCTTACACTATTAGGCTACATTATTTAGGGAAGTTCTTACTGTGTAATTACAGAGTAATGCATTACTTCCAAACGCTGATGCTGTGATAGCCTATTCAATAAAATGCTTGTTATACATATAATTCTGAATATTTGATAAATTGGGGAAAATTATATGTTTTAATTATGAAAATGATGCATGCATGTATCAGAGTTTTATATTGGGTTTCTATTCAGGGGCACTTCTGAAATATTTTGGGGCTCCTTCTGCCCAAGATGAGGAGCCGTCCACCTCCTCAGCCACATATGTGTCTCCACAAATGTCTGATCCTGAGGACGAAGACCCAATTGCGGCCACTTCAGGTGTGATTGTGTGTAGCCTGAGTGTATGTGTGTTGAATAGTATTTGGCAAAGACTGTTCCGCCACTATGAATGCTGTGTATTCCAAATAACTTGTGTATACTAATGCAAATGTATGCTGATGCCTGGAGCTGAACCCCCTGAGGATGAGCCCCTGCCTATGCACCCTGCAAGCTGGCCTTCAGATATCACTGACAGCATTCCAATACAGCTGGTTTGCAAAGGACCAAGTAAGGCAGCACCTGACTGTTTTCCCTAGAAATGAGGGTGATGGAAGAAGTTGCCACCACCAGTATTTTAAGAAAACACTAGTTAGCGGTGAAAAGATGCCTAGAAGCTGGCTAGTATATTGTGAGAAAAACAGCCTTTTTTGTATTTGCTGCAAGCTGTTTTCTAAAAGACATCAATTTAACAAGTTCTGGACTGACAGATTGGAAGCAAGCCAGTCCTCTTCTCACCTCACATGACAATAGTCCTGAACACCATAACTGCATGGAAAGAACTGGTAGTGGGGATTTAAAAAGGTGAAACAATTGACAAGCAAGAGCAGGCTGAGAAAATAAGATGGAGAGCGGTGCTGACTCGTCTCACTGCTATCATTCAGTCTCTCGCAATCAGAAATTTAGCACTAAAGGGACACACAGAAACATTGTTTTCTCCATCAAATGGCAATTTTCTAAAAGAAGTTGAATTCATGGCAAGGTTTGATCCCATAATGCAAGAGCACATTAACTGTGTCCAGAAAGGCACTTGCAATCACACCAGCTATCTCAGTCACCATCTACAAAACGAACTCATTGATTTGTTGAGTAGCAAGATCACTTCAACAATGGCCGATGATATGAAGTCGCAAAATTTTTCTCCATAATTCTACATTTCACTCCAGATATTAGCCACACTGAACATCTGTCAGATTCAAATTGTGTCATTACAAAAGAAGCCCCATATTAAGGAGCATTTAATGGGTTTTTTGGAAGCTGACGAATCCACATTGAAACATTTCGCATCCATGATTTTAAACAGGCTGAAAGAGCTGAAAATTCCCTTTGAGGACTGCAGAGGTCAGTCATATATGACAATGGGGCCAACATGAGGGGAATAAACCAGGGTGTCCAAGCCAGGCTCTTGGAACATCCAAAATATCCTGGCAAGTGGAGTTGTCACGTATCGCAGGCACAGAGCGGGGAAACAGGATCAGGAGTCCAGGGAGCTGGGGGAACGTGAGGTTTATTCAGGGTACGATACATTCAGGAGCACGAAACAAAGAGAAGCAACGTCAATGACCGGACTGGGGAAACATTCACAGAAACGCACTTAAATACACAACAACAATCAACAAAACTAGAAACAGCTGATAACAGGAGGATTCCACACAAGGTAAGTGAGGGGGCGTGGCACACTGGAGGATCGGAACAATCAGGGCATGACAGGAGTACAAAAGTGAAATTAGCTCTTCCGTATCGGTACAGTGAATAAACCCTGATCACGGCCCAACAGCATCATTAAAGTTAAACATTTTGTAGCAGTAGAAGGCTTCATCTGTCAGAAACACTGGGAGCCCCCACAAGACTTAGGGGCATCACACGGAAGATAACTTTCGATCAGAATGGGGGAATGATCAGAGAAATCGGCCTCATGAACTGCCATATTAAAAACAGACAGGCCATATGATAGTACAAGGTCTAAAGTTTGGCCATGTTCTTGAGTAGGACCTATTACAGACCTATTACAGGTCAGAAGATTCAGTAAGATTCAGGAAGCGACTTAGGCTAGCAGCAAATATGTATGTTAAAATCACCCACAATCAAAACCCGGTTATATTTTGCCATAAAATAAGTCAGAAAGTTAGATTAGTCACTAATGAAGTCTTTATTATATTTTGGTGGCCGGTAAATCACAGCAATAAATACTAGATTTTGGCGGCCTAGTTCAAACATAATCACCTCGAAATTGTAATATAAAATTGCTGATAACTGTTTACAATAAAAGTTCTCTTTAAAAACCGTAGCTGCTACTCCTCCTCAACCAGTAGATGTCGGAGAGCTAAAAATAGTGCAGTCTGGTGGTAAAAGATCGTAGAAGGCACTTGATTCACACATGTTCATCCAGGTTTCGGTGTGAAATAATACATCCAGGCTGTTTGACTGAAAAAACGTCATTAAATACAAAATTCATATTTCTTATCAATCTCGCATTGACCAGTGCCATTTTTCTCGAGGCAACATTGTTTCCCATCTCTGGAACCTGACTTATGCTCTGGAGATGATGGGGGTTTGCTCCTCCTGTCCAGAAGTATGGTGAGCAGAATCGTGGAACCAAGGTCACGTTTTCATGCATTACAGCAGGTACCAGCTAGATGTAGAGTGACTCCGGCGAACGTCAGACCACACGGCGGTGAACAGCCAGTCTGTGTTTCTTGGTATCGTCAAAGGTGAAAAATCACGGATTTAATGCCAGGCGAGATCTCAGTTTCAGTTTTACCACAGATCCACTCCGTCTCCCTCGACATCCATGCCTCCTTCTCCGAGGCAGTGAAGTCTGAATGCGGCGTAGATGATTGGGTACTCCTAGTAAAACAGAGGAAGGTCACCGTGTCTGCTGTTAATGCCTTTAATCCGGCATTTTGTAGCAGAACGAATATCAAATAGAGCTTGGTGATCATATACCAGTAAGGAGCAAACATTTCCAGCAAAAAGCAACAAAAAACAAAAAAACACCAACATGAGCTAATCATGGAAGACGGCCGGCCACACACACTGGCACCATCTTAGGAATGAGATGTCTTATCTTGTCCAAAACTGGAGAAAATTTGCCATTCACTTCATGCTGAAGGAGTGGACTGAGTTGGTGAGTCAGTGGGTGAATGACAGATGCTCATGTTCATCCACTCACTCACCAGCTCATTCAGAATGAGAATGAGGCCCAAGGGACTCGTTCACTGTGAACAAATTGGTCAAGAACTTCACACCATAAATGGAAGATACCTGTATCAATAATTAATGATGGATTGATGACTTTGGAATGCGGGCATGTGCAGGGTGTGTGTGTGTGTGGGGGGACCTGTACCTGAAATCAGACGTGTAGAGGGTGAAGAGGAAGGGTGATAGGACAGTTCCCTGCGGTGCTCCCGTGCTGCTCAGGATGCTATCAGAGCCGCAGCTCTTCAGCCGGACCTGCTGTGGTCGATTGGTTAGACAGTCCGTAATCCAAGCTACCAGTGGGGCATCCACCTGCATGTCTGTGAGCTTATTCCCCAGCAGTGATGGTCTGATTGTGTTAAAAGCACAGGAGAAGTCAAAAAACACGACCCTCACAGTGTTCCCAACAATGTCCAAATGAGAATAAGCCTGGTCCAGCAGGTAGATGCCCAGCTAACAAAGTTATGTTCTGAGAACGTTTTCCAAACGTTCTGTTTCGGTTGTGGGAACGTGATTTGAAATGTTCTAGAAACGTGGAAATGTCCAGTTTGCTTAACGTTCCCGTGACAGTTTTCACGACTGCAGGTTGCCTTTGGACAGCAGGTTAGTAAATGGGCCGGAGTGGACAATGCTGTGGTCAGCCCTGCCCAGGGGAGGGAGAGAGATGGGGCTGTATGCCTCAGTAGCACTGGCATAGAACAGGTCCAGTGTTTTACTGTCTCTGGTTTTGCAATCGACATATTGCTTGGATGTGGGTAGAAGAGTGGAGAGGTTTGTGTGACTGAAGTCTCCTGTGACGCCATAAACGCATTCGGACTGTGGATCAGGAGGTCCGCGGTCGCAGAGCTGATGACGTCATACACCTGCGCCGCATTAGCCTCGGGTGCGATGTAAACAATGATGATAACGACGATGGAAAACTCTCTGGGCAGATAATATGGCCAGAGACAGTGTAACTGCACAGACCTGCATGTTACACCTGATGCCACATGACAGCTTCAAATCCCATCAGCTTTTTGCTGTAAATCTGCTTCATCTGTGGAAAAAGCAAACAAAAGACTAACAAAGATCTAAATGGACAAAGAGATGAATTCTCAGTATAACTGCTCTCTACTACCAGTCTGCCATCTACAAAATTTCTCTTTTCATCCATTCAAGGCTGTGGGAGACTGGAGCCTCTTGTTGAAGATGCCCAGGATGGGGTGACGACCCATAGCAGGGCAAAATCACACTCACACGTACAGACAATCTGGTGACTTCAAATCATTGATTTTCAGCCATGGAGGGAAACTGGAGAACCTTGAGGAAACCCCACAACAACATGGGAAGAACATGCAAACTCCACACTCACTGAGCTGGGGTGGAGACTCGAACCCCAGTCCCAAAGGTACGAGGACTCAGTGCTGACCACTGCGGCAACACGACCCCCCTAATTTCTCTTTATGATATTAAATTGTAGTATTATTTCTGGTTTGGGTATAAAAACAATATCAGTAACTTTTATGCTCATTAAAGCTAAATAAATGCTTGCTGTGGGTTCAGTTTGTATAAAGTACTATTTTGTTCATAAACTGCAGATCCAGTGTTTCCCCAGTCTGCTCTTCTCAGTCTGGCCTCAGTCCAAAACCACACCTACTGCAGCCTGAGAAGCAGGAAGCTCCTCCCACTCTCACAAAAAAAACTGAACAAAACCGAAATTAATCTACTCAGTGTTTTTTGGAAAAGGTACTGATGGTGTAGGTTGTACACAGAAGTATAAATCAGCCTTTAGTCTGGACGGTCAGTAGGCAGAGCAGGCTGAGGCATTTAAATACCTGGGCACAGTTATGGAGCCTCCATGTCATTCCCCCAACATGCTGACCTTGTGTTTAAAATGGCCCAACAGCTCCTGCACCTTCCACAGAGGCTCATGAGTTTTAATGTTAGTAAGAGAGATTTAACTCTGGTCATTTATTGGATCTGTTCTCACCTTAATATCATATGCTGGTAAATCTCTCTTATAGTCAAACCTACATCAGTCTTTCTCTGGTTGTTAATCAGGTCAGATAACATGGTCAGCTCAGCCTTCACTGCTGGAGTCGTTCTCTCGGTCAGTCTCTAGTAAAGCCTGCCTTTGATTGGCAGAACTGTCAGACAGAGACATGACAAGCCATCATATTATTCAATGAACTGGAATAAATGGCAGCACAGCGCCCTCTGCAGTCTGCCGTAGAGCAAGTCAGGATGAACAGCCGTCCAGGCTTCTCTCCCCGTGAACTTTAGGCACGTAGATGTGTGCAGGTCTGGGCTGGGAGCTTCCAGTGTGCAGGGTTAGCAAACGATTTCTGAATGTTCACTTAAGAAATATCAATCATCCTTGTGAACCTCGTTTAGTTTAGACTGATTTATCTATTACTTTGTGTTTCTGTCACTTTCGCCCCTATCAGACATGCACTGCCACCCAAACTTTTCTTGACATTCCCCAGAGGGGCTGTACATGTGAACACAAATGTCCGAATCAGTCATACTGGACGTTAAAAGGAGTTTACCCTGCTAGTTCCTTAGTAGAGCCCGACCGATTTATCGGCAGGCCGATATTATCGGCCGATATTAGGCATTTTCCAAACTATCGGTATCGGCGTTTATAATGGCCGATAAATGAATATTTCAAAAATAAAATAAAAACGGACGAAACACCCTTCAACCATGTCATGAGTGTTGGCGTTGTATAGTTTGTCCACCAGAGGGCACTCTACGCCGTCCCTGTTGGCAACACTCGTGTATAATGCGTCACACATCCTGCAACCTGCTGATCCAGCCAGAGTCGGGCAGAGAGAACCAGTTATCCGCGAGTGAGATCATCGGTGAAGTGTGTTCATGGTGATTTGGTCACGAGACATACATTGCTTGAATAACAATTAAAAGAACATCCCCATCAGTTCTCTTAACTCAAATAAGCATGACAAAATTCGTGACTATCATGTCCAGTTTTGCTGCTGTTAAATAAGCCGAGAGTGAAGCGGAATTAGCTAGTAATTACGTTACGTTGTTACAGTGTACAGTAGTTGACTGACTGTCCTTGCAATGAGACTGAAGTATTTCTTTAATAGTGTGGCAGTTGTAGCAGTGAGACGTATCATCTCTCCTTGGCCTGTTATATTGAAAATGTATGTTTTACAATTTGCAGTATGACTTTATCCATTGCTAAATTATGGCTCATCATAGACTAGCTAACCACAAAGCTAGCTAATGCCACTATCAGTGGAAGACCGCTAACGTTAACATTAATGAGCTTGGAAACCGCAACGAACTTATTCTGCCTAAATAAAGTAATGATTACTGTATTTATAACTAGCATATCTCTAGTTACAGTCCCTGCATTGTAAAATGTAAGTTAGACATTTGCGAGGAGTGAACATTTAGACATAGAGAAAAAGTATCAAACGTAGCTTGTGCATAAAAGTTCTATTGCTTGTGCTATTCAAAGTTATATTTATGAAGCTTACCAAGTCTTTTAAAACTGGTAACTTTGATTTGGTTGTTGTTGTTTTTGTTCAAAGAACTTTACGTTTCATATCTTAAGTTTGTATTTTTATACATTTTATTTATCAGAACTTTAATAAATTTTGATGTTCCTCTGTTCTGTTGTGACAATAAAAGAAACAAGTTTCTTTTTAATATGCATTATCATATTGTTAGTTAAAACTCATAAATAACTACAAATAACTAATGTTAGGGAAATATGTTAATGTTTTGTTGCGTGTTTCTGAAATTTAAAAAAAATATATATATATATATATATATATAGGAATATCGGTTTTAAAACCAACAAATATTTGTATCGGTATCGGCCTTCAAAATCCTTTATCGGTCGGGCTCTACTCCTTAGTATAAAGTCGGGGTAATTTCTGATTGACTCCTATGTGTGAATGGAGCAGGAAATTGTCCAGTGTAGGATCACACACACATACGACAGGGCTGAGATTCCAGGCTGCCTGAGAAAAGGCCTAGCCTGGTATGAGAGGTACTCGTTGGCCAAAGGGGGGTTAGTGACCCCACACACACACACACACAAACACACACACACACAGATGACAAGGGAGGCCAGCATTCCAGCTTTTATGGCCCAAAGATTTAGGGACCTATGGATGGCAGAATGGACCTCAAGGATAGGGGTCCCTCAACTTGGCATGCAACCCCCCTTTCCATCCTGCCTTACAAACCACAGACTCACCCAACACCCTGAAGAAAGTTCTCTTTTAAGTTTGGCCTGTACAGTGGGATGATGTTGTAGGTCTTTGGTGCTGGTCTGTGGGTTGACTCTGACTGTTCTCACCATTCGTCGCTTCTGTCTATCCGAGATTTTTCTTGGTCTGCCACTTCGAGCCTTAACTTGAACTGAGCCTGTGATCTTCCATTTCCTCAATATGTTCCTAACTGTGGAAACAGACAGCTTAAATCTATGAGACAGCTTTCTGTATCCTTCCCCTAAACCATGATGGTAAACAATCTTTGTCTTCAGGTCATTTGAGAGTTGTTTTGAGACCCCCATGTTGCTACTCTTCAGAGAAAATTAAAAGAGGAGGGAAACTTACAAGTGACCCCCTTAAATACTCTTTCTCATAATTGGATTCGCCTGTGTATGTAGGTCAGGGGTCACTGAGCTTACCAAGCCAATTTGAGTTCCAATAATTAGTTCTAATGGTTTTGGAATCAATAAAATGACAACAGTGCCCAAATTTATGCACCTGCCTAATTTTGTTTAAACAATTATTGCACACTTTCTGTAAATCCAATAAACTTCATTTCACTTCTCAAATATCACTGTGTGTCTCCTATATGATATATTTAACTGACATTTTTTATCGTAACAACCAACGATTTATACAGGAAAATCATGACGATTAACAAGGTTGCCCAAACTTTTGCATCCCACTGTGCATATGCTGATTTAATCTAATGCTGTTAGTTATGTTCAATTACAGTAAAGCGTATTTATTTAATTGTATTATGATTTATGTTACCCAGTTACCTCACGCTTTGAGCAGAGCTGAACCAGGACATTAATAGGATACAATATGAAGCCTTTATTGTCAGTGTACAGGTAGCAAATACAATATACAGACAGAAATATATAAAATGTAAATATACAGGGGAGTGGAAAAGCCCCCCCACTCAACATGATTACATTTCATTACATTTTAATCAGACAGAAAAACAGTCATTTTGCCTGTTTGTTCAGTTTGCTGAACCCAGTCACTTATTTTGTCTAACATACGTCACACTTCAGACAGAGTAGAAAGGGTTATACTGGTTAAAAAGCAGAGATTTTACCTTTTTGCCACGGAGAAGCAGCGACATGTGACACTCTGATAAGGTAAAAATGATTCCTCCAGCACACAGTGAGCTATCCCAGCATGCACAGGGACACGGAGGAGTTATAAACCCTAAACCCTGGGCAGAGGGGTTCAGTGAATGAGGAAGTGAAGCTGTACAGGAGGGTCAGTACATCAGAGGAGACTCTGTAGAAGGACAGAGTACCAGCCGCCCAGTCCAGATACACTCCTACTCTGCGGGAGCCTGAGGGCTTTATGGGTATGACAGTCAGTTTATTATTGTGCCAGACAGAGTAACTGTCAGGAGAGCAGCTCAGACTCCATGACTTGTCATTGTATCCAAGCCAAGCACACAGTGAGCTATCCCAGCATGCACAGGGACACGGAGGAGTTATAAACCCTAAACCCTGGGCAGAGGGGTTCAGTGAATGAGGAAGTGAAGCTGTACAGGAGGGTCAGTACATCAGAGGAGACTCTGTAGAAGGACAGAGTACCAGCCGCCCAGTCCAGATACACTCCTACTCTGCGGGAGCCTGAGGGCTTTATGGGTATGACAGTCAGTTTATTATTGTGCCAGACAGAGTAACTGTCAGGAGAGCAGCTCAGACTCCATGACTTGTCATTGTATCCAAGCCAACAGTCATCACTCTCTCCTTTCCTCCTGATTCCTTTATAAGTCACTGCTATACAGGCTACTCCACTCCACTCAGCCTCCCAGTAACAGCGACCAGTCAGACTCTCTCTGCACAGAACTTGGTCCCAGCAGTCAAATCTCTCTGGATGATCAGGATATGGCTGCTTTGCCCCCCATGTCACCTTCCTGTTCCCCTCTGACAGAGACAGGCGGCTGTGTGCTGTGTTGGGGTCCAGCGTCAGCTGGCAGGAGTCTGTAGGCCAGAGGAAGAGCAATTAATCCCATCACGAAGCCCAGCATCTCCATCATTATCACTGTCACACCTCACACACTCACTAACACAGAACTCGCTCCAATACACACATTTTATTCCCAATATACTCATGTAGCCGCCCGAGTCTGCGGCGCTCCGGCTGCCCCCTGCGCTGTGAGACGCGCCGCGCTGAGAGACTCGCTGGGGACCGAACTGCACTTTAGCCTGCGCTCTATTATTCTGTACGATACATAAAATATAAAAACGAAGCAGGAATTCAAGTATGTGAAATAGCTCAGGAAATGTCGGACGCCCGTGCGACGCCGGCGGGAAGACGGGGCGAAATGCTGCGCGTGCTAAATTAATAGCCTTAATTACAGGTAAATAAAATTACAAACGGCATTAATCAAACGTGTTAAACTTGAAATTGTACCACATAGAGTACCGCTAGAAGTTAATTTGTCTTTACTTCAAAATAAGAACTTCCTTCAAACCACTTCGGACACATACCCCCCTCCGGCAGCGTTCAGCGCCGACTAGTGATGTGTCGGTCGCGAACGACCCGCTCAAAAGATCCGGATCCTGACCAAGAGACATTTTTATAAAACAAAACATCTCCGCGGCTCAGCGCTCCATGCTGCTCTGACTGTGACTGAAGTTTGTGTTAATGGCGTGTGAGCCGCGCGACCAATCACGTGATGAGTCAGATAAGGGGGGGGGGGGGTGCGCGTGCTGACGGTGTACAGGTACAGATCGTGCATTCCATTTGCCTCGGATTCCGATTTTCCGATTTTCGGAATCCGAGATTACGTCACATCCGGTAAAAACTCGGAAAAACCGAGTTGGATACGTTCCATTTGCCAAAGAAGTAGCAATACCATCGACCCATATGAAAAAGCAAGATTTTTTGCTTAGCCGGACAACTTGTCGGATTTAAGGTACCTCAGTTTAAATGGCCTTTATTTTCGTTCACTTACAATTAGCCCGAACTACCTTAAATCCGACAAATAATCCGACTAATCATGAAATCCAATTCTAGACCGGTTAATTGGTAGCCATTGTTAGCCATATCACTTGATAACACATTACGCGCGGTGCTTCACGTATAAAACTCCGTAGCAACACGTCCACAGATAAGTTGGACGGTATAGTGTGTGCGACCGATTTAATGAGCCAGAAATGAGAAGTAGTGCTTAAACAGGATAAAACTACAACTTTCCCTTCTGTTGATAAAGGGCGCAGCCATCTTCGATTCTGAACTCGGGATCCTCTGCGTTATCCGAGATCATTCTCGGATCTCCGAGAAACGGGAGCGCGCATGTCGTCACTTCCGGCTTTGAAACTCGGAATCCAACTCGGAATCCGAGTTCCCAGGGCAAATGGAACGCACCAAGAGCACGAGGGAGGGAAAGGAGGAGAGAAAGAGGGAGTGTGGTGCGCGAATAATACGCAAGATGAGTGATAGTTGGAATCGAAGCGGCATTTGGATGCATTTTAATAGCTATGATAACTCAAAGGCACAATGCACAGTTTGCAAGATGAAGCTGTCATTTCGATCAGGATCCACAAACAACCTTCACAGACACTTAGGAACTGTGCATCCAACAGATCAGATGGAAGGAAAAAGACAGGCTAGCGTGCCTGCTACTGCCAGAAGCCGGATCAGCCCGTCTAAGCTGAGGCACTTAGCCTTTCTGCCCCAAAGGAAATGTTAAAATGTTACACTGTTAGAAAGGTGAAAGATAGTTGTTAAAGTGGATAGATACTAAAACTGTTGGATGCTGCTGTTTTGCATGTTGTAATTTATTTGGAGTGATTACGGGTGCTGTCTTAAGACAATACTAACAAATGTCAAAACCCTGTTACACTCTCACAGAAATACAAAGAATATTTAATGTATTTCTACACATGTTCCCAGACTCCCATTGTTACTTAAGAAAATAGTAATTTTTAAACCCAAAAAAGAAAAGAAGAAAAAAAAAACAAACACACATCACAATAATTATGTGAATGCTATCATAAAGTAGTATTAACGGTATTAAGAATAAAAACATGCAAACAAACTTACATTTCTGGATCCCTGGTCTGGTCCTGCACTTTCCACTGTGGTCCACACTATATCAGAAGCAGAATGACATAGTACTGCTGTATCCATTTATTTAATTACTGCATTTTCTCCACATACATGAGTCTATAGCAGGAGCAGACACACATTCTGTACTCACTTCAGCTTCTCCAGTTTACAGCTGGGATCCCCCAGTAGAGCAGAGAGCAGCTTCACTCCCGAGTCTCCTGGGTGATTGTAGCTCAGGTCCAGCTCTCTCAGGTGTGAGGGGTTTGACCTCAGAGCTGAAGCCAGGGAAGAACAGCCTTCTTTTGTGACTCTACAGCCTGACACCCTGCAGAGAGACAGACAATATCTCTCCAATAAATAAAAACACCTCACCACTGTGAGAATTACATTTCAGTAAATGTGACGACTTCAATAAAGATATCAGTAATTACACATTACAGTGTGGAATACCCAGTAATATTGACCTCAGTATCTCCAGTATACAGTGTGAATCCCCTAGTCCAGCAGAGAGCAGCTTCACCCCTGAATCCTGCAGGTCATTGTCACTCAGGTCCAGCTCTCTCAGCTGAGAGGAGTTTGATCTGAGAGCTGAAGCCAACAATTCACAGCATGTCTCTGTGAGTCTACAGCTGTCCAGCCTGGAAAAGGAAACATGTTATGATATAAATACATACACCACACAGAGATATATCAAATAAAAAATCAAAATAAACATTTTTAAGTACAATAAAACACGCAGCATATAGCTTAAATATCAGTTATTTTGTTGTTTCCTTGTCCTAGTCAGAAACACAAATAGTTTTCACTTGATACTCCCCAGCCGAGACGAACCTGCTTTTTAATGACCTTACAGGGTGAGTTACCCTGAGACTCTGTAATATATCCATAAGTATTTTTATAAAGCTCTGAGCAGCACTGGGGCTCAGTGATCAGCACTAAAGCCGACCCAGGGGATCTAGGGATTTGGGTTCAGTTCCTGCCTCAGATGTGTGTAAGTGTACATGTCTATGGGGGTTTGAATGTCAAGAAGAGCTTAAGATATTTTAATTATAATTTTTATATGACTTTTGAATTGCTGACATCATGACTGAAATCCTTATTTTCTGTTTGCTGTACCTGAGAACCTGTAAAATTTCCAAAACACTAATCAGACAATTATCAATCCTGTCAGATCGGGATGAAACAGTGAAACTTTATTCATCCCCCTGGTAAAATACTGCTGTCGCCTCTCTGATCTTGCTCTCTCTGACACACACATACAGGTCAGAGCTCAGGGTTGGCCAGCATCCAGCCCCCTGAAGCTGGGGGGTAAGGGCCTTGCTCAAGGGTCCAAAACCAGCATCACTCTGCCAGTCAGATATTTAAACCGGTGACCTTCTGACCACAGACGCAGAGTCCAAATCCACTGAACCACACGCCACACTAAGAATGTTAAAAAATATACAAATCCTGCAGTATCCAGAATGAAAAAGAATTTCTGGGCGTCCATATAAATACACTCTAATTGTTCTGATAAGATATAAAAGCAGTATCATGAATAACATCTGTACTTCTTTATCAACAGACGTATGTAAGATCATTACATACTAACTTACAGAGCTGTCCTAGATTTCTTGATCACAGGTAGCAGCTTCTGAAGACCTTCATCTGATCTGATGTATTTCTTCAGATCAAACACATCCAGCTCCTTATCTGACATCAGTAACACAAAGGCCAGAGCTGACCACTGTGCAGGTGAGAGGTCTGCTGCTGAAAGGCTTCCTGAACTCAGGTATCTTTGTACTTCCTCTATTAGAGACTTGTCACCCAGTTCATTCAGACAGTGGAACAGGTTGATGGTCCTTTCTGCAGATAAATTCTCCTGTATTTTCTCCTTGATGTACTGGGCTGTTTCCTTAATGTTATGTGAGCTGGGTCTTGTCTCTCCCAGTAGTTTTTGTAACAGAGTTTTACTGGAGTCTGTTGAGAGGCCAAGGAGGAAGCGGAGGTAGAGGTCCAAGTGTCCATTCTTGCTCTTTAATGCCTGATCCACTGCAGTCTTCAGCAGGTCAGCTGATGAGTTTGACAGAAACACATATAAAGCAGCGAGATACTCCTGGATGCTCAGATGCACAAAGCAGTACACCTTCTCCTGATACAATCCGTATTCCTCCTTAAAGACTTCTGTGCACACTCCAGAGTAAACTGAAGCTTCAGTGACATCAATGCCATCCTTCCTCAGATTTTCCTCATAAAATATGAGATTGCCTTTCTCAAGGTTGTCAAAAGCCAGTTTACCAAGTTTCAAAAGGAATTCCTTGCTGTATTCCTTAAGCTTGGTTTCATAGTTTTTCAAATACTTGTCATTTTTTAAACTCGCCTGAAAGATCAGGAAGTGTGTGTACATTTCAGTCAGAGTCCTTGGAATTTCTCCCTTGTCAGTCTCACTAAAAAGCCTTTCAAGGACAGTGGCTGAAATCCAGCAGAACACAGGTATGTGGCACATGATGAAGAGGCTCCTTGATGATTTCACATGTGTGATAATCCTGCTGGCCAGACCCTGATCACTAAATCTCTTCCTGAAATACTCCTCCTTCTGGGCATCACTGAACCCTCGTATCTCTGTCACCTGGTGGACACACTCAGGAGGTATCTGATTGGCTGCTGCTGGCCGGGAGGTTATCCAGAGGAGAGCGGATGGAAGCAGATTCCCCTTGATGAGGTTAGTCAACAGCACATCCAGAGACGTTTTCTTTGTTACATCAAACCAGCTCTCATTCTTCTGAAAATCTAGTGGAAGGCGACATTCATCCAGACCATCAAAGATCAACAAAACTTTGTACCTACACAGCTCAGTGGATTCAAGCAATTTCAGTTCTGGGACAAAGTGGTGAAGCAGATCGATCAGACTGTATTCATCCTTAATCAAATTCAGGTCCCGGAAAGGAAGAGCAAATATGAAGTGAATGTCCTGGTTTGCTTTTCCTTCTGCCCAGTCAAGAATAACTTTCTGCACAGAGACTGTTTTCCCGATACCTGCGACCCCTTTTGTGAGCACAGTTCTGATAGGTGTCACACGCCCATGCAAGGGCTTAAATATATCATTGCACATGACTGTAGTATCTTCTGTTACCCTTTTCTTGGATGCTGTTTCAATCTGTCTCACTTCATGTTCATCATTGACTCCTCCAGTTCCCCCTTCAGTTATGTAGAGTTCAGTGTAAATCTCTTTGAGAAGTGTTGGCTGTCCTTCCTTAGCTTTCCCTTCAAATACACACTCAAATTTCTTCTTCAGATTACATTTGATTGTGCGCTGAAACTGCGACAAAAGATCCCCTGAAATAAAATGAGTACTTTTTAAAAAAACATTTTTTACTCATTTAGGCCAAATTAGATCAAATTAAATAAATGATAAACTGAAATGTAATACACATTATTTCATAAACACTCTTTCTGTGGTAAATCAAACACACACTGAATGAGGTACAGCTCTTACTCTTCTCCAGCATGTCAGCGAGATCATTTTGCTCCATGGTCCTCAGGATGTACAGTGTGATCTTCAGAGCTCCCTCTCTACCACAGGTCTTCTTCATCTGACCATCACTGTCCAGGTCATTGTCCTCCTCCAGCTGAGGCTCAGAGCATTCTGGGTCATTCTGATCCAGGTACCTTTTGAATTTCATCAGCTCATCCTTCAGAAACGTTTGAGCTTTTTTCTCCAGTGACTGAAATGAAGTTACAGTTTAATTATTATCACTCCTGACACCATATCTTTTTTATAACTTCATTTGTGAATTATGCTGCGTTCCATTTCAACTCGTAACTAGGAAATTCAGAGTTCCTAGTGGGAAATTTCAACTGGAACACCCCCTGAAGTCAGAATTCCAAGTCATGAAGTCGGTGGAATCTACACAACCCCGACCTCAGAAGTCAAAATGGCTGCACCCTTTATCAACAGAAGTTAAAGCTGTAGTTTTATAGTGTTTATTAGCAGTTATGTATTATTTGTGGCTCATTAAATTGGTTGTACACACCGCTTTCTGTTGCTATTCGTGTTTTTATGTGCAAAACATCACGTAATGTCTAGTTATCAACTGGTATTGCTAACAATGACTAAGAATTAACCTGGCTACAACTGGGGCCTGGATAGCTGGATAACTTGTCAGATTTAAAGTAGTCTGGGCTAAATGTAAGTGAATGAAGATGAAGGTCATTTAAACTGGGGCACGTTAAATACAAGAAGTTATCTGGCTAAGCAAGAAATCCTGCTTTTTGAAACAGGTCCCTGGTTTTGCTAAATGTCTTTCTGACTTGCTGTACTGGAACGAGGTTAACTTGGGTGTGACGTCATTCCCAGTTCCGACCTCCGACCTCCGAGGTAAATGGAACGCAGCTCTAGTTGTAAGTATCATCTCGTTGACAGGATAAACTACTTATTGTATATCTGTAGAAGATATATGTCAATTTAGATAAAGTTGAAGAAGATATACTTCAGTAATAAATGCACACCTTGAAGATGGATGATAAGTCTTCTTTATGTGGATGTGAATTACATCTATTCACTCGGTCCCTGTAAATAAAACACAAATATCCAACCATTATATTTTTATTTAAATAGATGTAACTGCCATCCACATTCTGAGCTTATTTCATTAGTGTGGCTTCCTGACATCAGCTTGCTTATGACAGTATAAGAGAAGCAGTGACATCTAGTGGCAGCACAGAGAGACAGCAGGTAGCAGCCAGGAGAGACGGTTTGGCATGTAGCTCCCAGTCACTCAATGACATTCACTGGTTACTTCTTGTAAACTGTAACATGATTTCAAACAGATTTCAACTTAAGTACCATAACAATCCAGGGGTGGAATTTTTTTGGGGGGGACAACCCTGGCTCCTGCAATTTAGGGCCCCCAGCTGATCTTGACTATTTTTTTTAGCTAAAAAAAACCCCACATAGATCAAATGTTCACATAAAACCATTTATATAATAATTTTGATTACAATAAAATGTATAACAATACACCAATATACAAATTTTGCATGATGTCACCCCCCAATCAGTGAATTTTACTGACAGCACTCCTGTTTCTCTTTTGGCTCCAAAAGCAGCTGGCTTAACCCCAAAGGGATTTGTTCTGTCCCTTGTTTCCAGGGTTAACACTAGACTGCTTGTAATACTCAGGGGCTTCCTGTCTCTAGCTGGGCTGCACCTCAGGTACCCAGCAGGCCCAGGCTCTGGTGTGACCTCTGGCAGCTCCGGAGGATCTTGTCCAGTGTGAGAGAAAAAGTGACTAGAGGGATATTTTGTAATCAGCTTTGAAATTGTATCTTTGTGCAACTAATGCAAAAGAACCTGAATGTTATGAAGCTGACAGCCAAGAATTAGGAATTAACCTTAGTGTAGCAATATGTGCTTGAACTTTGTGCTCATTAGATTGAACAGAAATGCAGGTTTAGAGCGTGTTTATCAGACAGAGCAGGAAAATCACAAAAGGTTACGGTGAGTGGGGGCTGCTTGCAGGTGGCCAGACCCATAAGTTACAGGCTGTATAAAGTACATATGAAATGCTGATTACAAAATATCCCTCTAGTCAATATTTCTCTCACAAGTGTTTTCCCTGGTCCCAGATTCATAGCCCCTTAGTTCTGTGTTTGTTAATTGTTAGTTAATTCCACCTGTGTCCTGTTTCCAGTGTCTGCTCTGATTGGTTGATTGTGTTGAGTACTCACACCTGCCTTTTGTTAGTCCCCATGATCTGTGTATTTTACTGCCTGCCTGTGGTCAGTTCCCTCAGTTGGTCATTGTATCACATGCTGTTGATCCTGTGCTTTGTTCCTGTGTGTATTGGATTTCTGTGTAGTTATTTTCCCCTTAGTTCTGCTCCCTGGGTTGCTGCTCTTTACTAGTGTTCCGCTGTGTTTTGTTGTTATGGCCTTTTGACCCCTCGTGGTTCCCTTATTTTCTGCTCTGTGTTTTGTTATAAATAAACCCCTGTCATCTTGGAGCTGCACTGTGGATCGTCATCCTTTCCTCGCCTGCACCATCCCCCGATCCCATAACAACTAGCTAAATAGTAACAGGCACTGTTCCATTAAATATCTTCAAACTGAAACCTCAGTCTGAACAGAGCTGAGGACCCCCTGAAAATCTATTTATTATCAAAGCAGAAACATCCATCCCAGTCTATTGTCCAGTCATGCTTAATCAATATAGAGCAGTAGCTTTTTTCCAGCTGCATGCTGAGGATTGACATTTAAAATGCACTTTTCAATCGACCTTCTAATTCCAGCTCGCAAGAAGTCAGTCTTTACAGTAATCCTCATCCTTTTATCTCAGATGTGATTTATACAGAAGACAAAACTTCTGTTTACATTTTCAAAAATGATGGGATTTGCAAGTTTTTAAAAAATTTGAAATTTGAAGTTTCTTTTCTTGTAGCTTGTGTTTGCCTGTATGTCTTTTGACTGAGAGTCTGAGTGTTTTAAACAATGTTTTAATGTATATTTACCTTTGATCTGTAGGAAAACGTCCCTCTCTGAAGCTGATTGGTTCTATCATTGACACGTCACTCTTCATGGAAACACAGCTGGGTACAGGTGAGCCTGCTCTCTCCATCAGGACACTGTGGACAGTGAGAGGAAAGATCCTCATTATATAAATATAATCCATATAATGTGGACAGGGTCACATTAAATCTTCAGCTGTTTAACCTTCTGCTCTGTCTTCATGTACTTTGTTATGCTGTGAAGCTCTTGATGCAAACATGCTTGTTTACATTTAGCTTTAATGTGAAATAAACTGTCTCACCTAAAATGAAGATCCCAGTATGAAAGGTTTAGTATCATTGTTACAGCCTCCATTACTTGACTTGCCTGTTGTTGCTTGATATTACATAAATTTAGCCTTAAGTGTGGTTCCCCACAATAAATTTAGCGCATATTCAGAAAATCATGTTGCGCCCCAAAGATGTGAAAAATTGAAGAATCAGCGCTAGGTGGCAGCAGAGGACGGTGTCCAGGGAATACAATTAAATGTTAATTCTTGAAGTAAATTAAACTTCACAACTTTAATAAATAATAAACATAAATCATCTACCCCACAGATCTGAATCAGTTAAGTCTTGAGGAAGTGTATTAAGTTAAGACAGATTACTATCTCTTTCAAGAATGCTGGATTGTTTATTTTTTATGACCGTGTGTAAAGCAGTACAAACACACAGGTTCTGTCTTACCTCTCAGTTCTCTTTGTTTTACACTCCACAGGGGGGGTAATTTCAGAAGCAGCTCCCCCCATTTTTGTGCCGATCTAGACCAGATGACTGATGCTGGGGCCTCTATGAACACGAAGCGTAAATAGTGACATACATGCATAATATCTAGTAGCTACTTCATGTAACGGGTGCGGCCGCTATATACAGTATAGGTGTGTTTTTATATCTATACATATATATATATATATATATATACACACACACACACACACACACACATATATATATATACTGTATATTAGTGCTGTAAAACGATTAAAATTTTTAATCAGATTAATCACAGGGATGCTGTGGATTAATTTAGATTAATCACGATTAAATATCATTAATTTTTAATCTATATTAATCGCATTTCATTTTGGATGAGCTAACAGACTCAAGAAAAAAGGGAATATATATACACTTAACATGTTTATTGAACACCTTGAACACGAGTTGGATGTATTCCATCTGCCACAGAAGTGCAATACCATGGACCCATATCAAAAAGCAGGATATTTTGCATAGCCAGATAACTAACTTGTCGGATTTAAGGTACCTCAGTTTAAATGGTCTTTATCTTCGTTCACATACAATTAGCACGAACTACCGTAAATCCGACAAATAATCCGACTAATCATGAAATCTGATTTCTAGCCAGGTTAATTGCCATTGTTAGCAATATCAGTTCATAACACATTATGCGCGGTACTTTACATATAAAACTCCATAGCAACACCTCCACAGATAAGTTGGACGGTATAGTGTGTGCGACCGATTTAATGAGCCACAAATGAGAAGTAGTGCTTAAACAGTATAAAACTACAACCTTCCCTTCTGTTGATAAAGGGCGCAGTCATCTTGAACTCTGATCTCAGGATCCTCTGTGCTGCTCCGAGATATTTCTCGGATCTCCGAGAAACGGGAGCGCGCATGTTGTCACTTCCGGCTTCAAAACTCCGGAATCTGACTCGGAATACGAGTTCCGAGGGCAAATGGAACGCACCAAAACTGGCCGAAATGGGTTGACAGAGACATTTCAGGGATTTTGAGTCACTCTGCGCTGCAGATGGGTTAATTGTGTTAAAAATTTTAATCAGATTAATCATGATGGATTAATCCGCGTTAACCCGTTAATTTTGACAGCCCTAATATATATAATATATATATATATATATATATATATATATATATAAAATATATATATATATATATATATATATATAAAAATATATATATATATATATATATATATATAAAAATATATATATATATATAAAAATATATATATAAAAAGCACACACACACACACACACACACATGTATGTCTGGGGTCTCGCAGGACTGGTTTGAGAAACAGTATATAGCATCCGCTCAAATATATGTAATATGCTCTCAAATATAAGTTATTTTATTATAATTATTTTATTATTTTATCTGTTGAATAAAATCTTACCTTGCAATGCAGAATCTTATCCGTGTTTCTTGACAAAATGGAGAGTCTGGCATTAAAATACTTTCACTTTCATGTACAAACAGTAAATGCTGTGTATCAAATGCAGAAGCGGTCTAAGCAGAAATGAACACGGACTCAGTGGCCCGGCGTAGGATTTTTGGGGATATTATCCATGCGACTTAATACCAAGTAACAATAAGAGAAAGGGGACAAGCTCCCGCCGCCACCTAATTCTGTCATGACGCATATTTTGCGTTAAACTTGTACGTATAAAACGCGGTTCTGCAGTGACACTTAAATCAATAACAGGGATCGACATTCTAAAATGCTTAACGTGAAAAAGCTTAATGTGGTTTAATGTACCAAAACAGCGACCAATAATCACCAAATTTCTCCCCGACATATCTGGTCATAAAGATTTTCACTTTTTCCTTGCAGGCACTTCAGATTAATATTTCATTAGTGACATTCCTAATAGTCATATTTATGTATACATACACACAAATACACACACACACACACACACACACACACACATATACAGGAATTGTCATAGTTATATTTTTAACATTCATCCAACAGCCACTTTCAAGGTTCACCTCTCAACAGTCAATTTAAAGACTATATTGAATTTCTATTTTATTAGCAGACCACCATCACAGCCTTTATAATGTGTTTTGCAAATAAATACTTTTGTAATTTTTTTGTACTTATCAACTGATTACAACACTACAACATATATAAGAAACCTTCGCAAAAACAAACTTACATAGAGTACAATTATATACAATAAAGCGACAAAGTCACTGCCCATTTTTTTTCATTAATAAAATTGTAGTTTTACCTGGCTCAGTGGGGAAGCTATTGAGGGCCCATCACAGGCTACATATGTCAAGCAAAAGTGTTGGACTCTGTTCTGTGTTTGCCCACATTTAATTATCAGACGGCTGCACTTTCAAACTTTGCCCCTGTTTTACAGGTTTGTGCAGCTCAGAAGGCTTTAAATTTTGATATGCGGGGTGTGACAGTAAGGCTGATCCACAGTACAGAGTACATCTTGTGTCATGTGTAGGCAGTGGTTTCACCTCAAGTGCACAAAGTCATCTGATCGTTTAATTGTTGCTTGTACCGACTACCACAAATGTGTAATGTGTTCAAGCGGAATCAGTAAATGTGGCATTTTGACTGGGAATGAACACTTTGCAGCACAATGTGGATTGAGAAATCTTCAGGTCATTCACGGTCCTTTTTTGAATATTCAGTTCAATTCAATTTATTTGTATAGCACGTTCTCGCAACATTACATTGTCGCAAAGCGCTTTATAGCATCCCCACCCAAAGCCCCCAGTGTGCAAGTCAGAGTTGACAGTGGCAAGGAAAAACTCCCTAGAAGGAAGAAACCTTGGGAGGAACCAGACTCAGAGGGGGAGCCCATCCTCCAGGGGGCAGCAGAGGAAGCCCTAACCAGACTCAGAGGGGGAGCCCATCCTCCAGGGGCTGGCAGGGAAAGTCAAAGTCCCAATTCACATTTTCACAGTCTTAACATTAGAGACACAAAGCAGGGGGCAGGAAGGTGATGACAGACAAGTGCTGGAGCTGCTTTAGATGGCAGGATGAACAGTGGGACGGCAACAGGGCATGCAGGGAAGGCATCACAGGCAGAAGGGCATACAGGGAAGGCATCACAGGCAGAAGGGCATACAGGGAAGGCATCACAGGCAGAAGGGCGTACAGGGAAGGCATCACAGGCAGAAGGGCATACAGGGAAGGCATCACAGGCAGAAGGGCGTACAGGGAAGGCATCACAGGCAGAAGGGCGTACAGGGAAGGCATCACAGGCAGAAGGGCGTACAGGGAAGGCATCACAGGCAGAAGGGCGTACAGGGAAGGCGTCACAGGCAGAAGGGCGTACAGGGAAGGCGTCACAGGCAGAAGGGCGTACAGGGAAGGCGTCACAGGCAGAATGGCGTACAGGGAAGGCGTCACAGGCAGAACGGCGTACAGGGAAGGCGTCACAGGCAGAATGGCGTACAGGGAAGGCGTCACAGGCAGAAGGATGTACAGGGAAGGCGTCACAGGCAGAAGGGCGTACAGGGAAGGCGTCACAGGCAGAAGGGCACATAGGGAAAGCATCACAGGCAGAAGGGCGTACAGGGAAGGCGTCACAGGCAGAAGGGCGTACAGGGAAGGCGTCACAGGCAGAAGGGCGTACAGGGAAGGCATCACAGGCAGAAGGGCGTACAGGGAAGGCATCACAGGCAGAAGGGCGTACAAGGAAGGCATCACATGAAGAAGGGCGTACAGGGAAGGCATCACAGGCAGAAGTGCAAACAGGGAAGGCATCACAGGCAGAAGTGCAAACAGGGAAGGCATCACAAGCAAATTAAATGTGCAATTAGCAAATGTAGGGGAGACTAGAGGCAGTACAAACAGGCAGGTGAGTGCAATCAGTGGCGGTTTTCGATATGGGTGACATGGGCCATTGCCCAGGGCGGCAGTGTGGATCATGGGCATCGGCAATTTTAAATTTTTTTTTTCCGCCCGCCCCTGCTGTCCCGACATCATGCCAGTGCATTTTTGGGATTGCATGGGCACCGATCGGTTTTCTATTGCCCATTTGCGGGCAGTAAGGGCGCCCTCCATTTGCGAGGTGCGCCTGCTGCTTGCCGTACAGGGTGGAGAGGGGCGGGGCGGCGGGGGATTCTCTGGCTGGCTGGAGCGGCATCTAATAACCAGCTCGCAAAATAATACAAAATAAAAACAAACAAACACAAAAGCACCAGACATTATGATTCCTAAATTCTATCACACACACATATGCGGGAAGTGAGCGCGAGGTCCCTCAGTGCGCCTGCTAGCTGCGGCTGCGCTGAAGTCTCACACACAACCTGTCGAAAGGGGAGGGGGTGGGGTGCATCCAAATAAAGCACATTTCATTCATAATATTGCCAATCCAAGCCCATTGTCATTATGTCAGAAAAAACCCTATACAATCCGAATCTGCGCACTAAGGTGTAGATCTATTAGTTTATGTTGTGGTGATTCTCGGGTTGGGGGATGGGTGTTGATACTGGAGTGCAAAATTAACACCGATGGAAGATGGACAAGAAAAGGTCAAAGCCATCATGCAGGTGCTCAGTTTAGAAAAAAGAGGAAAGAAGAGGAGGAGAAACGAGCAAAAGATAAAGGTAAGCAGATGTGTGATTGGATAATGGCAGGTATTATGCATGACATGTATCCTGAAACAATGTAACATTGATTAGTAGGGGTAGGGAAAACTCCTGTTTACGTTTGTTGGCCACTTGGCTATGATCGTAAACAGTAGACAGACAGTAGACACTGATGTGGTTTATTGAATCTTTTGGGCCGTGTTCGGCATAATATTAATCAGCCATTAATTGAAAGAGGTGTATTGTTGATTTGTCTCCTATTCTCAATGTATGACGAATTATAATGGCTGTTTATTAGCCGTTTGCATACTATGCTACGCTAAAACCGGATGATAGTATTCTGTTGTTTAGTTGATTCAGCAAAAAAAAAAAATCCCTTACACTATTAGGCTACATTATTTAGGGAAGTTCTTACTGTGTAATTACAGAGTAATGCATTACTTCCAAACGCTGATGTTGTGATAGCCTATTCAATAAAATGCTTGTTATACATATAATTCTGAATATTTGATAAATTGGGGAAAATTATATGTTTTAATTATGAAAATGATGCATGCATGTATCAGAGTTTTATATTGGGTTTCTATTCAGGGGCACTTCTGAAATATTTTGGGGCCCCTTCTGCCCAAGATGAGGAGCCGTCCACCTCCTCAGCCACATATGTGTTTCCACAAATGTCTGATCCCGAGGACGAAGACCCGATTGCGGCCACTTCAGGTGTGATTGTGTGTTGAATAGTATTTTGCAAAGACTGTTCCGGCACTATGAATGCTGTGTATTCCAAATAACTTGTGTATACTAATGCAAATGTATGCTGATGCCTGGAGCTGAACCCCCTGAGGATGAGCCCCTGCCTATGGACCCTGCAAGCTGGCCTTCAGATATCACTGACAGCATTCCAATACAGCTGGTTTGCAAAGGACCAAATAAGGCAGCACCTGACTGTTTTCCCTAGAAATGAGGGTGATGGAAGAAGTTGCCACCACCAGTATTTTAAGAAAACACTAGTTAGCGGTGAAAAGATGCCTAGAAGCTGGCTAGTATATTCTGAGAAAAACAGCCTTTTTTGTATTTGCTGCAAGCTGTTTTCTAAGAGACACATCAAGTTAACAAGTTCTGGAAGGACAGATTGGAAGCATGCCAGTCCTCTTCTCACCTCACATGACAATAGTCCTGAACACCATAACTGCATGGAAAGAACTGGTAGTGGGGATTTAAAAAGGTGAAAATTGACAAGCAAGAGATGGCACTTCTGCAGGCTGAGAAAATAAGATGGAGAGCGGTGCTGACTCGTCTCACTGCTATCATTCAGTCTCTCGCAATCAGAAATTTAGCACTAAAGGGACAGACAGAAACATTGTTTTCTCCATCAAATGGCAATTTTCTAAAAGAAGTTGAATTCATGGCAAGGTTTGATCCCATAATGCAAGAGCACATTAACTGTGTCCAGAAAGGCACTTGCAGTCACACCAGCTATCTCGGTCACCATCTACAAAACTAACTCATAACTGTTGAGTAGCAAGATCACTTCAACAATGGCTGATGATATGAAGTCGGAAAGTTTTTCTCCATAATTCTAGATTTCACTCCAGATATTAGCCACACTGAACAGCTATCAGATTCAGATTGTGTCATTACAAAAGAAGCCCCATATTAAGGAGCATTTAATGGGTTTTTTGGAAGCTGACGAATCCACATTGAAACATTTCGCATCCATGATTTTAAACAGGCTGAAAGAGCTGAAAATTCCCTTTGAGGACTGCAGAGGTCAGTCATATATGACAATGGGGCCAACATGAGGGGAATAAACCAGGGTGTCCAAGCCAGGCTCTTGGAACATCCAAAATATCCTGGCAAGTGGAGTTGTCACGTATCGCAGGCACAGAGCGGGGAAACAGGATCAGGAGTCCAGGGAGCTGGGGGAACGTGAGGTTTATTCAGGGTACGATACATTCAGGAGCACGAAACAAAGAGAAGCAACGTCAATGACCGGACTGGGGAAACATTCACAGAAACGCACTTAAATACACAACAACAATCAACAAAACTAGAAACAGCTGATAACAAGAGGATTCCACACAAGGTAAGTGAGGGGGTGTGGCACACTGGAGGATCGGAACAATCAGGGCATGACAGGAGTACAAAAGTGAAATTAGCTCTTCCGTATCGGTACAGTGAATAAACCCTGATCACGGCCCAACAGCATCATTAAAGTTAAACATTTTGTAGCAGTAGTCTGGTGGTAAAAGATCGTAGAAGGTACTTGATTCACACATGTTCATCCAGGTTTCGGTGTGAAATAATACATCCAGGCTGTTTGACTGAAAAAACGTCATTAAATACAAAATTCATATTTCTTATCAATCTCGCATTGACCAGTGCCATTTTTCTCGAGGCAACATTGTTTCCCATCTCTGGAACCTGACTTATGCTCTGGAGATGATGGGGGTTTGCTCCTCCTGTCCAGAAGTATGGTGAGCAGAATCGTGGAACCAAGGTCACGTTTTCATGCATTACAGCAGGTACCAGCTAGATGTAGAGTGACTCCAGCGAACGTCAGACCACACGGCGGTGAACAGCCAGTCTGTGTTTCTTGGTATCGTCAAAGGTGAAAAACCACGGAATTAATGCCAGGCGAGATTTCAGTTTCAGTTTTACCACAGATCCACTCCGTCTCCCTCGACATCCATGCCTCCTTCTCCGAGGCGGTGAAGTCTGAATGCGGCGTAGATGATTGGGTACTCCTAGTAAAACAGAGGAAGGTCACCGTGTCTGCTGTTAATGTTTATAATCCGGCATTTTGTAGCAGAACGAATATCAAATAGAGCTTGGTGATCATATACCAGTAAGGAGCAAACATTTCCAGCAAAAAGCAACAAAAAACAAAAAAACACCAACATGAGCTAATCATGGAAGACGGCCGGCCACACACACTGGCACCATCTTAGGAATGAGATGTCTTATCTTGTCCAAAACTGGAGAAAATTTGTCATTCACTTCATGCTGAAGGAGGGGACTGAGTTGGTGAGTCAGTGGGTGAATGACAGATGCTCATGTTCATCCACTCATCCACCAGCTCATTCAGAATGAGAATGAGGCCCAAGGGACTCGTTCACTGTGAACAAATTGGTCAAGAACTTCACACCATAAATGGAAGATACCTGTATCAATAATTAATGATGGATTGATGACTTTGGAATGCGGGCATGTGCGGGGGGTGTGTGTGTGTGGGGGGGGGGGGGGACCTGTACCTGAAATCAGACGTGTAGAGGGTGAAGAGGAAGGGTGATAGGACAGTTCCCTGCGGTGCTCCCGTGCTGCTCAGGATGCTATCAGAGCCGCAGCTCTTCAGCCGGACCTGCTGTGGTCGATTGGTTAGATAGTCCGTAATCCAAGCTACCAGTGGGGCATCCACCTGCATGTCTGTGAGCTTATTCCCCAGCAGTGATGGTCTGATTGTGTTAAAAGCACAGGAGAAGTAAAAAAACACGACCCTCACAGTGTTACCAACAATGTCCAAATGAGAATAAGCCTGGTCCAGCAGGTAGATGCCCAGCTAACAAAGTTATGTTCTGAGAACGTTTTCCAAACGTTCTGTTTCGGTTGTGAGAACGTGATTTGAAATGTTCTAGAAACGTGGAAATGTCCAGTTTGCTTAACGTTCCCGTGACAGTTTTCACGACTGCAGGTTGCCTTTGGACAGCAGGTTAGTAAATGGGCTGGAGGTGGACAATGTTGTGGTCAGCCCTGCCCAGGGGAGGGAGAGAGATGGGGCTGTATGCCTCAGTAGCACTGGCATAGAACAGGTCCAGTGTTTTACTGTCTCTGGTTTTGCAATCAACATATTGCTTGGATGTGGGTAGAACAGTGGAGAGGTTTGTGTGACTGAAGTCTCCTGTGACGCCATAAACGCATTCGGACTGTGGGTCAGGAGGTGCGCGGTCGCAGAGCTGATGACGTCATACGCACATGCAAACTCCACACTCACTGAGCTGGGGTGGAGACTCGAACCCCAGTCCCAAAGGTACGAGGACTCAGTGCTGACCACTGCGACAACACGACCCCCCTAATTTCTCTTTATGATATTAAAAAAAACAATATCTGTAACTTTTATGCTCATTAAAGCTAAATAAATGTTTACTGTGGGTTCAGTTTGTATAAAGTACTATTTTGTTCATAAACTGCAGATCCAGTGTTTGCTCAGTCTGCTCTTCTCAGTCTGGCCTCAGTCCAAAACCACACCTACTGCAGCCTGAGAAGCAGGAAGCTCCTCCCACTCTCACAAAAAAAAAACTGAACAAAACAGAAATTAATCTACTCAGTGTTTTTGGGAAAAGGTACTGATGGTGTAGGTTGTACCCAGAAGTATAAATCAGCCTTTAGTCTGGACGGTCAGTAGGCAGAGCAGGCTGAGGCATTTAAATACCTGGGCACAGTTATGGAGCCTCCATGTCATTCCCCCAACATGCTGACCTTGTGTTTAAAATGGCCCAACAGCTCCTGCACCTTCCACAGAGGCTCATGAGTTTTAATGTTAGTAAGAGAGATTTAACTCTGCTCACTTATTGGATCTGTTCTCACCTTAATATCATATGTTGGTAAATCTCTCTTACAGTCAAACCTATGTCAGTCTTTATCTGGTTGTTAATCAGGCCAGATAAAAGTTTCAGCTCAGCCTTCGCTGCTGGAGTCGTTCCCTCGGTCAGTCTCTAGGAAAGCCTGCCTTTGATTGGCAGAACTGTGTCAGACAGAGACATGACAAGCCATCTTATTATTCAATGAACTGGAATAAATGGCAGAACAGCGCCCTCTGCAGTCTGCCATAGAGCAAGTCAGTATGAACAGCCGTCCAGGCTTCTCTCCCCGTGAACTTTAGACACGTAGATGTGTGCAGGTCTGGACTGGGAGCTTCCAGTGTGCAGGGTTAGCAAACGATTTCTGAATGTTCACTAAAGAAATATCAATCATCCTTGTGAACCTCGTTTAGTTTAGACTGATTTATCTATGACTTTGTGTTTCTGTCACTTTCGCCCCTATCAGACATGCACTGCCACCCAAATTTTTCTTGACATTCCCCAGAGGCGTTGTACATGTGAACGCAAATGTCCGAATCAGTCGTACTGGACGTTAAAAGGAGTTCACCCTGCTAGCTCCTTAGTATAAAGTCGGGGTAATTTCTGATTGACCCCAATGTGTGAATGGAGCAGGAAATTGTCCAGTGTAGGATCACACACACGAATATGAGATTCCAGGCTGCCTGAGACAAGGCCTAGCCTTGCATGAGAGGTACTCATTGGCCAAAGGGGGATTAGTGACCCCACGCACACACACACACACACACACACAGATAACAAGGGAAGCCAGCATTATGGCCCAAAGATTTAGGAACCTTCGGACGGCTGAATGGACCTCAAGGATAGGGGTCCCTCAACTTGGCACGCAACCCCCCCTATTTGTTCTTTGCTTAACAACCCCCCCTTTTTACATTCCTCTGTTGGCCCTTATCTGATCTTTGTGGTCCGTTAGCACATCTTTGGCCTCTACTATTCTGTGGTAAAAGACTGAATCAAGGTATATATTATCAATCCTGGAGAGCAGATCATTCCATTATTTTGTGTTTGTTGTTTAAGTGTCTGTCTTATGTTAGTATAGTGTTAGGTAGAAATAAATGCAAGCCTTTTTATACAACCTCAGCCTCCATTCATTGAGTGCTCACAATAGTCACTGCCCCTGTGTGAGCTGGGTCCTAAGCTCTGAAACCTCAAGCTCGCCTGAAATATCACGACGGCCGTGAGGGGAGCTTCGCTACCAGTCGTTTACATTACCTGGTGATGCAGCTCAGTGGACGAGCATTCTAACCCAGGTTACTAAGCGATACTGGCAATTAGTGAATCCCATTTAAGCCTTACATTAACAGACTCACGGGGATTCCACAACTGAGTTTGAAGGAACCAACCATTCACCATAACAATTAGTTGATAATCATCATTAAATAATAATTAATTAAAATGTAATTAATTTCCCTACACATTGGTGGACATTAAAATTTACTTTAGCTAATTATTCCTACACCAGAGAATTTACAGTGAGTGAGTGTGAGTGTTGATGATATTTCAATCATACGACAGGCATGAAAACGGAAGAATACAAACATTACAGGGGGTGAAGAACAAGGGTCATTTTAACACGCGGGGCCCCCCAGCCTGCCGCTGCCTGAGGAGCTGGGGGTCGTCGCCCCCCCTGCAACCTGCTGCCCAGGATGGCAATCCTCTCCTGCATCCTTGTTTCTCCACCTTGCGATGCTCTGGGAGAATCATCAGCTTCCCCCGTTTTCCCTCCTTTTTCTGAGCCAGGGGAGTTTGTTCTTTGATATCTCCTAAATGGCGGCGTCCTCGCTCTGCTCAAAGTGCTCCATGCGGATTGGACTCTTATCCGAACAAGACTGTGGCCATTTTGAACACACTTCCACCAAACGAGATTCATACTAAACTACTGTGTTTTATTATTCCAAGCAAAGTTAATGAATGAATCAACTATGCAAATTCAATTTACCTTGAAATAAATGAAAACATTCCAAAAACAGTCACGCAAAGTGAAATAGTGGCCTAAATATTGCCTGACCACATTTACCCCTTCTGAAATTTACCCCCCCAAAGTAATATCTGCCCCCCCACTCACAGACTAGACACAGGCCCTCCCTAAACTTAAAGACCAGAATAAACATTCTTCCCTAGAGCTAGCTTCTGTAGCCGAGGATCGGATCGCCAAGGTCCCCGCCTTCGGCCACTGCCCAACTCACATTGCACCCGACCCCTATGGCCCCTCCTACAGGTGGTGAGCCCATTGGAAGGGGGACCCACGTGCCTTGTTCGGGCTGAGCCCGACCAGGCCCCATGGGTGTAGGCCTGGCCACCAGGCGCTCGCCATCGAGCCCCACCCCCAGGCCTGGCTCCAGGGGGGGGCCCCGGTGACCCACGTCCGGGCAAGGGAAAACGTGAATCCATTATGTTTTTCTTCATGAGGGGTCTTTTGAGCCGCACTTCGTCACGGATTGTCCATAATAAACACCATGTTCAAGCATAAGGGTGTCCATATGTGCACTTGGCACCAGGACACCCTAGGCCGCAGTTCGATGATCGACTTTGTGGTCGTGTCATCGGACTTGCGGCCGCATGTATTGGACACTCGGGTGAGGAGAGGGGCAGAGCTGTCAACCGATCACCACCTGGTGGTGGGTTGGCTCCGCTGGTGGGGGAGGAAGCCGGTCAGACCTGGTAGACCCAAGCGTATAGTGCGGGTCTGCTGGGAACGTCTGGCGGAATCCCCCGTCAGGGGGAGTTTCAACTCCTACCTCCGGCAGAACTTCGCCCATGTCCCGGGGGAGGCGGGGGACATTGAGTCCGAATGGGTCATGTTCTGCGCCTCCATTGTCGAGGCGGCTGACCGGAGCTGTGGCCGTAAGGTGGTCGGTGCTTGTCGCGGCGGCAATCCCCGAACCCGCTGGTGGACACCGGCGGTAAGGGATGCCGTCAAGCTGAAGAAGGAGTCCTATCGGGCCTTTTTGGCCTGTGGGACTCTGGAAGCAGCTGATGAGTACTGGCGGGCCAAGCGGAACGTGGCTTCGGCGGTTGCTGAGGCAAAAACTCGGGTATGGGAGGAGTTTGGCGAGGCCATGGAGAACGACTTCCGTACGGCTTCGAGGAGATTCTGGTCCACCATCCGGCGTCTCAGGGCGGGAAAGCGGTGCAGCATCAACACTATTTATGGTGGGGATGGTGCACTGCTGACCTCAGCTCGGGATGTTGTGGGTCGATGGAAGGAATACTTCGAAGACCTCCTCAATCCCACCGACACGCCTTCCAATGAGGAAGCAGAGTCTGGGGACTTGGGGGTGGACTCGCCTATCTCTGGGGCAGAGGTCGCTGAGGTGGTTAAAAAGCTCCTCGGTGGCCGGGCCCCGGGGGTGGATGAGATCCGCCCGGAGTTCCTCAAGGCTCTGGATGTTGCGGGGCTGTCTTGGTTGACACGCATCTGCGGCATCGCGTGGACATCGGGGGCGGTGCCTCTGGATTGGCAGACCGGGGTGGTGGTCCCCCTCTTCAAGAAAGGGGACCGGAGGGTGTGTTCCAACTATAGGGGGATCACACTCCTCAGCCTCCCTGGTAAGGTCTATTCGGGGGTGCTGGAGAGGAGGGTCCGTCGGATAGTCGAACCTCGGATTCAGGAGGAGCAGTGTGGTTTTCGTCCTGGCCGTGGAACAGTGGACCAGCTCTATACTCTCCGCAGAATCCTTGAGGGTGCGTGGGAGTTTGCCCAACCAGTCTACATGTGCTTTGTGGACTTGGAGAAGGCATTCGACCGCGTCCCTCGGGGAGTCCTGTGGGGAGTTCTCCGGGAGTATGGGGTGCCGGGCTGCCTTATAAGGGCTGTTCAGTCCCTGTACAACCGGTGTCAGAGCTTGGTCCGCATTGCCGGCAGTAAGTCGGACTCGTTCCCGGTGAGGGTTGGACTCCGCCAGGGCTGCCCTTTATCACCGATTCTGTTCATAACTTTTATGGACAGAATTTCTATGCGCAGCCGGGGCGTTGAGAGTGTCCGGTTTGGTGACCTCAGGATTGGGTCTCTGCTTTTTGCAGATGATGTGGTCCTGTTGGCTTCATCAGACCGTGACCTTCGGCTCTCACTGGAGCAGTTCGCAGCCGAGTGTGAAGCGGCTGGAATGAAAATCAGCACCTCCAAATCCGAGACCATGGTCCTCAGCCGGAAAAGGGTGGAGTGCTCTCTCCGGGTCAAGGAGGAGGTCCTTCCCCAAGTGGAGGAGTTTAAGTATCTTGGGGTCTTGTTCACGAGTGAAGGAAGGATGGAGCTGGAGATCGACAGGCGGATCGGTGCGGCATCAGCAGTGATGCGAGCGCTGCATCGGTCTGTTGTGGTGAAGAAGGAGCTGAGCCAAAAGGCAAAGCTCTCGATTTACCAGTCGATCTACGTTCCTACCCTCACCTATGGTCACGAGCTTTGGGTAGTGACCGAAAGAACGAGATCGCGAGTGCAAGCAGCCGAAATGAGCTTTCTCCGCAGGGTGGCTGGGCTCTCCCTTAGAGATAGGGTGAGGAGCTCAGTCATTCGGGAGAGACTCAGAGTAGAGTCACTGCTCCTCCGCATTGAGAGGAGCCAGATGAGGTGGCTCGGGCATCTGCTTAGGATGCCTCCTGGACGCCTCCCTGGTGAGGTGTTCCGGGCATGTCCCACTGGGAGGAGGCCCCGGGGAAGACCCAGGACACGCTGGAGGGACTATGTCTCTCGGCTGGCCTGGGAACGCCTCGGGATTCCCCCAGAGGAGCTGGAGGAAGTGGCTGGGGAGAGGGAAGTCTGGGTTTCCCTGCTTAGGCTACTGCCCCCGCGACCCGACCTCGGATAAGCGGAAGTTAATGGATGGATGGATGGATAAACATTCTTAAGAAAAAATAGAAAGACTGCAGTAAGAATTAGAGCCCTGCATTGGGAGCGGGATCCCGCGGGTCCCGCGGGACCCAATGCAAATCTCACGGGATTGGGCGGGTTTTAGATTGTCATGGGCGGGAGCGGGCGGGAGCAACAGAGATAGCGGGCGGGATAAAAATAGACAGCGGGTCCCAAAATTGTTAGCTTAGCAGGATGGAGGATGCAGCTGATGTTGTTAATAAAATTGCAAAGGGAGAATATAAAACAAAACTAAAATTGGGGAAATCGGAGATATGGAAAAACTTTACAATTGTTACAAACAAAGAGGGTAAAGAGCTGAACTTTGTGTGTTGTGTGAAGTGCGGCAAAGCGATAGTGTACAAACGGGCACAAATCTGGCACTTCAGGATTGAGGCGACACACCTGCCCCGTTGCTGTACTCCCAGGTAGAGCCCTGCATTGGGAGCGGGATCCCGCGGGACCCAACGCAAATCTCACGGGATTGGGCGGGTTTTAGATTGTCGTGGGCAGGAGCGGGCGGGAGTGACAGAGACAGCGGGCGGGATTGGGCGGGAATCGTCAGAAATTCAGCGGGAGTGGGCGGTAATGGTCAGAAATTCAGCGGGAGTGGGCGGGAGCGGGATTTAAAAAATAGTCCAATGGTACCATTGGAAAGACCTCGAATAAACAAAGACAATGACACCAAAATCACTCAGATATCTTAACAAATAAGGAAAATATTGTTCAAAATATTAACAAATAGGAAAAAAGTTCGCTAATTAGCCCTATTTTTTAAAATGGAATGTGTGTAGAAAACTGTGACCAAATACCTAACTTTTTATATAAAAACGCTTGTAGTTTCCTTAATAATCAAGATATCTCAATGAAACTTTCAGGGAAGGTGTATCTCTTTATATTCTTCAATCTGAAAGAATAATATATATTCCAAGTATGTCCTTAGTCTGAAATAAAATTGATACAAGGTGAAGACTGGAATGGTGTATCAACAGGCGCCGCTGTTGGTTTAGGTCACGTGACCATGTGAATATCTCTTATCTTCTGCTTAATTAAATGCGACTCAGTGGATATAATCATCTTTTTCACATCTTAAGATATTTCCCTAATATCATGGCATATTGATGCAACAAATCACTGATGAACATACAGCAGATTTCAGGATTTTTGGCCCGTGACGATCCTGTATGCTGCCGGTCCTGGTCAGTAAACTTTTTTTCTGATCCATAGAAAGCTATGAAACTGCAGGATTAGAAAGATGAAATGATAATCAATATGTCAATTTAGCTTTCAAAAGCGTCACTTAATCCTTTGAAGTGGTTTTTGTATGTTGAAATCGAGTGTATTTTTCAATGTTTCCGGAAAAGGTCTAAATGTACACAGAATTGAAAAATTCAAAACGGAGGACAAAGAGGGGTTCCCCATCTATGTTATCAGTGGGAATACCGCGGAATTCCGCAATGCGATACAATAAGAATGCGTATTTTCCGGGGTATACCCAGCGCTCAGATGACCCGATGGTGGAAAAGGAATCTGGAACAAAAAAGGCGGCCATGTTGGGCGACTCGCGCTCTTCACATACCTACTAATTAGCTTGTTGATTGTCATGTGTAGTAGTTAATCGTTTTAGTTAGGAAATTTGTATTCTTGCTTGTTGTATTTTGATCATTTAATCTAATGTATGTTGCTAATGTGATTTATGACTTTTGTTTTTAACTCTAAATTTATTTTTTTGCTTTCACTGTTACTGTATGTCTCTAGTCTCCTTTTACATTGTAATTAAATATGCTGATTTAATACAATCGTGTTAGTGATGTCCCATTACATTAAAGTGAATTAATTTAATTGTATTACATGATTTATGTTACCCAGTTACCTCAGGCATTGAGCAGAGATGAACCAGGACATTAATAGGATACAATATGAAGCCTTTATTGTCAGTGTACAGGAATCAAATACAATATACAGACAGAAATATATAAAATGTAAATATACAGGGGAGGGGAAAAGCCCCCCCCCCCCCCCCCCCCCCATCAGGATTACATTTCATTACATTTTAATCAGACAGAAAAACAGTCATTTTACATGTTTGCTAAGTTTGCTGAACCCAGTCACTTATTTTGTCTGACATACGTCACACTTCAGACAGAGTAAAAATTGTTATACTGGTTAAAAAGCAGAGATTTTACCTTTTTCCCATGGAGAAGCAGCGACATGTGACACTCTGATAAGATAAAAATGATTCCTCCAGCACACAGTGAGCTATCCCAGCATGCACAGGGACACGGGGGAGTTTATATAAACCCAAAACCCTGGACAGAGGGGTTCAGTAAATGAGGAGGTGAAGCTGTACAGGAGGGTCAGTCCATCAGAGGAGACTCTGTAGAAGGACAGAGTACCAGCCGCCCAGTCCAGATACACTCCTACTCTGCGGGAGCCTGAGGGCTCTCTGGGTATGACAGTCTGTTTATAATTGTGCCGGACAGAGTAACTGTCAGGAGAGCAGAACAGCATCCATGACTTGTCATTGCCTCCAAGCCAACAGTCGGCACTGTCTCCTTTCCTCCTGATTCCTTTATAAGTCACTCCTATCCGGGCTCCATCTCCACTCCACTCAGCCTCCCAGTAACAGCGACCAGTCAGACTCTCTCTGCACAGAACTTGGTCCCAGTAGTCAAATCTCTCTGGATGATCAGGATATGGCTGCTTTGCCCCCCATGTCACCTTCCTGTACCCCTCTGACAGAGACAGGTCTCTGTTTGCTGTGTTGCGGTCCAGCGTCAGCTGGCAGGAGTCTGTAGTTAAGAGGAAGAGCGATTAATCCCATCACGAAGCCCAGCTTCTCCATAATCATCACTGTCACACCTCACACACTCAGTAACACAGAACTCGCTCCAATACACACATTTTATTCCTAATATACTCATGTAGCCGCCCGAGTCTGCGGCGCTCCGGCTGCCCCCTGCGCTGTATATGCCACGTGACAGGAAATGTCCAGTGAGTATTCACTCTATCCATTGCACCAACAAGGTCAAAAGTCTATTCTAGACAAAGTGTTAGTCACTGCTTTTGAATCAAGTATGGTAATGATCTCTTACACACAAGACAATAGTTACAGGCTCAATCAAATGTTTCAGACTTGTTTGTCTTAAGGCCCTTCCACATAGGACGCAGTACGCACATCGCTGCGCTCTGAAACCCATTCATTTCTATTGCTTGCACCGCGTAATAACGGTTTCCGGCTGCGCCAAGCAAAGTATTGTGGAAATGACACACTCTTCATTAGTCGGGATAGTTGCAAAGTGTTCTTCTTTATGAATGAGTGATACATTTTTTTATTAAACATTTGAACATAATACAACACACTCTCGTAGAGGATACAAAGTCAGAGAGATGCATGTTTTGAAATGACAAGGAGCAGGAGCATCTAGTACATGTAGAGCGGCTACAAAAAAAAAAGACGTACAAGCAGAGTGCAGCGGCCAGCGCAACACAAATTTTGGGTCCTTCGCTAGCTAGCGGACAGCGCAGCGCATGCCGTCCTATGTGAAAGGGCCTTTAGAGTAGCAGAGTGTGCCAGTGCTTACCGTTTTTGTTTAATTTCAACAATTGTACATCTGAATATTCTTTGTTTTTTCTTATCTCCAGATGCAAGCACATCACCTCAGCGCAGAGACCTATCAACACCCAGTGAGTATTCATCGCATCACACTTTAAACAGTCACTTTTGTATTTTATCAGGCCTTATGAAATGTAAGAACATTCTTTTTGTTTTTCAGGATCTCAACATGCAGCAAGAGGTCGTGTGAGGGATGACTATCGCTCCAGGTAAAGAAGGACAAGGCACAGCATCATTCGTGGCTGGATTCTACTGGTTGGTCTCTAGCCCTTATTTTGGCCAACCAGTAGGGGTTAGACTGTTCCAGTGTTAAAATGGCATGTTGTCAGTCATAAAGGTATGGCCAAGTGATTAAATTTAAATGATACTAGGTCCAGCAGGGAATCCAGCATCAGGTCCAGACACAGTAATATCTCCAGAAATAGGTCCAGGTCCAAATCCAAGTCCCGGCACAGTGATGGTTCCAGCCACACCATCAGGTCCAGACATGACCTGATGGGTTACGGCACAGAGAAGGTTTGAGGCACACAGTCATATCACTGCAGTATTACTTTGTATAACCGTATGTGACAAATATCTTGTATCTTGTACAGTCAGGGCTGGACATGACAGGTCATGCCACAGTGATGCCTATGGATGTGATGACCGATTCAGTAATGATGTCTCCGGGATCCTGGCCAGATCCAGACATGATGAAAGATCACAGTACAGTGATGCCTATGGATGTGATGACCGATTCAGTAATGATGTCTCCGGGATCCTGGCCAGATCCAGACATGATGAAAGATCACAGTACAGTGATGCCTATGGATGTGATGACCGATTCAGTAATGATGTCTCCGGGCTCCTGGCCAGATCCAGACATGATGAAAGATCACAGTACAGTGATGCCTATGGATGTGATGACCGATTCAGTAATGATGTGTCCGGGCCCCTGGCCAGATCCAGACATGATGAAAGATCACAGTACAGTGATCTCAGCAGCCCCCCATATGACAGACCTTCGCATGGTGAGTTGTCGGCTGCGTTCACACTACAGTCAAACAGGATTATTTTGCTATTCAGGTGATAATCAATATTACCCTGGCTGCAAAGCACTTTTCAATTCATTGTACAGATGTATCTCTAATCATTACAGTATTGCAGATTTATTATTTCTCTTCTAATAAATCTGTTGAAAGTTTTATCATTTTTTTACTTCTAAAACAGATTTTCTGTGGTGCAGATGCAGTGACTGAGAGTGGGAGATGGACTTTCCCATTACCTTGGGATGGTAAGTATTGATCTATTAGCAGTGTGAGATGACCGGACACTGAGCAAGAGAGAGACTTAATAGTACCACCTTCTCTTTTACTGCACTGTTCTCTCTGTCCACAGAAACTGCTTTTTAATTATAGCTGTGGCTTGGTTTTCATCATGTCTGACATTTGTTTGGACTTTTATGTTTCTTCCTGCAACACTACTGTACTAATAACAAACACTGAATCTGATTACAAAAACACCTGTGACCTAGCTAACCTTGCTATTCTAATTAGAGGTAACCATTGTAATCATCAACAAATGTGTTTATTTCAGTGTACCAAAAAAAGGTCCTGAATTTACTGGTAGACATTCGCCATCGCCTGAAGGAAACACAGCCTGCCTCTTCAGCTGTCCATATTCAGAGGATTGACACCATGGAGGATTTTGAATTACAGGAGCAACAGCTCTCTGATGCACAGGCCTTCAATACCCTGGTATAGATTTTACAAGTCTAAAAGTAATGGATAGCCTAGTATAAAACAATGCAGTGCACTGGCACACTGTTAAATTCCTCTGGGAATCCCAAAAAGTTGATTCACTTCATCTGACAAAAGGTTTCTCCCACTGAAATGCTACGTCCAGTCTGAGACTGAAGACTGAAGAAGTCTGATACTGAAGAAGTCACTTGGATGAGTGACGACACGTTTCTCCCACTGAAAACGCTATATCCAGATGAACAGAATCAACTTTTTGGGATTTCCTTACCTGAATGATTGAGCATGCATCAAGACATTCCTCTGGGAATTGTCAGTCAACTTTATTATGAACTTATTCCAACAGGTGTGGCAAATTTCAAAAATCGGTGGGCGGAACACCAAGGACTGTGTCCACAAAGTGTTGGACAGGTATCTACAACAATTTTTTTTTCCTGGTTGTGGACTAGACTGCATGTTCTCATTTGCCTTCTTTCTGAACATGTGTTTTCACTTAGTTTTTACCTATTCTGACAAGTTCACAACCAAATGCATTGTGAGATTATAGACCAGCTGTGATTGACAAGGGGATTAGTAGAAGGATAAAAGGAGGACCACCCACTGATTAACTATTATAAAGGGTTTATTACATGTGTAATTTTATTCCTACATATATCCTTCACATTAATTGAAATTTGTTTTTCTACAGGCTCTTCACTAACGGCCCGATGGCAAAGTTTAATATGAAGGGCAAGGGAAAAAGGGGCAAAAAGCCTTTGGAAGGAACAAAAGTTTATCGAGCTATACATGGTCAGCCCAAGTTTCATGTTGACCAATCTGTAAATAATGACTTTACACAAAATATTGCCTTCCCTGCTGATATTTAAAAAACAATGCCAACTGTCTACCATGGCTATCTTATCAGTTGCTGAGATGGTTTTGTATTAATTCAGTAATGGTAGTTGATGAACAGGAAACATATTTTCGCAAATGTCAGGTGTGTATGAATGCAGATCACCTTTGCATATATCTAAATCATTTGTCTTTTTCTTCTTGTGCAGAAGGAGTCATGACATTTGATGAGGCCGCCACTGAAGAATTCATTAAGATGAATGTTTCAGAACACCTCAAACATGCTGCTCAAAGACATGGAGGTGGAGGATTCAGTCAGGACTGATAAGCCCAACATACAGGACTTTGAACAAGAATTGTTTTTCCTCATGATCTTTCTGAAATAAATATACATATACAACCAGCAGCCCTGTTTGTTTTATTATTATTAGTATTTTTTAATCGAGGTTTAAATGGGGGTATTGAGTTAGGTTTACAAATAAATCACATGTGTATAACTTACCTATGTTTCAAGAGGGTGGAGGACATGTTTTATGAACCAGTTAATTTTACTGTAGTTTAACAGGTAGTTTGAACTGGAAATGCATTACAACTTTGTATGTGTCTCCAGTTATCTGAGACAGTCAAATTAAGTTATTGTAATATGATCTAGTCCCATTTCAGAAGGTGGCAGACTGTTCCAGATCATTTTCCAATAAGTTCATTTGATTGTCTCAGCCACAGATAACTGGAGACGCATACAAAGGTGTAAACAAAGCTAACAATTAACTGGTGGCCTATAGAAAATATGTCCTCCACCCTCTGGAAACATGGGACTACAGAGCCTATAGAAGCAGTATAAAAACGATGTCTAAAATGAGTCTAAGTTTGACGTTGAAAAGACGGCCACAGTGACCACATTTAGACTATAAATAGTCCATACAAGGAGGTCCCATGGACGTCAACACTAGACGTTCATTAGACATCAAAAAAAGACGTCGCCTGGCGTTACAAAACAACCCCTTCAGTAGACCAAAATTGGACGTCCAAAAACGACATATAAAAGACGTATTTCCGACGTCACTTTGCGCAGTGGGGTGAGACACGCCGCGCTGAGAGACTCGCTGGGGACCGAACTGCACTTTAGCCTGCGCTCTATTATTCTGTACGATACATAAAATATAAAAACGAATTCAAGTATGTGAAATACCTCAGGAAATGTCGGACGACCGCGCGACGCCGGCGGGAAGACGGGGCGAAATGCTGCGTGTGCTAAATTAATAGCCTTAATTACAGGTAAATAAAATTACAAACAGCATTAATCAAACGTGTTAAACTTGAAATTGTACCACAAAGAGTACCACTAGAAGTTAATTTGAACAGTTTGCAAGATGAAGCTGTCATTTCGATCAGGATCCACAAACAACCTTCACAGGCACTTAGGAACTGCGCATCCAACAGTTCAGATGGAAGGAAAAAGACAGGCTAGCGTGCTGCTACTGCCAGAAGCCGGATCAGCCCGTCTAAGCTGAGGCACTTAGCCTTTCTGCCCCAAAGGAAATGTTAAAATGTTACACTGTTAGGTGATAGATAGTTGTTAAAGTGGATAGATACTAAAACTGTTGGATGCTGGTGTTTTGCACGTTGTAATTTCTTTATAATTTATTGTTATTCGTTATTTATGTTATTTGACTGTTAATGGTATCAAAGACAAAAACAGATTTTCCACTATATAATGTTCAATACACATGTAGTAGTGTTTGAGGTTTTTACATTTCATCTTTTTATACCAAACATGATAGTATTGAGAAAATCATAAGGTTTAGTACACAAATCAATCATGTGTCATAACAGCGCTGAATCTGGCTGAGGCAGAAGTAATAAAATGAAGAGCCGTTTGGGAGCCGGAAGAGCCGGCTCTTCTTGGTGAGCTGAGCCAAATGATCCGACTCACTAAAAAGAGACGAAATTCCCATCACTAGCGCAGACTGAGGAGACATTCATTGTCACAGCCAGTTTGGGGAGATTACGGGTGCTGTCTTAGGACAATACTAACAAATCTCAAAACAGTACTACTACAGAAGTCCACAGACTCCCATTGTTATTTAAGAAAATAGTCATTTTTAAACCCAAAAAAGAAAAGAAGAAAAAAAAAACACACATCACAATAATAATGTGAATGCTATCATAAAGTAGTATTAATGGTATTAAGCATAAAAACATGCAAACAAACTTACATTTCTGGATCCCTGGTCTGGTCATACACTCTCCACTGTGGTCCACACTATATCAGAAGCAGAATGACATAGTACTGCTGTATCCATTTATTTAATTGTTGTACTTTCTCCACATACATGAGTCTATAGCAGGAGCAGACACACATTCTGTACTCACTTCAGTTTCTCCAGTTTACAGCTGGGATCCTCCAGTAGAGCAGAGAGCAGCTTCACTCCTGAGTCTCCTGGGTGATTGTAGCTCAGGTCCAGCTCTCTCAGGTGACAGGGGTTTGACTTCAGAGCTGAAGCCAGGGAAGAACAGCCTTCTTCTGTGACTCTACAGCCTGACACCCTGCAGAGAGACAGATAATATCTCTCCAATAAATAAAAACACCTCACCACTATGAGTATTACTTTTAACTGAATGTGACGACTTCAATAAAGATTTCAGTAATCACACATTACAGTGTGGAATACCCAGTAATATTGACCTCAGTATCTCCAGTGTACAGTGTGAATCCACCAGTCCAGCAGAGAGCAGCTTCACCCCTGAATCCTGCAGGTCATTGTCACTCAGGTCCAGCTCTCTCAGCTGAGAGGAGTTTGATCTGAGTGCTGAAGCCAACATTTCACAGCATGTCTCTGTGAGTCTACAGCTGTCCAGCCTGGAAAAGGAAACGTGTTAAGATATAAATACATACACCACACACAGGTATATCAAATAGAATATCTAAATAAACATTTTTAAGTACAATAAGACATGCAGCATACAGCTGAAATATCAGTTATTTTGTTGTTTCCTTGTCCTAGTCAGAAACACAAATAGTTTTTACTTGACTCTCCCCAGCCGAGACGAACCTGCTGTTTAATGACCTTACAGGGTGAGTTACCCTGAGACTCTGTAATATCTGCATAAGTATTTTTATAAAGCTCTGAGCAGCGCTGGGGCTCAGTGATCAGCACTACAGCCGACCCAGGGGTTCTAGGGTTTTGGGTTCAGCTCCAGCCTCGGATGTGTGCAAGTGTACATGTTTATGGGGGTTTGAATGTCAAGAAGAGCTTAAGTAATTTAAATTATATTTTTTGTATGACTTTTGAATTGCTGACATCATGACTGAAATCCTTATTTTCTGTTTGCTGTACCTGAGAACCTGTTAAATTTCCAAAACACTAATCAGACAATTATCAATCCTGTCAGATCGGGATGAAATAGTGATGCTTTATTCATCCCCCTGGTAAAATACTGCTGTCGCCTCTCTGATCTTGCTTTCTCTGACACAAACATACAGGTCAGAGCTCAGGGTTGGCCAGCATCTAGCCCCCTGAAGCTGGGGGGTAAGGGCCTTGCTCAAGGGCCCAAAACCAGCATCACTCTGCCGGCCAGGTATTTAAACCGGTGACTTTCTGACCACAGACACAGAGTCCAAACCCACTGAACCACACCCCACACTAAGAATGTTAAAAATATACAAATCCTGCAGTATCCAGAATGAAAAAGAATTTCTGGGCATCCATATAAATACACCCTAATTGTTCTGATAAGATATAAAAGCAGTATCATGAATAACATCTGTACTTCTTTAGCAACAGACGTATCTCAGATCACTTACAGAGCTGTCCTAGATTTCTTGATCACAGGCAGCAGCCTCTGAAGACCCTCATCTGATCTGATGTATTTCTTCAGATCAAACACATCCAGCTCCATATCTGACATCAGTAACACAAAGGCCAAAGCTGACCACTGTGCAGGTGAGAGGTCTGCTGCTGAAAGGCTTCCTGAACTCAGGTATCTTTGTACTTCCTCTATTAGAGAATTGTCACCCAGTTCATTCAGACAGTGGAACAGGTTGATGGTCCGTTCTGCAGATAAATTCTCCTGAATTTTCTACTGGGCTGTTTCCTTAATGTTATGTGAGCTGGGTCTTGTCTCTCCCAGTAGTTTTTGTAACAGAGATTTACTGGAGTCTGTTGAGAGGCCAAGGAGGAAGCGGAGGTAGAGGTCCAAGTGTCCATTCTTGCTCTTTAATGCCTGATCCACTGCAGTCTTCAGCAGGTCAGCTGATGAGTTTGACAGAAACACATATAAAGCAGCGAGATACTCCTGGATGCTCAGATGCACAAAGCAGTACACCTTCTCCTGATACAATCCATATTCCTCCTTAAAGACTTCTGTGCACACTCCAGAGTAAACTGAAGCTTCAGTGACATCAATGTTATTCCCAATCAGATCTTGCTCATAAAATATGAGATTGCCTTTCTCAAGGTTGTCAAAAGCCAGTTTACCAAGTTTCAAAAGGAATTCCTTGCTGTATTCCTTAAGCTTGGTTTCATAGTTTTTCATATACTTGTCATTTTTTAAACTCACTTGAAAGATCAGGAAGTGTGTGTACATTTCAGTCAGAGTCCTTGGAATTTCTCCCTTGTCAGCCTCACTAAAAAGCCTTTCAAGGACAGTGGCTGAAATCCAGCAGAACACAGGTATGTGGCACATGATGAAGAGGCTCCTTGATGATTTCACATGTGTGATAATCCTGCTGGCCAGACCCTGATCATTAAATCTCTTCCTGAAATACTCCTCCTTCTGGGCATCACTGAACCCTCGTATCTCTGTCACCCGGTGGAGGTACTCAGGAGGTATCTGATTGGCTGCTGCTGGCCGGGAGGTTATCCAGAGGAGAGCGGATGGAAGCAGATTCCCCTTGATGAGGTTAGTCAACAGTACATCCAGAGACGTTTTCTTTGTTACATCAAACCAGCTCTCATTCTTCTGAAAATCTAGTGGAAGGCGACATTCATCCAAACCATCAAAGATCAACAAAACTTTGTACCTATACAGCTCAGTGGATTCAAGCGATTTCAGTTCTGGGACAAAGTGGTGAAGCAAACCAATCAGACTGTATTCATCCTTAATCAAATTCAGGTCCCGGAAAGGAAAAGCAAATATGAAGTGAATGTCCTGGTTTGCTTTTCCTTCTGCCCAGTCAAGAATAACTTTCTGCACAGAGACTGTTTTCCCGATACCTGCGACCCCTTTTGTGAGCACAGTTCTGATAGGTGTCACACATCCATGTAAGGGTTTAAATATAGCATTGCACCTGACTGTAGTATCTTCTGTTACCCTTTTCTTGGATGCTGTTTCAATCTGTCTCACTTCATGTTCATCATTGACTCCTCCAGCTTCCCCTTCAGTTATGTAGAGTTCTGTGTAAATCTCTTTGAGAAGTGTTGGCTGTCCTTCCTTAGCTTTCCCTTCAAATACACACTCAAATTTCTTCTTCAGATTACATTTGATTGTGCGCTGAAACTGCGTCAAAAGATCCCCTGAAATAAAATGAGTACTTTTCAAAAAAGTGAAAAGTTTTTCATTTTTTACTCATTTAAGTCAAATTAAATCAAAATAAATAAATGATAAACTGAAATGTAATACACATTTTTTCATAAAACTCTTTTTCTGCAGTAAATCAAACACACACTGAATGAGGTACAGCTCTTACTCTTCTCCAGCATGTCAGCGAGATCATTTTTCTCCATGGTCCTCAGGATGTACAGTGTGATCTTCAGAGCTCCCTCTCTACCACAGGTCTTCTGCATCTGACCATCACTGTCCAGGTCATTGTCCTCCTCCAGCTGAGGCTCAGAGCATTCTGGGTCATTCTGATCCAGGTACCTTTTGAATTTCATCAGCTCATCCTTCAGAAACGTTTGAGCTTTTTCCTCCAGTAACTGAAATGAACAGTTACAGTTTAATTATTATCACTCCAGGCACCGTATCTTTTTATAACTTCATTTGTGAGTTATGCTGCGTTCCATTTCAACTTGTAACTTGGTTAAGCATTTCAGAATGTTGATCCCTGTTATTGATTTAAGTGTCACTGCAGAATTCCAACTGAAGTCGGAATTTAATATACTCTGAGCTAAATATAAGTGAATGAAGATGAAGGCCATTTAAACTGGGGCACATTAAATACAAGGAGTTATCCGGCTAAGCAAGAAATCCTGCTTTTTAGCAACAGGTCCCTGGTTTTGCTAAATGGCTTTCTGACTTGCTGTACTGGAACGAGGTTAACTTGGGTGTGACGTCATTCTCAGCTCCGACTTCCAACCTCCAAGGTAAATGGAACGCAGCATTAGTTGTAAATATCATCTCTTTCACAGGACGAACTACTTATTGTATACATGTATCTGTATAAGATATATGTCAATTTAGATAAAATTTAAGAAAATATACTTAATAAATGCAAACCTTGAAGATGGATGATAAGTCTCCTTTATGTGGATGTAAATTACATCTATTCACTCGGTCCCTGTGAATAAAACACAAATATCCATCCATTATATTTGTATTTAAATAGATGTAACTGCCATCCACATTCTGAGCTTATTTCATTAGGGCGGCTTCCTGACATCAGCTTGCTTATGACAGTATAAGAGAAGCAGTGACATCTAGTGGCAGCACAGAGAGACAGCAGGTAACAGCCAGGAGAGACGGTTTGGCATGTAGCTCCCAGTCACTCAATGACATTCACTGGTTACTTCTTGTAAACTGTGACATGATTCCAAACAGATTTCAACTTAATTACCATAACTATGCAGGGGTGGAATTCGAGGGGGGACAACCCTGGCTCCTGCAATTTAGGGCCCCCACCTGATCTCAACCTTGTTTTGTTTTGCTAAGAAAAAAAAAAACATAGAACAAATATTCTACACAAACTATTTATATAATTATTTTGACTACAATAAAATGTATATCAATACACCAATATACAAATTTTGCATGATGTCGCACTCCTGTTCCTCTTTTGGCTCCAAAAGCCGCTCGCTTAACCCCAAAGGGATTTGTTCTGTCCCTTGTTTCCAGGGTTAACACTAGACTGCCTGTAATACTCAGGGGCTTCCTGTCTCTAGCTGGGCTGCACCTCAGGTACCCAGCAGGCCCAGGCTCTGGTGTGACCTCTGGCAGCTCCGTAGGATCTTGTCCAGTGTGAGAGAAAAACTGACTAGAGGGATATTTTGTAATCAGCTTTGAAACTGTATCTTTGTGCAAGTAATGCAAAAGAACCTGAGTGTTAGGCAGCTGACAGCCGAGAATGTAAGCTTAAGAGAATTAAGAGTTAACCTTAGTGTAGCAAAATGTGCTTGAACGTTGTGTTCATTAGATTGAGCAGAAATGCAGGCTAGAGAACAGAAATGCAGGTTTAGAGCGTGTTTATCAGACAGAGCAGGAAAATCACAAAAGGCTACAGTGAGTGGGGGCTGCTTGCAGGTGGCCAGACCCATAAGTTACAGGCTGTATAAAGTACATATGAAATGCTAATTACAAAATATCCCTCTAGTCAATATTTCCCTCACAAGTGTTGTCCCTGGTCCCAGGTTCATAGCCCCTTAGATCTGTTTGTTAATTGTTAGTTAATTCCACATGTGTCCTGTTTCCAGTGTCTGCTCTGATTGGTTGATTGTTTTGAGTACTCACACCTTCCTTTTGTTAGTCCCCATGATCTGTGTATTTTACTGTCTGCCTGTGCTCAGTTCCCTCAGTTGGTCATTGTATCACATGCTGTTGATCCTGTGCTTTGTTCCTGTGTGTATTGGATTCCTGTGTAGTTATTTTCCCTTAGTTCTGCTCCCTGGGTTGCTGCTCTTTACTAGTGTCCCCTGTGTTTTGTTGTTATGACCTTTTGACCCCTCGTGGTTCCCTTATTTTCTGCTCTGTGTTTTGTTATAAATAAACCCCTGTCATCTTGGAGCCGCACTGTGGATCGTCATCCTTTCCTCACCTGCACCATCCCCCGATCCCATAACAACTAGCTAATTAGTGACAGGCTCTGTTCCATTAAACATGTTCAAACTGAAGCCTCAGTCTGAACAGAGGTAAGGAGCCCATGAGAATCTATTTATTATCAAAGCAGAAACATCCGTCCCAGAAGAAGACAATCTATTGTCCAGTCATGCTTAATCAATATAGAGCAGTAGCTTTTTTCCAGCTGAATGCTGAGGATTGACATTTAAAATGCACTTTTCAATCTACCTTCTAATTACAGCTCGCAAGAAGTCAGTCTTTATAGTAATCCTCATCCTTTTACCTCAGACGTGATTTATATAGAAGACAGACAAAACTTCTGTTTAAATTTTCAGACAATGGGATTTGCAAAAGTTAAAAAAAATTAAAAGTTGAAGTTTTTTTTCTTGTAGCTTGTGTTTGCCTTTATGTCTTTTGACTGAGAGTCTGAGTGTTTTAAACAATGTTTAAATGCACATTTACCTTTGATCTGTAGGAAAACATCCCTCTCTGAATAAGATTGGTGGGTCCATTGACCTGTCAGTCTTCATGGAAACACAGCTGGGCACAGGTGAGCCTGCTCTCTCCATCAGGACACTGTGGACAGTGAGAGGAAAGATCCTCATTACATAAATATAACCCATATACTGTGGACAGGGTCACATTAAATCTTCAGCTGTTTCACCTTCTGCTCTGTCTTCATATACTTTGATATGTTGTGAAGCTCTTGATGCATTCATGCTTGTTTACAGTTAGCTTTAATGTGAAATAAACTAATCTAAAATGGGATAGCCTCCTTTGCTAGACTTGCCTGTTGTTTCTTTATATCAGTGGTTCCCAAACTGGGGGGGTATTGCAGGGGGTGCACCAATGGGATAGCCTACGCTCCACTCGAGCACTGCTAGCAAAAACGTGGGCAAGTTTGTGCACCCAGCCAGGCCTCCAGCAGAGGCTGACGCTTCATCTGCTGCAAGTTCAAGCTCCAAAGCAAAGAAGGGAAAATATGATGAGTCATATCTGGCCCTTGGTCTCACAACGACAATGGTGGGTAATGAGGAGAGACCCAGTGTGTTGTGTCTGAAAATACTCGCTGCTGACAGTCTGAGGCCGACCAAATTAAGTCGTCATTTGGAGACAGCACAGCCTAAGCATAAAGATAAGCCAGTTGATTTCTTTAAAGGAAAACTCACAAACTGCCGTGAACAACAAAGCATCATTACTAACGCTGTATCTTTGCCTAAAAACACTTAACTGGCATCATATAAAGTTGCCTACCGAGCTGCTCAGTGTAAAAACCACACAGGAATTAATACTTCCCTCCGCTATCGATATGGTTGCAACTATGATTGATGAAGCAACAATTGATGAAGCCAGCAAGTTAAAGGCAATTCCGTTATCAAACAATATGACCGCGAGGCGCATTCATGACGTCAGAAGACATAGAGGAGCAGCTGACTGACACGGTGCGGGACAGCCGCCACTTCGCGCTGCAGGTGGATGAAGCTACTGACAGTAACAGAGACTGTTTATTCATAACGTACATCAGATATATCGATGCTGAGGATTTCAAGGAGGATTTGCTGCTCTTTAAGCAAATCACTGGCAGAGCCACTGCAGAAGAAATGTTTAAAATCACTGACACTTATTTGAGAGGCTGATCTGAAATGGGAAGACGGTGCGGGGATCTGTACAGACGGGGCTCAGGCTACGGCTGGGAAACGGGGCGGCTGCAAGCGCTCGTGAAGCGCATCTCTCCCAGTGTGCAGTGGACACACTGTATGATCCATGGAGAAGCGCTGGCATCTAAACAGCTTAGTCCCGAGCTGAACGATGTAATGACGGATGTCATCGCTGCAGTAAACTACATTAAAACGCCCCGTCAAAGCCCGGCTTTTTTCTGCCCTGTGTGAGGAAATGGGCTCCAACCACACAGCTGCTTTGTTTCACAGTGAGACTCGTTGTCTGTCACGTGGGAAAGTTTTTACCAGAATATTTGAGCTCCGAGATGAGATCAGCACTTTCATGGAGGAACAGGGTCACGAGCTTGCCAATAAGTTTCAAAATGACAAATTCCTCCTGAAAGTTCCATACCTGAGTGACATGTTTCAGAAACTCAATTAACTAAATCTGCAGATGCAAGGCACCAACACACACCTTCCACATCTGGCAGATAAAATCACATCATTCACAAGAAAAGAAAAATCACATCATTCACAAGCGAGTTACTGAGGGAAATATAGACTTATTTGGGAACCTGAACACAATCATTGTGCTCAACAAGCTTCAGAACACAAATATCTTACGCATGAAAGCTCACCTCTCCGCCCTACAAAAATATTTCCAGAAGGAACAGTGGTCTGTACTACGAAGTGGGGTTACTGGCTTATCGGGGTAACTTGTCGGATTTAAGGTACCACGGTTTAAATGGACTATATATTGGTTCACTTACATTTTGCACAGACTACCTTAAATCCGACAAGTTACCCCGATAAGCCAGTAACCCGGCTTCGTAGTACAGACCACAGTTCATTGATGTTACCTCAGATTCATCAAGGCTGCAATTTGTCTCTTGAGCCTCAGATTCATCTTGAGGCTGCAATTTAAGTCTAAAACACTGGCTGCATTTTGGATTGGAGTGGAGAAGGATTAGCCAGTGCTAGGAGGGAAAGCTGTGGGCACACTCCTTCCTTTTGCTACATCCTAGCTATGTAAGGTAGGTTTTTCTGCTGTGGCCTCTATTAAGACAAAATACAGATCAAAGCTGGACCTTGAAAAGGAACTAAGAGTGGCTGTTTCCCAGCTGCAACCCCAAACTGAGAAGATTTGCAGCACAAAGCAAACCCACACCAGCCACTGAAAGGTGTGAGACTTCAGATGATCCCCTTTTAAGTTTTGTTCTGACTGGGAACTGGTTAATTTTCCCAGCTATTTTTGTGGAGACAGGTCTTTATTCTTGTTTATAACTTCAGTTTGCTCTTTATTTCTCCCACAGAGGTGAAATTGCACCATTTGTAATTGCATTTCTTTCGCCCAATTAGAAAAGGGAGTTGTATTTCAAATAAAGTTTGAATCTGAACCTGTGTAGTTTGAATGGGGGGGGGGGGGGGTGTCAATAATGTTCCTATCTAGAAAAGGGGGCCCTGCAGAGAAAGTTTGGAACCACTGCTTTATATTATATACATTTAGCCTTAAATGGGGATCCCCACAATAAATTTCACCAAGTTACAAAAAAAAAAATATTTCCAACCGGATTCTCGACTGTCACTGAATACCGATAGCAATGTTTTGATTGGTTGCAAAGACCGAAAATATAAACTTTATTTTACCGCATATTCAGAAAATCATCTCGCGCCCCAAAGATGTCGTGAAAAATTGAAGAATCAGCGCTAGGTGGCAGCAGAGGACGGCGTCCAGGGAGTACAATTAAATGTAAATTCTTGAAGGGAATTAAATTTAATAAATTTTATAAATGATAAACATAAATCATCTACCCCACGGACCTGAATCAGTTAAGTCTCGAGGAAGTGAATTAAGTTAAGACAGATTACTCTCTCTTTCAAGAATGCTGGAACATTTTTTTTTATGATCGTGTGTAAAGCCGTACAAACACACAGGTTCTGTCTTACCTCTCAGTTCTCTTTGTTTTACACTCCACAGGGGGGGTCATTTCAGAAGCAGCTCCCCCCATTTTTGTGCCGATCTAGACCAGATGACTGATGCTGGGGCCCCTAAAGAACACGAAGGGTAAATAGTGACATACATGCATAATATCTAGTAGCTACTTCATGCAACGGGTGCGGTCGCTATATATAGCTGTGTTTTTATATGTATACATACATACATATATATACACACACATATGTATGTCTGAGGTCTCCCAGGACTGGTTTGAGAAACAGTATATAGCATCTGCTCTAATATATACTCCCAAATATAGCTTATTTTATTATAAGTTGTCTTTTGAATAAAATCTTACCTTGCAAAGCAGAGTCGTATCCTCGTTTCTTGATAAAATGGAGAGACCAGCATTAAAATACTTTTACTTTCATTTACAAAGAGGAAATGCTGCAAATGCAGAAGTGGTCTAAGCAGAAATGGACACGGACTCAGTGGCCCGGCGTAGGATTTTTTCGGATATTATCCATGCGACACACACACACACACACACATACACACACAGATATATATATGTCCAGCAGACAAGATGTCATCTTGTAATTTTCACTAAAGTGGCAAGTGACAGACATGAAAGAGCAGGTGGTTCTAGAGCTCCAGCAGTCAGGTGTCAGACAAACTGATAGAGCTTTTTTCACTCAGTCTTGCCATAATGCACGTTCTATGTCAGATCATTTTGGGATCATTTTTAGGGACAGTGTTTTTCTACTGGGTAGAGTACGTGGGATTTAAGGCTTTGACAAAACTTTTAAAACCTTTGTCCTCCACAATGGAAAAGTGCTGGAAATCAGTGGCAATCATTTTATCGAACTCCTCATTAATACTGTGCTGTTTGGCTGGGGTCATCTGCTTTGGTATAAACTGACTCATTTTGCTTTGAGTTGCAGTAAGAAAGGTTATACTTGCACTACTAGTAGCTGCTGCAGCAGCAGTTGTTGTTGGTTTGGGACCAGACCCCCCAGGGTCAGTAGACGTTGAGCCAGCTTGCCCTCTCTCCCCCAACTGCACTGTGGAATGGACAGTTCTGATGTGTCTGTGCAGGTTTGTGGTGGAACCTGTTCTTACTGTTATTTTCATTTTACAATGAAGACGCTCTGCTCTGCTATTCCCAGTGTCTCTAAACTGCAGCCAGATGCTGCTTCGTTTACGGGTGTCAGTCATATTTACGTTTTTGCGACGCACTCGCCCTCTCCTCCTCACCGCTGTCTACTGTCTCACTCATTGACTGAGGGGACGGACGGTCGCATCTGTCACCCTCTCTGTTTTCACATAATGGTATGATCCTATATCCTCACACGTGATTGGCCACAAGGCTGCCATGCTGCCAATCAAAACAAAGTTTTGCCCTGAGCAGAGCTGAGCCACTGACAGTGAGAGCTGATTAGCGAAAGGAAAAGAAAATGGGGAGCCGGCTCTCACTCGATGACATGCCCCACCAGAGAGAATAGAACACTGGACTTACTGTATGGCAACACAAGAGAGGCATACAGTTCATCACCTGTCCCTCCCCTGGGAAGATCAGATCACAACCTGGTGCACCTTGTCCCTGTGTATGAGCCCTTAGTGTGCAGGGAGCCAGCAGTCACCCGCTCAGTGCAGAAATGGTCAGAGGAGAGCGAGGAGGCTCTAAAGGACTGTTTTGATTCTACTGTGTGGGAAGTGCTTTGTGATGACCATGGGGAGGACATCGACAGCCTTGTGACCTGCATTACGGACTACATTCATTTCTGTGTGGATAACACCGTACCCACCAGGACTGTGTGGTGCTTCCCAAACAATTAACCACGGATTACCCAGAAATCAAGGCCGTCCTCAAGCAGAAGAGGAGGGCTTTCAAATCAGGAGACAGGAAGGAGCACAGCAGCTGGGGTGGCCTGTTCCCCAGTCTCCCCATAGACTGGGACCGCCTAATTTGTGGGAAATTAGGTGCCCTCTGGTCACCCCCCCCCACCTATCATACTCTGTTCCAATCAGGGACCGGAGGCCAATTAGTATCCTGGGGGGCCCCAGTGACAGGAGACTGTCGGCTGTCCACAGGCTGCCCCCGGGGGCTTGGGTCCGGAGAGACCACTGGTGCCTGGACTTTTTTCTTTTTGGTGGTCAGCTCCTCCAGCTGCATCTGAATCAGTTTCTTTGTCAGCTCCCTCCCACGCTCTTTAGCAGAGTCCACCTCCTCTCTGTAAGTCAATAGTGTGGATCAGCTGCTCCTCAGGCATAGTAATAAGCCCCCCCACTTGCCTTAGCCTGCTTCTCACTGGCTTAGGGAGCACGTCCTGCAGTGCCCTCCAGTACAGACCTCTGAACGCCGAATGCTGCAGGTCCTGCTCTGTCTCAGTGCTCCACCACTTTTCTTGGGCTTGCAGACAGGCGGCTGGGCTCTCCCCCTCCTTTACGGGCTCCACCTTCATTTCAGCCACACTTAGTCACGGAGGTTAGCATTTAACCGTCAGAGTGACATGCATCATTCACAGGAGTCCCTGTCGCCTCTGCCAGGCCACTGCTTCGCAGCAGTCTCTCCATTCCGTCTGCCCCCAAAACGCGAGCCAGACCCACCTTTATGTCCCCTATCGCCAGGAGCCGACCCAAAGTGAAGTTAGCTCCTCCGTGTCAGTACAGTGAATATTCTTTAAAAGTGGCCGAACGGCATCATTAAATGCACTTACAAATTTTGTAGCAGTAGAAGGCTTCATCTGTCGGAAACATTGGGAGCCCACACAAGTTAGGGGCATCACACGGAAGATAACTTTCCATCAGAATGGTGGAATGATCAGAGAAATCAGCCTCACAAACTGTCATATTAAAAACAGACAGGCCATATGATGGTACAAGGTCTAAAGTATGGCCATGTTCTTCAGTAGGACCTATTACAGACCTATTATAGGTCAAAAGATTCAGTAAGATTCAGGAAGTATTTAACTAGCGGCTTAGGCGAGCAGCAAATATGTATGTGAAAATCACCCACAATCAAAACCCGGTCATATTTTGGCATAAAATAAGTCAGAAAGTTAGAAAAGTCACTAATAAAGTCGTTCTTATATATATTTTGGTGGCCGGTAAATCACAGCAATAAATACTAGGTTTAGGCGGCCCAGTCCAAACATAATCGCCTCAGAATTGTAATATAAAACTGCTGATAACTGTTTACAAATAAAAGTTCTCTTTAAAAACCGTAGCTGCTACTCCTCCTCAACCAGTAAAAATAGTGCAGTCTGGTGGTAAAAGATCGTAGAAGGCACTTGATTCACTCATGTTCATCCAGGTATGATAATATATTTAGGCTGTTTGAGCAAGAAAACGTTATTAAATATAAAACTCTTATTTATTATCGATCTCGCATTGACCAGTGCCATTTTTGTTGAGGCCACATTGTTTCCCATCTCTGGAGCCTGACTTATGGTCTGGAGATGATGGGGGTTTGCTCCTCCTGTCCAAAAGTATGGTGAGCAGAATCGTGGAACCAAGGTCACGTTTTCATGCATTACAGCAGGTACCAGCTAGATGTAGAGTGACTCCGGCGAACGCCAGACCACACAGCGGTGAACAGCCAGTCCGTGTTTCTTGGTATCGTCAAAGGTGAAAAACCACGGATTTAATGCCAGGCGAGATCTCAGTTTCAGTTTTACCACAGATCCACTCCGTCTCCCGTGACATCTACGCCTCCTTCTCCGAGGTGGTGAAGTCTGAATGCGGCGTAGATGATTGGGTACTCCTAGCAAAACAGAGGAAGGTCACCGTGTCTGCTGTTAATGTTTATAATCCGGCATTTTGTAGCAGAACGAATATCAAATAGAGCTTGGCGATCATATACCAGTAAGGAGCAAACATTTCCAGCAAAAAGCAACAAAAAACAAAAAAACACCAACCTGAGCTAATCATGGAAGACGGCCGGCCACACACACTGGCACCATCTTAGGAATGAGACGTCTTATCTTGTCTAAAACTGGAGAAAATTAAATTCACTTCATGCTGAAGGAGTGGACTGAGTTGCTGAGTCAGTAGGTGAATGACAGACGCTCATGTTCATCCACTCATCCACCAGTTCATTCAGAACGAGAATGAGACCCAAGGGAGTGACCAAGACTGTCGGTGGTTCGTTCACTATAGGCATATATAGTCCCAGACTGTCAAAAAAGAGGGACAGTCCTGGTTCAGTTTTGTTCCCCAAGGTACAAACTTAATGTTCCCTCCCTCAGACTCCATTTCTGTACCTTAAATTAGACTAAAGGGCACTTTTACCTACAGCTAGGATACAATTGACAGACCCTTGAGGGAACAGCCCATACAGATTGGTACTTTTTCTTCTGACAGTGCAGGTGTAGTTTCCAGCCAGTCACATGCTGACTTACAGCAGGTCCTTACATGCCTCACTGGCTCTCACTGGCCATAGTCAAGGAGGGAAGCAGCTTTACATTTCTGAGGACAAACAGAAGAAGGAAAACAACAAATCTGTGCAGAGACGTGAACGTGAGTGTGTAGCTGCTGTAAGGGACTCGTTCACTGTGAACAAATCGGTCACAAACTTTACACCATAAATGGAAAATACCTGTATCAATAATTAATGATGGATTGATGACTTTGTAATGTGGGCATGTGTGGGGTGTGTGTGGTGGGGGGGAGGGGGGGTGCCAAATGATAACTGACGATCACTTAAACAACAACAACAACAACAACAAATTTATTTTTGTATAGCGCATTATCACAACATTACATTGTCCCAAAGCGCTTTATAGCATCCCCACCCAAAGCCCCCAGTGAGTAAGCCATAGGCGACAGTGGCAAGGAAAAACTCCCTAGAAGGAAGAAACCTTGGGAGGGACCAGACTCAAAGGGGGAGCCCATCCTCCAGGGGCCAGCAGGGAGAGTCAAATACAGTTAAATCTGAAACACAAACGGGGAGCAGGGGGGAGATGACAAGCCGGTGCCACCGCTCCCTCCAATCGCCAGGCAGCCAGAAGGCAGCCAGCGGGTTATACAAGGAAGATGACACAGGCAGAACGGCGAGCTGGATGCACGGACGTCATTGGTAGTGGCGACGTCACATGTTGCAGGGTGTGCTGGACATCTTGATAGATTGAGGTCTCCAGGCAGCACCCCCCAGGAGAAGTGGGAGAAATAAATGCAATTAGTCAAAGTAAGGGAGACTATAGGCAGTGCTAAAAGGTAGTTCAGTGCAATGCTCCGGCAGATATGGCTATGGCAGCATAAGTAGGAGGGAGAGGCAGGTGGGAATGCAGGCATGGGGAGTCCCTGAAATGTCAGCACTCTAATCCCACAAGCAATTTCGAAGCTAGAGTGACAATGTCACGCTACGGTACGAAGGCGAGCAGGGAAGCAGGGAAACGGAGCCGTAACTCAGGACAAACAGGGTTTATTTGGAGACAGGCAGGTGAACGGAGGTAGATCAGCACACGTAACATCACATAACAATGACAAATCTGGGGAAAACTGACTGAGACTAGGACTAAATACACGAGACTAGGCAAACGTAACAGGCAACAGGTGAGAACAATCAAGGTTCGACAGGAGGTAATGAGGGGGCGTGGCACACACGAGGAGCGTTCGGAGCTGAACATGACAGACAGCACTGTCAATTCAGTTTATCCAAAGCCAATGGCACCGATCCCCACCCAGCTCTACACCTCACACTATAGGTTTACCTGGGAGTGAGAAGCTAGCTAGAGCTAGAACTAGTGTCCCTATAAGCTAAATTAAATAGGTGTGTTTTTAATCTAGACTTGAATATTGAGAGTGAGCCTGAAACCCGCACATCCGGTGGAAGACCGTTCCACAGCTGAGGAGCTCTATAGGAGAAAGCTCTGCAGCCTGCCGAAGTTCTTTCTACACTAGGTACTAACAGGTATCCCACACCTTGAGATCGAAGCAAGCGTGGGGGATTGTATGTGGTCAGCAGATCACTAAGGTATTCTGGTGCAAGGCCATTCAGTGCTTTATAGGTTAACAGCAGTATTTTATAGTCAATCTGAAACTTAACTGGTAACCAATGAAGGGAGGATAAGACTGGTGTGATGTGATCAAATTTTTTAGTGTTAGTGAGAACTCTGGCTGCTGCATTTTGTACCAGCTGAAGTTTATTTAAGGAACCAGATGGGCAACCAGAAAGGAGGGCATTACAGTAGTAAACACCCCCATCCTAAGCAGGGAAATTTACCAGCCAGCAGAATTTATCGAGGGGACCTTCCCCCGCCCCCGACCGGCAATTTAGTGGTCTGATGCCCACCCAAGGGATCCCTCAACTTGGTACGCAACGCACCCCCCCCCCCCTTTCCATCCTGCCTTACAAACCACAGACTCACTCAACACCCTGAAGAAAGTTCCCTTTTAAGTTTGGCCTGTATACAGTCATTGACAAAAGTCTTGTCACATAAGGACATAGTAACTTAAAAAAGGCATATAACTTTATTTCTAATCAATCAATTGTTACATTGAATGGATCAATTTAATGCCAAGGGCTTTCACATTAATAACTGGGTACAAAATGAAACAGTCAAAAAGTGTCCTGATGTTCACAGCTTGTTAAAGTCCATAACACCTGTTTTTGCAAGGACAAAAGTCTTGTCATGTCTTTTAATTATTCAACCAATCACAAATTTGAGGTTCACCTGTGACAAATATTGTAATGAACATAATCCCAGGTGTGTATAAAAAGAACCCCAGCACACCAGACCTTCACTTGAAGTGCAACCTAACTTCTGACAACATGCCAATGATTCAACCACAGACCAAGTCTGCTGCTGAGGTGGCAGACATCGTTAATGTATCCAAACGTCAAGTGGAGAGGATTAAAAAAAGATATGAAGAAACTGGTGATGTTCATGACAAGCCCAGGTCAGGCAGACCCCGTAAGACAACTCTTTGAGAGGACCGTTTGTTGCTTCGAAAGTCCAGGGCCAACCCTTTTTCAACTGCAGCAGAGCTACATCAGAACTGGTCACCAGAAACCGCTGTGTCTACAAGAACAGTTTCTCGAATTCTCGCACGCAGTGGTCTCCATGGCCAAATTAGTGCTCAGAAACCAGCATTAACAAGAACACAACAAAAAAGCATGTTGAATTTGCCAAGGCCCACAGCTTGCAGCAAGGATGGACAGAGGCAAAGTGGCAGAAGGTTGATTTTTCTGACGAATCATCCATTGAACTACATACCAAATGCCGCAAATACTGCAGGAGACCTGTTGGAACCCGCATGAACTCAAAATTCACCCAGAAAACAGTCAAGTTTGGTGGAGGAAAAATCATGGTTTGGGGTTACATCCATGGGGGTGTTCGAGAGATCTGCAGAGTGGATGGCAACATCAACAGCCTGAAGTATCAAGATATTCTTGCTGCCCATTACATTCCAAAACATAAAAGAGGGCAAATTCTGCAGAAGGATGGCGCTCCTTCTCATACTTCAGCCTCCACATTGAAGTTCCTGAAACTGAAGAGGATCAAGGTGCTCCAGGATTGGCCAGCCCAGTCACCAGACATGAACATTATTGAGCATGTCTGGGGTAAGATGAAGGAGGAGGCTTGGAAGACGAAACCAAAGAATCTAGACGAACCCTGGGAGTCCTGCAAAACTGCTTTCTTTGCCATTCCTGATGACTTCATCAACAAGTTATTTCAGTCATTGCCAAGACGTATGGATGTGGTCCTCCAAGCTCATGGGAGTCATACACATTATTAATTTTTTTTTCCAAGGCACCATGACTTTATGTTCTGATGTTATTGTAGCATGTTTGTGTATTCTAAATGAAGTATATGTATAATTTCTACATTATTTTTGCATATGACAAGACTTTTGTCCAGGCAAAAGTTGACCTTTCTGTCCTAATTACATGACAAAACTCAATGAATGATGCAAAACTTTATTTTGGTATAATAAGCATAATCTAGAGGGCTTTGCCTTTTCTTATAAGCCATTTCTGATTCCAACTGATTAACTACAGGTCAAGTTATTATTTGTTGTTCCTACAACTTGGTTAAGCGACAAGACTTTTGTCAGGCACTGTATACCCTGTATATGTGTTTACTTATTGTTGCTAGTCTCAGTATCCATATAGGTTATGTTTGTTTGTGTCCTTAGACAGTCTTAGTGTTTTGTCTGCCACCCTTATAACCGTGTTTCACAGAGTATCACCTATTTTACCTTCTCACTTGAACCATTATATAAATATGGATAAATATATATGTATAGCTACCCCTGCATACATGCTCTCATGGTTTCCCAGAGGAATCGTGAAAGTTAAATAATGTAACCAGGTATCTCAGTGGGTCTCCTAACTATCAGAGGTTTTTTCAGTCTTTGCATAACAACCAACCCTTTTTACATTCCTCTGTTGGCCTTTATCTGATCTTTGTCATCTGACCTTTTTGACTCACGGGGATTCCGCAATTGAGTTTGAAGTAATCAACCATTCAGCATAACAATTAGTTGATAATCATCATTAAATAATAATTTATTAAAACGTAATAAATTTCCCTACACATTGGTGGACATTAAAATTTACTTGACCTAATTTTTCCTACACCAGAGAATTTACAGTGAGTGAGTGTGAGTGTTGATGATATTTCTATCATACGACAGACATGAAAATGGAAGAATACAAACATTACAGGGGGTGAAGAACAAGGGTCATTTTCACGCGTGGGGCCCCCCAGCCTGCCGCTGCCTGAGGAGCTGGGGGTCGTCGCCCCGCCCTGCAACCTGCTGCCCAGGATGGCAATCCTCTCCTGCATCCTTGTATCTCCACCTTGCGATGCTCAGGGAGAATCATCCCCCATTTTCCCTCCTTTTTCTGAGCCAGGGGAGTTTGTTCTTTGATATCTCCTAAATGGCGGCGTCCTCACTCTGCTCAAAGTGCTCCATGCGGATTGGACTCTTATCCAAACAAGACTGTGGCCATTTTGAACACACTTCCACCAAACGAGATTCACATTCCAAAAACAGTCAAGCAAAGTGAAATAAAGTGGCCTAAAAATTGTCTGACCACACTCACCCCTTCTGACATTTACCCCCCCCAAAGTGAAATCTGCCCCCACTCTCAGACTAGACACAGCCCCTCCCTAAACTTAAAGACCAGAATAAACATATTCACAATTCAATATTAATATCAAAATTAATCAAGCCTATATTATCAAATACTTTGAAATAAATTATTGAAAACCATTTAAATGTTTACTTATTATTTCTTTGAGGATGACAAGAAATATCTTTGCAGGGTCAGTGAAAAGTTTGGAAACAAAACAAATTATTATTTAGATGCTTATTGTAGCAGTGATGTAACTGACATCATTTTGCAAGAGGCCAATAGCTCATCACCAGAGGAAGAAGAGGGACGTCAGAGTAAGAATCCACCTTTCCATTGCGTTCAGGGGTATATCTGTATTGCTGCAATGCCACTGTGAGTGTTTTGTGGGATACATTGCATCTGATAATCGTATTCCTAAATTATTAACTGAGGGACCGCAGCGTCTCGCGTGCTGCAACCGACGGGAAACTCGCAGTTACCTCAGGAAGGCAGTAGGGGGCGGACGTGAGGTTCAGCCGTCTGAAGTTAAACCGTATATTTAATGACAAATTAAAATGTTTTACGCTTTGTTTTTAATTACTTGTGTAATTATTTACTTACGTAGTAAGGACTTACTTCGGCTTTTAATGAGTCTTTTCCCAAGTTTTAACGTGGTGAGAGAGAGACGCGGTTTGCTAATTAGCTTGTAGATTGTCAGGTGTAGCAGTTCACAGGTTTAGTTAAGAATTTTTTATTGTTGCTTGTTGTATTTTGATAATTTAATCTAATGTATGTTACTGATGTGATTTATGACTTTTGTTTTTAACTCTGTTTTTGCTTTCGCTGTTCTCCCGTCTCCTTTTACATGGTTATTATACAGTAGGCTATATGCTGATTTAATCTAATGCTGTTAGTAATGTTCAATTACAGTAAAGTGAATTTATTTAATTGTATTATATGATTTATGTTACCCAGTTACCTCACGCTTTGACCAGAGCTGAACCAAGACATTAATAGGATACAATATGAAGCCTTTATTGTCAGTGTACAGGCAGCAAATACAATATACAGACAGAAATATATAAAATGTACATATACAGGGGAGGGGAAAAGCCCCCCCACTCAACATGATTACATTTCATTACATTTTAATCAGACAGAATCATTTTGCCTGTTTGTTCAGTTTGCTGAACCCAGTCACTTATTTTGTCTGACATACGTCACACTTCAGACAGAGTAAAAAGGGTTAAACTGGTTAAAAAGCAGAGATTTTACCTTTTTGCCATGGAGAAGCAGCGATCACATGTCGACACTCTGATAAAAATGATTCCTCCAGCACACAGTGAGCTATCCCAGCATGCACAGGGACACGGAGGAGTAATAATAAACATAAAACCCTGGACAGAGGGGTTCAGTGAATGAGGAGGTGAAGCTGTACAGGAGGGTCAGTCCATCAGAGGAGACTCTGTAGAAGGACAGAGTACCAGCCGCCCAGTCCAGATACACTCCTACTCTGCGGGAGCCTGAGGGCTTTATGGGTATGACAGTCAGTTTATTATTGTGATAGACAAAGTAACTGTCAGGAGAGCAGAACAGACTCCATGACTTGTCATTGTATCCAAGCCCACAGTCATCACTGAGTCCTTTCCTCCTGATTCCTTTATAAGTCACTGCTATCCGGGCTTCATATCCACTCCACTCAGCCTCCCAGTAACAGCGACCAGACAGACTCTCTCTGCACAGAACTTGCTCCAACCAGTCAAATCTCTCTGGATGATCAGGATATGGCTGCTCTGCCCCACATGTCACCTTCCTGTTCCCCTCTGACAGAGACAGGCGGCTGTTTGCTGTGTTGGGGTCCAGCGTCAGCTGGCAGGAGTCTGTAGGCAAGAGGAAGAGCGATTAATCCCATCACGAAGCCCAGCATCTCCATCATTATCACTGTCACACCTCACACACTCACTAACACAGAACTCGCTCCAATACACACATTTTATTCCCAATATACTCATGTAGCCGCCCGAGTCTGCGGCGCTCCGGCTGCCCCCTGCGCTGTGAGACACGCCGCGCTGAGAGACCCGCTGGGGACCGAACTGCACTTTAGCCTGCGCTCTATTATTCTGTACGATACACAAAATATAAAAACGAAGCAGGAATTCAAGTATGTGAAATACCTCAGGAAATGTCGGACGCCCACGCGATGCCGGCGGGAAGACGGGGCGAAATGCTGCGCGTGCTAAATTAATAGCCTTAATTACAGGTAAATAAAATTACAAACAGCATTAATCAAACGTGTTAAACCTGAAATTGTACCACAAAGAGTACCACTAGAAGTTAATTTGTCTTTACTTCAAAATAAGAACTTCCTTCAAACCACTTCGGACACATACCGCCCTCCAGCAGCGTTCAGCGCCGACTAGTGATGTGTCTGTCGCGAACGACCCGCTCAAAAGATCCGGATCCTGACCAAGAGACATTTTTATAAAACAAAACATCTCCGCGGCTCAGCCCTACATGCTGCTCTTGCTGTGACTGAAGTTTGTGTTAATGGCGTGTGAGCCGCGTGACCAATCACGTGATGAGTCAGACAAGGGGGGGGGGATGGGGGTGCGCGTGCTGACGGTGTACAGGTACAGACTACAGAGCCGGAGGGAGGAAAAGGAGGAGAGAAAGAGGGAGTGTGGTGCGCGAATAATAGGCAAGATGAGTGATACTTGGAAAAGAAACGGCATTTGGATGCATTTTAATAGCTATGATAACTCAAAGGCACAATGCACAGTTTGCAAGATGAAACTGTCATTTCGATCAGGATCCACAAACAACCTTCACAGACACTTAGGAACTGCGCATCCAACAGTTCAGATGGAAGGAAAAAGACAGGCTAGCGTGCTGCTACTGCCAGAAGCCGGATCAGCCCGTCTAAGCTGAGGCACTTAGCCTTTCTATCCCAAAGGAAATGTTAAAATGTTACACTGTTAGAAAGGTGATAGAAAGTTGTTAAAGTAGATAGATACTAAAACTGTTGAATACTGGTGTTTTGCACGTTGTAATTTCTTTATAATTTCTTTATTGTTATTCGTTATTTATGTTATTTGACTGTTAATGGTTTCAAAGACAAAAACAGATTTTCCACAATATAATGTTCAATACACGTGTAGTAGTGTTTGAGGTTTTTACATTTCATCTTTTTATACCAAACATGATGGTATTGAGAAAATCATAAGGTTTAGTACACATATATCAATCATGCGTCATAACAGCGCTGAATCTGGCTGAGGCAGAAGTAATAAAATGAAGAGCCGTTTGGGAGCCGGAAGAGCCGGCTCTTCTTGGTGAGCTGAGCCAAATGATCCGACTCACTAAAAAGAGCCGAATTTCCCATCACTAGCGCAGACTGAGGAGACATTCAGTGTCACAGCCAGTTTGGGGAGATTACGGGTGCTGTCTTAGGACAATACTAACAAATCTCAAAACAGTACTACTACAGAAGATCCCAGACTCCCATTGTTAATTAAGAAAATAGTCATTTTTAAACCAAAAAAAGAAAAGAAGAAAAAAAAAACACATCACAATAATTATGTGAATGGTATCATAAAGTAGAATTAATGGAATTAAGCATAAAAACATGCATACAAACTTACATTTCTGGAACCCTGGTCTGGTCCTGCACTCTTCACTGTGGTCCACACTATAGCAGAAGCAGAATGACATAGTACTGCTGTATCCATTTATTTAATTGTTGTACTTTCTTCACATACATGAGTCTATAGGAGGAGCAGACACACATTCTATACTCACTTCAGTTTCTCCAGTTTACAGCTGGGATCCTCCAGTAGAACAGAGAGCAGCTTCACTCCTGAGTCTCCTGGGTGATTGTAGCTCAGGTCCAGCTCTCTCAGGTGAGAGGGGTTTGACCTCAGAGCTGAAGCCAGGGAAGAACAGCCTTCTTCTGTGACTCTACAGAATGGCAGCCTGCAGAGAGACAGACAATATCTGTCCAATAAATAAAAACACCTCACCACTATGAGTATTACTTTTAAGTAAATGTGACGGCTTCAATAAAGATTTCAGTAATTACAGATTACAGTGTGGAATACCCAGTAATACTGACCTCAGTATCTCCAGTGTACAGTGTGAATCCCCCAGTCCAGCAGAGAACAGCTTCACCCCTGAATCCTGCAGGTCATTGTCACTCAGATCCAGCTCTCTCAGCTGAGAGGAGTTTGATCTGAGAGCTGAAGCCAACACTTCACAGCATGTCTCTGTGAGTCTACAGCTGTCCAGCCTGGAAAAGGAAACGTGTTAAGATATAAATACATACATGACACACACAGGTATATCAAATAAAAAATCAAAATAAACATTTTTAAATACAATAAGACATGCAGCATATAGCTGAAATATCAGTTATTTTGTTGTTTCCTTGTCCTAGTCAGAAACACAAATAGTTTTTACTTGACACTCCCCAGCCGAGACGAACCTGCTTTTTAATGACCTTACAGGGTGAGTTACCCTGAGACTCTGTAATATATGCATAAGTATTTTTATAAAGCTCTGAGCAGCGCTGGGGCTCAGTGATCAGCACTACAGCCGACCCAGGGGTTCTAGGGTTTTGGGTTCAGTTCCTGCCTCAGATATGTGTAAGTGTACATGTTTATGTGGGATTTGAATGTCAAGAAGAGCTTAAGTTTTTTTAATTATGTATTTTTATATGACTTTTGAATTGCTGACATCATGACTGAAATCCTTATTTTCTGTTTGCTGTATCTGAGAACCTGTAAAATTTCCAAAACACTAATCACACAATTACCAATCCTGTCAGATAGGGATGACATAGTGAAACTTTATTCGTCCCCCTGGTAAAATACTGCTGTTGCCTCTCTGATCTTGCTCTCTCTGACACACACATACAGGTCAGAGCTCAGGGTTGGCCAGCATCCAGCCCCCTGAAGCTGGGGGGTAAGGACCTTGCTCAAGGGTCCAAAACCAGCATCACTCTGCCAGCCAGATATTTAAACCGGTGACCTTCTGACCACAGACACAGAGTCCAAACCCACTGAACCACACGCCACAGCAAGAATGTTAAAAAATATACAAATCCTGCAGTATCCAGAATGAAAAACAATTTCTGAGTGTCCATATAAATACACCCTAATTGTTCTGATAAGATATAAAAGCAGTATCATGAATAACATCTTTAGCAACAGACAGATGTAAGATCACTTACAGAGCTGTCCTAGATTTCTTGATCACAGGCAGCAGCCTCTGAAGACCCTCATCTGATCTGATGTATTTCTTCAGATCAAACACATCCAGCTCCTTATCTGACATCAGTAACACAAAGGCCAGAGCTGACCACTGTGCAGGTGAGAGGTCTGCTGCTGAAAGGCTTCCTGAATTCAGGTATCTTTGTACTTCCTCTATTAGAGAATTGTCACCCAGTTCATTCAGACAGTGGAACAGGTTGATGGTCCTTTCTGCAGATAAATTCTCCTGTATTTTCTCCTTGATGTACTGGGCCGTTTCCTTAATGTTATGTGAGCTGGGTCTTGTCTCTCCCAGTAGTTTCTGTAACAGAGTTTTACTGGAGTCTGTTGAGAGGCCAAGGAGGAAGCGGAGGTAGAGGTCCAAGTGTCCATTCTTGCTCTTTAATGTCTGATCCACTGCAGTCTTCAGCAGATCAGCTGATGAGTTTGACAGAAACACATATAAAGCAGCGAGATACTCCTGGATGCTCAGATGCACAAGGCAGTACACCTTCTCCTGATACAATCCATATTCCTCCTTAAAGACTTCTGTGCACACTCCAGAGTAAACTGAAGCTTCAGTGACATCAATGTTATTCTCTATCAGATCTTGCTCATAAAATATGAGATTGCCTGTATCAAGGTTGTCAAAAGCCAGTTTACCAAGTTTCAAAAGGAATTCCTTGCTGAATTCCTTAAGCTTGGTTTCATAGTTTTTCTTATACTTGTCATTTTTTAAACTCGCCTGAAATATCAGGAAGTGCGTGTACATTTCAGTCAGAGTCCTTGGAATTTCTCCCTTGTCAGTCTCACTAAGAAACGTTTCAAGGACAGTGGCTGAAATGCAGCAGAACACAGGTATGTGGCACATGATGAAGAGGCTCCTTGATGATTTCACATGTGTGATAATCCTGCTGGCCAGGCTCTGATCACTAAATCTCTTCCTGAAATACTCCTCCTTCTGGGCATCACTGAACCCTCGTATCTCTGTCACCTGGTGGACACATTCAGGAGGTATCTGATTGGCTGCTGCTGGCCGGGAGGTTATCCAGAGGAGAGCGGATGGAAGCAGATTCCCCTTAATGAGGTTAGTCAACAGCAAATCCAGTGATGTTTTCTTTGTTAAATCAAACCAGCTCTCATTGTTCTGAAAATCTAGAGGAAGGCGACATTCATCCAGACCATCAAAGATCAACAAAACTTTATACCTACACAGCTCAAAGGATTCAAGCGATTTCAGTTCTGGGACAAAGTGGTGAAGCAGATCAATCAGACTGTATTCATCCTTAATCAAATTCAGGTCCCGGAAAGGAAGAGCAAATATGAAGTGAATGTCCTGGTTTGCTTTTCCTTCTGCCCAGTCAAGAATAACTTTCTGCACAGAGACTGTTTTCCCGATACCTGCGACCCCTTTTGTGAGCACAGTTCTGATAGGTGTCACACGCCCATGTAAGGGTTTAAATATATCATTGCACTTGACTGTAGTATCTTCTGTTACCCTTTTCTTGGATGCTGTTTCAATCTGTCTCACTTCATGTTCATCATTGACTCCTCCAGCTCCCCCTTCAGTTATGTAGAGTTCTGTGTAAATCTCTTTGAGAAGTGTTGGCTGTCCTTCCTTAGCTTTCCCTTCAAATACACACTCAAATTTCTTCTTCAGATTACATTTGATTATGTGCTGACACTGTGACAGAAGATGCCCTGAAATAAAATGAGTACTTTTCAAAAAACATTTTTTACTCATTTAGGCCAAATTAAATCAAATTAAATAAATGATAAACTGGTATGTAAAGACATTTTTTCATAAAAATACACACTGAATGAGGTACAGCTCTTACTCTTCTCCAGCATGTCAGCGAGATCATTTTGCTCCATGGTCCTCAGGATGTACAGTGTGATCTTCAGAGCTCCCTCTCTACCACAGGTCTTCTGCATCTGACCATCACTGTCCAGGTCATTGTCCTCCTCCAGCTGAGGCTCAGAGCATTCTGGGTCATTCTGATCCAGGTACCTTTTGAATTTCATCAGCTCATCCTTCAGAAACTTTTGAGCTTTTTTCTCCAATAACTGAAATGAACAGTTACAGTTTAATTATTATCACTCCAGGCACCGTATCTTTTTATAACTTCATTTGTGAATTATGCTGCGTTACATTTCAACTTGTAACTTGGAAATTCGGAGTTCCTAGTGGGAAATATCAACTGAAGTCGGAATTTAATGTACTCTGAGCTAAATATAAGTGAATGAAGATGAAGGCCATTTAAACTGGGGCACATTAAATACAAGGAGTTATCTGGCTAAGCAAGAAACCCTGCTGTTTGAAACAGGTCCCTATTCAAGCGATTTCAGGTCCCTGGTTTTGCTAAATGTCTTTCCGACTTGCTGTACTGGAACGAGGTTAACTTGGGTGTGACGTCATTCCCAGCTCCAACCTCCGAGGTAAATGGAACGCAGGATTAGTTGTAAATATCTCTTTCACAGGACGAACTACTTATTGTATACGTGTATCTGTAGAAGATATATGTCAATTTATGTAAAATTTAAGAAAATATACTTAATAAATGCAAACCTTGAAGATGGATGATAAGTCTGCTTTATGTGGATGTGAATTACATCTATTCACTCGGTCCCTGTGAATAAAACACAAATATCCAACCATTATATTTTTATTTAAATAGATGTAACTGCGGGGGTGGCATGGTGGTGCAGTGGTTAGCACTGTTGCCTCGCACATCTGGGATCTGGGTTGGAGTCTCCGCCTGGGTCGCATGTGTGTGGAGTTTGCATGTTCTCCCCATATCGTCGTGGGGTTTCCTCCAGGTACTCCGGTTTCCCCCCACAGTCCAAAGACATGCTGAGGCTAATTGGCATTGCTAAATTACCCTTAGGTGTGCATGTGTGGGTGACTGGTGTGTGAGTGTGCCCTGTGATGGGCTGGCCCCCCGTCCAGTGTTGTTCCCTGCCTCGTGCCCATTGCTTCTGGGATGGACTCCGGACCGATGGATGGATAGATGTAACTGCCATCCACATTCTGAGCTTATTTCATTAGGGTGGCTTCCTGACATCAGCTTGCTTATGACAGTATAAGAGAAGCAGTGGCAGCACAGAGAGGTAGCAGCCAGGAGAGACTGTTTGGCATGTAGCTCCCAGTCACTCAATGACATTCAGGGGTTACTTCTTGTAAACTGTTTAACATGATTTCAAACAGATTTCAACTTAATTACCATAACTACCCAGGGGGTAGAATTCAAGGGGGGACAACCCTGACTCCTGCAATTTAGGGCCCCCACCTGATCTCGACCTTTTTTTTTTGCTAAGAAAATAAAAACATAGAACAAATATTCTACACAAACTATTTATATAATTATTTTGATTAATCTCTTAGTTCTGTGTTTGTTAATTGTTAGTTAATTCCACCTGTGTGCCTTTGTCCTGTTTCCAGTGTCTGCTGTGATTGGTTGATTGTGTTGAGTACTCACACCTGCCTTTTGTTAGTCCCCATGATCTGTGTATTTTACTGCCTGCCTGTGGTCAGTTCCCTCAGTTGGTCATTGTATCACATGCTGTTGATCCTGTGCTTTGTTCCTGTGTGTATTGGATTCCTGTGTAGTTATTTTCCCCTTAGTTCTGCTCCCTGGGTTGCTGCTCTTTACTAGTGTCCCCTGTGTTTTGTTGTTATGACCTTTTGACCCCTCGTGGTTCCCTTATTTTCTGCTCTGTGTTTTGTTATAAATAAACCCCTGTCATCTTGGAGCCGCACTGTGGATCGTCATCCTTTCCTCACCTGCACCATCCCCCGATCCCATAACAACTAGCTAATTAGTAACAGGCACTGTTCCATTAAACATGTTCAAACTGAAGCCTCAGTCTGAACAAAGCTAAGGAACCCATGAGAATCTATTTATTATCAAAGCAGAAACATCCATCCCAGAAGAAGACAATCTATTGTCCAGTCATGCTTAATCAATATAGAGCAGTAGCTTTTTTCCAGCTGCATGCTGAGAATTGATATTTAAAATGCACTTTTCAATCGACCTTCTAATTCCAGCTCACAAGAAGTCAGTCTTTACAGTAATCCTCATCCTTTTACCTCAGATGTGATTTATACAGAAGACAGACAAAACTTCTATTTAAAATTTCAAAGACAATGGCACTTGCAAAAGTAAAAATATTGAAAGTTGAAGTTTTTTTTCTTGTAGCTTGTTTTTGCCTGTATGTCTTTTGACTGAGAGTCTGAGTGTTTTAAACAATGTTTAAATGCATATTTACCTTTGATCTGTAGGAAAACGTCCCTCTCTGAATACGATTGGTGGGTTCATTGACTGGTCACTGTTCATGGAAACACAGCTGGGTACAGGTGAGCCTGCTCTCTCCATCAGGACACTGTGGACAGTGAGAGGAAAGATCCTCATTATATAAATATAACCCACATACTGTGGACAGGGTCACATTAAATCTTCAGCTGTTTAACCTTCTGCTCTGTCTTCATGTACTTTGTTATGCCATGAAGCTTTTGATGCAAACATGCTTGTTTACATTTAGCTTTAATGTGAAATAAAGTGTCTCACCTAAAATGAAGATCCCAGTATGAAAGGTTTAGTATCATTGTTACAGCCTCCGTTGCTATACTTGCCTGTTGTTGCTTGATATTATATAAATTTAGCCTTAAATGGGGTTCCTCGCAATAAATTTCACCAAGTTACCAAAATTTTTTTGCCAAGCAGCTACTGGACTGAATACTGAATACATGTTATGAATGGTGCGGAGTGCGGAGACGGAAAATATAAACTTTATTTTAGCATATTTAGAAAATCATCTCGCGCCCCAAAGATGTGAAACATTGAAGAATCAACGCTAGGTGGCAGCAGAGGACGGCGTCCAGGGAGTAAAATTAAATTAAATTAAATTTAATAAATTTAATTAAGGATATACATAAATCATCTACTCTACGGACCTGAATCAGTTAAGTCTCGAGGAAGTGAATTAAGACAGATTACTCTCTCTTTCGAGAATGCTGGAACGTTTATTTTTTATGACCGTGTGTAAAGCAGTACAAACACACAGGTTCTGTCTTACCTCTCAGTTCTCTTTGTTTCACACTCCACAGGGGGGATCATTGCAGAAGCAGCTCCCCCCATTTTTGTGCCGATCTAGACCAGATGACTGATGCTGGGGCCTCTATGAACACAAAGCGTAAATAGTAACATACATGCATAATATCTAGTAGCTACTTCATGCAACGGGTGCGGCCGCTATATATAGATGTGTATTTATATATACATACATACATATATATACACACACACATGCATATATATGTCTGAGGTCTCCCATATGGAGCTAAATTAGGGCCAAAAGTTTCGTTAATTTGAAAAAAAAATCTGAAACTGAAAGTTCAAGTTTTGCTGTTGAACTTTAAAAAGTACAACGATGTATTCAAAATAAAAAGACGTGTTTGAAAGTTTTTTTTTTGCTTAAAAATTATTTTGATTTGGCGTAGGGGCGTGGTGTCAGCTGAGAGGGGCGTGGAATGATGAGTGACAGCCTAACGTAGTAACGTAATGGACGGCCTCCGTGCCATCGGCATATATACAGGTAGTACCCGCCTGAAGTAGGGATGGGCGATACCAATTATTTTCTTTCCGATCCGATACCAAGTACTTTTAAGACAAGTATCGTCGATATAGATACCGATACCGATACTCCAATTGAATATTTTTATGTGAGTAATTATTATTGTAGTTTTTTGATAGCCATCATTAATATAAAATAAACTGCAAAAGCCTTGTTTTTTTCTTTTACATTTATTAAAAGATATTGAACATAGATGACACTGTAGGCTATAACAAAAAATGTAACACATCACACAAACCTTTTTCAGTGTTACATAATGTTTCTACATTTCTTCCCATTACAGTGAATGCTGACATTTCCCTCTTCAGTCAGTTTTCCTTTAACTGATAGAAATCTTTTGTTTTTGACAAATAAAAAATAAAAATCTCACAAATAATAAAAAAATAAACAAAACTCTGATAACAGTCAATGGACTGGAATGCACTGAAAATCAAACCAGGGATGTCTTTGAGGCTACAAACACAAATAATTTAAATGTCAAATCAGCTGAACAGGTTGAATCTTACATTTAAGTCACAATCTTAATTTGTGCATACTGATATTTGTGTAATCCATGAAAAAAACATGAAAACTGGTTTATAGGTTTTTGTGAAGGAACAAGAGAATGTTAGCATTTTTCCCCTTTAGCCTATTTCTTCTTTGACTGATCAACTCCCCTGCCTTTGAGAAAATGGAACAGATGATGCAGTGATCCCAAGATATTTTTTTGCTAGTTTGCTGAGATTTGGGAAGGTTTGCTCATGATTTCTCCACCAAGCTAGTGGGTCTCCGTTTCGGGGAACTACTTTTTCCTCAGCATAGCGACGCATTTCAATTATAGAATCACTGGTTCCTGATTGTTGTTGTTGTTGTGCTGATTTAACCTGGAAGTCAAAATCCTCCCATATGCCTCCTTTAGATGTAGCCGATGCAGTACAGTATGTGCGGCCATTGGAGTCACTGATGAGGCACAGCTTGCTGTAGGTGCTGACACAGAGCATAGGACAGATCTTGAGGTACCTTCTAGTGGTGCAGGAGCTAACTCAGATATGGGCAAGGTGACATTCTGCATTTCAGATGAGTCGCTTTTTCACGGCTTCTACATGATCTTTGTCACGAAATGCCAGGTGCTTAAACCTCATGTCAAGAAAAGTGCTGGCAGCGAGGCTGTTTATGGCTTCAACTCCACGGAATCTGCGCTGACATTGATGTGCCAGTTGTGCGGCAAAAGAGCAACCTTGACGCTCACTGGCAGCAGTTGCTCTAAGAAGCAATGATACTAGTGGAATGACTTTTGAGATGGAAACGTGTTTTTCTGCTGATACTTCACGTGTTGCCTCCTCAAAAGGTTTCAAGGCCTCAATGGTCAGATGGATAACAGACTGCTCTTCATTTGTAAAGCACAGCTCACTCTTCCCGAGTAGACAGAGTGCTGTTGTAACTGGATCCATTTGTTCCTGTAGCCTCTCCAACATGTAGAAAGCTGAATTCCACCTGGCTTCAACTGAAATAATGAGTTTATGTTCAGTCACCTTCAGTTGCTTTTGGATCTGTTTAAGCTTCTCTGTGGCTTTTGTGCTGTGGTGGAAAAATGATACAATGGTTCTGCATTTTTCCAGCAGGTGAAAGATCTCAGGTGATACTTTTATTGCATCTTTGATCACCAAGTTTAATGTATGGGCAAAACATGGGTAATGCTTCCACCCAGCCTTGTGCACTGCAGAAACCATATTCGCACCATTGTCTGTGACAGCTGCAAGCACCTTTTGAGTTATGCCCCATTCTTCAGCTATTCTTTTCAGCTCTGCACTAATATTGTCAGCTGTGTGCTGTGCACTGAAATGGCAGGTTTCTAACACAAATTCCTGTTAATAAAATTGTTAATAAAATGACAGGACACAGTTGATATGCCTCTGTGGACCTTGAGGTCCACATATCCGTTGTATCACATTGTTTTCATTTTGTAATGTTGCCATTACTTTGGATTTACAGCTTTCATACATGTTGTTTATTATACCCTCCATTAGCTTTTTCTGGCTAGAGATTTGGTAGCGTGGATCAAGAGTCTTGACAAGTGCAATAAATCCTCTGTCTTCTACCACTGAGATTGGCTGGAGGTCTCTCACAATCATCTCGCCTATGCTTCTTGTGATAGCCAATGCTCTCTGAGAGGCATCTATGAAATATAACATATACACATTATGTTCTTAAAGCTGTGTTTCATGCAGTAAGAATTTGGTAAATCTGTCCCAGGTATTACTTGACAGTTAAACTAATTTAAGTTTTAAATTATATAATTAATATATAAACTACTCAATTAAGAATATCCACAAGACACTAGGTAACAAAAATAGAGAGGCTAAAAAAAGGATAAAATGTTTTAATAAAAATCCTAGTTTAAACTAAAATGTCCAGTTTAAATATTTATCAATCACTTCAATCAAATCACTTTTATAGCCTAACAAGTTACTCATATGCAGTTTACTATTCTGCTCCCCATGAAATAAAATATATTCATATGAAATAATCTGCATTGTATAAAGTATATAAATAAATGTTACTTGACTTTTTGTAATCAAATAACTTAATCACCACTTGATACCTGGATAATGTCCACCTCTCTGAAAGGATTCTGCTAAAGAACTCTGCCTCAAACCAGAAGAAGATGGGGGTCGTGTCTCTGTTACCTCCTCTGCTCGCCTCAGGTGTACTTCGTCGTGCTCTTTAGGGTGTTTTACTATTTTAGATGCTTTATCATATTTGTGGTATTGCCACAGTGGCGTACTGTTTTTTGACAAACGTCACATGAAGCTTCATCATTGTTAACTGGAGTAAAATAACTCCAGATTATGCTTCTTTTTCTTTCAGTCATGACCGCGCACTCGCCTCCCTTTTTAAGCCCGCGCTGCGCGTGTTCGCCTTTGACAGAGTGAGCGAGCGCTGCATTGACAAGCGGAGACACAGCGGAAGAAGATGTAGTTCTCATTGCGTTCCTATTTAAATAAATATTTAAACAATATACGGCGTACTACCATTATTAAAATGTCTTAAAATCACTCGTTAAAAAAACAGATAGAATCGATATTTCTATTTGAGAATCGATCTGTTTGATACAATGCCAGTATCGAAAATATCGATACTTTAGGATCGATCCGCACATCCCTAGCCTGAAGTGGCTATCAGTGTTGCCAACTTAGCGACTTTGTCGCCAGATTTAGCGACTTTTCAGACCCTCTTGACGACTTTTTTTCAAAAAAGCGCCTAGCGACTTTTGGACAAACCTTAGCAACTTTCCAAATGTCGCCAGTACTGTCCTGTAAGCGCGAGGTCTTGCTTTCCCGGTACAGCTACTCATCTCCCTGTGTCTGCTCTGATCAGTGAGCGCTAGCTCCGGCTGAAAGGAGCAGCATATTCCCGTGACCGCACGGCACCTGACATAGATGTGAATGAGCTGTGCATGTGCAAACGGTGTTGCCACGGACCAATCACGTACCTGCTTCTCCTTTGCTTGAAATAAAACTATTTAATTTGACCGTTTCTTCTTATTTTTTCTTATTTATTTATTTTTTCTTCTGATGCACTTATATTACTCACTGTTACAGAGCTTAAGTTCATTCCAGTTTCTGAACTCGTCTGAGATCGTTTACTGATACACAACGATAAACTTCATTAAACTTATTAAACTCATATACACATAAAAAACATATATACGTATAATATAAATGTTGTCTGACAGAAAATATGTAACGTAATTGATAATTATATTGGTCACGTGAGGAAGGATTAGGGAAAACACGCAGAATGCAAATACGACGTAATTACGTAATTAATATGTAAATGTACGCATGACGTCATCTAGCGACATTTGGCGACTTTTCGAGCAGACTTTAGCTACTTTCCATTGAAAATAGTTGGCACTGGCTATCCGTGGGGAAGTTGTTGAAGATGGCATCCGATTCACGTGGAGCACCTGTTGGCGCCAGCAAGACATGTTTCCTACCTTTTTAACAAATACTCAACTAATAATTGTGCCCACGTTTTACTCCAGCGGTATACATAAATCGTGCTACGTAGGCTATTTCCCGTACTTTTAATCGCCCCTCTCTTAATATAATAAAATATAAAATAAAACTCAATTTTACCTCAACATATTGGTGACGTGTCAGGATAGGACTATCATGCTAGTTGAGGATGGTGTGTTGTTCAGGTGGTGTCTATTAGAACACCGATTCATAAAGCAGCTTTCCTTTGAAGGCTTTAATAAGCATTCTAGTGTGTGCCTACATTAGTCTGCAGGTAGCAGGGCAGTGCCCACCTCTGCCCAAGTCCAAGCTCAAATGCTGTATCATGCAATGTTAGCCTATAGGTAAATTCAAATAGTTCGTCATTGAACTTGGACTATTAATGACACTGAAAGTAAATGTCTATGCTTATCGTCAAAGACGCACAAGGCTGGTCACACAACAGACACTGTCGAATTACAGTCGACACTCTGGCAAACAGATATTAACGAAGACAATATGAATATACACATTAAAAGGCATAATCGTGAGCTGAACACAGCAAGAAGTGTAAAATTTCAAGAACACTCGGTAATATCATAAAGGTAGTTAATCAAGCTAATGCTATGCTTAATTTCCCGCTATGGCAAATTCCCCACCTACAGACACCCCCTGCCCCGCCGATGACGATGAAATTGCATTTTATATATGGTGGCCACGTTTTACCAATTCGTGATTACGCTTTATTAGTTATTTTCCCACTGTATACGTTTCACTACACAGCCCAATGCACCACTTTCGTTTAGGGCACTAGGCATCTGCTGGTATGGACAGATCGAGGCAGTTAAATTGAGTTTTATTTTATATTTTATTATATTAAGAGAGGGGCGATTAAAAGTACGGTAAATAGCCTACGTAGCACGATTTATGTATACCGCTGGAGTAAAACGTGGGCACAATTATTAGTTGAGTATTTGTTAAAAAGGTAGGAAACATGTCTTGCTGGCGCCAACAGGTGCTCCACGTGAATCGGATGCCATTTTCAACAACTTCCCCACGGATAGCCACTGCAGGCGGGTACTACCTGTATATATGCCGATGGCACGGAGGCCGTCCATTACGTTACTACGTTAGGCTGTCACTCATCATTCCACGCCCCTCTCAGCTGACACCACGCCCCTACGCCAAATCAGTCCCAAAAGTCCGAAACTGAAAAGGAGATCCGAATCCGAAAAAAAAGACTTGAAACTGAAAAAAAAAACCTGAATCTGAAAACAAAAAATCTGCAACTGAAAAAAATAAGACCTAAAATACTGAAATATATATTAAAGTGAAACATGAAAATAAAACATTTATTTAAAAAAAAAATCCAGCACTGAATCAAAATAATTTTTAAGCCAAAAAAAACTTTCAAACACGTCTTTTTATTTTGAATACATCGTTGTACTTTTTAAAGTTCAACAGCAAAACTTGAACTTTCAGTTTCAGTTTTTTTTTTCAAATTAACAAAACTTTTGGCCCTAATTTAGCTCCATATACTCCCAGGACTGGTTTGAGAAACGGTATATAGCATGGAAGTAAATTTGTGTCATCACAATTTGAATTTTATACGCCACTAACCATCGAATTGGAGCAACTTTGAAATGTTGTCTTTGTATTTTTAACCTCGTATTTTTGCATGTGAATTCGGACCATCGAATTTCCGATGGTTATTTCCAATACATAAATATTCAATGTTAGAAATTCAGTGGCATATAAAGTTCAAATTGTGATGACACAGATTTACTTCCATAATCTGCTCTAATATATATAATATAATCCCAAATATAGCTTATTTTATTTTAAGGTGCATTTGTTGACTAAAATCTTACCTTGCAATACAGAATCTCATCCGCGTTTCTCGACAAAATGGAGAATCTAGCATTGAAATATTTTCGCTTTCATATACAAACTGGAAATGCTGCATACCAAACGCGGGAGCGGTCTAAGCAGAAATGGACACGGACTCAGTGGCCCGGCGTAGGATTTTTGGGGATATTATCCATGCGACTTAATAACAAGCAACAATAAGAGAAAGGGGACAAGCTCCCGCCGCCACCTAATTCTGTCATGACGCACATTTTGCATTATACTTGTACATATAAAACTCGGTTCTGCAGTGACACTTAAATCAATAACACAAATAAATCATTATCACTTTTCACATTTTCCGCTGCCATACGGCTGCTTCAGGGACATTATAAAACGCTTAACGAGAAAAAGGTTGATGTGGTTTAATGTACCAAAACAGCGACCAATAATCACCAAATTTCTCACCGACATATTGGTCATAAAGTCTTTCACCTTTTCTTTGCAGCCACTTCAGATTAATATTTTATTAGTGCCACTAAATATCTAAAACAAAAATCTTTGTTCGGAAAACAACCCAGTACTCAGATGTTCCTAGGAAATGAAAGAGGTACCAGTGTTATCTTTTCTGGTGGAAGTAGAGTAAATTATTATGCAGGCTGACAGCAGTTCCCAAACTTTTTCATATGACTGTATATATACACACAATGGTAATTATATATATACACATTATACATATATGCAAGAATATTACAACAGTTGTAATAGTTATATTATAAACATTCATCCAACAGCCACTTTCAAGGTTCACCTTTCAACAGTCAATTAAAAGACTATATTGAATTTCTATTTTATTAGCAGACCACCATCACAGCCTATATAACATATATTGCAAATAAATACTTTTGTAAGTGCACAAAATCATCTGATCGTTTAATCGTTGCTTGTACCGACTACCACAAATGTCTAATGTGTTAAAGCTGAATCAGTAAATGTGGCATTTTGACTGGGAATGAACACTTTGCAACACAATATGGGTTGAGAAATCAGGTCATTCACAGTCCTTATTCAATATTCAATTCAATTTATTTGTATAGAATTTTCTCACAACATTACATTGTCTCAAAGCGCTTTACAGCATCCCCACCCAAAGCCCCCAGTGTGCAAGCCAGAGGTCACACTGGCAAGGAAAAACTCCCTAGAAGGAAGAAACCTTGGGAGGAACCAGAATCAGAGGGGGAGCCCATCCTCCAGGGGGCAGCACAGGAAGCCCTAACCCTAACCAGACTCAGAGGGGGAGCCCATCCTCCAGGGGGCAGCACAGGAAGCCCTAACCCTAACCAGACTCAGAGGGGGAGCCCATCCTCCAGGGGGCAGCACAGGAAGCCCTAACCCTAACCAGACTCAGAGGGGGAGCCCATCCTCCAGGGGGCAGCACAGGAAGCCCTAACCCTAACCAGACTCAGAGGGGGAGCCCATCCTCCAGGGGGCAGCACAGGAAGCCCTAACCCTAACCAGACTCAGAGGGGGAGCCCATCCTCCAGGGGGCAGCACAGGAAGCCCTAACCCTAACCAGACTCAGAGGGGGAGCCCATCCTCCAGGGGGCAGCACAGGAAGCCCTAACCCTAACCAGACTCAGAGGGGGAGCCCATCCTCCAGGGGGCAGCACAGGAAGCCCTAACCCTAACCAGACTCAGAGGGGGAGCCCATCCTCCAGGGGGCAGCACAGGAAGCCCTAACCCTAACCAGACTCAGAGGGGGAGCCCATCCTCCAGGGGGCAGCACAGGAAGCCCTAACCCTAACCAGACTCAGAGGGGGAGCCCATCCTCCAGGGGGCAGCACAGGAAGCCCTAACCCTAACCAGACTCAGAGGGGGAGCCCATCCTCCTGGGGGCAGCACAGGAAGCCCTAACCCTAACCAGACTCAGAGGGGGAGCCCATCCTCCAGGGGGCAGCACAGGAAGCCCTAACCCTAACCAGACTCAGAGGGGGAGCCCATCCTCCAGGGGCCGGCAGGGAAAGTCAAAGTCCCAGTTCACATTTTCCCAGTCTTAACATTAGAGACACAAAGCGGGGGGAAGGGAGGTGATTACAGATGGCAGGATGAACAGTGGGACGGCAACAGGGCATAAAGGGAAGGCATCACAGGCAGAAGGGCATACAGGCATGGTTCGAATTACGGGGGGTACTGTACCCCCCGATCAAGACCCAGACCCCCCCAAAGAGAGAAAAATAGCAGTTTGGGGGGGTACTACCATTTTTCATTTGTTGTTAAAAAAAAAAAAAAAAAAGATAGCCTCACCTTGTAGGAAAATGTTATGTAAAACGATTTCAAACACCCCTAATGTGGACCGTACCATTTTAACCACCTCGGCGCTAAAGCAAGTTAGTCAGTCGGTTGCGTCATTCATTCTAATTGAGTGGCCTGTTCGTTGTGTTCGTTGTGCATTGGTATCTATAAGTAGCCTGTTGAAAATGTTTTATTTTACAACCTTAATTTATTCATTTAAGTGGTTCATCTACTAATGCAAGCTGACGTCTTTATAAGTTGAATTACTTACCATTGTCCTTCTGAGGCCGGTACAGTAAACGTTAGTTACGTTAACTAGCAAGATAAGTTAAGTTCTCTATTTAAACCTTATTTGGTGAGGTAAAATCGATCATGGTCATTTTCCAAGGAGATAAACTTTTCATTCTCATTTTATCATGAATAAAGTGTGCCTTTCTGAAATTAGCCTGTGTTTGTTTGTTATTAGGTTAATGTTAATGCATAAGAAGATCTAACGTTCTGCTCTGAAAAAAACATTACTATCAGTGAAACCTATAGGGGCAACGTAAAAAACAACTAGCTAGCTAATAATAAGCCCTATTATTTGAATTTTAGTGGTATTGATTCTGCATTCCACAATTTCATATTTATGGACATTTTTAGAAGCTTCATCTGATAGCCCAGATACTGCTTTGTTAAACATATATTAGATTATTAACATTATATGTTAAACATAATATATATATATATATATATATATATATATATATATATATATATATATATATATTTATATTCCCCCCACATCTGGGAGGGCGGCGCCCGAGCGACCCCTATGGGCCAGTCGCCACTGTGGTCATAGAAGTGTTATGAAAGCAGTACCCCCCAATTATGGAGGGGTAATTCGCACTCTGCATACAGGGAAGGCATCACAGACAGAAGGGCGTACAGGGAAGGCATCACAGACAGAAGGGTGTACAGGGAAGGCATCACAGGCAGAAGGGCGTACAGGGAAGGCATCACAGGTAGAAGGGCGTACAGGGAAGGCATCACAGGCAGAAGGGCGTACAGGGAAGGCATCACAGGCAGAAGGGCGTACAGGGAAGGCATCACAGGCAGAAGGGCGTACAGGGAAGGCATCACAGGCAGAAGGGCGTACAGGGAAGGCATCACAGGCAGAAGGGCGTACAGGGAAGGCATCACAGGCAGAAGGGCGTACAGGGAAGGCATCACAGGCAGAAGGGCGTACAGGGAAGGCATCACAGGCAGAAGGGCGTACAGGGAAGGCATCACAGGCAGAAGGGCGTACAGGGAAGGCATCACAGGCAGAAGGGCGTACAGGGAAGGCATCACAGGCAGAAGGGCGTACAGGGAAGGCATCACAGGCAGAAGGGCGTACAGGGAAGGCATCACAGGCTGAAGGGCGTACAGGGAAGGCATCACAGGCTGAAGGGCTTACAGGGAAGGCATCACTGGCAGAAGGGCGTACAGGGAAGGCATTACAGGCCAGAAGGGCATCGCAGGCAGTGGGGTAGGCAGGATATCTTGAAAATTTCATTGACGCAGTGACTGACTACTCTGGAAACAGTATGCTACATAAAGTGCAATTAAAAAAACAAATCACAAACGGTCTATTCCAAATAATTTCCAAGTAACATAAATATAGAACCATACCTACCAATGAACCCACAAACTTCTTAAATCCTAAATCTTAAATAATGCGACAACATTCACTCCTTCTGCCTACTAAAAAACTGCTTATCCAGCATGTTAGTCTCCAGGGGGTGTCTGCTACATTAGGCCCCTCCTATGCAGGCGAACAATAACTAATGGAGGATGCTGATTGGATGGAGGTCCATTGGAAGTCCAGCGGGTTTCCTACATAGAGGTTCCTGTAGTCAGAAGAGAGCGTCTGCTAATAATAATTTAAAAAACTAATTATGTGAATACCTTACATTTATTATTGTCTTTTTTTAATGCTTTCTTTTGTCTTACAGTGGGCGTCAGTGGAAAAGGCTTAATGTGAGATAAAGTGCATATTCCTAATATTTTGGATTTGAAAGAAAAGTTTTTATGACCAGATATGTCTGTGAGAAATTTGGTGATCATTGGTCGCTGTTTTGGTACATTAAACCACATTAAGCCTTTTTTTTATAATGGACGTCAAAGGAGAAGAAAACATTTAATGTAAGATAAAGTCCATATTCCTAGCATTTCGGTTTAGGTTTGTTGTCAGGTTAAAGTCTTTATGACCAGATATGTCTGTGAGAAATTTGGTGATCATTGGTTGCTGTTTTGGTACATTAAACCACATTAAGCCTTTTCCTTATAATGGACGTCAAAGGAGAAGAAAACATTTAACGTAAGATAAAGTCCATATTCCTAGCATTTCGGTTTAGGTTTGTTGTCAAGTTAAAGTCTTTATGACCAGATATGTCTGTGGGAAATTTGGTGATTATTGGTCGCTGTGTTGATACATTAAACCACATTAAGCTTTTTCACATTAAGCGTTTTAGAATGCCGCCCGCCAAAAAGAGTTTTTTTCCAGTTAGAAGAGGATAACTTAGAGACAAGGTTTTGAAAGTGGAAGATAAAGTTCAGGGTTAAGTTTCTGTCAATGATGCATTAACTGTAGGTGTCTGTGTGTCTTAAGGACTTTTCATACCAATAGCAACATGAAAAACACTACAGGAATTTATGATATATATGCAAATATGATGAATCAAAACCATTCATCCTATTGGGTTATCGGGAGTCCAGAGCCAATTCAACAGCCAGGATGGGGCACACAGGATCACAGGGAACAATCACACACCATTCACACCTACAGGCAATTTAGTAACCCCAATTAGCCTCTTTGGACTGTGGGGGGAAACCAGAGTACCCATGATGACATGGGGAGAACATGCAAACTCCACACACATGGAACCCAGACAGAGACTCAAACCCAGGTCCCAGAGGTGTGAGACAACACTGCTAACCACTGCACCACCATGCTACCCACCATTTTGTTTTATCTAAAATGAAGGAGGGGTCTTTAGAGGGGAGCTTTAATTGTCATAAACAGCAATACAGATATAAATAATAAAACTAAAACCATTTTTTAAAGAAAATATTTAAAGAATATTGTTTGTATACTTCAACTTTTGGTTCTTTGTGCGTTTTTTGTTTTGTTTTTATATCGTTAATATGTAATGGTATTTCATCATAAATTATGGGTTAGGGTCCCAGGCAAACGACAAATCTTCCTTTTGGGTCCCCAGGCGAAAAGGTTTGGGAAACCCTGGTTTAGAGTTCAATCTATTGGTTTGAGTGTGGATTAAGAACCAAGTGTTATTTTTTTATTATTATTATTTTCTTTTCGATTATGTTTTTGGTTATAAATGTTCATTAAAATAATTACAAATACTTAAATGTAATATTGGTTTATGGTTTTCATAAACACATTATTGAATAACAAATATTAACAGTTTAATATTCAAAAATTAGAAGTGAAGTAAAAACAAAAACTGGATTGTACACCTATTTCCACTTTTATTCAAATAAAAATACAAATAATTTTGCTGCCTTAGCAAATAGAGATGCAAATACAATTATTGGGCTCTGTGCACGTCCTTATTTGGTAGCGCAGGCTAAATGCATATAGGCTTACATGAAAAGGACAATTTATATGTAAAATACCACGACACAATGCGATCAAATCCCGGCCCAAATAAGTGAAATATGTACAGGTACAGAAACACAGTGAAATACGCAGCATTCACTGGAATACCTACAGTGCAGTGAAGTCCAGCACTCATATGGAGGGCAGTGGCACACAGTGCAGCTCCTCCAGGACATGCTGTGTTATTTCTTTGCATGTTTCTGAAGATTTAATGTCCAGATGATTTAATGTCCAAATGCGCACCGTGACCCAAAAGCTTCAACACTGTAGGACAGATTCCATACAAACTGCACCTCCTGTCTCGACTTATTATTATTGGTGGCAACAAGTAAATGAGAAACAGCGCCTCCAGGTGACGGGAGAGTGTACTGCTTGCAGGTGCACACAGGTGGTGCCTTCCTGAAACCATGTGCACTGTCAGACAGCACTGTGACTTGGTAGGTGGTGCTGTAGCCACACCTGGAGGCTTGTGGGTCTGGTTCCCACTCCTGGTTCTGCATGTACAGCTTGCATGTTCTCCACGTGTTCCTGTGAGTTTCCTCAGGTTTCCTCCCACAGTCCAAGATCATGCAGTTTGGTGAATTAGTATCTAAATTGTCCTCAGCATGTGAGTGAGTGTTTGGCCCAGTGATGGACTGGCTTCCCATCCAGGGTGTCCATGCCCTGTGCCCATTGATGGACTGGCATCCCATCCAGGGTGCCCTGTGCTTCCTATAATGTGCTGTCCCATAACTGTATACTTCATAAGGGGATTATTGAAATTTGTTGGATATTTTATCCAGTATTTTATCATTCTTTTTCTGGGCTTAACTGAAGCTGGTCTTGCTACTTTAGGTGTGTAGTTGATATTTTAAGTTAGTAGTACCTAAAATAAATTTACATAGTTACATCCTGGGAAGCTTTCTGATGGAAAATTAATAGTCATTCTGAACCTGGTCACCTGACTCTCCTTCCTAAGACACGAAGGTGGAGTTTGATCTAACTGCTCTTCTCAGTCTGGCCTCAGTCTAAAACCACACCTACTGCAGCCTGAGAAGCAGGAAGCTCCTCCCACTCTCACACACAGAAAACTGAGAGAAAACTAAACTGAATCCTATCAGTGTTCGTGGTAAAATGGCAGAAGCCAGTATCACAGGGAATCAGAACCAGTTAAGCTGTTCGATCTGTCTGGATCTACTGAAGGATCCGGTGACTATTCCCTGTAGTCACAGTTACTGTATGAGATGCATTAAGAGCTATTGGGATCAGGAGGATCATCTTGAAGTTTACAGCTGCCCCCAGTGCAGAGAGACCTTCACACCCAGACCTGTTCTGGGCAGAAACAACATCCTGGCTGAAGTGGTGAGGAATCTGAAGAAGACTGGACTACAAGCAGCTACTCCTGCTGACCATTATGCTGGACCTGGAGATGTGGAGTGTGATTTCTGTACTGGGAGAAAATGCAGAGCATTCAAGTTCTGCCTGGTGTGTCTGGCCTCTTACTGTGAAACTCACCTCCAGCCTCACTATGAGTCTCCAGCTTTTCAGAAGCACAAGCTGGCTGATCCTACTGGAAATCTGCCCGACAAGGTCTGTTCCCTCCATGACAAACCCCTGGAGAGCTACTGCCATACCGACAAGCAGTGCATCTGTTATTCCTGTAAGACATTTGAACACAGAGACCATGATACAATCGCAGCTGCTGCAGAAAGGGCGGAGATACAGGTCAGGCCAGAAACTCTCTAATATAAATTATGAATTTTATTAAGTTATAACTTTTTTGTCTTGACTCGTGAGCATTTCTGCTTTAAAGATGCAGAGATCAAGTCTGGTTTGGTAAAGAAATGTGTTACTGAATATATCCTATAACTGATTAAAGAGAAATTTTAGCACCTTAACTTATATCAGAGTCTGCGTTCTAACTGGGGCAAACCTGGGTCATGATGTTACTATAAAGTATAAAAAGTTCAAATTTTCTACCGAAAACTCCATCAAACAGTGAATCCTGTGGCTCCAGTTGAATGCATGCAGCAAGTAAACAGGGTGAGGAGGATCACTTATTATCTGGCTGAGCATCTGAATGGCTGAGATGTGTGAGCTAAGAGGTTTTAAATATGATGCGATTGTTAGCGTCAAACATGGTGCTTCCAGCATCTCAGAAATCGCCACCATCCTGGGATTTTCACACACTACAGTGTGTAGAGTTTACTGAGGATGGTGCAGTAAACATAAAACAGCCAGACTGTGGCAGGTCTGTGAGAGAAGACACCTTGTTAATGAGAGAGGGCAGAGGAGAATCTCCTAACCATTTATCCCAGTCAGGGTCATGGGGACCTGGAGCCTTACCCAGGCAGCATAGGGCACAAGGTTGGGGTCCATCCTGCAGTGGATGATTAAAGAATATGATCACCTTCAATAAAACAAACTCATTTCATCATCTTTTTGCTACATGTAGAAAGATATGGGTGAAACCCAGATGGAATTTCAGCAGAGAATTGAAGTGAAAGAGAAGGAGCTGCAGGAGCTGAGAGAGGCTGTGGCCTCAATCACAGTGAGTATGAACCTGAGGAGAAGATAACAGCTGGTATTGGTATTAGTACCCAGGACCAGAGCAGAATTCTTACAATGTGAGTCTGTTCACACACACGCTTCTCTCTCCCTGTATGAGGTGGAGTGTGTTTTATTGTGTTTCGTTTTCTTCTGCTAGTGGAGCTTCTCTTTCTCTCTCCCGCTGCCTCCTGGCCTTTCACATGTATGTCAGGAGCCTTTGAATCTGTTTATTTATATATTTCAAAATCTATATTTCATACCCAAAAAAGGGTGCACTCTTACTCTCACTCTTACTCTCACTCTTACACTCTTAAAAGAGCTACTTCCACACCACTAAAGACACACAGCTTGTGACAGGGCACTCAGGCTGTCACTCAGTACAAGCCTGCGCCAAGCGGCAGTGACGGGGATGTCACACTGCCTGAGGAACTGAATAAGTTCTACACACGGTCTGATGCGCTGAACAAAGAGCCTGTGAGGAAAGCCAGGCCTCCCACCACCGACCAGGTTATCTGTCTGCCTACAGCTGATGTGAAGAGAACTTTGACCAAAGTCAACCCACAGAAGACTGCTAGACCAGACAATATTCCTGTTCGCGTGCTCTGAGACTGTCCCGATCAGCTGGCCGAGGTCTTCACAGACATCTTCAACACATCACTGAGCCTGATGATCATCCCAATGTGCTTCAAGTCCACCACCATCATCCCAGTGCCAAAGAAATCTTCAGCGACCTGCCTGAACGACTACCACCCTGTCACACTAACCTCCGTCATCATGAATTGCTTTGAGAGACTCGTCATTAAAAACAGCCTCACCCGCTCACTGGACCTGCTACAGTTTGCATATCGATCAAACAGGTCAACTGAAGATGCCATATCCTCTGCCCTTCACCTCTCCCTATCTCACCTGGAGAAGAGAGACACTTATGTTAGAATGCTGTTCATAGACTTCAGCTCAGCATTCGACACCATCATCCCCCAAAGGCTCAGCAGGAAACTGAACGAGCTGGGACTGAGCACCTCTCTGTGTAACTGGATCCTGGACTTTCTGTCAGAGAGGCCTCAGTCCGTCCGTATCGGCGACAAAATTTTCAGCACCATCAGACTGAGCACAGGCGTGCCACAGGGGTGTGTTCTCAGTGCACTACTGTTCACTCTGCTGACCCACAACTGCACTGCCACGCACAGCTCAAACCACATCATCAAGTTCGCTGATGACACGACTGTGGTGGGGCTCATCAGCCACAACGAGTCAGTGTACAAAGATGAGGTTCAGCGGTTGGGTGTCTGGTGCAGTGAGAACAACCTGTCACTGAATGTGGACAAGACAAAGGAAATTATTGTCGACTTCAGGAAGACTCACCCTACCGACATGCCAGTCAGTATCAACGGCTCCACAGTAGAGACAGTGAAGAACACCACATTTCTGGGAATTCACATCTCAGATGACCTCACCTGGACCACCAACACCACCTCCATCATCAAAAAGGCTCAGCAGCGTCTTCACTTCCTGAGACGATTGAGGCGGGCCAACCTCCCTCCTCCCATCCTCTCCGTGTTCTACAGAGGCAGCATAGAGAGCGTCCTGACCAGCTGCATTTCCGTCTGGTTCGGCAGTGCCAGTGCTGCTGACCAGAAGAGCCTGCAGCGGATCGTTAAAGCCGCTGGTAACATCATCGGGGCGTCTCTCCCCTCACTGCAGGAGATCTTCCACAAGCGCTGCATCAGAAAGGCCTCCCGCATCGTGCTGGACTCCTCCCCCCCCCCACACGGACTCTCTGCACTACTCCCATCTGGCAGACGCTACCGCAGCATCAAAGCCCGATCGACCAGACTGCGAGAGCTTCTTCCCACAAGCCGTCAGACTCCTCATCGTGCTGCCTGCCCTCCCACCCCCACCCACACACACACCTGAACTGTGAACCGTGACTTTACTGTGACTTTACACATCTGCACTTTACACATCACTGTTTAAAATGCACATGCTGCTACATGCACAAAATCAACTGTGCAAAACTGCATTTAAAAAAAAATACTGTCCTTGTATCATGTTGCTACTAATCATTTGCACACAAAATTACATTCCCAGTATTGAAATATGTTTCTCTGCTGTTGCAATACTTGCACATATTCTGAATACCTCCTTAACTAATTGCACAATTTCCACGCTAGCTTAGAGTTTATATTTATATTTATAGTTTATATATTTATTCTCTGTGCCTATTTGTACTTTGTAAGAACTGGAGCTGCGTCGTCTCGTCTCACTGTATACATGTATATAGCTGAGATGACAATAAAGTTCACTTTGACTTTGACTTAATATAAGGAGTGAATAAAGCCCAATTCCTACTGTTACAGTCTGCAGACAGTGACAATGACTTTAGTGCATCGGTATGTGTTGACTGCACATTGCAGCGAATTGTTAGCCTGCTGGTCTGCTGGAATATCATTGCTGTACTCATGGACCAGTTACAACAGTCTGCGCACACAGACAAACGTAATATGTGTGTAGAAGTCTGTGCACAGTATGAAATAGACTTAAAACCAAACCATCTGTTCTCCTCCATCAGACTCCTGTCGGCTCGTTCTGGACTCCAACACAGCAAACAGACACCTCCAACTGTCTGAGGGCAACAGAGTGGTGACATGGAAGAGAGAGACAGAGTCATATCCTGATCACTGGGAGAGTTTTGATTCACTGTGTACAGAGGGTCTGACTGGGTGCTGCTACTGGGAGGTTGAGTGGAGCGGGCATTTGATTGGTGTAGCCGTCACATATAAAGGGATCAGCAGGATAGGATGGAGTAATGACAGTGGGCTTGGAAGCAATAACAAGTCCTGGTGTTTGTACTGTGATCCCTCTAGTTACACACTCTGGCACAATAATGATGACACTATTATATTTGCCCCCGCTCTTCTGAGATAGGAGTGAACCTGGATCACGGGACAGGAACGCTGTCCTTCTATGGCAGCTTGAGTAATATCATTCAGCCATGACATCGATTTTGGCTTAGAAGGACAAACTTTAAGAGAGGCAATGACAATCTAAAATATCCTGGCAAGTGCAATACAAAAGTGAAGTTAGCTCCTCTGTATCGGTACAGTGAATATTCTCTAAACACGGTCCAACAGCATCATTAAACGCAGTTACAAATTTTGTAGCAGTAGAAGGCTTCATCTGTCAGAAACACTGGGAGCCCACACAAGTTAGGGGCATCACACGGAAGATAACTTTCCATCAGAATGGTGGAATGATCAGAGAAATCAGCCTCACAAACTGCCATATTATAAACAGACAGGCCATATGATGGTACAAGGTCTAAAGTATGGCCATGATCTTCAGTAGGACCTATTACAGACCTATTACAGGTCAGAAGATTCAGTAAGATTCAGGAAGTCTTTAACTAGCGGCTTAGGCGAGCAGCAAATATGTATGTTAAAATCACCCACAATCAAAACCCGGTCATATTTTGGCATAAAATAAGTCAGAAAGTTAGAGAAGTCACTAATAAAGTCCTTCTTATATATATTTTGGTGGCCGGTAAATCAAATGAATAAATACTAGATTTAGGCGGCCCAGTTCAAACATAATCACCTCAAAATTGTAAAACTGCTGATAACTGTTTACAAATAAAAGTTCTCTTTAAAAACTATAGCTACCTCTCCTCCTTAACCAGTATATCTCAATGAGCTAAAAGATCGGAAAAGGCACTTGATTGAAGTCTGAATGCGGCGTAGATGATTGGGTACTCCTAGTAAAACAGAGGAAGGTCACCGTGTCTGCTGTTAATGTTTATAATCCGGCATTTTGTAGCAGAACGAATATCAAATAGAGCTTGGCGATCATATACCAGTAAGGAGCAAACATTTCCAGCAAAAAGCAACAAAAAACAAAAAAACACCAACATGAGCTAATCATGGAAGACGGCCGGCCACACACACTGGCACCATCTTAGGAATGAGATGTCTTATCTTGTCTAAAACTGGAGAAAATTTGCCATTTACTTAATGCTGAAGGAGTGGACTGAGTTGCTGAGTCAGTAGGTGAATGACAGATGCTCATGTTCATCCACTCACTCACCAGCTCATTCAGAACGAGAATGAGACCCAAGGGAGTGACCAAGGCTGTCGGTGGTCCGTTCACTATAGGCATATATAGTCCCACACTGTCAAAAAAGAGGGAAAGTTCTGGTTCAGTTTTGTTCCCCAAGGTGCAAATTTAATGTTCCCTCTCTCAGACTCCATTTCTGTACCTTAAATTAGACTAAAGGGCACTTTTACCTACAGCTAGGATACAATTGACAGACCCTTGAGGGAACAGCCCGTACAGATTGGTACTTTTTATTCTGACAGTGCAGGTGTAGTTTCCAGCCAGTCACATGCTGACTTACAGCAGGTCCTTACATGCCTCACTGGCTCTCACTGGCCATAGTCAAGGAGGGAAGCAGCTTTACATTTCTGAGGACAAACAGAAGAAGGAAAACAACAAATCTGTGCAGAGACGTGAACGTGAGTGTGTAGCTGCTGTAAGGGACTCGTTCACTGTGAACAAATCGGCCGCAAACTTTACACCATAAATGGAGGATACCTGTATCAATAATTAATGATGGATTGATGACTTTGTAATGTGGGCATGTGCGTGGGGTGTGTGTGTGTGTGGTGGGGGGGGGGGGGGGGGGGTTGGGGGGGGGGGGGAGGGGAGCACTGGGGGTGCCAAATGATAACTGACAATCACTTAAACGCCCCCATCCTAAGCAGGGAGATTTACCAGCCAGCAGAATTTATCGAGGAGACCTTCCCCCGCCCCGACCGGCAATTTAGTGGTCTGATGCCCACCCAAGGGATCCCTCAACTTGGTATGCAACGGTTATGTTTATATAGGTTATGTTTGTTTGTGTCCTTAGACAATCTTAGTGTTTTGTCTGCCTCCCTTATAACCGTGTTTTACAGAGTATCACCTATTTTACCTTCTCACTCAAACCATTATATAAATATGGATAAATATATATGTATAGCTACCCCTGCATACATGCTCTCATGGTTTCCCAGAGGAATAGTGAAAGTTAAATAATGTAACCAGATATCTCAGTGGGTCTCCTAACTATCAGAGGTTTTTTCAGTCTTTGCTTAACAACCCCCCCTTTTTACATTCCTCTGTTGGCCCTTATCTGATCTTTGTCATCTGACCTTTTTGACTCACAGGGATTCCGCAATTGAGTTTGAAGGAATCAACCATTCAGCATAACAATTAGTTGATAATCATCATTAAATAATAATTTATTAAAATGTAATTAATTTCCCTATATATTGGTGGACATTAAAATTTACTTGAGCTAATTTTTCCTACACCCGAGAATTTACAATGAGTAAATGGGAGTGCTGATGAAATTTGTATCATACGACAGACATGAAAATGGAAGAATACAAACATTACAGGGGGTGAAGAACAAGGGTCATTTTCACACGTGGGGCCCCCCAGCCTGCCGCTGCCTGAGGAGCTGGGGATCGTCGCCCCCCCTGCAATCTGCTGCCCAGGATAGCAATCCTCTCCTGCATCCTCATTTCTCCACCTTGCGATGCTCAGGGAGAATCATCAGCTTCCCCTGTTTTCCCTCCTTTTTCTGAGCCAGGGGAGTTTGTTCTTTGATATCTCCTAAATGGTGGCGTCCTCACTCTGCTCAAAGTGCTCCATGCGGATTGGACTCTTATCCAAAAAAGACTGTGGCCATTTTGAACACACTTCCACCAAACGAGATTCACATTCCAAAAACAAAGTGAAATAAAGTGGCCTAAAAATTGTCTGACCACACTCACCCCTTCTGACATTTACCCCCCAAAGTGAAATCTGCCCCCACTCTCAGACTAGACACAGCCCCTCCCTAAACTTAAAGACCAGAATAAACATATTCACAATTCAATATTAATATCAAAATTAATCAAGCCTATATTATCAAATACTTTGAAATAAATTATTGAATGCCATTTAAATGTTTACTTATTATTTCTTTGAGGATGACAAGAAATATCTTTGCAGGGTCAGTGAAAAGTTTGGAAACAAAACAAATTATTATTTAGATGCTTATTGTAGCAGTGATGTAACTGATATCATTTTGCAAGAGGCCAATAGCTCATCACCAGAGGAAGAAGAGGGACGTCAGAGTAAGAATCCACCTTTCCATTGCGTTCAGGGGTATATCTGTATTGCTGCAATGCCACTGTGAGTGTTTTGTGGGATACATTGCATCTGATAATCTTATTCCTAAATTCTTAACTCCAGCGTCTCGCGTGCTGCGACCGACAGGGAACCCGCAGTTACCTCAGGACGGCAGTAGGGGGCGGACGTGAGGTTCAGCCTTCTGAAGTTAAACCGTATATTTAACGAGAAATTAAAATGTTACGCTTCGTTTTTAATTGCTTGTGTAATTATTTACTTATGTAGTAAAGACTTACTTCAGCTTTTAATGAGTCTTTTCCCGAGTTTTAACGTGGTGAGAGAGACGCGGTTTGCTAATTAGCTTGTCGGTTGTAGCAGTTCACAGGTTTAGTTAGGAATTTTTTATTGTTGCTTGTTGTATTTTGATCATTTAATCTAATGTATGTTACTGATGTGATTTATGACTTTTGTTTTTAACTTTGCTTTCGCTATTATGTCTCCCGTCTCCTTTTACATGGTTATTATTAGGGATGCAACGGTACTCGGTTCGGTACGCGCTGCACGGTCCGGTACGCCCTTGTGAACCGCGGTATTTCGGTTTTGCACTTCCTTTTGAAAATGGTGCTTAATGCTTATCAGGCTACTGTTAAGCAGTAAGCGACAATGAGCGAAAGCCCTCCACCGTGAGTTATTGTCCGTTCGTTTTTCTCTCGGAACTCGGAAATTCCGAGTTGAGTGACATCACGTCCATCGAGCTACCCACATCTCGGAACAAACATGGCTGCCTCCATGAACACGCTGCTGTGTGTTGTTGCTTTATATTTTAGCAGATTTGGAGTGAGATTATTTTTTCTGAGAGACAAACAAGAAACACGAACTAGTCAAACCAAATTAAAAGCTTTAAAAAATATTTTTGTACATATTCTTTTTTCGAGAGGCAAACTACAAACAAACCAAAGACAAGTCCGGTAAAAATCTGATATTGCATGTTAGGATACTGTTTACGGTCATGATATGGTATTCTCTACATATGCAATTACATTTATAACTATTAATACATTTAACAAAATAAGCATTTTTAAAGATATATAAAATAGAATTACTGTTGAGTGTGTAAGCCGCCAGTCCGACATCAACGTCACAAAAGAGGCGTCCGACGGAAAGTGACCATTAATGTCCAATCACTGTTGTGGCTCCACCCACTCGCCCTCTCTCACACTGACGTAACTGGAGCCAAGCTAGCAGCTGGATCGGTACACAGACGCGGAAAAAAGAAAAACAAACCACCATGGCAAGCACTAGCGGAACAGTTGAGAGGCAGAAGTTTGAAGAAGCACCGGCTTCGTACAAATCTCCAGTATGGATTTTTTTCGGGTTCACTGTAGAATACAACGACCAGGGAGTCGAAACAGATAATAGAAATACCACTGTTTGTAAACATTGCCTAACACGTGTCCCATACGCTAATGGAAACACGAGCAATATGGCTAAGCATCTCAAACGTAGTCATGCTGATATAACGATTCCTGAACGGAGGACAGACGAAAAGGTAACTGCAGGTAAACAAGTGTCTATCGAAAAAGCTTTTCAATTAACAGACATACCCTGCCACATCCGATAAACATAAGAAAATAACCCGTGCAGTGGGAACATTCATTGCTAAAGGTTTGCAACCCTTTTTTGTTGTCGAAGATGCGGGGTTTCGCCACTTAATTAAAACGCTTGACCCACGTTATGTTGTGCCCTGCCGTACACATTTCAGCGACGTTATAATTCCCGACCTCTATGACAAAGCCCGCAGAGCCATCGAAAACGATTTGGCTCAAGCACAGAGCCTCGAGTGGAATATACAGTGTTTAGAACACTTCAACATTTTTAAAAGTGTTTTTGTTTACATTTTGTAAGTTTGAATTGTATACATATATACATATTTTATACATAAATTAGAGTTAATTATTTGTTTTATTGTATTATTTGTAGTGTTGTGTTTAAACCGAACCGATACCGTGGCCCAAATACCGAGGTACGTACCGTACCGTGGGATACCTGTACCGTTGCACCCCTAGTTATTATATATGCTGATTTAATCTAATGCTGTTAGTCAGGGGCGATTCTAGGTTCAGAGCTTTGGGGGTGCTGAGCACCCAGAGAGCTGCCCAGCAAGGCAAGATACACTTTACTCGTCACAATGAGACTTTTTCCCTGCCTCTCAGTGTACTTTCAATCAAAAGGCAAATAACCAAACCACGTGTACATTTAATAAAATATATGACTATTTAAACACTGATCCAACATTATTCTTGATTGACAGATTGTGATCTTCTACTTTTACCTGAATGCCCGTCCTTTTTTTGAAAAAACTTCCTTATATCCATTATGAACCTGGCTGTCTTTCTGTGCAAAATACACACACACACACACACACCAGAAGTTATAAAGTTAATGGGCATCCAGTCAGTTAGCTACCTTAGGTTTAATATTCGGAACATGAAAAAATAACCAGCTTCTCTCGTTCCATTTCAAAGAGGACTGGTAAAACGGTTGGCAATTTAAGTTTTTAGATTTAGGCTATATAAATTTCAATGGGAGCAACAGGACGGTCAAAATGTTGCTGATTTTCCTACAGAGTAGGGCGGATTGTAGGGTAGCAAACATCGTCAGAAAACGTGTTTTCAACACTGCAGTTTACCTGTGAGGGTAACAGGGCTGTCAAGTTTTGAAGACAGGCAAGAGTGACATTCCACAGGATGCCTTTTCATTGGTTGTTGTGTTGTATTCTACCCAGATACAATAGTACTAATTTCTGATTGGCTATTGTGTAGACCCTTTCTTTTTTTTGATTGGCTGGTAAGTGACAGGCTCTTGGGGCAAATCTTGTCCGACTTCAACGTCATAAAAGAGGCGTGTTTCATCCGAGTTCCGACTTGGAGAGAAATAATCGAATGTATCATAATGTCACTCAGCTCAGAATTTCCGAGTTCCGAGAGAAAAACGAACGCACCATTAGACTCCAGCGGAGACACGCTTGTTTTATAGTGAGGCGCTACTGTGCCGCGGTCTGGGGAAAAATTGGGCTCTGCGGCATATTAGCCTACAAATTATTTTTCCGCGTGAGAAATACAATGTGTGGCGGGAGTGCGTGACAAAAGAATGAAAAGAGTGACTGTCACTCTCAATGCGTGACACTTGAGAGCCCTGGGGTAATGTTTTTCAGCTAATAAGAGACATGGTCTGACTCCTACTACCTAACTATATAAAGAAAGAGTTACTGAAGGTTAAATGCAGCTAACATGTCCTGTTTTAAGCCAAGTACCCCCAAAAATGGGCTAAAATCGCCCCTGCTTTTAGTTATGTTCAATTACAGTAAAGTGTATTTATTTAATTGTATTATATGATTTATGTTACCCAGTTACCTCACGCTTTGACCAGAGCTGAACCAGGACATTAATAGGATACAATATGAAGCCTTTATTGTCAGTGTACAGGTAGCAAATACAACATACAGACAGAAATATATAAAATGTACACATACAGGGGAGGGGAAAAGCCCCCCCACTCATCAGGATTACATTTCATTACATTTTAATCAGACAATCATTTTGCCTGTTTGTTCAGTTTGCTGAACCCAGTCACTTATTTTATCTAAAATATGTCACACTTCAGAGTAAAAAGGGTTATACTGGTTAAAAAGCAGATTTTACCTTTTTGCCATGGAGAAGCAGCGGCATGTGACATGTGACACTCTGATAAGGTAAAAATGATTCCTCCAGCTCACAGTGAGCTATCCCAGCATGCACAGGGACACGGAGGAGTTATAATTAACCCAAAACCCTGGACAGAGGGGTTCAGTGAATGAGGAGGTGAAGCTGTACAGGAGGGTCACTCCATCAGAGGAGACTCTGTAGAAGGACAGAGTACCAGCCGCCCAGTCCAGATACACTCCTACTCTGCGGGAGCCTGAGGGCTTTATGGGTATGACAGTCTGTTTATTATTGTGACAGACAGAGTAACTGTCAGGAGAGCAGCGCAGCATCCATGACTTGTCATTGGCTCCAAGCTCACAGTCAGCACTGTTTCCTTTCCTCCTGATTCCTTTATAAGTCACTCCTATCCAGGCTACATCTCCACTCCACTCAGCTTCCCAGTAACAGCGACCAGTCAGACTCTCTCTGCACAGAACCTGGTCCCAGTAGTCAAATCTCTCTGGATGATCAGGATATGGCTGCTCTTCCCCCCATGTCACCTTCCTGTTCCCCTCTGACAGAGACAGGTATCTGTTTGCTGTGTTGGGGTCCAGCGTCAGCTGGCAGGAGTCTGTAGGCAAGAGGAAGAGCGATTAATCCCATCACGAAGCCCAGCATCTCCATCATTATCACTGTCACACCTCACACACTCACTAACACAGAACTCGCTCCAATACACACATTTTATTCCCAATATACTCATGTAGCCGCCCGAGTCTGCGGCGCTCCGGCTGCCCCCTGCGCTGTGAGACACGCAGCGCTGAGATACTCGCTGGTAACCGAACTGCACTTTAGCCCAGTGGTTCTCAAACTTTTTCAGCAGGAGGCCCCCTTGTGTAGGGTGAATCCTTTTGTGGCCCCCCTCCTCAAAAAAAAAAATCATGACGCAAAACATCCTCAAACTTACAATTTTACTTAATTTTAGATTTTAGATTCTGTTTGTAGTCTTTATTTCTCTGGTTTGTTAAATTTACATTTCACAAAATATAACATTGTATTAAAACAGTTTTGACAGTAAAACTAAAATTGTCTGAAAAGTGCAACAAAAGCACTGAATACTGAACAGTAATTTATAATGTCCATAGCAGCGTAGTGTGCTAAGTAAAATTTATATTTACATTTTTTAATACATTATATTTTACATAGGTTGACAAGCCTGATTTACATACAGGTATTTTTTTTTTTTTTAGATTCTACAATTTCGATGTGGCCCCCCTAGCGCCATCTGGTGGCCCTCAGTTTGAGAACCACTGCTTTAGCCTGCGCTCTATTATTCTATACGATACACAAAATATAAAAACGAAGCAGGAATTCAAGTATGTGAAATACCTCAGGAAATGTCGGACGCCCGCGCGACGCCGGCGGGAAGACGGGGCGAAATGCTGCGCGTGCTAAATTAATAGCCTTAATTACAGGTAAATAAAATTACAAACAGCATTAATAAAACGTTTTAAACTTGAAATTGTACCACAAAGAGTACCACTAGAAGGTAATTTGTCTTTACTTCAAAATAAAAACTTCTTTCAAACCACTTCGGACACATACCGCCCTCCAGCAGCGTTCAGCGCCGACTAGTCATGTGTCGATCGCGGACGCGCCGTTCAAAAGATCCGGATCCTGACCAAGAGACATTTTTATAAAACAAAACATCTCCGCGGCTCAGCGCTCCATGCTGCTCTGACTGTGACTGAAGTTTGTGTTAATGGCGTGTGAGCCGCGCGACCAATCACGTGATGAGTCAGACAGTGTTGCCAACTTAGCGACTTTGTCGCTAGATTTAGCGACTTTCCAGACCCCCTTGACGACTTTTTTTCAAAAAAGCGCCTAGCGACAAATCTAGCGACTTCTGGACAAACCTTAGCAACTTTCCAAATGTCGCCAGTACTGTCCTGTAAGCGCGAGGTCTTGCTTTCCCGGTACAGTTACTCAACTCCCTGTGTCTGCTCTGATCAGTGAGCGCTAGCTCCAGCTGAAAGGAGCAGCATATTCCCGTGACCGCACGGCAGCTGACATAGATGTGAATGAGCTGCGCATATGCAAACGATGTTGCCACGGACCAATCACTTACCTGCTTCTCCTTTGCTTGAAATAAAACTATTTAATTTGACCGTTTCTTCTTATTTTTTCTTATTTATTTATTTTTTCTTCTGATGCACTTATATTACTCACTGTTACAGAGCTTAAGTTCATTCCAGTTTCTGAACTCGTCTGAGATCGTTTACTGAGCTACATCTGATTGACTGTACGTGATTCTACTTACTCATAAACAACGACAAACTTCATTAAACTTATTAAACTCATATACACATAAAACATATATACGTGTAATAAAAATGTTGTCTGACAGAAAATATGTAACGTAATTGATAGTTTTATACTGGACACGTGAGGAAGGATTAGGGAAAACACGCAGAATACAAATACGACGTAATTACGTCATCAATATGCAAATATACGCATGACGCCATCTACCGACATTTGGCGACTTTTCGAGCAGACTTTATCTACCTTACATTGAAAATAGTTGGCAACACTGGTCAGATAAGGGGCAGGGAGGGGGGAAAGGAGGAGAGAAAGAGAGAGTGTGGTGCGCGAACAATAGCCAAGATGAGTGATAGTTGGAAACGAAGCGGCATTTGGATGCATTTTAATAGCTATGATAACTCAAAGGCACAATGCACAGTTTGCAAGTCATTTCGATCAGGATCCACAAACAACCTTCACAGACACTTAGGAGCTGCGCATCCAACAATTCAGATGGAAGGAAAAAGACAGGCTAGCGTGCTGCTACTGCCAGAAGCCGGATCAGCCCGTCTAAGCTGAGGCACTTAGCCTTTCTGCCCCAAAGGAAATGTTAAAATGTTGCACTGATAGACAGGTGATAGATAGTTGTTAAAGTGGATAGATACTAAAACTGTTGGATGCTGGTGTTTTGCTCGTTGTAATTTCTTTATAATATCTTTATTGGTATTCGTTATTTATGTTATTTAACTGTTAATGGTATCAAAGACAAAAACAGATTTTCCACTATATAATGTTCAATCCACGTGTAGTAGTGTTTGAGGTTTTTACATTTCATCTTTCTATACCAAACATGATGGTATTGAGAAAATCATAAGGTTTAGTACACATATCAATCATGCGTCATAACAGCGCTGATAATAAAAGTAATAAAATGAAGAATCGTTTGGGAGCCGGAAGAGCCGGCTCTTCTTGGTGAGCTGAGCCAAATGATCCGACTCACTAAAAAGAGCCGAAATTCCCATCTCTAGCGCAGACTGAGGAGACGTTCAGTGTCACACCCAGTTTGGGGAGATTACGAGTGTTGTCTTAGGACAATCCTAACAAATCTCAAAACAGTACTACTACAGAAGTCCCCAGACTCCCATTGTTATTTAAGAAAATAGTCATTTTTAAACCCAAAGAAGAAAAAAAAAACACATCACAATAATTATGTGAATGCTGTCATAAAGTAGTATTAATTGTATTAAGCATAAAAACATGCATACAGACTTACATTTCTGGATCCCTGGTCTGGTCCTGCACTCTCCACTGTGGTCCACACTATAGCAGAAGCAGAATGACATAGTACTGCTGTATCCATTTATTTAATTGTTGTACTTTCTCCACATACATGAGTCTATAGCAGGGACAGACACACATTCTATACTCACTTCAGCTTCTCCAGGTTATAGCTGGGATCCTCCAGTAGAGCAGAGAACAGCTTCACTCCTGAGTCTCCTGGGTGATTGTAGCTCAGGTCCAGCTCTCTCAGGTGTGAGGGGTTTGACCTCAGAGCTGAAGCCAGGGAAGAACAGCCTTCTTCTGTGACTCTACAGAATGGCAGCCTGCAGAGAGACAGAAAATATCTGTCCAATAAATAAAAACACCTCACCTCCATGAGTATTACTTTTAACTAAATGTGACGACTTCATTAAAGATTTCAGTAATTACACTGTGGAATACCCAGTAATATTGACCTCAGTATCTCCAGTGTACAGTGTGAATCCCCCAGTCCAGCAGAGAGCAGCTTCACCCCTGAATCCTGCAGGTCATTGTCACTCAGGTCCAGCTCTCTCAGGTGAGAGGGGTTTGACCTCAGAGCTGAAGCCAGGGAAGAACAGCCTTCTTCTGTGACTCTACAGCCTGACACCCTGCAGAGAGACAGAAAATATCTGTCCAATAAATAAAAATACCTCACCACTATGAGTATTACTTTTAAGTAAATGTGACGACTTCAATAAAGATTTCAGTAATCACACATTACAGTGTGGAATACCCAGTAATATTGACCTCAATATCTCCAGTGTACAGTGTGAATCCCCCAGTCCAGCAGAGAGCAGCTTCACCCCTGAATCCTGCAGGTCACTGTCACTCAGATCCAGCTCTCTCAGGTGTGAGGGGTTTGACCTCAGAGCTGAAGCCAGGGAAGAACAGCCTTCTTCTGTGACTCTACAGCCTGACACCCTGCAGAGAGACAGAAAATATCTGTCCAATAAATAAAAACACCTCACCACTATGAGTATTACTTTTAAGTAAATGTGACGACTTCAATAAAGATTTCAGTAATTACACATTACAGTGTGGAATACCCAGTAATATTGACCTCAGTATCTCCAGTGTACAGTGTGAATCCCCCAGTCCAGCAGAGAGCAGCTGCACCCCTGAATCCTGCAGGTCATTGTCACTCAGGTCCAGCTCTCTCAGCTGACAGGAGTTTGATCTGAGAGCTGAAGCCAACACTTCACAGCATGTCTCTGTGAGTCTACACCTGTCCAGCCTGGAAAAGGTAACGTGTTAAGATATAAATACATACACCACACACAGGTATATCAAATAAAAAATCAAAATAAAAATTTTTAAGTACAATACGACATGCAGCATATAGCTGAAATATCAGTTATTTTGTTGTTTCCTTGTCCTAGTCAGAAACACAAATAGTTTTTACTTGACACTCCCCAGCCGACACGAACCTGCTTTTTAATGACCTTACAGGGTGAGTTACCCTGAGACTCTGTAATATATGCATAAGTATTTTACTAAAGCTCTGAGCAGCGCTGGGGCTCAGTGATCAGCACTACAGCCGACCCAGGGGTTCTAGGGTTTTGGGTTCAGTTCCTGCCTCGGATGTGTGTAAGTGTACATGTTTATGGGGGTTTGAATGTCAAGAAGAGCTTAAGTTATTTTAATTATAATTTTTTATATGACTTTTGAATTGCTGACATCATGACTGAAATCCTTATTTTCTGTTTGCTGTATCTGAGAACCTGTTAAATTTCCAAAACACTAATCACACAATTACCAATCCTGTCAGATAGGAATGAAATAGTGAAGCGTTATTCATCCCCCTGGTAAAATACTGCTGTTGCCTCTCTGATCTTGCTCTCTCTGACACACACATACAGGTCAGAGCTCAGGGTTGGCCAGCATCCAGCCCCCCTGAAGCTGGGGGGTAAGGGCCTTGCTCAAGGGTCCAAAACCAGCATCACTCTGCCAGCCAGATATTTAAACCGGTGACCTTCTGACCACAGACACAGAGTCCAAACCCACTGAACCACACACCACAGCAAGAATGTTAAAGAATATACAAATCCTGCAGTATCCAGAATGAAAAAGAATTTCTGGGTGTTCATATAAATACACCCTAATTGTTCTGATAAGATATAAAAGCAGTATCATGAATTACATCTGTACTTATTTAGCAACAGACATATGTAAGATCATTACATACTAACTTACAGAGCTGTCCTAGATTTCTTGATCACAGGCAGCAGCCTCTGAAGACCTTCATCTGATCTGATGTATTTCTTCAGATCAAACACATCCAGCTCCTTATCTGACATCAGTAACACAAAGGCCAGAGCTGACCACTGTGCAGGTGAGAGGTCTGCTGCTGAAAGGCTTCCTGAACTCAGGTATCTTTGTACTTCCTCTATTAGAGAATTGTCACCCAGTTCATTCAGACAGTGGAACAGGTTGATGGTCCTTTCTGCAGATAAATTCTCCTGTATTTTCTCCTTGATGTACTGGGCCGTTTCCTTAATGTTATGTGAGCTGGGTCTTGTCTCTCCCAAAAGTTTTTGTAACAGACTTTTACTGGAGTCTGTTGAGAGGCCAAGGAGGAAGCGGAGGTAGAGGTCCAAGTGTCCATTCTTGCTCTTTAATGCCTGATCCACTGCAGTCTTCAGCAGGTCAGCTGATGAGTTTGACAGAAACACATATAAAGCAGCGAGATACTCCTGGATGCTCAGATGCACAAAGCAGTACACCTTCTCCTGATACAATCCATATTCCTCCTTAAAGACTTCTGTGCACACTCCAGAGTAAACTGAAGCTTGACTGACATTAATGTTATTCCCTATCAGATCTTGCTCATAAAATATGAGATTGCCTTTCTCAAGGTTGTCAAAAGCCAGTTTACCAAGTTTCAAAAGGAATTCCTTGCTGGTTTCATAGTTTTTCATATACTTGTCATTTTTTAAACTCGCCTGATAGATCAGGAAGTGTGTGTACATTTCAGTCAGAGTCCTTGGAATTTCTCCCTTCTCAGTCTCACTAAGAAACCTTTCAAGGACAGTGGCTGAAATCCAGCAGAACACAGGTATGTGGCACATGATGAAGAGGCTCCTTGATGATTTCACATGTGTGATAATCCTGCTGGCCAGACCCTGATCACTAAATCTCTTCCTGAAATACTCCTCCTTCTGGGCATCACTGAACCCTCGTATCTCTGTCACCTGGTGGACACACTCAGGAGGTATCTGATTGGCTGCTGCTGGTCGGGAGGTTATCCAGAGAAGAGCAGATGGAAGCAGATTCCCCTTAATGAGGTTAGTCAACAGCACATCCAGTGACGTTTTCTTTGTTAAATCAAACCAGCTCTCATTGTTCTGAAAATCTAGAGGAAGGCGACATTCATCCAGACCGTCAAAGATCAACAAAACTTTGCACCTACACAGCTCAGTGGATTCAAGCGATTTCAGTTCTGGGACAAAGTGGTGAAGCAGATCAATCAGACTGTATTCATCCTTAATCAAATTCAGGTCCCGGAAAGGAAGAGCAAATATGAAGTGAATGTCCTGGTTTGCTTTTCCTTCTGCCCAGTCAAGAATAACTTTCTGCACAGAGATTGTTTTCCCGATACCTGCCACCCCTTTAGTGAGTACAGTTCTGATAGGTGTCACACGCCCATGTAAGGGTTTAAATATATCATTGCACTTGTCTGTAGTGTCTTCTGTTACCCTTTTCTTGGATGCTGTTTCAATCTGTCTCACTTCATGTTCATCACTGACTTCTCCAGCTCCCCCTTCAGTTATGTAGAGTTCTGTGTAAATCTCTTTGAGAAGTGTTGGCTGTCCTTCCTTAGCTTTCCCTTCAAATACACACTCAAATTTCTTCTTCAAATTAGATTTGATTGTGCGCTGATACTGCAACAGAAGATGCCCTGAAATAAAATGAGAGCTTTTCAAAAAAACATTTTTTACTTATTAAAACCAAATTAAATTAAATTAAATAAACGATTATCTGAAATGTGATACACATGTTTTCATAAACTCTTTTTCTGCAGTAAATCAAACACACTGAATGAGGTACAGCTCTTACTCTTCTCCAGCATGTCAGCGAGATCATTTTGCTCCATGGTCCTCAGGATGTACAGTGTGATCTTCAGAGCTCCCTCTCTACCACAGGTCTTCTGCATCTGACCATCACTGTCCAGGTCATTGTCCTCCTCCAGCTGAGGCTCAGAGCATTCTGGGTCATTCTGATCCAGGTACCTTTTGAATTTCATCAGCTCATCCTTCAGAAACGTTTGAGCTTTTTCCTCCAGTGACTGAAATGAACAGTTACAGTTTAATTATTATCACTCCAGGCACCGTATCTTTTTATAAATTCATTTGTGAATTATGCTGTATTCCATTTCAACTTGTAACTTGGAAATTCGGAGTTCCTAGTGGGAAATTTCAACTGAAGTCGGAATTTAATGTACTCTGAGCTAAATATAAGTGAATGAAGATGAAGGCCATTTAAACTGGGGCACATTAAACACAAGAAGTTATCTGGCTAAGCAAGAAATCCTGCTGTTTGAAACAGGTCCCTATTCAAGCGATTTCAGGTCCCTGGTTTTGCTAAATGTCTTTCCGACTTGCTGTACTGGAATGAGGGTAACTTGGGTGTGACGTCATTCCCAGCTCCGACCTCCGAGGTAAATGGAACGCAGCATTAGTTGTAAATATCTTCTCTTTCACAGGACAAACTACTTACTGTATATCTGTAGAAGATATATGTCAATTTAGATAAAATGTAAGAAAACATACTTAATAAATGCACACCTTGAAGATGGATGATAAGTCTGCTTTATGTGGATGTGAATTACATCTATTCACTCGGTCCCTGTGAATAAAACACAAATATCCAACCATTATATTTTTATTTAAATAGATGTAACTGCCATCCACATTCTGAGCTTATTTCATTAGGGCGGCTTCCTGACATCAGCTTGCTTATGACAGTATAAGAGAAGCAGTGACATGCGACAGCTTGAAAGAAGTCAGTCTTTACAGTAATCCTCATCCTTTTACCTCAGACGTGATTTATACAGAAGACAGACAAAACTTGTTTACATTTTCAAAGACAATAGGATTTGCAAAAGTTTTAAAAAAATTAAAGTTTTTTTTCTTGTAGCTTGTTTGTGCCTGTATGTCTTTTGATTGAGAGTCTGAATGTTTTAAACAATGTTTAAATGTATATTTACCTTTGATCTGTAGGAATAGGTCCCTCTCTGAAGCTGCTCGGTTCCCTCATTGACTGGTCACTCTTCATGGAAACACAGCTGGGTACAGGTGAGCCTGCTCTCTCCATCAGGACACTGTGGGCAGTGAGAGGAAAGATCCTCTGTCAGGGTCAGCCCCTGCTGTGCTCCTACCATGTCCCTTCCCCGTTTGGCCAGCAGGTGTTGCTGGTCATCCCGTCCTTCATGTTAGTCTTTGGTCTCCCCTGTTACCTGTCTGGTCATGTGGCTCAATGTGTTGAGCATGTGGTTGTCTGTGTACCCTTCTGTCCTGTGTTTGAATCCCACCCCCCCTGTTTTTGTATTTTGCTCCCTAGTGTTTCATTTGAGTTTCTTCAGCCTCTGCTCTGTCCCGGCCGTCCATTTTTCAGTGTGCACTATGCCACGTTCCCGTGCCCAAGCCGCCCGCACCCATGTCAGAATGAACCACTCTCAAGGACGATCCCCAGGCTCCGGGATACCTGCCCCCCCTGAAGTTCTGGTCAACGTCCAGGCCTGTGTGGAGGAGCTTTGCTCTCTTCAGGCCGTCTGGAGACGGCTATCCCTGACTCCAGTTGTCCTCCAGTCACCGTGGTTGTGCCGGGCCCTGACAGATGCCGGCAACCAACTTCTCCAGCTCTCTCCTACATCTCCGGAGGAGGAGATACGAAGGCTGGAGAAGGTTTTTTGGCACCTGGTGGATCTGGCAGGGTCGCCTGGGGTACCTAACCCAGGTTCCAGTGAGGCCGCAGCCGCTGCCGCCGCTCTGCCCGAGCCCTGCCCAGGGGAAGCCGCAGCCTCCGCCGCTTTGCCCGAGCCCTGCCCAGGGGACGCCGCCGCCTCTGTTCTGCCCCGGCCGCCCGCACCCGGCCCTCAGGGGGTCGTCGCCTCTGCTCTGCCCGCGCCTGGCCCTCAGGGGACCATGCCTCTTGACTTTGCTCCTGCATCCCTGCCCGAGGCAATCCTGGTCCCGAGGTCTAACTTTCAGGCTCCAGCCTCCACCCAAGCAGACCTTGAATGGCGCTGGCGGAGGCCCAGCAGAGGGCCAGGTCGGTTCTCTGTCTCCCAAAAGGGGAGACGGGGACACACCAGGCGGTCCAACTGCCCCAACCCAGGTCCCTGTCCAGTAGGCCCTAGTCCTGCAGCCTCCTCCTCATCACCCCCCAGTTCCTGTTCTGTTCCCTCCTCATCGCTCCCCAGTTCCAGTTCTGCAGTCACCACCTCATCCTCCAGTCCTTCACTCCCTCCTTTGTCACCTTCCATTTCCTGTCCTCGTCCTGCAGTCCCTTCCTCATCGCCCTCCAGTTCCCGTCCTCGTCCTGCAGTCCATTCCTCATCACCCTCCAGTTCCTGTCCCCATCCTGCATTCCCTTCCTCCTCGCCCTCCAGTCGGCCACCAGGCCCACATCCTACCCATCCTTTCCATTTTCTGTTTCCTGGTGAGCTGCCCCAACAAGTCCCATTTTTGCCCTTCCCTTTCAGTTTATCTGCCCCATTTCCGTCCCAGTCTCATGTCCCTGGTCCTTTCCCTCGCCCTGCTCCCTTCTGTTCCTTTCCCTTCTGGTTCCCCTACATCATTTTGTTTTCCACCTCATGCCCCAGGTTCTGTTCCTCCGTCTCCACGTCCGTTCCCGAGTCTTTTTGTTCCTGGTTCCCAAGTTCTGTCCCCTGCTGTGTTCCCTCGTCTAGTCTTCTTGTCCCAGCTCCTGGTGTCTGCCCTATCTGTTTTCGTTCCCCTCTTGTCTGAGTTCTTGATTCTGTCTGTCCAGTTCCTTGGTTTTCGTTAGTGGCTTCCCTGTCTTGTTCTACGTCCTTGTCCTGTCCGCCCGTTCTCTGTGGCCCTGGCAGTGCCCTTGTGCGCGTCCGGTGTCCGCGCGTTAGGTGGGGGGTACTGTCAGGGTCAGCCCCTGCTGTGGTCCTTCCGTGTCCCTTCCCCGTTTGACCAGCAGGTGTTGTTCTTTGTTCTCCCCTGCTAGCTGTCTGGTCATGTGGCTCAATGTGTTGAGCATGTGGTTGTCTGTGCACCATGCCTCGTTCTCGCACCCGAGCCGCCAGGATCCTTGACATCCTCATTATATAAATATAATCCATATACTGTGGACAGGGTCACATTAAATCTTCAGCTGTTTAGCCTTCTGCTCTGTATTCATGTACTTTGATATGCTGTGAAGCTCTTGATGCAAACATGCTTGTTTACATTTAGCTTTAATGTGAAATAAAGTATCTCACTTAAAATGGAGATCCCAATGTGAAAGGTTCAGTATCAGTTTTACAGCCTTCGTTACTAGACTTGCCTGCTGTTGCTTGATATTATGTAAAGTTAGCCTTAAATGGGGTTCTCCACAATATATTTCACCAAGTTGCAAATAAAAACAATTGCCGACCAACTACTGGACTGTTACCGAATACCGATATCATGTTCTGAATGGGGGGGTCCGGAGACTGAAAATATAAAGTTTATTTTATCATATTCAGAAAATCACCTCGCGCCCCAAAGATGTGAAAAATTGAAGAATCAGCGCTATGTGGCAGCAGAGGACGGCGTACAGGGAGTACAATTAAATGTAAATTCTTGAAGGAAATTCAATTTCATAAATGTAATAACTGGTAAACAAGAATCATCTACCCCACGGACCTTAATCAGTTAAGTCTCGAGGAAGTGGATTACGTTAAGACAGATTACTGTCTTACCTCTCAGTACTCTTTGTTTCACACTCCACAGGGGGGGTCATTTCAGAAGCAGCTCCCCCCATTTTTGTGCCGATCTAGACCAGATGACTCCTGCTGGGGCCTCTATGAACACGAAGGGTAAATAGTGACATACGTGCATAATATCTACTAGCTACTTCATGCAACGGGTGCGGCCGCTATATATAGATGCGTGTGTACAGTATACACACACACACATATATGTACTGTATATAGGTTCTCCCAGGACTGGTTTGAGAAACAGTAGGCTACATAGCATCCGCTGTAATATATACAATATACTCCCAAATATAGCTTATTTTATCTGTTGACTAAAATCTTACCTTGCAATGCAGAATCTTATCCGTATTTCTTGACAAAATGGAGAGTCCAGTATTAAAATACTTTCACTTTCATCTACAGACAGGAAATGCAGAAATGGAAACGGACTCAGTGGCCCGGCGTAGGATTTTTGGGGATATTATCCATGCGACTTAATAACAAGTAACAATAAGAGAAAGGAGACAAGCTTCCGCCGCCACCTAATTCTGTCATGACGCACATTTTGCGTTATACTTGTACATCGTACGTTGGAGTACGCCGTCTCCACCGGGTCCGTGGATGAGAAGACATTCACCGCTGATACGGGGAGAAGTTGCAAATCACCGGTTTATTCTCTTTACTGATTATAATCAGGGAGCGACCATCTGACATACATTCAGCATGTACAGGAGGAGCTCTGCCATATGTATCAGCTGTATCCCTTTTAAAGCCCTTTGGGCATCCCCCCCTCTCTCGGTACCTTCCGTCTACGTGACAACCACATGTTTGACATTTACTCTAGTTAGTTGGTTAGTACTTGTCCTTGTGGAAGGCTATACAGATATATGGAGCTACTGTAAATTAGGGCCAAAAGTTTTGTTAATTTGAAAAAAAAATCTGAAACTGAAAGTTCAAGTTTTGCTGTTGAACTTTAAAAAGTACAACGATGTATTCAAAATAAAAAGACGTGTTTGAAAGTTTTTTTTGGCTTAAAAATTATTTTGATTCAGTGCTGGATTTTTTTTAAATAAATGTTTTATTTTCATGTTTCACTTTAATGTATATTTTACGGAGCCCCTAAGGTGACAAGGGAGCAGAAAAAAAACGGCAGAAGGAAAAAAAAAGAGTCATGTTTTGCGTTATAACCCAAAACTTTTGCGATATAACCCAAAACCTTTGCGTTATAACCCAAAACTTTTGCGATATAACCCAAAACCTTTGCGTTATAACCCAAAACTTTTGCGTTATAACCCAAAACCTTTGCGTTATAACCCAAAACTTTTGCGATATAACCCGAAACCTTTGCATTATAACCCAAAACCATTGCGATATAACCCAAAACCTTTGCGTTATAACTCAAAACTTTTGCGACATAAGGCAAAACTGTTGTGACTTTGAAGTGGAAATATGAGTAATCAGTGTTGGAGCACGGCGTCTCCGCCGGGTCCGTGGATGAGAAGAGATTCACAGCTGACACGGGGAGAAGTTGCAAATCACCGGTTTATTGTCTGACAGATTGCAATCCGGGAGCGGCCGTCTGACATACATTCAGCATGTACAGGAGGAGGCTCTGCCATATGTATCAGCTGTATCCCTTTTAACACTAGGTTTCCTAAACCTACGCAAATCTACGTAAAATCCCCTCGGCCCGACCTCGGGTGGGGAGGCCATTAGCTCCATTGTCCTCCTGCTTTTGTTGTGCAAAAACACTAGTTACCTGTGAACCCTGCCACATTTGCATTTCTTTACCCTCACTGCTGCTGGCAAGCTTGCCATGTTGTCCCGAGATAGATTCCTTTCCATCATGAAACACCTTCGATTTGACGACAAGGACACGAGGGCAGAACGGGTGAAAACAGACAGATTTGCGGCGATCTCGGACATCTGGAAATGCTTCACTAGGAACTGTATTGAGAGTTTCACTGCAGGACAACACATGACCGTAGATGAACAGCTGTTCCCGACCAAGGTTCGTTGTCCATTCACACAGTATATCGCATCCAAGCCGGACAAATTTGGAATCAAGTTCTGGATGGTGACGGATTTGGAGACCAAATATGTCTGCAATGCATCCCCTTACTTGGGAAAGGACCCCAATCGTCAGAAGGGGGAGAGGCTGGCAGAGAACGTGGTCATGAGTCTGATGGAGCCATTTCTGGATGACGGGAGAAATGTCACCACAGACAATTTCTTCACCTCACTGTCATTGTTACACAGACTGCTTCAGCGCAAAACCACACTACTGGGCACGATGAATAAAGCTCGTCGTGAGCTTCCTCGATAGGCAAAGGACACTGCAGGCCGAGAGAAATTCTGCACATCAGTGTTTAGAAGCGGCAGTGTCTCCTTGACAATCTACGCACCAAAAAAAAAGAAAACTGTGTGTCTTCTGAGTTCCTTGCACCGAGACGTGATGATCGGGGATGGCGTAAAGAGGAAACCCAACACGATAACAGACTACAACCATATGAAGGTATGTGAATGTGCATATAATTTTATACCAGTGCTACAATGTTTCCTGATATGTACTATACAGGCCTATATCGGGTAGAAAAAAATATACTCATGTCTCTCTCTCTCTCTGCTTGTACAGTGTGGTGTAGATGTGTTGGACCAGATGGCATGCAAGTATACAGTACAAACAGCAACACACAGGTGGCCAGTAGCCGTATTTTATAACATGCTGGACCTGGCGGCGGTGAATGCCTATGTTCTGTACAAGGCGTGCACAGGGTGGAAAGGCAAAAGAAGATTTTTTCTGAGTCTTCTAGCCACGGAACTCCGTAACCAATTCATGCTGCAAAAGGCAATGGAAGCAGAGAGGGAAGCTTTTGCAGCTGCTGCATCATTTGCTGCTGCTGTGCCAGGAACTGTTCAGACAACTCAGTGCCAGGTACAAGAGAGCTGCAACAGGAATCGCAGCAGATATCTCTGCGCAAAGTGTTGCAAATTTACCTGCGCCAAATGCAGGCACAGAGGTTACTGGGTCTGCAAACGCTGCAAACACTGACTATGAAACCACTGAGATGATGAAGAGGAACTGAGGGACTGAGAATTTTTTTAAAATTTCTTTTATTATTATTATTATTATTATTGATTCTGTTTTCAGTCTATTTTTGACAAATAAAACACTTGTGTTTCTATATTTTGTGAAATTGTGTCTTTCATATTTGTGGGTCAGTCAGAGTGTGGGATATTTTGTATAGATATGGCAAGCTTGCCAGCAGCAGTGGCGGTAAAGAAATGCAAATGTGGCAGGGTTCACAGGTAACTAGTGTTTTTGCACAACAAAAGCAGGAGGACAATGGAGCTAATGGCCTCTCCACCTGAGGTCGGGCCGAGGGAATTCTCACCAGAAAATAAAAAGCTCAGTAAACCTAGTGTTAAAGCCCTTTGGGCATCTCCCCCCCCCCTTTCTCAGTACCTTCCGTCTACGTGACAACCACATGTGTGACTCCAGCCGGCTCGTACAGTAGTTGTCCTTCTGGAAGGCTAAAAGATAAGTAGGGGCCGCTGATATTCTCTGTCGCCCCCCCTATCTGTTCCGATTAGGTACCCTTGCCTTGCCGGCGCGCCAGTCAGTTCTCGTTTTGATTAGTTACAGCCTTATAGAATCATTCCCTTTATTTTATTAATTATTCCCTCATCAGTCAGTGTAAGGAGCATAATTGATAGGAAAACATGGAGCGTTTAATATATGGACATTCAGTTTGTTCTCGGATCTAGGCATGATGTTCACATAAGTCTGAGGCAGATTAATAGGATTTTATGTGAAAGGGTATTATTCCAACGGAAAAACTACTCCGACTTGGGTGATGTAATTAACTTTATTTGTGAGCAGCTTTTGCACTCTGGGCAGCTTCATGGTTATCGATGGATGTATGCAAAATGCAGAATAAATGGACTTCATGAGAGAAAAAAGCATTTGATTTATATTAATTTATTATAAACATGAAACAACAACAAAAAACGAACAATTCTTTAGGTTTAAATCAACCTCAACAGATTAGCATTAATTAGCAATGTTACTGAAACGTACATTACCAAGGCTTGCTTTACAAATTACTAATTATGAATTAAACAATCAAATCTTACCACACTGAACCCAAGTTTTTTTAACCGTTAAATTAGATTAATAAGCAAAGCGGGGATCAACCACATCATGCAAACTGCGGCTTTGGAAGTTGCACTCGAATGACCAAAAGTACGCTAGTCACCTGATCTTATTGTTGCATTACTACGGAAAAGTTTTGGGTTATATCGCAAAAGTTTTGGGTTATAACGCAAAGGTTTTGGGTTATAACGCAAAACATGACTTTTTTTTTCCTTCTGCCGTTTTTTTTTCTGCTCCCTTGTCACCTTAGGGGCTCCGTATGTAACTGATGTGATTTATGACTTTTGTTTTTAACTCTACGGATAATTTTTGCTTTCGCTGTTATGTCTCCCGTCTCCTTTTACATGGTTATATTATATATGCTGATTTAATCTAATCGTGTTAGTGATGTTAAATTACAGTAAAGTGAATTTATTTAATTGTATTATATGTTTTATGTTACCCAGTTACCTCACGCGTTGAGCAGAGCTGAACCAGGACATTAATAGGATACAATAGGAAGCCTTTATTGTCAGTGTACAGGTAGCAAATACAATATACAGACATAAATATATAAAATGTACATATAAAGGGGAAGGGAAAAGCCCCCCCAATCATCAGGATTACATTTCATTACATTTTAATCAGACAGAAAAAGTCATTTTACATGTTTGCTCTGTTTGCCGAGCCCAGACACTTATTTTGTCTAACATACGTCACACTTCAGACAGAGTAAAAAGGGTTATACTGGTTAAAAAGCAGAGATTTCACCTTTTTGCCACGGAGAAGCAGCGACATGTGACACTCTGATAAGGTAAAAATGATTCCTCCAGCACACAGTGAGCTATCCCAGCATGCACAGGGACACAGAGGAGTTTGTACAAACCACAAATGCTGGGCAGAGGGGTTTAGTGAATGAGGAGGTGAAGCTGTACAGGAGGGTCAGTCCATCAGAGGAGACTCTGTAGAAGGACAGAGTACCAGCCGCCCAGTCCAGATACACTCCTACTCTGCGGGAGCCTGAGGGTTGTATGGGTATGTCAGTCGGTTTATTATTGTAACAAATAGAGTAACTGTCAGGAGAGCAGCAAAGACTCCATGACTTGTCATTGGCTCCAAGCACACAGTCAGCACTGCGTCCTTTCCTCCTGATTCCTTTGTAAGTCACTGCTATATCAGCTCCATATCCACTCCACTCAGCCTCCCAGTAACAGCGACCAGTCAGACTCTCTCTACACAGAACTTGGAGCCAGATGTCAAATCTCTCTGGATGATCAGGATATGGCTGCTTTGTCCCCCCTGTCACCTTCCTGTTCCCCTCTGACAAAGACAGGCGGCAGTTTGCTGTGTTGGGGTCCAGCTTCAGCTGGCAGGAGTCTGTAGGCAAGAGGAAGAGCGATTAATCCCATCACGAAGCCCAGCATCTCCATCATTATCACTGTCACACCTCACACACTCACTAACACAGAACTCGCTCCAATACACACATTTTATTCCCAATATACTCATGTAGCCGCCCGAGTCTGCGGCGCTCCGGCTGCCCCCTGCGCTGTGAGACACGCCGCGCTGAGAGACTCGCTGGGGACCGAACTAGGGTAACCAGATAATCCATGTCAGGGAGGACACTTTGAGCTACTTCGAGTTTTACAAGCTAATTTCAAACTGAAAGGCTCCTGTGCTCGGCTAATTAGTTCAGCTGTTCTCATGCTTTGACTGGTTTGTGTCCTTGATTGAAAGACTCATTATTTTAACTGCACTTTAGACATACATCCATGTCACACCACTCCTTCACATAGGGCCTTGGAGGGCGGGGGGAGCTGTGCAGGTCCTGGGTCGGCTGCTTCGGCAGCCCACAGCTGGACTGCGCAGCTCCCTTCCCCTCTATTTTAACTCCACCTTAGACACTTAGGGCTTGGGGGGGGGCGGTGGGTGTCTTTTTCCCCCATATGCTCCCCTATATTTTAACGCCACTTTAGTTCACACACATGTACACCATCAATGATCAAGGTGGATGGGGGGCGGATGGGGTGGGGGGTCCTGGGTGTGGCAGGGGTGGTGGGCACTGGCGGGTGGGGGGGGGCAGCGGCATCTGTGGGGCGCTGCCAGTCTCCGGCGGGGTGCCCGCTCGTCTGCGATCTGGGGAGGTGGGGAACATCCTCTGGGGCCGTCCACTGGGCAAGTCCAGGGCATCTGCTGCCGGACCTCAAAGACGAGCAGGTGTGACAGAGTGTGTGTCCGAGTGTGTGTATATGTATGGATTTGTGAGTCTGCATGTTTGTCCTGGAACGGGGGAGCATGTGGGTGATGGGGCGGTGTGGGGGCGGCAGTGCGGGGATTTGGGGGAGGGAGGGTTGGGGGGTCTGGGCTTGGGGTAGCCAGGGGTGGATGTGCCTGGTGGCTCTCAGGGCGTCCCCCTGGTCGGGGTTCTGGGGGGGGGCAGGTCTCCCCGGGGCCCCCGCGGGGCGTGCAGGTGGCCCGGGCTCCAGGATCTATCCGTGCCTGCACGGCCCACCCCCGGCCTGTGGCCGTGGGGCTCCTGGCTCGTGCTCGCCGGTGGGGGGCGCCCGGTGGCTCCCCCCTCTGCCTCCTTGGGCGGACGCGCAGCCCTCCGGTGGCAGGGGGCCCGGGTACCTGGCCGCTGTGTGGCGGCTGGGTCCATGATCGCTCGGGGCTCTCCTGGCTGTCTGGGGGGCCCCGGGGCGGCGTTGTTGTGGCCCGATACACTCATTGGGAATCATTCCATGTTAACCTGCACACTCATACACTCACAACACACAAACATACACACACTTACACACACACACACACACATATATATGGACACACACGTACAGTACATATGCACTCACACACATACACATAGAACACGCACATGCATAGACACGTACACAAACGAGAGCCCAGGGCTTTCTTGCCCTATTTTATCCCTCTCTCTCCTTGTCTGGTTGTGCGTGTGTGTGTGTGTCTGGCTTCCATTCTTTCTTCTCAGATGCAGATACTGGCGCGGTGATATCGAGACTGTGTTACTGTTGGTCTGCTTATGTATCTTTTTCTTTGGTATTAATGTATTTAATTCCAGATGCAGATACTGGCACAAGCGTATTCCCTATCATAATGGTACCATTGGTTTCTTTGTATGTACAGTGGAACCTCGGATTACGAGTAACGCGGTTTACGAGTGTTCCGCAAGACGAGCAAAGATTTTTAATAAATTTTGACTTGAAAACCGAGCAAGTCCTGGTTTACGAGCGCCAAGTATCATCAAAAATCATATGGCACACATGCGCTCCTTGTTTTTACGTGCGCTTGGCTTCAAAACAGGAAGCGCATGCGTGTGCTTCTTGTTTTGACGCCGAGCGCACGTCATCACAACTGAACCAATGGTTATTCATTTTCTCACGCTGCGGAATTGTGGGTAATCGTCTCCCATGCTCGGTCTCAGTCAGCATGCCTCACTCGTATAGTCAAAATTTAGTAGAAAAGCACCACCTGAATAAGGGCGTAGCAGTGCGAGTGATGAATCTGTTTAACGACAATGCAATGTCCACATTTTTTGCAAAATCGAAAAGGAGGCAAAAGAGACTGTCATTGGATGGGTTCCTTGTTAAAGTCGCACAAAACAGAAAAAGATTCCAGTGAGCCAACAGATAGCAATAATTAATTTTTATATGAATATTTTTGAGTTGTGGAACGGATCATGTGAGTTTCCATTATTTCTAATGGAAAAATTTGCTTTGATATACGAGTGCTTTGGATTACAAGCATGTTTCCGGAACGAATTATGCTCGTAAACCAAGGTACCTCTGTATACTTTTTGTGTGTGTACCTGGATCTTATTTTTCAGATAAACAGCAGCTGGTGTGATGACACAATGTCCAGCAGTAAGATGTAGAAGCTGTCCTTTTGTTACTCTTTCCTTTTTGCTCTACTTTTTCTTCAGTTGTCATGTATTATTTTTCTTTCCCTGTCTCTCTCTGTCTGACCCCCCCCCCCCTTTTTTTTTTATTATTAATTTTTTGTGTATTTATTTATTTATTTATTTTTCTTCTTCTCTACCTCCTCTTTCTATCTCTTCTACCTCAGTTAACTTCCCCTGTCAGCTCCAGCTTTGTGGCGCAATAATCTAAAATGGTTAATAAAGAGTATACCTCAAGTAACAAGAGGAGCTTAATACGAAGCTCCACTTGGCAAAATAAAAGTGTTGGCACAATAAAGCACCCAGACTAACATCCTGCTTGCTAAACTGACGGACACGACAGGGGTAAAAAAAAAAAAAAAAAAAAAAAAAAGAAAGAAAGACTTTCACATTAGCATTAGTGACACATGCACGATTATATGCACACATGCACACAGTAAGAACTCAGTGCTCAAGTGAAATCCAGGTCCTTTTAATTGAAATGGTAGTTTACAAATCCTGTCCTAGCTCAGAGTGTCCTCCCTGACGTGGATTATCTGGTCACCCTAGACCGAACTGTACTTTAGCCTGCGCTCTATTATTCTGGGGTGCGTTTTTCGAACAACGACGGAAGTTAGCATTAACGATGCATCGTACTATGGTAGTTCAAACTAACCAACATCCAAACAACTACTGTTTCTCAAAACCATCGTACCACAGTTGTTCGAACCACGGGTGCGTTTCTCGAACAACGACGGAAGTTAGTACGATGCATCGTTAATGCTATGGTAGTTCAAACTAACCAACATCCGACCAACGACTGTTTCTCGAAACCGTCGTACCACAGTTGTTCGAACCACGTTAGTTAGTTAGGACTTGTGTAGTTGGAACTACAGTCGTTCCAGCGCTGATTGGTCAGACTCACGGCAAGTCATGCGCAACATAACATAAGAACATAAGAACATAAGAACATAAGAACTATACAAACGAGAGGAGGCCATTCGGCCCATCGAGCTCGCTTGGGGAGAACTTAACTAATAGCTCAGAGTTGTTAAAATCTTATCTAGCTCTGATTTAAAGGAACCCAAGGATTCAGCTTGCACTACGTTATCAGGAAGACTATTCCATACTCTGACTACACGCTGTGTAAAGAAGTGCTTCCTTAAATCCAGTTTGAAATGTTCTCCCGCTAATTTCCACCTATGGCCACGAGTTCTTGTATTTGAACTAATGCTGAAGTAACTATTCGGTTGAACAGCATCCAAACCTGTTAGAATCTTATAGACCTGGATCATGTCCCCCCTCAGTCTCCTTTGCTTGAGGCTGAACAGATTTAGCTCAAATAACCTTTCCTCGTATGACATTCCTCTAAGACCAGGAATCATTCTTGTGGCCCTACGCTGCACCTTTTCTAAGGCCGCTATGTCCTTTTTAAGATATGGTGACCAAACCTGTACACAATATTCTAGGTGAGGTCTCACCAAGGAATTGTATAATCTTAGCATTACCTCCCTTGACTTAAACTCCACACACCTGGAGATGTACCCCAACATCCTATTGGCCTTTTTTATTGCTTCCCCACACTGGCGAGAATGAGACATGGAAGCATCAACATACACACCAAGGTCTTTCTCATAATCAGCTACCTTTATTTCAGTAGGTCCCATAAAATACCTGTACTTTATATTTCTGCTCCCTACATGGAGTACCTTACATTTGTCTATGTTAAATTTCATCTGCCAGGTGTCAGCCCAGTCACTAATTAAATTAAGATCCCGCTGTAGCTGCTGAGCCGCTAGTTCAGTATCTGCTACACCACCCACCTTGGTGTCATCTGCAAATTTCACCAGTTTACTGTATATATTGGTGTCTATATCATTTATGTAAATTAGGAACAAAAGTGGTCCTAAAATTGAACCCTGCGGTACCCCACTATGAACGCAGGCCCACTGTGACATCGAGCCTCTTATAACTACTCGCTGCTTCCTATCCGTTAACCAGTTATCAATCCAAGTCGCTACAGTTCCTAAAATACCTGTCGCTTTGAGTTTAAGTGAGAGCCTCTTGTGGGGAACAACATCAAAAGCCTTTTGGAAATCTAAATAGATGACATCATAGGCCTTCTTATCATCAACTTCCTGAGTAGCTTCCTCAAAAAACTCCAACAGATTTGTTAAACAGGATCTACCTCTCCTAAATCCATGCTGGCTATCCCTCAAAATGTTATTTGAGTCCAGGTAATCTACCATTTTCTCTTTGATTATAGCCTCCATAACTTTACCAGTTATACAAGATAGACTGATTGGCCTATAGTTTGACAAATTACTTCTATCCCCTTTTTTGAAAATGGGCGTTATGTTGGCATGCTTCCAATCAGAAGGTACCACACCTTCAGATAAGGATTTTTGAAACAGTAATGTTAAGGGTCGGCAAATAATATCCCTCATCTCTTTTAACACTATAGGTAAGATGCCATCAGGGCCCTGTGATTTATTTATTTTGAGCTTAGCTAGGCTTTGCAAAACATCAGCTTCAGTTATATATATATTAGTTATAGACGATGTTGAATTAGTAATAAGAACTGGTAAGTTACTAGTGTCCTCGACAGTGAATACCCGTGCAAAACTATCATTGAACTCATTTACTATGTCAATGTCGTTTTCAATTATAAGACCCTTACTATCCTGCAGATTAGTAATTTCAGCTTTTAGAGCTCTTTTAGAGTTGAAATACTGGAAGAAACTTTTAACGTCATCCTTAGCCTCCAATGCGATCTTCCTTTCGACATTCCTTTTAGCTCGTCTAATGTCATTTTTTAATTCAGCCTGTAGATTTAGATACTCTTGCTTTATTATGTCATCATCAGTTATTTTCCATCTCTGGAACAAAGCCCTTTTCCTCCTTACTTTATACTTTATGTCCCTATTAAACCACCTAGGTTGCAATTTCCTAGATTTATTCTTGCTAGAAACAGGTATGAAGTCCTCTTGTACTTGCAATAATGTGCTTTTAAAAAATTCCCATGCCTCTTCAACAGTTTTGTTATTTAACTCCATCCAGTTCACGGTTTCTAGTTTTAATCTCATACAATTGAAGTTAGCCTTCCTAACATTATATATTTTTGATTTGGACTTTGCTCTTCGGGCACTAAACTTAACCTCAAATTTAACCATGTTATGATCGCTACTGTCAAGTGGTTCTAAAACATCTAATTTACCAATCCTGTCCTGGTTATTAGACAAAACAAGATCAAGAATGGCATCTCCCCTGGTAGGGGTGTTAACAAACTGAGTAAAAAAACAATCCTGTACTAATTCCACCATCTCAAGTTCATTTTCAGAAGAGCCAGCAACAATGTCCCACTGTATCCCCGGTAGATTAAAATCACCCATAACTACCACATCATTTTTATTGCTCATAATCCTAATAACAACGCACTTTCACAGCCGGTCACGTACAAACACGCGCGAACTGTGTAAAATATATAATAATCTCACACACACACACACACACACACACACACATATTTATTTGTGACATCAATTTCTGTCAGTCACACAACGCCAATAAAATGAAAATTAGCAATAATGCGACGCTCCTTGGAGTGATAAACAATAACTTTTATTCCGACGTTGTCGCTTACAGAATATTGTTATACTGGCTGACTGGAATACACAGGTGTGTGTAATAACCAAATATTACAGACAACATTTCCCGAGTACAAAGGCATGGATTCGTATCTGACCGCTGTAGTGTCATTCTACTGTTCCATTATGGAAAGGGCCGGTGTGTTGGCATGTTTTTTTTGGGATAACCGTTGGATCAGTTGCTCAAACCCAGTTGTGCGACCTCTTCAGTCGATCGGTCCTCTACATTTTGCTCTAAGCACGGAGTTGCAGTGAAAAGCTGCATGCTCTTTCTGGATAAAATTAGCCACCCCTGTGCTAATTAATACTTTGCAGTCTGAGATTTGTCCCTATTGCTCACTACAGACAGTTACCGTACTTATGACCAGAGACCCACACAACAATTACGTTTCAAACTACATTTTCAGACACCTTCACATTATATGTGATCGTAGAGCTAAATTATTTCTTATTAGGTATTAAAGATTATTAAATTTCTTACTTACACGGTGACTATACCCTTATTAAACTGCATTTTCCACCATCGCTGACGAATTTACATAAAACTACGCTTCTAACTACAGCTCGCGAGCTGTAGTTCGAACTACACAACTTAACGACAGTGTTTGCGAACGTTCGTTCGAACTATGGTTGAGAAACACCTGCGTCGTTTAACGATGCATCGTACCACGTACGTCCGCAGTATCGTTACCTATGTAGTTTGAACTATGGTTTCGAGAAACACCTGCGTCGTACTTACATAGTTCGAACGACGAAAGTTGCTAACATAGTTAGCAACAATGGTTTCGAGAAACGCACCCCTGTACGATACATAAAATATAAAAATGAAGCAGGAATTCAAGTATGTGAAATACCTCAGGAAATGTCGGACGCCGGCGGGAAGACGGGGCGAAATGCTGCGGATACTAAATTAATATCCTTAATTACAGGTAAATAAAATTACAAACAGCATTAATCAAAGTGTTAAACCTGAAATTGTACCACAAAGAGTACCACTAGAAGTTAATTTGTCTTTAGTTCAAAATAAGAACTTCCTTCAAACCACTTCGGACACATACCGCCCTCCAGCAGCGTTCAGCGCCGATTAGTGATGTGTCTGTCGCGAACGACCCGCTCAAAAGATCCGGATCCAGACCAAGAGACATTTTTATAAAGCAAAACATCTCCGCGGCTCAGCGCTCCATGCTGCTCTGACTGTGACTGAAGTTTGTGTTAATGGTGTGTGAGCCGCACGACCAATCACATGTACTGTAGGATCACACATGCAGATATCACAGGGCTTAAATTCCAGGTGGCCTGAGACAAGGCCGAGCCTGGTACGAGAGGTAGACATTGGCCTAGGCACCAAGGGGGTTAGTGACCCCACAAACATAAACACACTTACACACACACACACACACACACACACACACACACACACACACACACGCACACACAGATGACAAGGGAGGCCAGCACTCCAACTTATTGCCCAAAGATTTAGGGACCTACAGACAGCAGAGTGGACCTCAAGGACAGGGGTCCCTCGACTTGGCACACAACCCCCGCCCCAGACATCCTTACATACCACTCACCCAACAGACCAACACCCTAAAGAAAGTTTCTTTTAAGTTTGGCTTTTGTATACCTTGTATATTGATTTACTTATGACTACTAGTCTCAATATACAGATAGGACACATACAAACATAACCTTAGACAATCTTAGTGTTTCGTGTGCCACCCTTATAACCATGTTCACGGAGTATCACCTATTTCACCTCTTTACACTTGAACACATATAAATTTGAATAAATAGGTATTAGCTACCCCTGCATATATGTTCTCATGGTTATACCAGAAGAATCTGGAAAATTAAATAGTGTAACCAGTGCATCCTAACTTTCAGAGAGTCTTCTTTCTTTGTTTAATGTATCAAAAGTTATACCAGCTTAATGAAAATCAGCAATAAAGGGAGAATGAGTCGGGTCATAAATCCCAAAAGGACTGATACGGACCCCCCTTCCGAAAGCCCGCCAAATGGATGGCCAGCCATTGGGCCAGGAGTCGAATTCCTGGTCATCCCTATTCATGAACATTAGACCATAAAAACCTGGCACCTCAGAACAAAGGGGGGCAGAAAGATCAAAGGGCAGAAAACCATCAGCCCGGCAGCAGAGAAAAGCCCATCAGCCCAGGAGAAGAGAAGCCCACAAGAAGCCCTCCGGTGAAGGCCCAGCTGAACAGAGAACTGCAACCAAGACAAAGCTTCACCAGGAGAGAGAATCCAAGGGGCTCCACTCCACTGCTCCAAACGCCGCGCCTTCCTGAGTGCCATCAGCTCAACAGCTCTGCAACCAACTGCCCCCCCCCACTCTGCAACCAAGTAAACCAACTTCCTTTCATTCTAACAACCTAAGCTGTTCTGTTAACCTGCTATATGACTTTAGGGTCGTGTTTCCACAAACTGGGCTTGCTTTGCAGAACAGAAGTTCCCTTTTAAAGTTACTCATTTAAATCCGGTCATTACATTTCCATAATTACATTGTTTGTTTCTATTCCGTTATTTTGTGTTATGTTAGTTGTAGTGTTAGCTAGGAATAAATGCATGTCTTTTACATAACTTCAGCCTCCGTTCATTGAGTGCTCACAATAGTCCCTGCCTCTGTGCGATCTTGCTACATGCTCTGAAACCTCAAACTCGCCTGAAATATCGCGAGACTCTCATCGGCCATGAGAGGAGCTTCGCTACCAATCGTTTACATTACCTGGTGACGCAGCTCGCTGGACGAGCCTTCTAACCCAGGTTACTAAGCGATACTGGTAATTAGTGAATCCCATTTAAGTCTCACATTAACAGACTTAAGGGGATCACGAAATTGAGTTTGGAGGAGCCGACCATTCGGCACAACAATTGGTTAATAATCAGCATTAAATAATAATGAATTAAAATTTAATTAATTAAAAACATATTGGTGGAGATATTAAAATTTACCTGAGCTAATAATTCCTACACACATGATGAGTCAGGCAAGGTTCAGGTTAAACAGGGGGTGCGCGTGTTGACGGTGTACAGGTACAGAGCAGGAGGGAGGGAGAGGAGGAGAGAAAGAGGGAGTGTGGTGCGCGAATAATAGGCAAGATGAGTGATAGTTGGAAACGAAGCGGCATTTGGATGCATTTTAATAGCTATGATAACTCAAAGGCACAATGCACAGTTTGCAAGATGAAGCTGTCATTTCCATCAGGATCCACAAACAACCTTCACAGACACTTAGGAACTGCGCATCCAACAGTTCAGATGGAAGGAAAAAGACAGGCTAGCGTGCTGCTACTGCCAGAAGCCGAATCAGCCCGTCTAAGCTGAGGCACTTAGCCTTTCTGCCCCAAAGGAAATGCTAAAATGTTACACTGTTAGAAAGGTGATAGATAGTTGTTATAGTGGATAGATACTAAAACTGTTGGATGCTGGTGTTTTGCACGTTGTAATTTCTTTATAGTTATTCGTTATTTATGTTATTTGACTGTTAATGGTTTCAAAGACAAAAACAGATTTTCCGCAATATAATGTTCAATACACGTGTAGTAGTGTTTGAGGTTTTTACATTTCATCTTTTTATACCATACATGATGGTATTGAGAAAATCATAAGGTTTAGTACAACACATATCAATCATGCGTCATAACAGCGCTGAATCTGGCTGAAACAGAAGTAATAAAATGAAGAGCCGTTTGGGAGCCAGAAGAGCCGGCTCTTCTTTGTGAGCTGAGCCAAATGATCCGACTGACTAAAAAGAGCCGAAATTCCCATCACTAGCGCAGACTGAGGAGACGTTCAGTGTGACAGCCAGTTTGAGGAGATTACGGGTGCTGTCTTAGGACAATCCTAACAAATCTCAAAACAGTAGTCATCACATGGGCAAAAAGGACAAATGTGAAAGTATTTTGTTTTAAATATGCACAAATGTGCCAGAATTTATTATACCCTGTTACACTCTCACATAAATACAAAGAATAGTTAATGTATTTCTACAGACGTTCCCAGACTCCCATTTCTACTTAAGAAAATAGTCATTTTTAAACCCAAAAAAGAAAAGAAAAAAAAAACAAACAGACACATCACAATAATTGTGTGAATGCTATCATAAAGTAGTATTAACAGCATTAAGGATAAAAACATGCAAACAAACTTACATTTCTGGATCCCTGGTCTGGTCCTGCACTCTCCACTGTGGTCCACACTATAGCAGAAGCAGAATGACATAGTACTGCTGTATCCATTTATTTAATTGTTGTACTTTCTCCACATACATGAGTCTATAGCAGGAGCAGACACACATTCTGTACTCACTTCAGTTTCTCCAGTTTACAGCTGGGATCCTCCAGTAGAGCAGAGAGCAGCTTCACTCCTGAGTCTCCTGGGTGATTGTAGCTCAGGTCCAGCTCTCTCAGGTGAGAGGGGTTTGACCTCAGAGCTGAAGCCAGGGAAGAACAGCCTTCTTCTGTGACTCTACAGCCTGATACCCTGCAGAGAGACAGACAATATCTCTCCAATAAATAAAAACACCTCACCACTATGAGTATTACTTTTGAGTAAATGTGACGACTTCAATAAAGCTTTCAGCAATTACACATTACAGTGTGGAAAACCCAGTAATATTGACCTCAGTATCTCCAGTGTACAGTGTGAATCCCCCAGTCCAGCAGAAAGCAGCTTCACCCCTGAATCCTGGAGGTCATTGTCACTCAGGTCCAGCTCTTTCAGCTGAGAGGAGTTTGATCTGAGAGCTGAAGCCAACACTTCACAGCAAGTCTCTGTGAGTCTACAGCTGTCCAGCCTGGAAAAGGAAACGTGTTAAGATATAAATACATACACCACACACAGGTATATCAAATAAAAAAATCAAAAAAAACATTTTTAAGTACAATAAGACATGCAGCATATAGCTGAAATATCAGTTATTTTGTTGTTTCCTTGTCCTAGTCAGAAACACAAATAGTTTTTACTTGACACTCCCTAGCTGACGCGAACCTGCTTTTTAATGACCTTACAGGGTGAGTTACCCTGAGACTCTGTAATATATGCATAAGTATTTTTTATAAAGCTCTGAGCAGCGCTGGGGCTCAGTGATCAGCACTACAGCCGACCCAGGGGATCTAGGGTTTTGGGTTCGGTTCCTGCCTCGGATATGTGTAAGTGTACATGTTTATGGGGGTTTGAATGTCAAGAAGAGCTTAAGTAATGTTAATTATAATTTTTATATATATAATTTTTGCTTACACCATGACTGAAATACTTATTTTCTGTTTTCTGTATCTGAGAACCTGTAAAATTTCCAAAACACTAATCACACAATTACCAATCCTGTCAGATAGGGATGAAATAGTGATGCTATATTCATCCCCCCGGTAAAATACTGCTGTCACCTCTCTGATCTTGCTCTCTCTGACATACACATACAGGTCAGAGCGCAAGGTTGGCCAGCATCCAGCCCCCTGAAGCTGGGGGGTAAGGGCCTTGCGCAAGGGCCCAAAACCAGTATCACTCTGCCAGCCAGATATTTAAACCGGTGACCTTCTGACCACAGACACAGAGTCCAAACCCAATGAACCACACGCCACACTAAGAATCTTAAGAAAAATATATACATATCTTGCAGTATCCAGAATCAAAAAGAATTTCTGGGTGTCTATATAAATACACACCAATTGTTCTGATAAGATATAAAAGCAGTATCATGAATAACATCTGTACTTCTTTAGCAACAGACAGATGTAAGATCACTTACAGAGCTCTCCTAGATTTCTTGATCACAGGCAGCAGCCTCTGAAGACCTTCATCTGATCTGATGTATTTCTTCAGATCAAACACATCCAGCTCCTTATCTGACATCAGTAACACAAAGGCCAGAGCTGACCACTGTGCAGGTGAGAGGTCTGCTGCTGAAAGGCTTCCTGAACTCAGGTATCTTTGTACTTCCTCTATTAGAGAATTGTCACCCAGTTCATTCAGACAGTAGAACAGGTTGATGGTCCTTTCTGCAGATAAATTCTCCTGTATTTTCTCCTTGATGTACTGGGCTGTTTCCTTAATGTTATGTGAGCTGGGTCTTGTCTCTCCCAGTAGTTTTTTTAACAGAGTTCTTTTCTGGCCCAGTAGTTTTTGTAACAGATTCTTACTGGAGTCTGTTGAGAGGCCAAGGAGGAAGCGGAGGTAGAGGTCCAAGTGTCCATTCTTGCTCTTTAATGCCTGATCCACTGCAGTCTTCAGCAGGTCAGCTGATGAGTTTGACAGAAACACATATAAAGCAGCGAGATACTCCTGGATGCTCAGATGCACAAAGCAGTACACCTTCTCCTGATACAATCCATATTCCTCCTTAAAGACTTCTGTGCACACTCCAGAGTAAACTGAAGCTTCAGTGACATCAATGTTATTCCCTATCAGATCTTGCTCATAAAATATGAGATTGCCTTTCTCAAGGTTGTCAAAAGCCAGTTTACCAAGTTTGAAAAGGAACTCCTTGCTGATTTCATAGTTTGTCATATACTTGTCATTTTTTAAACTCGCCTGAAAGATCAGGAAGTGTGTGTACATTTCAGTCAGAGTCCTTGGAGTTTCTCCCTTGTCAGTCTCACTAAAAAGCCTTTCAAGAACAGTGGCTGAAATCCAGCAGAACACAGGTATGTGGCACATGATGAAGAGGCTCCTTGATGATTTCACATGTGTGATAATCCTGCTGGCCAGACCCTGATCACTAAATCTCTTGCTGAAATACTCCTCCTTCTGGGCATTACTGAACCCTCGTATCTCTGTCACCTGGTGGATACACTCAGGAGGTATCTGACTGGCTGCTGCTGGCCGGGAGGTTATCCAGAGGAGAGCGAATGGAAGCAGATTCCCCTTAATGAGGTTAGTCAACAGCACATCCAGTGACGTTTTCTTTGTTAAATCAAACCAGCTCTCATTCTTCTGAAAATCTAAAGGAAGGCGACATTCATCTAGACCATCAAAGATCAACAAAACTTTGTACCTACACAGCTCAGTGGATTTAAGCGGTTTCAGTTCTGGGACAAAGTGGTGAAGCAGATCAATCAGACTGTATTCATCCTTAATCAAATTCAGGTCCCGGAAAGGAAGAGCAAATATGAAGTGAATGTCCTGGTTTGCTTTTCCTTCTGCCCAGTCAAGAATAACTTTCTGCACAGAGACTGTTTTCCCGATACCTGCGACCCCTTTAGTGAGTACAGTTCTGATAGGTGTCACACGCCCATGTAAGGGTTTAAATATATCATTGCACTTGACTGTAGTATCTTCTGTTGCCCTTTTCTTGGATGCTGTTTCAATCTGTCTCACTTCATGTTCATCATTGATTTCTCCAGCTCCCCCTTCAGTTATGTAGAGTTCTGTGTAAATCTCTTTGAGAAGTGTTGGCTGTCCTTCCTTAGCTTTCCCTTCAAATACATACTCAAATTTATTCTTCATATTACATTTGATTGTGCGCTGATACTGCAACAGAAGATGCCCTGAAATAAAATGAGAGCTATTCAAAAAACATTTACTCATTTAAGCCAAATTAAATCAAATTAAATAAATGATAAACTGAAATGTAATACACATTTTTTCAGAAAACTCTTTTTCTGAAGTAAATCAAACACACACTGAATGAGGTACAGCTCTTACTCTTCTCCAGCATGTCAGCGAGATCATTTTGCTCCATGGTCCTCAGGATGTACAGTGTGATCTTCAGAGCTCCCTCTCTACCACAGGTCTTCTGCATCTGACCATAACTGTCCAGGTCATTGTCCTCCTGCAGCTGAGGCTCAGAGCATTCTGGGTCATTCTGATCCAGGTACCTTTTGAATTTCATCAGCTCATCCTTCAGAAACTTTTGAGCTTTTTTCTCCAGTAACTGAAATGAACAGTTACAGTTTAATTATTATCACTCCAGGCACCGTATCTTTTTATAACTTCATTTGTGAGTTATGCTGCGTTCCATTTCAACTTGTAACTTGGAAATTCGGAGTTCCTAGTGGGAAATTTCAACTGGAACGCCCCCTGAAGTCGGAATTCCAACTCGTGAAGTCGGGGGAATCTACACAACCTCGACCTCAGAATTCAAAATGGCTGCACCCTTTATCAACAGAAGTTAAAGCTGTAGTTTTACAGTGTTTATAAGCAGTTCTGTATTATTTGTTGCTCATTAAATTAGTTGTACACACTGCTTTCTGTGGACGTGTTGCTATGGTGTTTTCATGTGCAAAACACCACGTAATGTGTTATCAACTGGTATTGCTAACAATGACTAACAATTAACCTGGCTAGAACTGGGGGCTGTTTCAGAAGGGAGGATTTTTTGCTTAGCCGAACAACTAATAAAGAATAATAAAATAATAATAAAAGATTTAAAGTAGCCCGGGCTAAATATAAGTGAATGAAGATGAAGCTGATTTAAACGGGGGCACATTAAATACAGCAAGTTATCTGGCTAAGCAAGAAATCCTGCTTTTTGAATCAGGTCCCTATTCAAGCGATTTCAGGTCCCTGGTTTTGCTAAATGTCTTTCCGACTTGCTGTACTGAAACGAGGTTAATTTGGGTCTGACGTCATTCCCAGCTCAGACTTCCGAGGTAAATGGAACGCAGCATTAGTTGAATCATCTCTTACACAGAACGAACTACTTATTGTATATCTGTAGAAGATATATGTCAATTTAGATAAAATTTAGGAAAATAAACTTCAGTAATAAATGCAAACCTTGAAGATGGATGATAAGTCTGCTTTATGTGGATGTGAATTACATCTATTCACTCCGTCCCTGTGAATAAAACACAAATATCCAACCATTATATTTTTATTTAAATAGATGTAACTGCCATCCACATTCTGAGCTTATTTCATTAGGGTGGCTTCCTGACATCAGCTTGCTTATGACAGTATGAGAAGCAGTGACATCTAGTGGCAGCACAGAGTGACAGCAGGTAGCAGCCAGGAGAGACGGTTTGGCATGTAGCTCCCAGTCACTCAATGACATTCACTGGTTATTTCTTGCAAACTGTAACATGATTTCAAACAGATTTCAAATTAAAGTACCATAACTATCCAGGGGTGGAATTTATTTTGGGAGGGACAACCCTGACTCCTGCAATTTAGGGCCCCCCCACCTGATCTCGACATGTAAAAAAAAAAAAAAAAAAAAAAAAAAACACAGATCACATGATCACACCAAACCATTAATATAATTATTTTGATTACAGTGAAATGTATAACACACCAATATACAACTTTTGCATTATATCGCCCCCCACCCCCCTCCAACAGCACTCATGTTTCTCTTTTGGCTCCAAAAGCAGCTGGCTTAACCCCAAAGGGATTTGTTCTGTCCCTTGTTTCCAGGGTTAACACTAGACTGCCTGTAATACTCAGGGGCTTCCTGTCTCTAGCTGGGCTGCACCTCAGGTACCCAGCAGGCCCAGGCTCTGGTGTGACCTCTGGCAGCTCCGTAGGATCTTGTCCAGTGTGAGAGAAAAACTGACTAGAGGGATATTTTGTAATCAGCTTTGAAACTGTATCTTTGTGCAACTAATGCAAAAGTACCTGAGTGTTAGGCAGCTGACAGCCAAGAATGTAAGCTTAAGAGAATTAAGAGTTAACCTTAGTGTAGCAATATGTGCTTGAACTTTGTGCTCATTAGATTGAGCATATATGCAGGCTAGAGAACAGAAATGCAGGTTTAGAGCATGTTTATCAGACAGAGCAGGAAAATCACAAAAGGCTACAGTGAGTGGGGGCTGCTTGCAGGTGACCAGACCCATAAGTTACAGGCTGTATAAAGTACATATGAAATGCTGATTACAAGATATCCCTCTAGTCAATTTCTCTCTCACAAGTGTTTTCCCTGGTCCCAGGTTCATAGCCCCTTAGTTCTGTTTGTTAATTGTTAGTTAATTCCACCCGTGTCCTGTTTCCAGTGTCTGCTCTGATTGGTTGATTGTGTTGAGTTCTCACACCTGTCTTTTGTTAGTCCCCATGATCTGTGTATTTTACTGCCTGCCTGTGGTCAGTTCCCTCACTTGGTCATTGTATCACATGCTGTTGATCCTGTGCTTTGTTCCTGTGTGTATTGGATTCCTGTGTAGTTATTTTCCCCTTAGTCCTGCTCCCTGGGTTGCTGCTCTTTACTAGTGTCCCCTGTGTTTTGTTGTTATGACCTTTTGACCCCTCGTGGTTCCCTCATTTTCTGCTCTGTGATTTGTTATAAATAAACCCCGGTCATCTTGGAGCCGCACTGTGGATCGTCATCCTTTCCTCGCCTGCACCATCCCCCAATCCCATAACAACTAGCTAATTAGTAACAGACACTGTTCCATTAAACATGTTCAAACTGAAGCCTCAGTCTGAACAGATCTAATGAGCCCATGAGAATCTATTTATCAAAGCAGAAACATCCATTGCAGAATAAGACAATCTATTGTCCAGTCATGCTTAATCAATATAGAGCAGTAACTTTTCTCCAGCTGCATGCTGAGGATTGAAATTTAAAATATACCTTTCAATCTACCTTCTAATTCCAGCTCGCAAGAAATCAGTCTTTACAGTAATCCTCATCCTTTTACCTCAGACGTGATTTATACAGACAAAACTTCTGTTTACATTTTCAAAGACAATGGGATTTGTAAAAGTAAAATTGAAAGTTGAAGTTTTTTTTTCCCTTGTAGCTTGTGTGCACCTGTATGTCTTTTGACTGAGAGTCTGAGTGTTTTAAACAATGTTTAAATGCATATTTACCTTTGATCTGTAGGAAAACGTCCCTCACTGAAGCCGATTGATCGGTCCATTGACCTGTCAGTCTTCATGGAAACACAGCTGGGTACAGGTGAGTCTGCTCTCTCCATCAGGACACTGTGGACAGTGACAGGAAAGATCCTCAGTCTATAAATATAATCCATATAATGTGGACAGGGTCACATTAAACCTTTAGTTTTTTAACCTTCTGCTCTGTTCATGTACTTTGATATGCTGTGTAGCTCTTGATGCAAACATGCTTGTTTACATTTAGCTTTAATGTGAAATAAACTGTCTCACCTAAAATGAAGATCCCAGTATGAAAGGTTTAGTATCATTGTTACAGCCTCCGTTACTAGACTTGCCTGTTGTTGCTTGATACATTTAGCCTTAAATGGGGTTCCCCACAATAAATTTCACCAAGTTAGCAATAAGAGTTTTGCTGACCGGCCACTGGACTGAATACCAATAACATGTTCTGAATGGAGGCGGCGGTGTGTACAGAGACCGAAAATATAAACTTTTAGTGTGCCGGAGTGATCTACAATACCCTTTTTATGAATAGCCGACTACGCCACCCCAGGGACACTGCACCCGGGGACCATGATGATAACCCAACTCGCAAATACAGCACACAGGTTTGATTCACCGGAAAGGGCCAGCGACATGAATCAGTAAAAGTTTTACATTCAAGGGGAGATTCATAGTTCCACGCTACACACAATAGATCTAAAAACCCCTCTGGCCCCAACCCCTGAAGTAGACCCATCCATCCATCCATTTTCCAATCTGCTCATCCTACTGGGTCATGGGGGGTCCAGAGCCTACCCCGGAAGCAATGGGCACGAGGCAGGAAACAACCCTGGACAGGAGGCCAGCCCATCGCAGGGCACACTCACACCATTCACTCACATGGACACCTATGGGCAATTTAATAACTCCAATTAGCCTCAGTATGTCTTTGGGCTGTGGGGGGAAACCAGAGTACCCGGAGGAAACTCCATGACAACATTGGGAGAACATGCAAACTCCACACACATGTGACCCAAGCGGAGACTCAAACCCAGATCCCAGAGGCGTGAGGCAACAGTGCTAACCACTCCAGATAAAAGCACAACTGATCTCTGGACCAGAAACTCTCCACAGGCGGGACCTCCGTGGGTACGTCACGTGAGCGCACACACACACACACACACACACACACACACACACACACACACACACACACACACCTAATACCAGTGACTTATACTGCACACGCACACGGGTGAGGTCCACCACCAGCCAGGAGGGTGCCGCTCAAGGCTACTAGCCCTGAAACAGTCAAAGACAGGACACCAGGTTAGTATGGTACCCGCTTTCCGTTGCCCTGCAACGCCTGCATGACCACCCAAAGCTTAACCAAAATACAGAATCACAGCAATCAAAATAAATTCAACCAAAAAAATACAAATAAACAATCCATGCAATACAATAAATCAAACCAAAGGAAACCAACACACAAAATCTTGAGGCAGCATATAGGCTGTACGCAGAGATCGGCAGCGGAACGACGCCACTCCAGGAAGCTCTGGGCACCAAGGTTCCACACTGGGCTACCCGCAGCCCTAACACAGGCTGGGTGAAATCCCCCGCGAGCTCCACAGGATATGCCGATGTCGATCGCATGTAAACAGACAGACAACCAAAACAGCGGCAATGTCCACGTTCCCAGTAAACCTGTGGCCTGTACTACGAAGCAGGGTTACTGGCTTATCAGGGTAACTTGTCGGATTTAAGGTAGTCTGGGCAAAATATAAGCGAACGAATATGAGGTCCATTTAAACGGTGCGACCTTAAATCCGACAAGTTACCCCGATAAGCCAGTAACCCCGCTTCGTAGTATAGGCCACTGCAATATATTAAAATTACAGGTCACACTCACAATAAATAACCCCTCTTACATCCCCGATGTACCTAACGCCAGCCTGAGGACTTAACACCGCTGGAGCTGCCTTCACCACCTCCCCAACTACAAAAACACAAGCTACTTAATGACGGTATGTATAATCGCGGGGCAAGCATATTAATTTAAAGCAAAGGGCTTACCGGCAACAGGACACAGCTCCCCAAAGGTGTGCATTACACCAACCGCTTCAGCGCCATACCTAGCCATCCACCCACTACTGTAAATACAGCACTAGCCCAATGAGGCGAACGGATCAATATTCCCCACTTGGCTATATTAGCATATTCAGAAAATCACCTCGCGCCACAAAGATGTGAAAAATTGAAGAATCAGCGCTAGGTGGCAGCAGAGGGCAGCATCCCTGGAGTACAATTAAATGTAAATTCTTGAAGGAAATTAAATTTCATAACTTTAATAAATTATAAACATGAATCATCTACCATACGGATCTGAATCAGTTAAGTCTCAAACAAGTGAATTAAGTTAAGACAGATTACTCTCTCTTTCGAGAATGCTGGATTGTTTATTTTTTATGACCATGTGTAAAGCCGTACAAACACGCAGGTTCTGTCTTACCTCTCAGTTCTCTTTGTTTTACTTTGAAAATCACAAAAGGCTACAGTGAGTGGGGGCCGCTTGCAGGTGGCCAGACCCATAAGTTACAGGCTATATAAAGTACATATGAAATGCTGATTACAAAATATCCCTCTAGTCAATATTTCTCTCACAAGTGTTTTCCCTGGTCCCACGTTCATAGCCCCTTAGTTCTGTTTGTTAATTGTTAGTTAATTCCACCTGTGTCCTGTTTCCAGTGTCTGCTCTGATTGGTTGATTGTGTTGAGTTCTCACACCTGCCTTTTGTTAGTCCCCATGATCTGTGTATTTTACTGCCTGCCTGTGGTCAGTTCCCTCAGTTGGTCATTGTATCACATGCTGTTGATCCTGTGCTTTGTTCCTGTGTGTATTGGATTCCTGTGTAGTTATTTCCCCCTTAGTTCTGCTCCCTGGGTTGCTGCTCTTTACTAGTGTCCCCTGTGTTTTGTTGTTATGACCTTTTGACCCCTCGTGGTTCCCTCATTTTCTGCTCTGTGATTTGTTATAAATAAACCCCTGTCATCTTGGAGCCGCACTGTGGATCGTCATCCTTTCCTCGCCTGCACCATCCCCAATCCCATAACAACTAGCTAATTAGTAACAGACACTGTTCCATTAAACATGTTCAAACTGAAGCCTCAGTCTGAACAATTCTAATGAGCCCATGAAAATCTATTTCTTAAAGCAGAAACATCCATTGCAGAATAAGACAATCTATTCTCCAGTCATGCTTAATCAATATAGAGCAGTAACTTTTCTCCAGCTGCATGCTGAGGATTGAAATTTAAAATATACCTTTCAATCTACCTTCTAATTCCAGCTCGCAAGAAATCAGTCTTTACAGTAATCCTCATCCTTTTACCTCAGACGTGATTTATACAGACAAAACTTCTGTTTACATTTTCAAAGACAATGGGATTTGTAAAAGTAAAATTGAAAGTTGAAGTTTTTTTTTCCCTTGTAGCTTGTGTGCACCTGTATGTCTTTTGACTGAGAGTCTGAGTGTTTTAAACAATGTTTAAATGCATATTTACCTTTGATCTGTAGGAAAACGTCCCTCACTGAAGCTGATTGATCGGTCCATTGACCTGTCAGTCTTCATGGAAACACAGCTGGGTACAGGTGAGTCTGCTCTCTCCATCAGGACACTGTGGACAGTGACAGGAAAGATCCTCAGTCTATAAATATAATCCATATAATGTGGACAGGGTCACATTAAACCTTTAGTTTTTTAACCTTCTGCTCTGTTCATGTACTTTGATATGCTGTGTAGCTCTTGATGCAAACATGCTTGTTTACATTTAGCTTTAATGTGAAATAAACTGTCTCACCTAAAATGAAGATCCCAGTATGAAAGGTTTAGTATCATTGTTACAGCCTCCGTTACTAGACTTGCCTGTTGTTGCTTGATACATTTAGCCTTAAATGGGGTTCCCCACAATAAATTTCACCAAGTTAGCAATAAGAGTTTTGCTGACCGGCCACTGGACTGAATACCAATAACATGTTCTGAATGGAGGCGGCGGTGTGTACAGAGACCGAAAATATAAACTTTTAGTGTGCCGGAGTGATCTACAATACCCTTTTTATGAATAGCCGACTACGCCACCCCAGGGACACTGCACCCGGGGACCATGATGATAACCCAACTCGCAAATACAGCACACAGGTTTGATTCACCGGAAAGGGCCAGCGACATGAATCAGTAAAAGTTTTACATTCAAGGGGAGATTCATAGTTCCACGCTACACACAATAGATCTAAAAACCCCTCTGGCCCCAACCCCTGAAGTAGACCCATCCATCCATCCATTTTCCAATCTGCTCATCCTACTGGGTCATGGGGGGTCCAGAGCCTACCCCGGAAGCAATGGGCACGAGGCAGGAAACAACCCTGGACAGGAGGCCAGCCCATCGCAGGGCACACTCACACCATTCACTCACATGGACACCTATGGGCAATTTAATAACTCCAATTAGCCTCAGTATGTCTTTGGGCTGTGGGGGGAAACCAGAGTACCCGGAGGAAACTCCATGACAACATTGGGAGAACATGCAAACTCCACACACATGTGACCCAAGCGGAGACTCAAACCCAGATCCCAGAGGCGTGAGGCAACAGTGCTAACCACTCCAGATAAAAGCACAACTGATCTCTGGACCAGGAACTCTCCACAGGCGGGACCTCCGTGGGTACGTCACGTGAGCGCACACACACACACACACACACACACACACACACACACACACACACACACACACACACACAGCTAATACCAGTGACTTATACTGCACACGCACACGGGTGAGGTCCACCACCAGCCAGGAGGGTGCCGCTCAAGGCTACTAGCCCTGAAACAGTCAAAGACAGGACACCAGGTTAGTATGGTACCCGCTTTCCGTTGCCCTGCAACGCCTGCATGACCACCCAAAGCTTAACCAAAATACAGAATCACAGCAATCAAAATAAATTCAACCAAAAAAATACAAATAAACAATCCATGCAATACAATAAATCAAACCAAAGGAAACCAACACACAAAATCTTGAGGCAGCATATAGGCTGTACGCAGAGATCGGCAGCGGAACGACGCCACTCCAGGAAGCTCTGGGCACCAAGGTTCCACACTGGGCTACCCGCAGCCCTAACACAGGCTGGGTGAAATCCCCCGCGAGCTCCACAGGATATGCCGATGTCGATCGTATGTAAACAGACAGACAACCAAAACAGTGGCAATGTCCACGTTCCCAGTAAACCTGTGGCCTGTACTACGAAGCAGGGTTACTGGCTTATCAGGGTAACTTGTCGGATTTAAGGTAGTCTGGGCAAAATATAAGCGAACGAATATGAGGTCCATTTAAACGGTGCGACCTTAAATCCGACAAGTTACCCCGATAAGCCAGTAACCCCGCTTCGTAGTATAGGCCACTGCAATATATTAAAATTACAGGTCACACTCACAATAAATAACCCCTCTTACATCCCCGATGTACCTAACGCCAGCCTGAGGACTTAACACTGCTGGAGCTGCCTTCACCACCTCCCCAACTACAAAAACACAAGCTACTTAATGACGGTATGTATAATCGCGGGGCACGCATATTAATTTAAAGCAAAGGGCTTACCGGCAACAGGACACAGCTCCCCAAAGGTGTGCATTACACCAACCGCTTCAGCGCCATACCTAGCCATCCACCCACTACTGTAAATACAGCACTAGCCCAATCAGGCGAACGGATCAATATTCCCCACTTGGCTATATTAGCATATTCAGAAAATCACCTCGCGCCACAAAGATGTGAAAAATTGAAGAATCAGCGCTAGGTGGCAGCAGAGGGCAGCGTCCCTGGAGTACAATTAAATGTAAATTCTTGAAGGAAATTAAATTTCATAACTTTAATAAATTATAAACATGAATCATCTACCATACGGATCTGAATCAGTTAAGTCTCAAACAAGTGAATTAAGTTAAGACAGATTACTCTCTCTTTCGAGAATGCTGGATTGTTTATTTTTTATGACCATGTGTAAAGCCGTACAAACACACAGGTTCTGTCTTACCTCTCAGTTCTCTTTGTTTTACACTCCACAGGGGGGGTCATTTCAGATGCAGCTCCCTCCATTTTTGTGCCGATCTAGACCAGATGACTGATGCTGGGGTCTCTATGAACACGAAGGGTAAATAGTGACATACATGCATAATATCTAGTAGCTACTTCATGCGATGGGTCTGGCCACTATATATAGCCTAGGTGTTTTTTAGGGCTGTCAAAATTAACGCAGATTAATCCATCATCAATATTAATCTGATCAAACTTTTTAGCGCAATTAACCCATCTGCAGCCATTGCTAACAATGGCAATTAACCGGGCTAGAATTGGATTTCATGATTAGTCGGATTATTTGTCGGATTTAAGGTAGTTTAATTAATTAATTGTAAGTGAACGAAGATAAAGACCATTTAAACTGAGGTACCTTAAATCCGACAAGTTGTCCGGCTAAGCAAAAAATCTTACTTTTTGATATATGCACTTCTGTGGCAGATGGAATGCATCCGACTCATGTTCAAGATGTTCAATAAACATGTTAAGTGCATATATCTTCCCTTTTTACTTAAGTCTGTTTGCTATTTTAGTTTTGGCGCGTTCCATTTGTCCTCAGAACTCGTATTCCGAGTCGGATTCTGAATTATTTTTTGCTTCAGTTACTGGTGTAATCTGTAACATGATAATGACATGAGAATACATGTTAAAATACATTTTTAAATATGTAGTTCTACAGTTTATGTGTCATGCCCCGATCATCCGCTCCTCTTGTGTGCCACGCCCCCTCATTAACCGCATGTGGATTCCCCGTGTTTACCAGCTGTTCCTGATCCTTGTCAATCAGTCCATTGTATTTAGTCCGCGTTTCCGTTTGTTTCCCCAGTCCGGTCATTGTAATGTCAATCTGCTTTGCTGCCTGTTCCTTCGTGTTCGCTCCCATTAAACCCCGCATCTTCCCTGATCCTGTCTCCTCGCCTCTGCTTTCCTGGTCAGCGCGTAACAGAATGACCGGACTCCCAAAACAGGTAACCCCCCTGACCGAGGACGCTTACCTCGGTCTGGTAGGTGAAATCACCCATTGGATCACCCAGCCCGAAGTACAGGAAGATCCCCTGCTTCGGACTATAGCTAGCCGGAGCAGGGACGTGTTAGAGACGATGTCTCTATCCAGCGACGCGCACCTAGCAGACGAAGTACGGAATGACTTGAGGCAGTTAAGACGTGGGGTGGCTGAAGCAAACATGCGGAAGGTAGCCCTCGCCAACGGACTGCCTTCTGGTCTGCTCTTTGAGCTGCCAGAGGTACACCAACTGCCGCTGCCCGCTGCGGGAAGGTGGCAGAAGAAAAAGCGGAAGAAACACGGACAGGAAGAGGCGCAGGAGGTATGTCTGTGGGCGGTTTCTGTCTCCGTTGCTGCCTTGGCTGGGTATCGGGAGGATCCCCTCCCTGTTCTGAACCCTGCAGTGTTTGCGCCTGTTCCGGCTGTCCTGACTGTCCGCCCGCCGCTTCATTGCCCACGTCCGCAGCTTGCCCCTTTTCCGGGACGCGCCTGGTCCTTAAAGGGGCCAGGACCGTTTGGGACTCCATTCCACGGGTTTCCAAGTTCCCGACCCAGGCAGCGCCCCCCACGGTTCCTGGGGCTGCAGCTGCCTCCCCAAAGGCTCCCCCTGCTGGTGCTGAGCCAGTGGTCCCAGTAGTGTCACCTCCTGCTCCTGCGGCGCCCCCTGCTGGCCGCACACCCGAGGTGCCTGCTGAGGTGCCCCCTGCTGGCCGCACGCCCAAGGTGCCTGCTGAGGCGCCCCCTGCTGATGCCGCGGCCCTGCCTGACGCCACCGCTCTCCCGCGGCTCTGCCTGATGCCGCCGCTCTGCCCTGCTCTTCAGTCCAGCCCGTCCTGCCCGTGGCTGCAGCGTTCCCTGAGGTACCTGTGGTGGTGGTACCAGTGGCACCCCCTGCAGGTCTCGCTTCGTTGCCCGAGGTCCCGGCAGCGCTGCCTCCCGTTTCGTTGGCCCCAGAGGTCCCCGCACCACCCCCTGCTGGTGCTGAGTTGCCTATGCTGGCAGCTGTGCCCCCTCTGGTTCCCAGGCCTCCTGCTGCGACAGGGTTGCCCCGTGTGGTCCCGGTGCCTGTGGCTGCGCACCCAGCGGAGCCCCCAGAGGCGCCTGTTCTGACGGCGCCTGCAGAGCCCCCTGTTGGTCCGGAGCCTGTGGCGCCTGCTGCTCCCCCCGAGGCTCCTGTGGCGCCCCCTGCTGGCACGCCGCTCGAGACCATTCCCATGACTCCTGTGCTCCCCGTGACTCCTGTGCTCCCCGTGACTCCTGTGCTCCCCGCTCAGGCCCCCGTGACTCTTGTGCCTTTTGCAGCGTCCTCCGAGGCCCCTGCTGCCGCCGCAGCGTCCACTGAGGCCCCTGCTGCTACAACCCAGTCCCCTGTGCAGCCCCCTGAGCTCCCCGTGGCTCCTTCGCTCCCCGCTCAGCTCCCAGCGGCCCCTGCAGTGTCCCCCGCGGCTCCAGTGGCCCCTCCAGTGCCCCCCGTGACTCCAGTGCCCCCCGTGACTCCAGTGTTCGAGCTCTTAGCTCCGTCCTCTGCTGCTGCAGCTACGGCGCCTGCAGCCCCTGCTCAGCTCCCAGCGGTCCCGGAGGTCCCCGTACTGACCCCTGCTGACCACACGCCCGAGGTACCCGCGGCCCTGCCTGAGGCCGCCGCTCTCCCCGCGGCTCCTGCTCTGGTGTCCGAGGCCCCCACGCCCACGGCTCCTGTTCTGGCGTCTGAGGCCCCCACGCCCGCGGCTCCTACTCTGGCGTCCGAGGCCCCCACGCCCGCGGCTCCTGCTCTGGCGTCCGAGGCTCCGGCCCTGGCTTTGCCCACGCCACGCTCTTCGGCTTCAGACTCCCCAATCCCGTCGGCCAGTGCGCCTACCCACAAGGGCCCAGTCTCCCCGGTCCCGGCTCCCCCGGCCACGGTCTCCCCGGTCCCGGCTCCCTCGGCCTCGGTCCCCGAGGTGGTCCCTGACAACCTAAACCCCGCTCCTTCCTCCACAATGGAGTCGGAGGAGGAGCTGGAGTGGGCCCCCTCGGGGATCACCCTGACCGTGCCTGTGGACCCCTCTGTGGGGTCACCCCAACCACCTGCATCTCATCGAGGTGGTTCACGACCGGGTTCCCACTTCTCGGTCTCCCGGAAAGGGAGGGGACACCGACGGCGGGGTAGACTCCCTGGTGCCCCTTCACACCCCCAGGTCCCATCTCGGCAGTTGGCCCCGGTTTCACCCGGGACTCCTGGGCAGCCGACCACAGCCCGACCGCCGCCGTCCCCTCGACGGACTGCGGGCCCCCTGCCCTTGAATCCCCTGGCCCCTGTGTTCACTCCCCATCCTTTGTCACCGTCGTTCCCTTCTGGTTCCTTTGTGCCCTCTATGTTTGCTCTTTGTCCCTTTGTGCCATTGCTCCCCTCTGGTCCCTTTGTGCCCCCTATGGTTCCCCCTCGTCCCTCGGTGTCCTCTAGTCCCTTTGTGGCCCCCACGTTTTCTCCTCGTCCTTCTGTGCCTTTGCCCCCTTTCGGTTCCTTTGTGCCTCCTGTGTGTCCTTCCTGTCCATTTGTGCCCACGGCCCCTGTTCGTCCCTGTGAGCCCCCTGGTGTGGTCCCTCCATTGGCCCCTTTAGTGTCCTCGGGTCCCATGTTTCCGTCGTTGGTGTCTTTGTGTTTGTCTGCGTTCCCCATGCTTTGTGGCTTATTGTTTGAGTTGTCCACCTTGTGCCAGTTCTGTGTGTCCATACTGTTCCCTGTGCCCCGTTGAGGATGTTCTTTTCTTTTGTCTCTCCAGGTCCCGTGTCCCCGGTCTCGTCGCGTCTGTCTCCTCCCCTGAAGCGCACCCGGAGTGCGTGTCTTTTGGGGGGGGGTTCTGTCATGCTCCGATTGTCCGCTCCTCTTGTGTGCCACGCCCCCTCGTTAACCGCATTTGGATTACCCGTGTTTACCAGCTGTTCCTGATCGTTGTCAATCAGTCCATTGTATTTAGTCCGCGTTTCCGTTTGTTTCCCCAGTCCAGTCATTGTAATGTCAATCTGCTTTGCTGCCTGTTCCTTCGTGTTCGCTCCCATTAAACCCCGCATCTTCCCTAATCCTGTCTCCTCGCCTCTGCTTTCCTGGTCAGCGCGTAACATTATGGACACAAGGTATACTGTTATACATTAAACAGTGCTCCTGTAATTTTACAGTAGAATTTATACTGTGGCGTCGGTGAGCCAAGAGCCGTCTGGCCTATTTGCATGTGTCCCAGCATGCTGCACTGTCATGCTTACAACGGCCGCTGTCTATGTCATGCATGTAGTTAATGCATGGAACCTGGAACATTATGTGTTCTGTACTGGTGCCCTGCTTAAGTTCAAACTTTATCCCCGTGTGTTTGACTGTGTATAAGTTACCCACCATGTGTAGTTCCCATTGTTCGTACAGTGACCCTCTCCCTGTTCTACTAGTTAGAAGTAATGTTTGTTTTTGTGTGTTGTTATACAAACAATTGTTGTGATTGATATAATTTACAGTCCTGTTAAGGATTATGAATAAAAGAGCATTTACTGGACTTCATTTGTGGTATGGCATCATGACCGAAATCAACGGATACTACAATACAATGAAAAATCTACAATGTACATTTTACTGCTACAATTTGCAGTTTTTATGTTTTTTAGCTGTTATTTTCACATTATAAAAACATATTTTAATATGAAAATGTTTGTTAAAAATATGGATTTAAACCGTTTATTATACAGAATAATATGTACCGTATTACATTAAACAGTACGTACTACTGTAATTTTTACGGTGAAATTCTGACAACCACAGCTGCCAGTAACTTACCGTAAATTTAACAGATTTTTTTTACAGTGTACTTAAAGCACCGCAAGTAATGTGTTATCAACTGATATTGCTAACAATGGCAATTAACTGGGCTAGAATTGGATTTCATGATTAGTCGGATTATTTGTCGGATTTACGGTAGTTTAATTAATTGTAAGTGAACGAAGATAAAGACCATTTAAACTGAGGCACCTTAAATCCGACAAGTTCGGCTAAGCAAAAAATCTTGCTTTTTGATATGGGTCCATGGTATTGCACTTCTGTGGCAGATGGAATGCATCCGACTCGTGTTCAAGATGTTCAATAAACATGTTAAGTGCATATATATTCCCTTTTTACTTAAGTCTGTTTGCTCATGCAAAATGAAATGCGATTAATATAGATTACAATTGAAGGATATTTAATCATGATTAATTTAAATTAATCCACAGTAACCATGTGATTAATCTGATTAACATTTTAAATCATTTGACAGCACTAATGTTTTTATATATAAAAACACCCCCCCCCCCCCCACACACACACACACACACACGTATGTCTCCAAGGACTGGTTTGAGAAACAGTATATATACTGTAGCATCCGCTGTAATATATATAGGCCTAATTTACTGAAAAATATAGCTTATTTTATTGCGAGTTGTATCTGATGACTAAAATCTTACCTTGCAATAGCCTACAGAATCTTCTCCGTGTTTCTTGACAAAATGGAGAGTCCAGCATTAAAATACTTTCACTTTCATTTACAAACAGGAAATACTGCGTATCAATCGCCGGCGCGGTCTAAGCAGAAATGGACACGGACTCAGTGGCCCGGCGTATAGAATTTTTAGGGATATTATCCATGAGACTTAATAACAAGTAACAGTAAGAGAAATGGGGCAAGCTCCCGTTGCCACCTAATTCTGTCATGACGCACATTTTGCGTTATACTTGTACATATAATATTAGGTATGTCGCAAAAAATTTCAAAGTTGTTGGATTTTTACAAAAATAGCACCAGAAGAAAGGGCTTGATAAGACCTTTCCAATGATACCAAGAACTTCTTTCTGTGATGAATGGCAAGAAAGTTATAGGATATTTTGTAACGCCAATTAAGGCTTATTTACGTCCACTTAGTAACAGATAAAACAATGGAGAACCATACTAGACTTTGTGACCTGTTTATGGTGTTCAGAAAAATGAGCATAACTCTGTTATTGTTTATCAGATTTTAATAAACTAGGTATACCATTAGAAAGCTTATTCCTTGCCTAACAGTCTCAGATACACTGAAAATAAAACAAATAATTATTTAATTTATTTGTCTGTCAATTAATACTCACCGGAGAATGTATGTAGTGAATAATACAAAGAATGTCTTTTCAAAGAGTCCACAGCATCAAATTAAAAAGTACTTTGTGTTATCATTATAATCCATTCAATAATAATACATTTGAAAAGCATTGTCCATAGTAAAGTATCAAAAGGTACAGGTAAATATGCAGCATGTGCCCGTAAAGAACTGTCTGATCTCCGGGAGTTGAAGAAAAGTAGTCTTTGAGATGCTGCCTTGCTATGCCAGCCCGTGCTGGTTGTGGAGGATTACGTTTTCTCTTCATGTTAAAGGTAACTGCAAAGACAATATGCAACTATTTCTAGCCTTTCCAACCCATTCAAAATTATCAATCATCTGTGTTACAAAAGCAAGCGATGGGTATATACTCCATTTTATTACAAAAATATATATTCATAAACACATATAACCTCATTTAAAAGCCTTCACATCATTTTAAAGCTGTAAATTCCATGCTGAAAATCATGCTATTTTCGGCTCTTGCTGCACTGTTCACCACAAAACATGACCGGCTCTCGCGGCGGATCCAAAAAAGTGAACTGCTGATCGATAAATTTTGCTCAAAATACGCCTAACTACAATAAACTAACTAAGGAATATAATTATCATAGTTTGAAGAATAATTCTGCTTTCCTTTATTGTCCCAACGAAGGTTTTAACGAGTGAAATTTTCGGTAAGATCGGGAGGAAATTTCGAAGTTATCAGAAAGTCAGATTACCGTGTTTTGAATGGAAATCCCCAGATGAAGGTGTGTTTTACGTTATCAGAACGGGTTACCCTAATAGACACAAAAATAACACAACAAAAAGGCAAAAACTATTGGGATACCCTGGTGCTCTGGGGAATGGCGACCAAATTGAAAACGAGGCTGCCTGCCAAAGCCCCTATGGCGCAGAACTGGTGATAGTGACATACCTATATCATATAAAACGTGGTTCTGCAGTGACACTTAAATCAATAACACACATAAATCATTATCGCACAATCTTACTCACGATTCACTTTTCACATTTGTCGCCGCCCTACGGCTGCTTTACACAGATCCCTCTGTCTTTCGAGACAGACATGTCCTTCAAAGTGTCATTTGAACAGTGGACTGTGCTTAATATACAATATATAGAATATACAATATACATATATAGATACACATGCGCACTAGGGGTGTGTTACAACGTGGCATGACACAAGCGGGGAAAAAGGTGACAATCTACTACCGGGTCCAAGTCAAAAAGGGTTTATTGATGTCTGGTTTAGTTCATGTTATGTTATATTTATGAGCTCTTATTGAAAAACACCAAAATACACATTTTAAAAACAACACAGAGGACAACCTGAAAATGATATTCACAATTGTGGTGAAATGTATGCAGAAATCTTGTGTAGCCCAGTTTATACTTTATTGAACTTCTGTAGGCCTAAAACTTTGTCATTTATTTTTATTCTTATTGTCATTATTTTAGTGAACAATTGTTTTGTGCATATAAATTATGTTTATTTTATTATAAGTAGTATTAGTTATCAGAGGGCATTTGTTTCATTGGCAAATTTATAAAAGGTTCCTTTTTGTATATTGTTTTTGTATATTGTTTCACCTTAAGCAGCGCCTGCTGCTGCCGCCGCACTGCCTACGGCCATCCCTGCTGCAGCTGCCGTCGCCACTACGCCCAAATTGCCTGCCGAGGCGCCCCCTGCTGGCCGCGTGACGGCGACGCCCGCCGAGGCGCCCCCTGCTGGCCACGTGTCGACGGCGCCCGCCGAGGTGCCCCCTGCTGGCCGCACACCCGCGGCCCCGCCTGCTGAGGCCGCCGCTCTGCCCGCGGCCCCGCCTGCTGAGGCCGCCGCTCTGCCCGTCCAGCCCGGCTCTCCTGTCCTGCCCATCCAGCCCGGCTCGCCCGTACTGACTGCGGCTCTGGCTGCACCGCCCACGCCCGCGGCCCTGGCTGCACCGCCTGCGGCCACGCCTGCTACCTCACTGGAGGCCCTGACTCCAGTTCCCCAAGCCCTGGTCCCAGTCCCCGAGGAGGTCCCAGACAATCCAACCACCGCTCCTTTCTCCCTGGAAGGGGAGGAGCTCGAGAGGGACCCCTCGGGGACCTCTCTCATGACTCCCTTGCCCTTGCCTCGGCGAGGTCGACAATCCCCAGGACCCCGCCTTTCTGTGTCCCATAAAGGACGGTCCCACCCGCCCTGCCCCCTGGGTCGCCCGTTCGGCCCCTGGCTGTGGCTCGGTGGCTGCCTGCGGGGCCTGCGCCATCGGCTCTGTGGTCACCTCCGGGCCCTCCCACGGTTCCTCGGTGCCAGTTCTCTGCCTCTCCTACGGCTCCGTGTCGGCCGCCTCTGGGCCCCCCTACTTCGGTGGGGCGTCGGACGGCGCCTTTGCCGGCTTCGGCTTCCCCTCCGCCTGCTCCGGCTTCCCCCTTGTGCCTGCCTCAGCCGGTGTTCCCTCCTGCTCCCTCCGTGTCCCCTCCGTCTCTCCCTCATCCCGTTCCCTCGGCCCCTGTGTGGTTCCCTCCTGCTCCCTTCTCCCTGCCACCTGCGGCCCCTCCGGCCGCTGCCCGTCGCCCGCCTGGGCTCCCTCGGGCTCCTTTTTGTCCCCCTTCCGTTCCTGTCTGGTCTCCCCTGTTTGCTCCTCCTCCCTTCGTTCCGCCTGTCTCTGCTCCTCGTCCCCCTATTGTGCCTCCGTTCACTCCTGGTCCTTTTGTTCCTCCGGTCTTTGCTTCTCGTCCCTCAGTGTCTCCCTTCCTCGTTTGCCTGTCTGCGTTCCCCGTTCTGTCCTGGTTTCTGCCCCTGTGCTTGTTCTGTTCCCGGTCCCTCATTGATGTTTTTGCTTTTGTTTTTCAGGTCCAGTGTACCCGGTGTCGTCCCCTTCCTCGCCTCCGCTGAGGCACGCCCAGAGTGCGTGCCTTTGGGGGGGGGGTTCTGTCATGACCTGCTCATTCGCTCCTCCTGTGTGCCACGCCCACCTCGTTACCTCATGTTGATTACCGATTGTTATCACCTGTTACCCGTTCTTTCCTGCTTGTCTTGTGTATTTAGTCCGCGTCTGAGTTAGTTTCCCCAGGTCTGTCATTGACGTCGTTTGCTGTGAAGCTCCCCTGTCGGCTTTGTTTCCTTGAATAAATCCTTTTTGACCGTGTTCACGGCTCACTTGCCTACTTCCCGGATTGCCCGCACTCGCAACCTGACAATATGGATATGATGTAATAATTAAACTGTTAGACAGAAAGTGATCTTGAAAATCCAAGGGGTGTGCATTGCCCCCTGACTCCACTGATCAAGGCACACTTCATAGGACATGACTGTCTCATTTTGTTTCAGAGCAATTAACCCTTTAGTGTGTTGCCCTTATGGCATGTAATATGCACACAGTGTATTAATTAATAGCTGATTTAGAGAACGTGATCTTGAAAATCCAAGGGGTGTCCATTGTCCCCCAGGTTCCCCTGATCCATGCACACTGCATAGGACATGGCTGTCTCATTTTGTTTCAGAGCTATTAACCCTTTAATGCATTACCCCTATGCCATGTAATATGGATACAATATATAATTAATAACTGATAGAGAGAAAGATATTCTGAAAATTCAAGAGGTGTGCATTGTTCCCTGTAGTCCACTGATCAAAGCACACTTCACTAGAAGTGCCTGTCTTGTCCAGTTTTAAAGTTATTAACCCATTCATGTATTGTCCCATTGCACATTATATGGATACATTCAAGCATTCAGAAATTAATTAAAATTTGTACGTAAAGTAATATGGGAAACAAAGGGGTGTGCATCAGTCGCCATGAGCCCAAAATGCTAAACCACCATGTCATTACAGCTGACAGGACCTATTTTATTAGCTATAAACACGATTTTGCACAAATCACAAAATGGTTTGAAGCGCAAAAATAATCGGTGTGCATCGTTGTCTGGATTCTGTCATTAAAAACACACCACCTTACTGGAACCAGGAGACTGGTTCCAGAGCCCAAGCCGTGCGTCGAGGCGAGCCCGACTACATCTAGTCAGAACCTCACAGCCTCATGCACCAGCTCAGGCTCCTTCCCCACCAGAGAGGTGACATTCCATGTCCCTAGAGCTAGCTTCTGTAGCCGAGGATCGGACCGCCAAGGTCCCCGCCTTCGGCCACTGCCCAACTCACACTGCACACGACCCCTATGGCCCCTCCTACAGGTGGTGAGCCCATTGGAGGGGGGACCCACGTGCCTTGTTCGGGCTGTGCCCGACCAGGCCCCATGGGTGTAGGCCTGGCCACCAGGCGCTCGCCATCGAGCCCCACCCCCAGGCCTGGCTCCGGGGGGGGCCCCGGTAACGCGCGTCTGGGCAAGGGAAAACGTGGATCAATGTTTATACTCATCATTAGGGGTCTTGTGAGCCACACTTTGTCTGGTTCCTCACCCAGGACCTGTTTGCCTTGGGTGACCCTACCAGGGGCATAAAGCCCCAGGCAACTTAGCTCCTGGGATCATTAGGAACTCTTACATTAGTAAAAATTAAAATGACACAGGTGCTGTGAAAGTCGGCTCTTTTAGCTGACACTGTTCAGGTATGTTGGGTACATTTCATACAGTCTTACTGTTGCCACATAAACCAGTAAAATGTCAAACATTCTCATATCAGATGAGACCTTATCAGGGTTAAAGCATTACTAAGGGATTGTCTCATGCAGAAAACCTGTACAGCAGAAGTAGTTGGAGACCTGCTTAGGTAAAGGGCACAGAATCAGGTAAATCCTGTAAGGTAACATTCTTAAAGTAAGCTTAAATTCCAACACAATGAAGATCATAATCACTCATTATCATGTAGCATTAAATGTGACTTTAAACAGACCCTAAAAGTCTGTGTGATTGTGGGGAGGTGTGGGGTCTCAGGCTGTGGGCTTGTTTCCTGCTCCCCCCCCCCCCCACCCCCTCTCTGTGTGTGAAGTCTGCATGCTCTCCCAACGTGAGTTTTCTTTTTGTCCTTCAGAGACTGAAAACAGGAGGTCAGGTGACTGTCCTTACTGTGTGATTGTGTGTTTGCGTGTGTGCTGTGCTATAAACTAGTGAAGGGTTAATTCTAAAATAATACAGCTAATAGAAACAGGAACTAACAGTGTGCCGGCAGGGCAGGGTGACCTGACCTAGACGGCTGGAAGATAGAGACAGATGACGTAAGCGATACTTATTTAACTCTAGCCTAACACAAGGAGGGGTGTAAAAGTGCTGATGCGATAAAATGCTGGGGCTGGGGGGACATGTACCTACTGATTAATTGGAGCAAATGTCAAAATATGTTGATGTCATGTAGATGGGAAAAATACCAAGACAGGAGGGAACACCCCGGAGGGCTATAAAAAGACAGAGCCGACAACTATTGTTCGAGCTTCTTACTGTACATGCTGAATGTATGTCAGACAGTTGCTCCCGACTGCAATCTGTCAGAGAATAAACCGGTGACTTGCAACTACTCCTCGTCTCAGCTGTGAATCTCTTCTCATCCACGGATCCGGTGGAGATTGCTTACTCCAACTCTAGTATCCTATCCATCGTGCCCCCTGCCCTTTGCCCCCTGGGACAGGCTCCAGGCTCCCCACCCCCTGTACAGGATAAGCAGTAATGGAGGACGGATCCACACTGTTCCAAAGAAAGGGCTCCAACTCCCTTCAAGACTTCAGACCAGCTGCTCTCACTTCACACCTCCAGGCTTGTGGGTCTGGTTCCCAGGTAACACTTTATAATAGTTCCGTAGTTAACAGGTAAATATGCAGGAACTAAGCAGCAACAAAGGAGTAGTGCTTCATTAACACCTAAATTAGTACTATTCACTACTAAGGAGTTATGCTTAATTACTCAATAGGTAATAGTGAACTAATTATTATAGTAGTTCACTAGTACTTCATTAGGAACTATTGAGTATTGCAGGTCTCATTGGGAATTATCTACTAACTATGGATTATTTCTAATAACTACTAGTTCATTACTCATCAAATAAACGGTGCTTTTTTTTTAACTAACTGGGACGTATATGCTACTGTTCTCAATGGTTTTTCGCATTCTTTTCCTTTTGGAAAAACAGGCTTGTTTCTGCATATTTGTTTATTGTTATTACACACCCATCCCATTAGTAACAAACATGTTACATGTCCGACTAGGGGTGCTAACATTCTGGACCACTGCTACAATAAGATACAATAAGATGGAAATTAGTTATATATTATATTATATATTTCATACCCAAATAAGGGTTCACTCTTACTCTCACTCTTACACTCTTAAAAGAGCCACTTCCACACCACTAAAGAAACACAGCTTATGACAGGGCACTCAGGCTGTCACTCAGCACAAGCCTGCGCCAAGCGGCAGTGACGGGGACGTCACACTCCCTGAGGACCTGAACGAGTTCTACACACGGTCTGATGTGCTGAACAAAGAGCCTGTGAGGAAAGCCAGGCCTCCCACCACCGACCAGGTTATCTGTCTGCCTACAGCTGATGTGAGGAGAACTTTAACCAAAGTCAACCCACAGAAGGCTGCTGGACCAGACAATATTCCTGTTTGCTTGCTCAGAAACTGTGCTGATCAGCTGGCCGAGGTCTTCACAGACATCTTCAACACATCACTGAGCCAGATGATCATCCCAACATGCTTCAAGTCCACCACCATCATCCCAGTGCCAAAGAAATCTTCAGTGACCTGCCTGAACGACTACCACCCTGTCACACTAACCTCCGTCATCATGAAGTGCTTTGAGAGACTCGTCATGGCGCACATTAAAAACAGCCTCCCCCGCTCACTGGACCTGCTACAGTTTGCATATCGATCAAACAGGCCGACTGAAGATGCCAAATTCTCTGCCCTTCACCTCTCCCTATCTCACCTGGAGAAGAGAGACACTTATGTTAGCATGCTGTTCATAGACTTCGGCTCAGCATTCGACACCATCATCCCCCAAAGGCTGATCGAGAAACTGAACGAGCTGGGACTGAGCACCTCTCTGTCTAACTGGATCCTGGACGTTCTGTCAGAGAGGCCTCTGTCTGTCCATATTGGCAACAACATTTCCAGCACCATCAGACTAAGCACAGGCGTGCCACAGGGGTGTGATCAAACCACATCATCAAGTTCGCTGATGACACGACTGTGGTGGGGCTCATCAGCCACAACGAGTCAGTGTACAGAGATGAGGTTCAGCGGCTGGCTGCCTGGTGCTGTGAGAACAACCAGTCACTGAATGTGGGCAAGATGAAGGAAATGATTGTCGATTCCAGGAGTAATCACTCTGCCCACAAGCCACTCAGCATCAACGGCTCCCCGGTAGAGACAGTAAAGAACACCAAGTTTCTGGGAGTACACATCTCAGACGACCTCAACTGGACCAGCAACATCGCCTCCATCATCACAAAGGCTCAGCAACGACTTCACTTCCTGAGATGATTGAAGCGGGCCAACCTCCCTCCCCCCATCCTCTCCGTGTTCTACAGAGGCAGCGTAGAGAGCGTCCTGACCAGCTGCATCTCTGTCTGGTTCGGCAGTGTCAGTGCTGCTGACAGAAAGAGCCTGCAGAGGATTGTCAAAGCCGCTGGTAACATCATTGGAACATCTCTCACCTCACTGCAGGAGATCTTCCATAAGCACTGTATTAGAAAGGCCTCCTGCAGGACTCCTCCTACCCCTCACATGGACTCTTCATGCTGCTCCCATCTGGCAGATGATACCCCAGCATCAAAGCCCGATCAACCAGACTGCGAGAGCTTTTTCCCACATGCCATTAGACTCATTAACATGCTACCTGTTCTCCCACTCCCAACCAACACACCTGAACTGTGAATGTGACTCTACCTTACTTGCACTTATGCACTTTATACACATCACAATGCACAAAACACATCCATGCCAAACTGCATTTGCAAAATGCCTAGGTACTGTATTTTCTTCTGTCAGAATATTCATATTTATATTGAAACCTCTGCTATTCAGTTGCACTATAATGCATGCATAACTACATTTCAGCATTGCAATTACAATTTTTCTACTTGTCTGCCACTGTAATATTTGCACATTCTGAATACCTCCTATAACTAAATTGCACATTCTTTACTTCCCCTGTGAGAACTGGAGCCACATTGTCTCATCTCACTCTATACATGTATATTGCTGAGATGACAATAAAATTCACTTTGACTTTGTTGGGAATGACTGAAAACAAAGGAAGAAAAATGGAGTTCCAGTTCTGGACAAACCTTCAAACTAGCCAATGGACAGCTTTACACAGCCCTTGGCAAAGTTGATTGGACCTGTCAGGTGTACAGACAAATGTACCCCCTTTCATTATACATCATGAATGACCAAGATCTCCATATAATACCTGGGCTTGACTTTCTTTTTTAGTCGGGTCTGACTTAATTTTAGCCAAAGCCTCCTATAATCTACCTCTTACTGGAGGGAACGACTCTTATCCTTTTCCTATCCAGCATTAATCTTCATCCATACCTCAGCTTTCACTATTTTTAGCAACACTCATCTAGATGACTGTCCAATGCCACATATTCAAGATATTCTTGAATCCTTACATGATGCGGTTGTTTTTAGCACCCTGGATCTTAAAAGTGGGTACTGGCAAGTGCAGATGACTTCAACCAGTATTCCAAAAACAGCTTTTGTGACTCATGATAATCAATATGAATTTATTCGGTTGCCTTTTGGATTAAAAAATGCTGCTGCATCATTTCAATGCTTAATGGCAAGAGTGTTGAAAGAAATCATTGGAAAATGCTGCTTTGTCTATATTGACGACATCGTAGTATATTCACAGTCATGGAGGCAACATCTCATTCATCTTCGGGAGGTCTTCGCAAAATTGCAGAAAGCTGGATTGACTTTAAATCTGAAGAAATGTAACCTGTTTCAGAAATCTCTTACCTTTCTAGGGCATGTGATCTCAGTGGATGGAATTCAACTTGAACCATCAAAGGTGGAGGCAGTGGTAAATTTTCCTGTACCGCGTAACATCAAGGAGCTCCAGAGGTTTTTGGGATTGGCGGGATGGAATCACCGGTATATTGCTCATTTTGCTGGGCGTGCTGCTGCCCTAAATGGTCTTAAAAGGAAAGGAGCAATTGGGAATGGTCTGATGCATGCCAAAGAGCATTTGAAGATTTCAAGACTGCATTGCAACAAGATCCAGTTTTGAGCGCACCTGATTTTAATAACTCATTCAAGGTCCAGACTGATGCCAAAGAAGGATTAAAAGAGAAAGAAGGAAAAGAACAAGTCATAGCATATGTCTCACGCCTTCTTACTAATGCTGAGAGAAAGTATTCAATATCAGAGAAAGAGTGTTTGGCAGTCGTATGGGCTGTTGGAAAGTGGAGACCCTACTTAGAAGGCAGACATTTTTCAGTAGTGTAAGGCTGGAGAACTTGCAGGCCCCGTCGGTCTGAGCTCTGGCAAACCTGTAATGCTCCACCCAGTGTCCTGTGCAAAGGTCCACCGGCTCCGACAAGACTGGACCCAAATCACCCGATCAACACCTCAAAAGGGACACCTCACCCCGAATGGGCGGCCAGAACCCCGCAGCCAAATTCCAGCGACAAGGCCTGGCTGCGTCAAGACACAGAGGCATCCTACACTCACTAACTCACACCAACACGGGAGATATTACCCCTGACTAACATTAGGGACACATACACCCATGTTTGGTCTCGTTTGAATAGTCACAGTATGACGGGCACGATACTCTCAACCTTAAAGCGGTATGTTTTCACCTAAGAGAAATACAGAATGTAAGAATAAACCCACCAAAGTGGAGGATCTTATCACCTGGTAGAACAAAGGAATTGTCACATTTCTCCTAAAACAATTTGATTGGCTGAGGGTCTGAGAATTGCTAAGATCAACAGTTCTCCAAGACATACACACAAGATCAGAGCAGGCCCTAAAATAATCAATCACAACCTTTGATACAGCCTGTCACCTGGTTTGGAATACTTAAGGAAGAGCTCCAGAGTAGCACGGGGAGTCACTCTGTAATCAGAGCTCCCACATAGTGCTGTATGAATCTTCATCTGTAATCAGATATTTTCTGCAGTTACTCTGTGTCACTCAGCTAAGGTATGTAATTGTTGTATACTTTTAATTGGATTATATAGTTTATAAATTGTGGCCACATGTTAGAATTACTATTATGTTATATTTGGTTAAATTGATGTGATGTATATTAATTGCGAATAAACTGTGTTTTGATTACTTCTTGGCTGTCTGACTTTGCTGAACCTCTGCATGCTCCTCAGAGACTGGGGTTATTCTAACACTCTCTTGCAGCCTCTGACTCGACCCTGTTTTTCCGAGACCCGATGCGGCTGCCCAAGTTGAGCTACGGTGAATACCGGCTCAGCCTCTGAGGCGCGCACACGCTGAGTTACGGTAAAAGACCGGCTCAGCCTCTGAGGCATGCACATGCTGAGTTATGGCACAAAGTCCGGCCCAGCCTCTGAGGTGCAAACATGCAAAGTTACGGTAAAAGACCGACTCAGCCTCTGAGGCGCGCACACGCTGAGTTACAGCAAAATCCGGCCCAGCCTCTGAGGCGTGCACACGCTGAGTTACAGCAAAATCCGGCCCAGCCTCTGAGGCGTGCACACGCTGAGTTACGGCAAACATCGGCTTAACCTCTGTGGCCCTCACTAGCTCAGATTCGGCAAATGTCAGCTGAGCCTCTGAGGCGTTCAAGCCTTCAGCTGTCCAATTGGATTCTGCCATTGGGCCAGTGGACGGTTCCCCTAAAGCAGTAACAGATCATGCTGCTTTGACCTGGGTTTTTAATCAACCAAAGCCTTCTTTAAGTCTGGCACATTGGACTATCCAGTTGCAAGAGTTTGATTTTACAGTGGAACATCGTAAAGGGCGCTGCAATGTAGTCTCAGATATGTTATCTAGAGGTTTCATTACTAACTTAGATGAGCATAAGCTGGCAGTGTGTCAGGATGTGTCTGCTGTTAGTGATCTTCCAGTAGACTGGGATGAGATTGGTACTGCTCAACTGAAAGATTCTGCGATTCAATCCCTATGGCAGGAGGCACAATCATCTCCTGAAACTAGACATCGTATTCAGTACATTATCCAAAATGGTTACCTCTTCAGATCGGTACCTAACCAACAAAAAGGACAGACTCTTCAAGGGGGCAGCGTGTGGCTCAGTGGGCGCCGCTACAGGTGGCTGCCCTTCACAGACAACTTGCTTTACAAAGAGCAAGTTGAGGGAGGCGTAAAAAGAATTTCCCCACGGGGATTAATAAAGTGTAAATTATTATTATTATTATTCAAGTAGTTGTTCCAACCTCTGTAAGAGAGAAGTTTCTTCACTATGGCCATCATAACCCCCTCAGTGGACATTTTGGGAGGATGAAGACCTTGCTCAGACTCCTCAGTTACGCTCACTGGCCAGATATACGCAAAGACGTATGGAAGTATTGCACTATGCACTACCTGTCAACAGTACAAACCCCGAATCACAAAGCTTTCTGGGCATCTTCAGTCAACTCCTGTAGTCGAACCTGGTTACCTGCTTGGCATAGGGGTCTTTTCCAACCAGTTCCAGACTAAATTAACACCTTTTAGTTATTGTGGATTATTGTAGCAACTACTACCACTTTGGACTGTGCTATTCATCTCAGTTGCATGGCTATCCATCTCAACACCAGTTTTCTTAAGTTATTGTTAATTCCTTATTTATCTGTACATTTGCTGGGGTCATATGCTTACCTTGTAACAATAGTAAATATTCTTTGCTATGTGAACTAATGGTGTATTTCTCTTTACGCCACCCTGAAATGTCCCTCCCTTTGTATAGTATGTAATAGGTTGGTTCTGAGGCAGGAATCAGCAGTGTTACACTGGAACACGCCCTTCTTGCTGAAAAGTGTGAAACAACCAACTATTTTTGTACACAAAAAACTCATGAAGTGAGATCAGTTGGTCTGAAGTTCTGAAGGGAGCTGGAGCCCTTTCTATGAAACAGTGTGGATCAGGGCTGGAGCAGACGGGAGTGGGACGGGTCAGGAGGCGCAGGAAGCGGGAGCAGGGAGAGTCGGGCAGATCGGAGCTGAAACACAGACAAAGGAGAAAGTCGCTCGGACATTGCATGCTACAATACCTCGCACGGAATGACGGCCGTGTGGGGTTTTAAATAATGAAGGTGGGCGTGGCGTAGCGAAGGGGGGAATGGCTTTGATCGCTCGCAGCCGCTGGTGTGACAATTACTGCTTATCCTGTACAGGGGGGGGGGGAGCCTGGAGCCTGTCCCAGGGGGCACAGGGCGGGGGGCACGATGGATAGGATACTAGTTTATAGCAGAGCACACACTCACACACACAATCACACACTAAGGACAGGGGACACGATGGATAGGATTCTAGTTTATAGCAGAGCACACACTCATACACACACAATCACACACTAAGGACAGGGGACACGATGGATAGGATACTAGTTTATAGCAGAGCACACACTCATACACACACAATCACACACTAAGGACAGGGGACACGATGCATAGGATACTAGTTTATAGCAGAGCACACACTCACACACACAATCACACACCAAGGACAGGGGACACGATGGATAGGATTCTAGTTTATAGCAGAGCACACACTCATACACACACAATCACACACTAAGGACAGGGGACACGATGGATAGGATACTAGTTTATAGCAGAGCACACACTCACACACACAATCACACACTAAGGACAGGGGACACGATGGATAGGATACTAGTTTATAGCAGAGCACACACTCACACACACAATCACACACTAAGGACAGGGGACACGATGGATAGGATACTAGTTTATAGCAGAGCACACACTCACACACACAATCACACACTAAGGACAGGGGACACGATGGATAGGATACTAGTTTATAGCAGAGCACACACTCACACACACAATCACACACTAAGGACAGGGGACACGATGGATAGGATACTAGTTTATAGCAGAGCACACACTCACACACACAATCACACACTAAGGACAGCTTAGATATCCCAATCAGCTGACCACATGTTTTCAGTCCCTGATGGACAAGGAGATAACCCACATTGGGAGAACATGCAAAGTTCACACACAGAGTAGGTGGGACAGGAAACAAGCCCAGAGCCAGAGGTTACACTCTGAGACCCCACACCTCCCCACAATCACAGATAAAAGAAAATGATTCCTTGTTGTTCCACAAATAAATAGACAGTTGGTGGTAAAGCATTCTGCTACAGGGCCCCTATATTAAGGAATGGTTTGCCAGGCTATATTCAGGATGAAAAATCAGTCTGTCTTTAAATCTTCAGTTTACCTTACCCACAACTTAACATTTAACGCACCATAACTATGGCTGCTGATGCTGCTGTACATGCCATTTTTATCTACTATGCTTGTCCACTAATGTGTCAACGTATGTTCTGACCACTCATGCTCTCTGTCTTCTTTCCCACATGTCCGGATGGTGCCTGAGATGGGAAACATCTGAGCTGGAGTCCTGGTTCAGTCCCATAACATTGTGGATGTGACCGATGAAATGTAACATCATAGGTGCAGATTTCAATCAGTCCAGCGCGGAGAATCAACTGATTTGATGGACTTTGGCATGACTTGGTTATAGTCTATGCCTTGTCACTTTTGTTCCTATAATGTTAGCATGCCTTTGGGAGTTGGGCAGCCAGTTGATCTTGGACCCCCACTCCCTACTTGAGAGTTTTTGGTTCCTCTCCTCCACCCGAGCATGTGAGCGGAACGGAGTGGAACGTGAGTGAGGAGCGGAGCGGGCGGAATTTGGTCAGAGTGCGGAGCGGTTTTTTAATTAAAGTTGGAGCGGTCGCTCTGTCTCGCTCCAATTTCGCTCCGATACCACTCACACTATGACTCTGAGGCGTGCCCAAATCTACCCAGAATTCATCTGTACAATTATCAAGACTGTTACACAAATTGGCCGAGATGGAATTCGCAAAGTATTTCACAAAGGAAACTGATAGATCATACAAGTGTACTATTCTTATCAAACATATAGATGACAAGAATGTAGAGCAAGAACAACAATGTGGTGAAACTGTTTCAGTGAGTAAAGATTCATTTTGGAATCTAAAAAGACCTTTCTCGGAAACATGAGAGTGTGCTACGCGAACACGCAGAGGCCAGAGCAAAACGTGAGCAAGTTTTATATGGTTGTAGCATATCAAGTCTATAAAGTAAATAAAAGTATAAAAGCCTATAAAGTAAATACTGGTAATCAAATAAATTAGTTTTGTCATTCAAAGTAGGTCTAATACGTTTTTTTTAAAATTCACGTAAAGCTGTCAGTGAAATTTTATTTTATAGAGACACAGCAGCATCAACAGAAAAAAAATTGAGGAATTTAAAACGTGGATGCTTAGCCTGTATATTCTTTATTAAGCCCACTGATTGCTTAAGCCTATTTTTGTGTGGAATGCCATTGCCAAACCTGTCCGTTGTATAAGGTTTCGGTTTAAGATTATTTGTCCCTCTTTTAAATTGGAGCGAGCGTGGAGCGATTTGACAGGAGCGGGAGGAAATTTTAGTGGAGCGAGGAGCGGTGTTGAGCGGAGCGGCTTTAGTGCGAATTAGACCGGAGGAGCGGGCGGAGCCAACAGCCTCGTGAGCGAGGAGCGGAAATTCTCACCGCTCCACTCCGCTCACATGCTCTGTCCTCTACTGTCATCTGGCTTTATTTATTTCCTTGTCTCTCCATTTCCCTGTTGTTGCACTGCTCTCTCATTATGATGTTGCACTGTATCATAACACACTCATGTAATGCGCCTTGGGGCGACTCTGTTGTGAAAGGCACTATATAAAAATAAATTGAACTTAATTGAATTGAATACTTTTAGGAACTATTTAAAGTAACATTTACTACAGAGTCATGCATGGTATGAGCATCATTTTCAAGAACTGTTTTGGAATTCATGCTCACCTTAAGAATGTTACCTTACAGGATTTATCTGTTTCCCCATCCTTTACATAAGCAGACACGATCTCTGTGCCGTCAAGCAGACATACTCACATTCACACAGACATACGGTATTTGACTAAAAGTAATGGGACACCTGGCCATGATACCTACAGGAAATTTTATGACATCCCATTCTAAATCCATAGGCATCAGTATAGAGTTCATCCACCCTTTGCAACTGTAACAGCTGCCATTCTTCTGGGAAGACTTTTCACAAGATTCTGGCGAGTGTCTGTGGGAATTTTTGCCCATTCCTCCAGAAGAGCATTTGTGAGGTCAGGCACTGATGTTGGACGTGAAGTCCTGCCTCACTGTCTCAATTCTAGTTCATCCCAAAGGTGTTTGATGGGGCTGAGGCTCGGGCTCTGTGTGGACCAGTCAAGTTCTTCCACACCAGACTCCCCAAACCATGTGTTTATGGACCTTGCTTATTTTCCCATCTGTAGAAACAAATGGGAGAAACACAGAGGAAATTTCAGCAGAGAATTCAGATGAGACACAAGGAGTTGTGTTTGTGTTTAGTTTCTTCTGCTAGTGGAGCTTCTCTTTCTCTCTACCGCTGCCTCCTGGCCTTTCACATTTACATGAGCTGTTTATGTCAGGAGCCTTTCAATCTATTTGCAGTGGAACTACTGGGGTTTAATATTATTTTGCTCATCATGTTGGTCTCTGAAGTAGTCATGTTGATAATATGACCATATGAATATGAATAGGTAAACATACAGTTGTGAGAGTGACTCAAGTATTTGTTTCCACAAAGTTTGCTGCTCCAGTGGATGTAGATATTTTTGTCAGATGTTCCTGTGGTATACTGAAGTGTAATTACAAGCATTTCACAAGTGTCAAAGGCTTTTATTGACAATTACATTAAGAGCCAAGAGCCAATATTTGCAGTGTTGGCCCTTCTTTTTCAAGACCTCTACAATTCACCCTGACATGCTGTCAATCAACTTCTGGGCCAAATTCTGACTGATGGCTGCCCACTCTTGCATAATCAATGATTGGTTTTTGTTTGTCCACCCGCCTCTTGAGGATTGACTATAAGTTCTCAATGGGATTAAGGTCTGGGGAGTTTCCTGGCCATGGACCCAAAATGTTGACGTTTTGTTCCCCGAGCCACTTAGTTATCACTTTTGCCTTATGGCACGGTGCTCCATCATGCTGGAAGACGCATTGTTCGTCACCAACTTGTTCTTGGATAGTTGGGAGAAGTTGCTCTCAGAGGATGTTTTGGTACCATTCTTTATTTATGGCTGTGTTCTTAGGCAAAATTGTGAGTGAGCCCACTCCCTTGGCTGAGAAACAGCCCCACACATGAATAGTCTGAAAAGCCCCGCTCCGTCCGATCCTGATGTGTGCCACGCCCCCTCGTTAACCGCATGTGGATTCCCCGTGTTTGCCAGCTGTTCCTGATTGTTGTCATTAGTCCATTGTATTTAATCCGCGTTTCCGTTTGTTTCCCCAGTCCGGTCATTGACGTTATGTGCTGTATACTGTCGTGTTTCCCCGGTCCTGCTGCCCTTTAATAAATCCCCGTTCTACCCTGCTTCCTGGCTCCTGCTCTCCTGCTTCCCTGCTCGCCCGCTCCGTGGCGTAACACTCAGGATGCTTTACTGTTGGCATGACACGGGACTGATGGTAGCGCTCACCTTTTCTTCTACAGATTTCATTTCCAGGTGCCCCAAACAATTCGGAAAGGGAATTCATCAGAGAAAATGACTTTACCCCAGTCCTCAGCAGTCCAAACCTGGTGGTTTCTTTGCTGCCCTTCATGACACCAGGCCATCCTCCAAAAGTCTTCGCCTCACTGTGCATGCAGACGCACTCACACCTGCCTGCTGCCATTCCTGAGCAAGCTCTGCACTGGTGGTGCCCCGATGCCACAGCTGAATCAAATTTAGGAGACTGTCCTGGCACTTGCTGGACTTTCTTGGACGCCCTGAAGCGTTCTTCAAAACAATTAAACCTCTCTCCTCGAAGTTCTTGATGTCCCGATAAATAGTTAATTGTGGTGCAATCTTACTAGCAGCAACATCCTTGCCTGTGAAGCCCTTTTTGTGCAAAGCAGTGATGACTGCATGTGTTTCCTTGCAGGAAACCATGGTTAACAGAGGAAGAACAATGATGTCAAGCACCACCCTCCTTTTAAAGCATCCACTCTGCTATTCTAACTCAGAGTGATCTTCAGCCTTGTCCTCGTCAACACTCTCACCTCTGTTATCAAGAGAATCACTGAAATTATGTCAGCAGGTCCTTTTGTGGCAGGGCTGAAAAGCAGTGGATTAAGTGTTTTGTTGGGGTTAAGTTCATTTTCATGGCAAAGAGGGACTTTGCAATTAATTGCAATTCATCTGATCACTCTTCATAACATTCTGGAGTATATGCAAATTGGCATTATAAAAATTGAGACAGCATACTTTGTGAAAATGAATATTTGTGTCATTCTCAAAACTTTTGGCCATGGCTGTATAATGAACAGGAAAACAATATATGGCTTTTGACATAAACTAATTCCTCTAAAGTCTGTTTTCCATTCATTGTAACAAAGGCTATTATATAGGATAGAAATCTTCATTGAAAATTAAAATCGAACTCAACTGTACATTTCAAAGCCTTAAATTTTTTTTTAAAGTGCACACTGTTTAATGTAAGGAGTGAATGACACCGAAACATTCTCCTCCATCAGATTCCTATGAGCTCCTCCTAGACCCCAACACAGCAAACAGAGACCTCCATCTGTCTGAGGGGAACGGGTGTGACCAACAGGGGCCAGGTTTGACCAAGTGCTGTGTACAGATGGTCTGAGTCCAGGGGATCAGTGCACAGATCAAGCCAAGGTGTGTCTTCCAGCACTAGGAACACCCTGGATGGGACGTCAGTCCATCACAGAGCAGCCACTCACACATCATCACACACTGTGGACACCAGTTCACCTGGAGGACACCCACATAGACACAGGCAGAACATGCATAGCACGACAAATGTAGATATGTAGATAAGATCTTCAGTTAAACTGAGTGATACAAATCAATAACTAAGTATTATCAGATATAAAAAAATGCAACAAACAAACAGATCTCATTAAATTTGGTGTATTTACTATTTCTTATGAAAGGTGGAAAAATAAATATAATTTAAAAATATAAGTATACAGATTTATATTTTTGAGTCATTGACAGGTAGAAATAAAACTAAAAATCAATATATTTCTGCTCAGTTTTTATGTTAGATGTTAGGATCCTGTGCAATGACCCCCAAGATTGTTGATCGTCTGAAAGTCTCACTGAGAGCAAGATGGGACAGACAAAAGACAATTTCCCCACGGGGAGGAATATTCTATTCTATTCTATTCTATTCTATTCTATTTTGTTCTATTCTATTCTACCACAAATGAAGTACGAATCAGCATATAAAGGTTAATATGCCCGGTAATTTCTTGTCACATTGGCGCAAATGCACATGAACTACGTACGTATTTGTACTGTTACATTAATCGATTGCCGCACGTATTGCTTTTAAAGGTGAATGTGTTATTGCATACCAGTTATACCCATCCCAGGTTATTTCTGTTGTAGTAAATGAGGTTAGAATAACAGGCTGAACGTGCCCCATAAAGGGCTTGATTGTATTGTTGCAGGCTGTCAGACCAGCCAACTTGAAGACTTCTAAGCCCGTGAGCAGAAACCCCATGAGTAATAATCAAGTCTAGTGTATGATTGTGAACAGGTGTTGGTCATGTTACATGTTGCTGACATTCAACAGAGTCCAGGAGGGACAGGAAACTTTTGCTGAAGGCATCAGTCTCTTTGTTCACATGTATATTGAAGTTTCTAAGTATTATAATATTCTCTAAGTTAATAACTAAGTCGGATAGAAGTTCCCGTAATTCTGACAGAAACAAAGCGTATGATCCCGGTGTTCTGTATACTATAAGAAAATAGATGGGCGGGTCGGACACCATGTGAATTAGCATCGTTTCAGATGTTACATGGAGTTAAAATAGCTGCCAGGTTGCAGAATTAATGGGACTGATATTAAATTATCCATACAGGAGTTGTCAGTGGAACTTTTAGATCTAAGTCTTGGTCTAATAATACTTGCAATATTCTTTCTATGCTCACTCAATTCTGTTTCTAAATAGTTGCTAGATTTAGGGGATGTCATGTGATAGTAAATCAGTAACATTCCCAGCCTAGATGACTAAGCATCATAGGGTATATGCTTACGTATAAGGTATGCTTATGTTTAAGGTATGCTTATTTAAAAGGTATGCTTATTTAAAAGGTATGCTTACGTACAAGGTATGCTTACGTATAAGGTATACTTATGTATAAGGTATTCTTACTTCTCAAAGGAATTTATACAGCCAAGAGAAATATCCTTCGGCAAAATCCATTTCCGTATCATTAACCTGTCTGGGCACAGAAATTCATTCTCAATAGAACTGCTGTCTTCTACCTTTCTATCTAATTTCTATCCACAAAATCAAATATTAGCATTATAACTGGTTTGTGGAAAAACAATGTCAGTATCAGTTATACTCATAAAAGTTAAATAAATGTGTATAGTTTGTATAATGTACTATTTTATTCATAAACTCCAAATCTAGCGTTTGCCCAGTCTGCTCTTCTCAGTCTGGTCTCAGTCTAAAACCACACCTACTGCAGCCTGAGAAGCAGGAAGTTCCTCCCACTTTCACACACAGATGACTGTGAGTGAAAACAAAACGGAATCCTATCAGTGTTCATGGTAAAATGGCAGAAGCCAGTGTCTTACTGGATCAGAACCAGTTCAGCTGTCCAATCTGCCTAGATCTACTGCAAGATCCAGTGACTATTCCCTGTAGACACAGTTACTGTATGAGCTGCATTAAGAGCTGCTGGGATCAGGAGGATCATCTTGAAGTTTACAGCTGCCCCCAGTGCAGACAGACCTTCACACCCAGACCTGTTCTGGGCAGAAACACCATCCTGGCTGAAGTGGTGGAGAACCTGAAGCAGACTGGACTACAAGCAGCTACTCCTGCTGACCATTATGCTGGACCTGGAGATGTGGAGTGTGATTTCTGTACTGGGAGAAAACACAAAGCTGTCAAGTCCTGCCTGGTGTGTCTGGCCTCTTACTGTGAAACTCACCTCCAGCCTCACTATGAGTCTCCAGTTTTTAAGAAGCACAAGCTGACTGATGCCACTGGACTTCGGCAGGACAAGATCTGTTCCCACCATGACAGACCGCTGGAGGTCTACTGCCGTACCGACCAGCAGTGTGTCTGTCTGCTGTGTATGATGGATAAACACAGAGGTCATGATACAGTCTCAGTTGCTGCACAAAAGGCAGAGATACGGGTCAGGCTGGAAACTTTTATAAATTATTTATGAATCATATTTTAAGTAAACGTAAAAAATAAAGTATGATGTTTTTCGGAGTGAAATATTTGATGTGTCTGTGTGCATGTGAGAATGTCTTCTTCGAATGCACAGAGATCACACCTGCTTAGGTAAAAGGTGTTTAAACAGGTAAATCCTTTATGTTAACTTGATGTTCTACCAACATGGGTTTTCTCCTCCTTCTTTGGAGATTGAGCTTTATGTTCCGATGTACTTGCTAACATGATATATAAAGCATTCCTGTCAAATGCTTCTGGGTCTGGTTCCCACTCCTGGTTCTGCATGTACAGCTTGCATGTTCTCCCCGTGTTCCTGTGGGTTTCCTCAGGTTTCCTCCTGCTGTCCAAGATCATGCAGTTTGGTGAATTAGTGTCTCTAAATTGTCCTCAGCCTGTGAGTGAGTGTTTGCCCTGTGATGGACTGGCTTCCCATTCAGGGTGTCCCTGTGTTTCCTGTAATACACTGTCACCCTGTTTAAGAGATTATTGGATTTTGTTGGATATTTTTCTAGTATTTTATCTTTCTCTTCCTGGACTTTGCTAAAGCTGGTCCTCTTACTTTAGATGTGTATTTGACATTTCAACTTAGCAGTGCTTAATGAATATGTAGAATAAATCTACATAGTTACATCCTGAAAAAAATTCTGGTGGCAAATTAATAATTACTCTGTGTTATGTTCTGGCAGCGGACAAAACCAGACGAGACTGTTGTCGGAGTGAATCCGTTTTAATCTGGGAAAAACCACGAACTTTTCCGTCACTTCCGTAAAACATAAAAAGGATCTGAACACGGCATTGTCGTAGCAATGCCCGACATAACATTTCCCCCCCCCACACACAAGCCTAAGTGTGATACTCAGTCACAAAGTCATGTAGGCGTACAGGTCGGCGATGGGAACGGACTGGGCGGGGCGCAGATGCATGGCTAGCCTCCAGGTCTGGCTCCCTGTTTCCCAACTGGACTGGAGGGACCGGGGTGTCAAACTGCCGAGGAGCTGGGGAGGCTGAGGTGTCAGCCCGTGAGGCCGGTTGGGCTGCACACAACCCTGGCCCAGGGGGGGCCCGTACCTTGTGCAGGCGGCTAGCGTGCCAGCGCGTGCCATCCATGAGCTTGAACGTGGCTGGACCGAGCTGTCGGCTGACCTGGACAGGATCTGACCAGAACAACTGTAGTTTATTGTCACGGTGGGGCCGTAGGACCCTGACCCAGTCATAAGCGGCAACAGCAGGGGGCCTAGCTCGTCGTGTTCGGTTGAACCGGTCCTTCATCTGGCTCTGGCGTGCAGTGACTGTGGCGTGAACTGGGTGAGCTGGAGCATGAGCCAGAGCAGGGCGAAGCCTATCCAAAGGTAGCTGAAGCTCCCGTCCCAACATCAGGGACGCTGGGGAGACTCCGGTGGTGGTGTGTGGGGTGGCACGATAGTGTAGCAGTGTCTGGAGGAGGCTGGTATTGAATGTGCACCCTTGAGCGAGGTGTGCCCTGATTCCATTCTTTAGAAACTGGTTCAGTCGTTCGACCCCCTCATTGGCAGCTGGGTTGTAAAAAGCTGTGCGGATATGGCGAATCCCTTTCCCCCCCAGGTAGGAGGACAATTCGTGCGAGACCATCTGAGGCCCATTATCGTTAGTGATTTTCGCAGGCAGCCCCCATCGTGAGAACAGGTAGTCTAAAATATCAATTAACACCTTGGTTGTGACAGAGCCCACAGGTGTCACCTCCGGCCACTTTGAGTGGAGGTCGTAGATCACGACAAGAAACCGCTGGTGGTGTGGTACCCCACGCAGCTCGCCGCAGATGTCGAGTTGGAGGTGCTCCCAGGGTCTGGACGGCCAGGCCAGGGGCTGCATGGGCGGGGGCGAGGCTGGAGTCCGGGTCTTCCCACTGAGAAGACAGGCAGTGCAATCCTTGACCAGGGTTTCGATGTCCCTGTCGATCCCTGGCCACCACACAAGGTCCCGGCATCGTTGTTTGAGCCTGACTATGCCCAAGTGGCCCTCGTGTGCCATAGTGAGGACACGCTCACGGAGAACACTCGGGACCACAGTGCAGAGCCCTCTGGCGACACACGTGCCGTTCCAGCATGCCAGCTCCTCACGGATCCTGAAGTAGGGGAACAGCTCATCTGACACCTCTGTGGGCCAGCCTTGTTTGACAAACAATGAAACAGAGGAGAGGACAGGGTCAGCTGCGGAGGCATCCCGGAGCTCCGTCAGTGACACTGTCTCCTGAAGGGGAGTGTGGAGAAGTTGGACGAGGTCATGCTCTTCTTGGTCTTGCGCAGGGGCTGAGACCTGGGGTGAGGGTGGCTTGGGAAGTGAACGAGATAGCAGGTCAGCCACTACGTTGTCCCGGCCTGGTGTAAATTGCAGGTGATAGTTGTACTGTTGTAAGCGGTCGGCCCAGCGATGAAGGCGGAGTGGTTTATGGCCAGTGCCTGATGCACCCAGAAGGGTGGTGAGTGCTTGGTGGTCCGTCCTCAATGTAAATTTACGTCCATAGAGGTATATGTGCCAGCGTTCACAGGCCCAGAGGCATCCCAAGGCCTCTCGCTCCCCTACAGAATACTTCTGTTCCGTTGGACTTAGCGCTCGGGAAGCAAAAGCAATTGGTCTTTCCACTCCCCCCTGGAGCTGGGACATCACGGCACCGACGGCAAAGATGGAGGCGTCACAGGTGACGAAGGTAGGGCTGGCTGAGTCAAAGTGTGCCAAGACAGGTGGCGAGGTGAGCTGCGACTTCAGGCGGTGCACTGCGTCAGAGCAGGCGGGCGTCCAGATCCAGGGCTCATTAGTTCTCAACAGTTTGCGTAGTGGCGCTGTGGTGTCAGAATACTGCGGTAGGAATCTGAGGTAATATGCCGTCATGCCCAAGAAGGAGGCAACCTGGGCAGGCGAAGTGGGCTCCGGGACCCGAAGGATGGCTTCCGTGTTGGAGTGGAGTGGGCGTATGCCCTCAGCAGAGAGGTGGAACCCCACATACTCAATGGCTGAGGCCCCAAAAACACACTTTTCCCCATTTAGCGTGAGGTGATGCTCAGCTAATGCGGCAAAGACGCTGTGGAGGCGTTTGTCATGGATTGAGGTGGTGGCGCCATGGACAACAATGTCGTCTAAGTAGACGGCCACGCCTGGGATCCCAGCCAAGATGGAGCCCATAATCTTCTGGAAACAACTTGGAGCCGAACTCAAGCCAAAAGCCATGCGCTTGTAGCGGAAGACCCCTTTATGGGAAACGAAGGTGGTGAGGTTGCGGCTGTCAGGGTGTAGGGGCACCTGGAGGTAGCCCTGGCGGAGGTCCAGTTTAGAAAAAACGGTGGACCCATGAAACTGGGCGGTGAGCTCCTCTGTGGTTGGCAATGGGTATCTGTCCGGTATTATGGCTTTGTTGACTGCTCTGAGGTCTACGCAGATGCGTAACCCCCCAGTCTTCTTCCTAGCCATAACCAAATTGGAAATCCAAGGGGAAGCGTTCACCTGCTCAATTATGCCATCATCAAGCATGCGCTGTAACTCAGCAGAGATGTCGTCACGCAGGGCCAGAGGAGAGCGACGGAGAGGCTGCATAATAGGCGTTACTGTTGGGTCCACCAGGGGTTGGTGGGTGAAGGCGGTAAGGCAGCCCAGCCCACTGAATAGAGAAGGCCACTGTTGCAGCCGGGGGTTAGTGACCGCATGGATCTCTGAACCCGTCATGTCTAACAGGGTGAAACCTAGACCGTTGAAGAGGTCAAGGCCAAGGAGATTGGCCCCGTGGCGTGACACGTGGAATGTGAATGTCGGCAGGGTTTTGTCTCCATACCTCACAGGCAGCTGAAGAGAGCCCAGAATATCAATTTCAGCATTACCATAGCCGCGCAGGGTCGTGGAGGCTGGTTGTAATGGCCTGTGGGAGAAGAAGCGTTTCCAAGTTGCAAAATTCAGCAGTGAAACTGTTGCTCCTGTGTCGAGGAGGAGGGGTAAGGTGATGTCGTCTACTGTTAATGAACATGTTTTGAGTGACGCTCGTCCTGAGTGGACATTATGAATTACCGTTGCAGGAGTAGGTGCAGCTGGACGTTGCCGGGCTCTGGCTGGGGCAGACCTACAGACTTTACGGAAGTGGTTAAGCTTCCCACAGTTTGAGCAAAGTTTCCCACGGGCAGGACAGAGTTGTGCTCGTGAATTGTGTGTGGGAGAGCCACAGTTCCCACATGGTTGCTGTAAGCGATTATAAGGTTGTGAGGCTACTTGGACACTATCTGAGCTGCTAACAGCACTGGCGGGGGAAGTCACTGAATGAGACTGGGTTGTATCCGGTGGCTGATCACTCGGCAACAGCGATGTAGGAGAAGACAGATTGGCTGCGCATTCCAATGCAGACTCGACCTGCAGCGCTATCCTGAGAGCCTGAGCTAGTGTCAGGTCGTCATTTTCAAGCAACAGCTTGTCCCTAATCTGATCACAGTTCGTGTGTAAAATGAGTTGGTCCCGAACCATTTCATCTTGTAGCGCTCCGAATTTGCATACGCTCGCTAAGCCTCGTAAATTGGCCACGTATTGAGAAACCGACTCCCCCGCTCGTTGGTGTCGGCGCCTGAATAAAACACGACGGAGGAGAGCGCTCTGCGGGGCAGCGAAATGGTCCCCCAGTAGTGTCACCGCCTCGTTATACCTGGTAGTTGTAGCAAAAGTTCCGAACACGCGCTGTCCCTCTGCCCCGGGGCAGTGCAGCAGCAGTGCGCGCTTCCTCCCGTCTGACACGCCGTCCAAGCCGGCAGCAAGGAGGTACGTTTCAAACGAGGATATCCAGCGATTCCACGGCACAGGCGGTTCACCAGGTAAAGCAAGAAAGGGGAAGGGTGGGGGCAGCGAACAGTCAGCCATCCTCGTCGCCAATGTTATGTTCTGGCAGCGGACAAAACCAGACGAGACTGTTGTCGGAGTGAATCCGTTTTAATCTGGGAAAAACCACGAACTTTTCCGTCACTTCCGTAAAACATAAAAAGGATCTGACCACGGCATTGTCGTAGCAATGCCCGACATAACACTCTGTACCAAGTATGCAGAGTTTTCCCAAACTTCTCTTCTGAATCTGGCCTGACACCACTGGAAACACTCAAAATGCATCATCGTGGGACAAGACAGGACATTACTAGAACCTGGGAGCAAATAGAAGCAGGGTGAAGGACTGTAGGGAGAACAGACTGGACAGACAAGAGAGAGACATGGCAGACATGTGGAGGGGGCATAAGGAAGGGACAATGACACAGGTGTGGAACACAAGGGAAATGGACCAGGGCAAGACTACAAGACAGGGTGAAGACCCAGGGGAAACCAAGACAAGACAGGGTAGGAGGGCAAACACTTAGGCAGGAGAGGGGGAGAGATCAAACTGGGGGTCTGGGGAACCGCAGGATGTTGGGTGTTAGTTCCTCAACGCGGATCCACCTAGCCGTCGGCGGGCCAGTGGGACCACCAGTGCCGAAGGAACCACAGGGCTAGGGTCGGATGGTGCTTAGGGGCCTCCTGGGCCAGAACAGAGACCAGAGCAGAAGATGGGACAGGAAGTGCCGACAGGGCATGAGCCGGATGTGGCACAGCTGGCATGGATGCTGTGTCCCCGCCTTCCTTTTCAGGAGACAGAGACTTGGCTTGCCCGCTTTGTGGACTCTCCTCAATGCCGGCAACCCTTCTTGAACCTGGTACTGGTGTGTCATGAGGTCTGAGCTGGGGCCCACGGAGTGGAACTCAAGGCAATGCTGAAAGGGTCCCACTCAAGTTCCTCCAGGGGAACATCCTTCTCTTAACCTGACTCTTCCGGGCTGTGAGTGGCAAACAAAGCTGTCTGCTGCTGGCGTGTCAGGAACAGGGCCCTCACTGGAGTCCACCACGCCTTGGCCGGGCTCCCTCCCAGAGCCATCGTCATGGTGGCTGGTGGCCGTGTCATCAGCATCTTCTGCTGGCCACCAGCCACCAGCCAGCAAGGCACAGCAGGGTCCTCACACTGCAAAGATCTTGTCTAGGCCGGGGGCTAGCGACACAGCGAAGAGTTCATCTGGGCTGGGCGTTAGAGGAGCATCGGAGATCTCACCTCCTCCAGGTTGTGGCCCAGTGGCCTTTCTAAGCACTTATCTGCGTCAGGGTCATAGGGACCAGGAGCCTTTCATAGACAGCATAGGGCACAAGGCTGGGGTCCACCCTGGACAGGAGGATTAGAATATAGAGTCAGTTAATGAAACAAACTTGTTTTGTTATTTTTTGCTACATGTAGAAACAAATGGAGGAAACACAGAGGGAATTTCAGCAGAGAATTCAGATGAGAGAGAAGGAGCTGCAGGAGCTGAGAGAGGCTGTGGCCTCAATCACAGTGAGTATGAACCTGAAGAGAAGATAACAACTGGTCTGTAATCATCTTGAGTCTTTTCTCAGGTTCAAGAGATTGCAGATATATAGACTTCTGGGAATTAATCATTGATGTCACTGTGGGTTACTCTCGGTCAGAGGATTTGTGGAACAAAGGTGTCAGATACACTTGGGGTTACAGAGGTTAGCTTATTTATTTGTACACTATGCAATACTACAATACTATTTAAGGTCCATTTGAGCAAAGGCATCTATTCCTACAACCGTGTAATGCAAATAAACACAAATAAGTCATCAATAAAACTAAGACCCAATGGTGACAATCAACCTGCCCCATACAGCCACCAGTCTCTGCCAAATCCCTGCAGCTGACAGTGTTCTGGCTGGGTTTCAGTACCTGAGGCATCCAGCATGGTGACACTCCAAACCCCAGCCCTGTGCTGTTTTTATACCTCCTGTCAGCTCACATCACTATTGTACAATGAGGCTCTCTGGAGTCTCAAAAGGGGCCAATTGTAATTTACTGTCCTCTGCTCCCTGTGTCACCAACAGAGCTCAGCACAGTCAGCAGTGGAGGACAGCGAGAGGATCTTCACTGAGATGATCGGCTCCATTGAGAGAAGACGCTCTGAGGTGATACAGCTGATCAGAGATCAGAAGAAGGCTGCAGTGAGTCAGGCTAAAGGACACATGAAGAGACTGAAGCAAGAGATTTATGAACTGAAGAGGAGACACTCTGAGCTGGAGCAGCTTTCACACACAGAGGATCACATCCATTTCCTCCAGGTAACAGAACATCTATTTTGGCAATAAGAAAACCAGAGTATGCAAATCAATGTATGTTCTCATTTGTATTTCAACCAGTCTGTTATTTTTTAAGCAATTAAATTAGCATTTTTAAACAAAACCCACAAAACCCACACATTACTTCTCACAAATAGGGTTTAACTTGAGAGAGCAGATCTCACGTTCGCCCCATACTGCCATCCCGAGGTAACTGCGGGTTTCCAATCAGTTGCAGAATCTGAGAGACAGTGTTTCCTCTACTAACATCCCAAGTCTGAGTCCGTTTAGGCTGCACCTGACAGCAGCTGGAACGTAACACTTATACAGACTAAGTGCATGAGCATGAGGGTTTACAGCCTATATGCACAATTCTCAGATCTGTGATATACTTACAGACAGTGACACACATGTTAACAGGAATATTTATCCCTCTGGAAAACAAATATAGATATTTGTGCCGTCAAAAGCATAAAAATGACCTCAGTTTTGTCCTGTTACTGTGATACACACATTTCTGCTCCTTCACAGACACATATACACACATTTTCATTCCTTCAGTAATATACAGATGTCACTAATCCTTCATGCACACGCACATACACACACACATACACATACACACAAACACACACACATATCTTCCATCGGTATGCAGACTGTCCATTGACAGTCACAGGACATACCTCACTCACACACCCACTGGCCTCTTGCAAAATTATATTGGCTACATCAATGCCACATCTTCATAATAATTTTAGTTCCAGACTGTTCACTCATCCTGAACAGATATTTCTATTCATACACACACACACACACACACACACACACACACACCCTGCTCTCCTCCCATGAAGCTCGGTGCTCTGAGTTGAGCGCCCTCTGCTGCCCACATCTGTTTCTGCTCCCATTCCTTTAGTATGGAAGCAATCTGCTTGTGTTGATGTTTCGATTGATATTTCATGCCAAACCTTCACATGGTTTTGTAGCCAATTTCCACACATAAAACTTATGGGTCCTGCAGTGAGTCCTGTATTATAAGGTCTTTTCTAGAGACTGATCAAGAGAGAACAACTCAGGCAGAGAAAGCTGAGCTGCATGGGCTGATATTTGTGCCACTAGAAACTGAATATAAATAGCGTGTATTTGAGTCTGCAGTTGTTGTATTGAGAAACTGAATCTGAATCCAATTAACTTATCTTGAAACTGCATTTATCCTACCTCGCTCTATACTTAAAAATTAATTTCTACCATTTATTTGTCATCTATAGTTTGATTTTTAGTAGGGGAGGGGAAAATCGATTAAAATCAAAAATCGGATTTATTGTGGGAAAAAATTGGAGATTTTATTTTTAGGCCATATTGCCCAGCTCTAACTTGTTTCCCTCTGATATTTAAAGCATTAAATCAGTCTGGGCCAGGACAATGTCACCTTTTCTATATAGTTGGGTACCTGATGTGTACTGAGAAGTTGATATTTGCCTGGCACAGAGAGGTTTAAGGCATTAAAATGGTCCCCCTACAGGCACAATTGCGTCATTGCATTGGGCTGCGAAGCATTTAAGGTGGACCGGAAAATCCAAATAAGGATTTTCCTGGATAAGCCTCGTGCCGATATAAGGTGGAAATCAGTATTGATTTCTAATATGCGAGTGCATCGATACGCGTACCCCTGTATCGATCGAAATGTAAAGTTTCAAGTGGGTTTCAAGTGCTATGCTTCTGGTCTGCTGCATGACTACAGCACTCCCTGTGTACTGATGCATGCTGCGTGGTATTATAGGCAAAGAGTATCTGAGGAAGTGCCTGTGGCCATTTGTGCTTCTGGTGTGAGGGTAACGAGCGCAACAAGTCATGTAACGTGTGATTAAACCTCTCACACTGCCCGTTACCCTCAGGATGATACGGTGTTGTTCTGCTCTTTTCAATATGGTACAGCTGACACAACTGTTTCATGAGGTCACCCTCAAAACTTCTTCCCTGATCGCTATGGAGTCGCTTGGTTACCCCGTAGCGGTAAAACCACCCCTCTGTCAGTAGTCTAGCCACCGTGCTGGCTTTCTGATCACGGGCCGGGTAGGCCTGTGTGAACTTTGAAAACACGTCTGTCACAATTAACACAACATATTCACTCCCATCTGTGGACGTCTCCAACATTGTAAAATCGATGGCCACCACATCAAGGGGTCGATCAGCCATCATATTCCCTGGAAAAGCTAACACCTTCAGGCGGACAGCTTTTGCCACAATACAGCGACTACACTAAGGCATTAAAATTATGTCTTTATTTCAGTCTCCTACTAAGTGTGTGTGTGGGGGGGGTGTCCCCCTGCCTCTTGTTCTGTGATGGACTGGCATCACGTCCAGGGTGTCCCCCTGTCTCGTGCCCTGTGATGGACTGGCATCACGTCCAGGGTGTCCCCCTGCCTCGTGCCCTGTGATGGACTGGCATCCCGTCCAGGGTGTCCCCCTGTCTCGTGCCCTGTGATGGACTGGCATCACGTCCAGGGTGTCCCCCTGCCTCGTGCCCTGTGATGGACTGGCATCACGTCCAGGGTGTCCCCCTGTCTCGTGCCCTGTGATGGACTGGCATCACGTCCAGGGTGTCCCCCTGTCTCGTGCCCTGTGATGGACTGGCATCCCGTCCAGGGTGTCCCCCCTGCCTCGTGCCCTGTGATGGACTGGCATCCCGTCCAGGGTGTCCCCCTGCCTCGTACCCTGTGATGGGCTGGCATCGCGTCCAGGGTGTCCCCCTGCCTCGTGCCCTGTGATGGACTGGCATCCCGTCCAGGGTGTCCCCCTGCCTCGTGCCCTGTGATGGACTGGCATCGCGTCCAGGGTGTCCCCCTGCCTCGTGCCCTGTGATGGACTGGCATCCCGTCCAGGGTGTCCCCCTGCCTCGTGCCCTGTGATGGACTGGCATCGCGTCCAGGGTGTCCCCCTGCCTCTTGTTCTGTGATGGACTGTCCCACAGGGGTTACCACCCCCTAGATTTAAACCAGTGTAATGGAGACAGATCAGTCCCAGTCTTGGCAGTGATTCCCGCTTCATATATATGCGCCTCACTCAGAGGACGGCTCTGTGGAGCCAGGAGGACTGTGCCGATATGCGGGGGGGGGCGAGGCGGTTTGAGGCCAGAGTCGGAGGACTGTTCCACACTATATTTGTGTAAAGAGTTCTAGCTTATGTAACACTAGCAAAGCTGAAACACACTGCAGCAGAAACTTTAGGCTATTTAATGCAACATTATAGAGTAATCAGTGAGCATAAAGCTTCCTGTCTGATTTAATGTAACTAATTCACTTAATTATTTGCACTGGTTGCGTTGCTTTACGTTACATTATTTTAGCAGATCCTCTCCTGGGACCAGGGCTGGAGAAATGGTCCAGGATTCTGCGTTGCTGAGAGAGAAGCCCCTGGGGGCTGCGGTGCAGAGCCAGGGGCCCCTCAGGTCTAAGGCAGAGGAGGGACCTTGTTAGGATTAGAGTAAACGGGGGCAGCGTGTGGCTCAGTGGGCTAAGCCTGTGATTAGTAGGTCACCAGTTTGAGCCTGACCTCAGCATGTCTGTGGGTCCTTGAGCAAGACCCTTAACCCCCAGCTCCCTGGGCACCACTATGGATGGCTGCCCTTTGCGACCAGCTCTTACCTCCAGAGAGTAAGCTGGGGGGGGGTAAAGTGAATTTACCCACAGGGCCAACCATCTTTAGATATTGTTTTAATGTCACCTTTGCACCATCTACAACATTTTTCATATACTGTATTTAAAAATGTTTATACAGTACTGTACTGTATACTGTAATAAACAGAATAGAGGGAATCAGCTCTAATATACATTACTTAGGTTTGCATACTGTAAATACAGGCAATCATTTTTATTTATTCTGAATAAAGAAAAGGTCTAAAGGAAACTCCAACTTGATAATATTGTTTTAATTTCGCCAACATTTTGTGCTATGGGATGTGCACTAAAGTACAAATTTATAGAGGAAATAGTGCCTATAAAAGTATTCACCCATTTGGATGTTTTTCCCTTTTATTGCTGTAACTAATGAAATCATGGTCAATACTGTTTAGCTTTTTTGACAAGAACTGACAAAAAACTCACTAATGTCAAAATGAAAACAGACTTACGGCAAGTAACGTCAATTAATGAATATTATACAATGAAAAATAAGTGATTGCATAAATATTCACCCCCTTCAAGTCAGTATTTAGTAGATGCACCTTTGGCCACAATCACAGAACTGAGTCTGTGTGGACAGGTCTCAATCAGGTCTGCATGTTTAGATACTGGAATTTTACTCCATTCTTCTTTGCAAAACTGCTCAAGCTCTGACAGGTTGCACTGGGATCAGGCGTGAACAGCACTTTTCAAGTCCAGCCACAATTGCTCTGTTGGATTGAGGTCTGGGCTTTGACTCAGTCACTCCAGAACATTGACTTTGTTGTCTTTAAACCATTTCTGTGTAGCTTTCACTGTACATTTTGGGTCATTGTGTTGCTGGAAGAAAGATCTTCTCCCAAGTCGTAGGTCTCTTGCAGACTGAATCAGATTGCCCTCCAGGATTGCTGTATATTTTGCTGCATTTAGTTTACACTCTACCTTTACAAGCCTTTCAGGGCCTGTTGCTGAGTAGCATCCCCATAGCATGATGCTGAAGCCCAGTGCTTCATGGTAGGGATGGTGTCCTTGTGGTGATGTGCAGTATTTGGTGTCTTTTAAACATAGCAACTAGTCTGATAGGGAAAAAGCTCCATTTTGGTCTCACCAGACCACACAACCTTTTTCCAGTTGACTTTGTAGTCCCTCACATGCCTTTGGGTGATCTGTAGTTGAGATTTAATACAAGCTTTCTTCAACGGTGGCTTTGTCTTTGCCACTCTCCATGAATCTTTGATTGATGAAGAAAACTAACTGACTCTCACACAACACCTGCAAGAATAAGGTGATGGTGCTGGACATAAGCCCCCGCTATATATATATGACTGATGTCTGCCCATAGAAACAGAGTTACAATTCCTGGAGGTGTATCCCTGAGCTAGCAATAAATTTTAGCACGTCAGACGATATCGATAATTATCATAATTCAGGTCATTACATCTTTACTTCATAGGCTCCGGACCCCCCAGGACGCTGAATAGGACAAGCCGTTTCAGAAGCTGGATGTGGATGAATAGATGGACGTCATTACTTCATAGGCTCCGGACCCCCCAGGACGCTGAATAGGACAAGCCGTTTCAGAAGCTGGATGTGGATGAATAGTTGGACGTCTTTACTTCATAGGCTCCGGACCCCCCACGACGCTGAATAGGACAAGCCGTTTCAGAAGCTGGATGTGGATGAATAGATGGACGTCATTACTTCATAGGCTCCGGACCCCCCACGACGCTGAATAGGACAAGCCGTTTCAGAAGCTGGATGTGGATGAATAGATGGATGTCATTACTTCATAGGCTCCGGACCCCCCACGACGCTGAATAGGACAAGCCGTTTCAGAAGCTGGATGTGGATGAATAGATAGACGTCTTTACTTCATAGGCTCCGGACCCCCCACGACGCTGAATAGGACAAGCCGTTTCAGAAGCTGGATGTGGATGAATAGATGGACATCTTTACTTCAAGGCTCCATTTTTGCTTAAAATTCCCTTAAACAGACTCAGAATGTGAAAAAGACTTCAAATTGAATGGACTGCAAACTGAAATCTAATTTTAATAACTTTTTTGTCATGGGGCGTATTTAACACATCCCGGTTTCCCAGTCTGTGTTACTAGATTAAAATCTGTTCAACAGAGTGACAAAGGAGACAATGAACTCTGTGTCTGGTCTTCACGAAACATTTTTCTAATTCACCTTTACACTTAATGTCACAATTTTTATCACAATGGTTACTCAAATTCAGAACGATCACACGCTATCTTCAAACATGAACTCTGCCAACATTAGCCTGCTTCTAAAACCTGGTAAAGACCCAACACTAACATCCAGCTACCGCCCAATCTCACTGATAAACGTAGATCTTAAAATAATTTGCAAAGTTCTTGTCAAAAGATTAGAAAAAGTCACGCCATTCCTTATACATCCCGACAAACAGGTTTTATCAAGGGTAGACACGCAGCCAATAATACACGTAGATTAATAAATGTTATAGACTACTGCTCCATTAACAAATCAGAAACCACATTTATCTCTCTAGATGCGGAGAAAGCATTTGACAGAGTCAACTGGAAATTTCTATTTGCAGTTCTACACAAATTTGGATTTGGGTCATCCTTCATAAGCTGGATTAAAACACTATACTGCTCCCCAAATGCATGTGTTAGGACAAACGAATTCATTTCCCAAAGCTTCCGTTTGCAGAGGGGCACCAGGCAGGGCTGCCCGCTCTCTCCCTCGCATTTTGTTATCTTCATTGAGCCACTAGCAGCAGCAATTAGACAAAATGTAGATATTAAAGGAATTCAAACAGAAAAAACAGACCACAAGATAAGCCTTTATGCAGATGACATATTACTTTTTCTTAGGAATTCATCAACCTCTCTTCTGAAGACAATATCACTTATAGATAAGTTCTCATCTATATCAGACTACTCCGTCAACTGGAGCAAATCAACAGTTTTGCCTTTGAATTGTAGTTTCCAAAACACAACTACTACTCCTTTACAGTCAGGTAACCTTAGATACTTCGGCATAAATTTTTCCACCAGGCTCTCAGATCTAGTACAGATGAATCATATTCCAGTATTAAAAAAGCTAGAAGATGATCTCATGCGATGGAAATCTCTACCTATATCACTCATGGGTAGAATTGCCACCATTAAAATGATGGTCCTGCCTAAAATCAATTACTTGTTCTCAATGATCCCTAATAAACCCTCTATGGCTTGGTTTAAATCACTAGACTCAAGCATCTCGTCATTTTTATGGAAGAACAAACCATCACGAATAAGCTTGAAAACTCTGCAAAAAGCCAAAGGTAATGGTGGTCTAGAACTACCAAGTTTCTATCACTACTTCTTAGCCAACAGACTGCAGTATATATCAAATTGGATCAAATCAAGCCTGGTAGATAGTCCATGGCTGGACTTAGAACAAGCAATCTGCAGAGAAGTAAAATTGTCTGATTTGCCTTTTATAAGTCCTACTATTAAGCGGTATAAATGTTTTAAGAGCCTTAGTATTAGCACCTCATTAATAGCCTGGTGGGAATTTTTAAAAATTACAAGGTCTCCACTTATCCCTTGTGAATTGACACCCATTTGGAACAATCCAGATATTTGCCGAAAAAAGATAACATTGAACTTTCCCTTATGGCATGATAAAGGGATTAGAAATCTTGAACATGTTATTCAAAACAGGAAATTTATTTCATTCGACAAACTAGTCTCAAAATACGGAATTAGCAACAGTAAATTTCTTGAGTACCAGCAGCTGAAGTCCATTATTCAGGCAAGGTTCAATCTTAAACTGATTAACTTAGAAATACCTCCATGGGTGCTAGTATTTTTAAATCTTTCTAGCCCCAAATTATTGTCAAAAATGTATAAGTTATTGTCAAAAATGGATGACTCAATCTCCCTTCCAATCTCAAAATGGGAGCAAGATCTATCCATCGATTCAGATCAAAACTTTTGGAAAAAAATATGTTTAAACACCTTCAAAATGACTAAAAACCCGAACTTACAGCTTATACAATACAAAACTCTGCATAGAAGTCATTATACAGGACAAAGGATGTTCCAAATGGGCCTTATCCACTCAAACCTATGCACCCACTGCTCAGGTGACTTTGTGGAGAACTACATGCATGCCATATGGTACTGCGCCCCAGTTCAGAAGTTCTGGCAAAGGATATGTGAGGATCTATCAATTTGGTTTAATTGCTATATCCCAACCTCACCTACATTGTGCATTTTAGGTGATGCAAGTGTATTAGATATGGAAGAAAATAAAGCGCACATGATCCTTACTGCCTTAGGCATTGCAAAGCAAACTATCCTCATGAACTGGAAATCAAAAAATAATTTATGTGTTACTCAGTATAGAAATTTAATTCTAGACCACATAAGTCAGGAGAGAATGTCTGATTCCCTCCAAAAAAATCAACTGGGCAAATTGGATTCTCTCTGGTCCATTCTGGCCAATTCCATTACGTAGGTGGGGTGGTCGGCTGTGGTCTCGTCTCCTCGGGGTTCTGGCGGGTGGCGGGGTTGGGCCCCCGGGCTGTGGGCGGCTAGTGGCTTCTTGGAGCTGGGGGGGCTGTGGCTGCCGTCCTGTGATGTCTGGGTGTCTGCCCTGGCTGGTGGTGGTGGGGGGGGCTTGGGCGGGTGCTGCTCGGCGGTCATGGGGCGTGGGGTCTGGGGCGCCGGTGGTGGCGGGGGCTGGCCCCGGGATGGGTGGTTGGCCTCTTCGGTGTGGGCTTGTGTGGGGGGGTCTGGGGCTCTGGTGCCCGGGGCCTGGCCGTTTCCTCGGTGGGTGCCTTCCTGCGCGGGGGTGGCCTATGCTCCCTCCGGGGCGCTGCCGGGGGGGGTGGGTCGGTCCATGTCTGGGGGGCCAGCCTGCGCTATTTGGAGGGTGGCATGTCTCGAGCCCGGGCTGGTCTGCCACTTTTTCGTCGTCGAATGAGTGGGTGACTGAGTGCGGGCTGTCCTTCGGGGTGGGGGGGGAGGGGGGCTAGCTCTTGGCGTCGGCACTGCTCCGGGGTGTTGTCGCCGGGGGCCCCGGGTCCGCTCCGTCCCGTGCCGCGGTGGGGGGCTGGGGTGCCTAATGAGCCAGCTGGTTAGCTGGCTCTCTTCTGCCAGGGGGTAGTGATCTCCCCCCTGGTATCATGAATCCCAGCCCCTCTCCCCCCTCACTCACATAACATGCCACGCACACATGTAGGATCTTGGGGTGGGAATGTGCCGCGCACGCTGCAGTGGGGGGGGGGCATTCACATGGCCTTACTCACTGTGCTGCGCGGCCCTCTGCCTCCCCTTGTTTTAATTGCACTTTAGTCACCACATATCAGTATACACACAGGGCCTTGGGGGGTGGGGGCACTACCTAGAGGTTGGTGGGTGGGGCCGCTGAGGTGGTCTCACTCACCTCTTCACTGCTGCCCGCCCCTCAATTTTACTTACACTGTATACATTGAGGGTCTTGGTGGGGGGGTGATGAGGAGGAGAGCTGTTTGCAAGCAGTGCTCCTCCGCGCTTCCCCCGTCAATTTTAACTCCATCTTAATTCTCAACAGTCATACTCATCCCTTACACCACATACACTCACAATCACCAACACATGCATCCAACACTCCACCTCTCACACAGGTGCGTGGGGGAGGAGAGTGGGCGGGTCTTCCGACACCCCTGCTCCCTGCCCGCGATGATGGGGGGGCACTCGGGTAGTCGTCCGGCTGGCGGCGCCCTGGGGTTGCGGCTGGCGCTGGGGGGTGGCGTCCGTTCCCCCGCATGGCGGAGGGCGGTCCGGAGTGGATGGGCTTATGTCTTTCTGTCTCTGTGTATGTGTCTGTGTATGTTGTGTGAGTGGGTGTATGGTCTATGTGTATGGCTGAGAGGTGTGTCTGCGAGGTGTCTATGTGGGCAGTGTGGGTCTGGGTTCGGGGCTAGCTGCTCCTTCCTGGGCGCGGCTGCCTCCTTGGCATGGTTGCTGGCCCTCCTCCCCGGGTAGTGGCCTGGGGGGGGCTCGGGCCTCTCCAGCGCGGGTGGGGCTCTCTGCCGGGGGCCGGTCGGCTCCCGGCCACCTGGGGTCCTGGGGCCCTGGCCCTGGCCCGTGCGGGAGCGGCCGTCACCCTCGCGGAGTCGGCTGCCTGTTGCCTCTGGTTCTCTGGGGCTCATGCCCTTTTGGCTGCAGGGGCTGCGCCTGGGTCCTCCCTCCTCCTCCTGCTGGGGTGGGGACCCGGCTGTCGTGGGGGCGTGGGGCCTTGGCTCTTCCGTGCTCTTGGGGGGCTGCGGACGCCTTGGGTCTCCTGGGCCTGTCTCCGCCGGCCTCTGGTTCTTGTGGGGTGTGGTTGCGGCCCCCCGCCCTCGCTATCAAGTGCATTCCATGGAGAAATTCACACGCACCCAACACACGCATACGTGTTCAAACACCTCCCCCAAACAGATGAACACACATGCAAATACACCTCCACGCTCCCTTCCAAGCACATGCTACAATTTTGTATGTCTGTATATCTGTTTTATTTTCTTTATTTCTGGTTGTGTCTTTGTATTTATGCTTTTTTGGTTGTATTTCAAATGCGTTTTTCTTTTTTTTTTTTCCTTTTCTTGCCTTATGTGCTTTTTACGTTACTCCTGTCTTTCTTAGCCTCTCTGTCCCACTGTTGTCTCCGCCTTTGTTCGTTTTTTTTTTTTCTCTCTCTCTCTTTCCTTCCTTCTCTTTAATCTCTCTCCCTACCCCTTTTCTTCACTCATTTTCCTAATCTATCACTCCCTTCCGGGCAGCACGGCAACTGGAATATTCTACATGTATTAAATAAAATACAATAAATATACGAATAAAAAGAAATTGACCAACATGAAGGGCCTATACAGAGTTTATAGAGCCCCTCATGGTAAAGCAAATATGTCTGACACAGCAGTGCATTCAGACCATTATTCTGCTTGCGAAAGCTGCCGGACAGGACACATTAAAAATATATATATATATTTATTTATCTAAAACAAAAAAGTTTACTCTAAATTGATGTTTAACACTAAAAAAATGTTTTTATGTTTTTTCCCTAAAGTGTATAAGAACATAAGAACATAAGAACTATACAAACGAGAGGAGGCCATTCGGCCCATCGAGCTCGCTTGGGGAGAACTTAACTAATAGCTCAGAGTTGTTAAAATCTTATCTAGCTCTGATTTAAAGGAACCCAAGGATTCAGCTTGCACTACATTATCAGGAAGACTACTCCATACTCTGACTACACGCTGTGTAAAGAAGTGCTTCCTTAAATCCAGTTTGAAATGTTCTCCCGCTAATTTCCACCTATGGCCACGAGTTCTTGTATTTGAACTAATGCTGAAGTAACTATTCGGTTGAACAGCATCCAAACCTGTTAGAATCTTATAGACCTGGATCATGTCCCCCCTCAGTCTCCTTTGCTTGAGGCTGAACAGATTTAGCTCAACATAAGAACATAAGAAATTTACAAACGAGAGGAGGCCATTCGGCCCATCAAGCTCGTTTGGGGAGAACTTAGCTAATATCTCAGAGTTGTTAAAATCTTATCTAGCTCTGATTTAAAGGAACCCATGGTTTTAGCTTCCACTACAATAGCAGGAAGACTATTCCATACTCTGACTACACGCTGTGTAAAGAAGTGCTTCCTCAAATTTGTTTTAAAATGTTCTCCCGCTAATTTCCACTTATGGCCACGAGTTCTAGTATTTAGACTAATATTGAAATAGTCATTTGGCTGAACAGCATCCAGACCCGTTAGAATCTTATAGACCTGAATCATATCCCCCCTTAGTCTCCTTTGCTCAAGGCTGAACAGATTCAGTTCCGCTAACCTCTCCTCGTAAGACATTCCTCTAAGACCAGGAATCATTCTCGTAGCTCTTCGTTGCACCTTTTCTAAGGCAGCAATGTCCTTCTTGAGGTATGGTGACCAAACCTGCACACAGTATTCTAGGTGGGGTCTTACCAAGGAATTATATAAGTGTAACATCACCTCCCTTGACTTAAACTCCACACATCTAGAGATATAACCCAACATTCTGTTCGCCTTTTTTATTGCTTCCCCACATTGGCGAGAGTGGGACATGGAAGCATCAACATACATACCGAGATCTTTCTCGTAATCAGCTACCTTTATTTCAGTGGAACCCATAAAATATCTGTACTGTATATTTCTGCTCCCTGCATGGATTACCTTACATTTATCTGTGTTAAATTTCATCTGCCAAGTATCAGCCCATTCGCTAATTAAATCCAGATCCCGTTGAAGCCTCTCTGCTGCTTGATTAGTATCTGCTACCCCGCCCACCTTAGTGTCGTCTGCAAATTTAACCAGTTTACTGTATGTATTCGTGTCAATATCATTAATGTAAATTAGGAACAATAGTGGTCCTAAAATTGAACCCTGCGGTACCCCACTATAAACGGAGGCCCACTGTGACATAGTGCCTCTAATAACTACTCGCTGCTTCCTATCAGTTAGCCAGTTTTTGATCCAAGCTGCCACAGTTCCTAAAATTCCTGCAGCTTTAAGCTTTAACAAGAGCCGTTTGTGGGGGACAACATCAAAGGCTTTCTGGAAATCTAAGTAAATCACATCATAGGCCTTTTTGTGATCAATTTCACTTGTAGCTTCCTCAAAGAACTCAAGCAGATTCGTTAAGCAGGATCTACCTCTCCTAAATCCATGTTGGCTATCCTTTATAATGTTATTTGCATCTAGGTAATCTACCATTTTCACTTGAATTATAGCTTCCATTATTTTTCCAGTAATGCTAGTTAAGCTCAAATAACCTTTCCTCGTATGACATTCCTCTAAGACCAGGAATCATTCTTGTGGCCCTACGCTGCACCTTTTCTAAGGCCGCTATGTCCTTTTTAAGATATGGTGACCAAACCTGTACACAATATTCTAGGTGAGGTCTCACCAAGGAATTGTATAATCTTAGCATTACCTCCCTTGACTTAAACTCCACACACCTGGAGATGTACCCCAACATCCTATTGGCCTTTTTTATTGCTTCCCCACACTGGCGAGAATGAGACATGGAAGCATCAACATACACACCAAGGTCTTTCTCATAATCAGCTACCTTTATTTCAGTAGGTCCCATAAAATACCTGTACTTTATATTTCTGCTCCCTACATGGAGTACCTTACATTTGTCTATGTTAAATTTCATCTGCCAGGTGTCAGCCCAGTCACTAATTAAATTAAGATCCCGCTGTAGCTGCTGAGCCGCTAGTTCAGTATCTGCTACACCACCCACCTTGGTGTCATCTGCAAATTTCACCAGTTTACTGTATATATTGGTGTCTATATCATTTATGTAAATTAGGAACAAAAGTGGTCCTAAAATTGAACCCTGCGGTACCCCACTATGAACGCAGGCCCACTGTGACATCGAGCCTCTTATAACTACTCGCTGCTTCCTATCCGTTAACCAGTTATCAATCCAAGTCGCTACAGTTCCTAAAATACCTGTCGCTTTGAGTTTAAGTGAGAGCCTCTTGTGGGGAACAACATCAAAAGCCTTTTGGAAATCTAAATAGATGACATCATAGGCCTTCTTATCATCAACTTCCTGAGTAGCTTCCTCAAAAAACTCCAACAGATTTGTTAAACAGGATCTACCTCTCCTAAATCCATGCTGGCTATCCCTCAAAATGTTATTTGAGTCCAGGTAATCTACCATTTTCTCTTTGATTATAGCCTCCATAACTTTACCAGTTATACAAGTTAGACTGATTGGCCTATAGTTTGACAAATTACTTCTATCCCCTTTTTTGAAAATGGGCGTTATGTTGGCATGCTTCCAATCAGAAGGTACCACACCTTCAGATAAGGATTTTTGAAACAGTAATGTTAAGGGTCGGCAAATAATATCCCTCATCTCTTTTAACACTATAGGTAAGATGCCATCAGGGCCCTGTGATTTATTTATTTTGAGCTTAGCTAGGCTTTGCAAAACATCAGCTTCAGTTATATATATATTAGTTATAGACGATGTTGAATTAGTAATAAGAACTGGTAAGTTACTAGTGTCCTCGACAGTGAATACCCGTGCAAAACTATCATTGAACTCATTTACTATGTCAATGTCGTTTTCAATTATAAGACCCTTACTATCCTGCAGATTAGTAATTTCAGCTTTTAGAGCTCTTTTAGAGTTAAAATACGTAAATATCTGGTTTCAACTGTGAATATACTGCTGTGTATTGTAATTCCTCTTGTTTTGCATAGAAATATATTGAACAACATACAAAGCATAATATATAAAATAACATTTACCTGAGGTTTTTCTTTGAAAGAAGCCCCTTATGTCCATTGTTGTGTACATCAGTACATAACTGAAACCGATTTAGAGTGCTTTATTTAGCCGTGGAGGGTAACAACTGAAAATATGAAATAAACACACATGTAAGCTAAGACTCTCTAAAATAACATCATTGTTGTTCGGCTTTTCATTTCGCCATTTGTTGATTCACTCGAAGAGCAAGTAACGTAATATGGGTCAAGTGATCAGTTTGATATCAATCTTTTGTGATACACCGTCATATTTACATTATTTGTACAGTACGAATAATTTGCTTTGGTACCTGGTTAAACTTAAGCTCTCCTCTGTCTGCCTGTCTGCACTTCTCCTACAGCAAATTCGCAGGCAGCAGCTTCTCCCCCCTCGCTCACATGCGTAAATGCTGTGCTCAGTCGCCTAGTACCTGAGCTCGGATCATACCAAAATTAGGGGGAATTTACGACTGTGCGCTATGTGCTTCGAATATTGTGTGTAGTTTTTGTTTTATACAGTTGTCAGCCAGGCATCTAACTATAAAACAAATTACACTCCAAAAGACCCTGGGCTTCTGAAACAACAACCCGGGATTAAGCCCAATAAGCCACCCCCCCCGCTCCGCCGATGCTGCAACCTACTGCCAAGACCCCCCTCTCCACACTGCAACCAGGTAAACCAACTTCCATTCATTGTAACAACCTAAACTCTTCTGTTTAATCTGCTTTATAACTGTGTTTCCACAAACTGTGCTTGCTTTGCAGAACAGTATTTCCCATTTAAGGTTACTCATTTAAATCCGGTCACTGCATTTGCAGATTACATTCTGTTTGCTTCTATTCCGTTATTTTGTGTTTGTTGATTATGTTAAGTGTAATGTCTGTCTTATGTTAGTATAGTGTTAGTTAAGAATAAATGCTTGCCTTTTATACAACTTCAGCCTCCGTTCTTTGAGTGCTCACAATAGTCACTGCCTCTGTGCGAACTGTATGGAGTCAGAATAGTGCCATATGTACTTAATTGTATGTGTACTTTCCAATTTGCACCCGTAAAAAGAAATTTGCTCGCAATGAACACAATTTTCATTCGCAAAACAACATATTTTGCAAATAAGTCAATATTTTTTGTAAATGCGAAACCAAACATCTTCATAAAAATATTTTTTACAAAGATAGAATGATTTTCAAGTACAAAACCTGTATTGCAAATCCAAGTCCTCTTGCAAATACCAACCTGCGAGTGCAAATTCACACTTGCGCATATAAATAATTTTGGCACTAATTTGCCGAGCGCTTTGCAGATAAATATTTGCTCGCATAGCCACCAATCAAATTATTACGGGTGCAAATTGGAAAGTACACATACAAGTACATATGGCACTATTCTGACTCCATAGTACTGGCTCCTAAGCTCTGAAACCTCAAGTTCACCTGAAATATCGCGACACTCTCTCTCAACAGCCGTGAGAGCAGCTTTGCTACCAGTCGTTTACATTACCTGGTGATGTAGCTCAGTGGACGAACATTCTAACCCAGCTTACTAAGCGATACTGGCAATTACTGAATCCCATTTAAGTCTTACATTAACAGACTCACGGGGATTCTGCAATTGAATTTGAAGGAACCAACCATTCAGCATAACAATCCGTTGATAATCATCTTTAAATAATAATTAATTCAAATTTAATAAATTTCCCTACACATTGGTGGAGATATTAAAATTTACTTGAGCCAATTTTTCCTACACCAGAGAATTTACAGTGAGTGAGTGGGAGTGTTGATGATATTTCTATCATGTGACAGACATGAAAACGGAAGAATACAAACATTACAGAGGGTGAAGAACAAGGGTCATTTTCACGCGCGGGGCCCCCCAGCCTGCCGCTGCCTGAGGAGCTGGGGGTCGTCGCTCCCCCTGAAACCTGCTGCCCAGGATGACAATCCTCTCCTGCATCCTCGTTTCTCCACCTTGCGATGCTCAGGGAGAATCATCAGCTTCCCCTGTTTTCCCTCCTTTTTCTGAGCCAGGGGAGTTTGTTCTTTGATATCTCCTAAATGGCGGCGTCCTCACTCTGCTCAAAGTGCTCCATGCGGATTGGACTCTTATCCAAACAAGACTGTGGCCATTTTGAACACACTTCCACCAAACGAGATTCATACTCAACTACTGTGTTTTATTATTCCAAGCAAAGTTAATGAATGAATCAACTATGCAATTTAAATTGACCTTGAAATAAATGAAAACATTCCAAAAACAGTCATGCAAAGTGAAATAAAGTGGCCTAAAAATTGCATGACCACACTCATCCCTTCTGACATTTACCCCCCCCCCCCCAAAGTGAAATCTGCCCCCCCACTTTCAGACTAGACACAGCCCCTCCCTAAACTTAAAGACCAGAATAAACATATTCACAATTCAATATTAATATTAAAATCAATCAATCCTATATTATCAAATACTTTTAAATAAATTATTGGATGCCATTTAAATGTTTATTTATTTACATATGTACATATGCATTTGTTTGAGAATGACAAGAAATATCTTTGCATGGTGAGTGAACAGTTTGGAAATAAAACAAATTATTATTTAGATGCTTATTGTAGCAGTGATGTAACTGATATCATTTTGCAAGAGGCCAATAGCTCATCACCAGAGGAAGAAGAGGGACGTCAGAGTAAGAATCCACCTTTCCACTGCGTTCAGGGGTATATCTGTATTGCTGCAATGCCACTGTGAGTGTTTTGTGGGACACATTGCATTTGATAATCTTATTCCAAAATTGTTTGAATTAAAAAGAAACTTAGACTAAAATATAAAATATCAGGATTCCTAAAAAAAATATTTTTTATTGGTTTTTTTGGAATCATATTCAGTGCATCATAAATAATGACTGCACCCGTTAACCATGTCTGGCGTGTTGTGATGGGGACGTTAACTGAGGGACCGCAGCTTCTCACGTGCCGCGACCGACAGGAAACCCGCAATTACCTCAGGACGGCAGTAGGGGGCGGATGCCAGGTTCAGCCGTCTGAAGTTAAACCGTATTTTTTGAGAATTAAAAATTTGTTGTGCTTTATTTTTAATTACTTGTGTAATTATTTACTTAGGTAGTAAAGACTTATTTTGGCTTTTAATGATTCTTGTGGGCACAAGGAATGGCGTCCAGAGGGCGGTCTGTTCATTCAGCCTTACCTCTGGTGCCAGTGCCCACTTCTCAATTTTAAGTTGCATATAGACATTGAGGGTTCTGGGGAGGGGCCGAGCTGACACCAGCTGCTGATTGGCAGAGGGTGGTTAGCACCATGCCCTTCCCCTGTTTTAAAGCACTTTAGAACAACACGCACCAACACCACATATGAGCGGGCGGAGGGAAGCATGGGGTCTTTTCACACCCCCGTTCTCTGTTCACCATCTGGGGCCGGGGGTTGGGAGGAGCTGGCCGTCCGGTCGGGGTCTGGGCTGGTGGGCTTCTCGGCTGCTGTGGGGTCCGGGGTGGTCTTCTTGTCCCCATGCCAGAGGAAAAAAGGGATCCATCTCCGAGGTCTGGTGGCGGATTGCCCCTCTGGGGGCGGTGGTGCCTAGATCTCGGAGTATAGAGTATATATGGGGAGTGTGAGTGTGAGTACGGCGTGCATTTCTGTGTCTTCATGTTGGGCGAATGGGTGAATATTTGTTTATGTGTGCATGAGGGTGGGAACGTATGCTTGTGTATGTGTGTGCCTGTCTGTCTATACGTATGTGTCAGGTTGGGTCTTAGACTCCACCTGAAATAACATCTCAGGCTCTATTACCCCCCGCCACACTCCCTGCTGGTGGATGAGGCCCCCGGCCGCCGATGCGTTGGTGGTTCTCGATGTCTGGGGCTGGATGCTCTGGTGTGTGCTGGCTCACTCTCGGCGGTTGCCTGCCGGGGCCTGGCCCTTCCGGCTCTGTCGGGGCCCTGGCTGGGGGGTGGGGGGTCCCTTGGATCTCTGGGCCCGGGGTCCGGTCTGCCCTGGTGTGGCCGGCCGCCGGCGGGGCCTGCGTGCTCGTCGCCACGGCCCCCTGGGGCTCCTGTGATGTGGCTGCCGGATGGCCCCCCTCCGGAGCGCTCCTCTGCCCTTTTCTCGGTGGGGGCTGCAATTGTCCCTGCGTTGGTCCTCCTGGGGTTCCCGTGCCCTGGGGGGCCTCTGGATATCTGGGGCCCGGGTCTCCCCCGTGTCGACTTCATGTCCTGGGTGGGCGGGGCTGTGGCTCCCCACACACACTACTAGACAATTACTTGGAGAAACCTTAGGAACACCAGCGCGCTGACACACAGGTGTGCACACAGGTGCTCACGGACACGTGCTCACGGACACACACTGTCTTGATCGGCTGTTGTTTCTGGGCATGGGTTGTAAGGCTGGTTGTGTGTGCTGTTCAACAACATTTAACGTTTGATGGTCGTTGTGATTAGTACAGATGTTGTATGTTGTCTTTCTCTTTTCAACAGACATGGAAGCAGATTATCTGTTTTGTTTTTTTCTTGGTTTTTTTTTTTTTTTTTTTTGTTTTTCTTTTGTTTTTGTTTTTTTTTCTGTTTTCTTTCCATTCCTCTCTCTCCCTCTCTCTCTCTTCCCTCCTTCTCCTTTGTCCCCCCCCTCCCTCTCCTTCTTTTGAGGAAGTAAATAAAAATATAAAATAAAATAAAAAAAAAAAAAAAAAAAAAAAAAAAAAAAAAATAATAATAATAAAAAAAAAAAAAAAAAAAAAAAAAAAAAATAGATACAGTCCCCCGCAGAGGGGGGGTGGAGGAGGGAATAAAAAAAAAAAAAAAAAAAAAAAAAAAAAGGTAGTAAAGACTTATTTTGGCTTTTAATGATTCTTTTCCCATGTCTTAATGGGGTGAGAGAGCCGCGGTTTGATTTAGCTTAATTATCGATTGTCAGGTGCAGCGGTTCATCGTTTTACTTAGGAAATTTTTATTCTTGCTTGTTGAATTTTGATCATTTTATCTAAGATGTGTTACTAATGTGATTTATGACTCTACGGATATTTTTTGCTTTCGCTGTTATGTCTCCCGTCTCCTTTTACATGGTTATTATATATGTTGATTTTATCTAATGCTGTTAGTTATGTTCAATTACAGTAAAGTGTATTTATTTAATTGTATTATATGATTTATGTTACCCAGTTACCTCACGCTTTGACCAGAGCTGAACCAGGACATTAATAGGATACAATATGAAGCCTTTATTGTCAGTGTACAGGCAGCAAATACAATATACAGACAGAAATATATAAAATGTACATATACAGGGGAGTGGAAAAGCCCCCCCACTCAACATGATTACATTTCATTACATTTTAATCAGACAGAAAAACAGTCATTTTGCCTGTTTGTTCAGTTTGCTGAACCCAGTCACTTATTTTGCCTAACATACGTCACACTTCAGACAGAGTAAAAAGGGTTATACTGGTTAAAAAGCAGAGATTTTACCTTTTTGCCATGGAGAAGCAGAGACATGTGACACTCTGATAAGGTAAAAATGATTCCTCCAGCACACAGTGAGCTATCCCAACATGCACAGGGACACGGAGGAGTTTGGATAATAAACGTGGAACCCTGGGCAGAGGGGTTCAGTGAATGAGGAGGTGAAGCTGTACAGGAGGGTCAGTCCATCAGAGGAGACTCTGTAGAAGGACAGAGTACCAGCCGCCCAGTCCAGATACACTCCTACTCTGCGGGAGTCTGAGGGCTCTATGGGTATGACAGTCTGTTTATTATTGTGCCAGACAGAGTAACTGTCAGGAGAGCAGCGCAGACTCCATGACTTGTCATTGGCTCCAAGCTGACAGTCAGCACTGTCTCCTTTCCTCCTGATTCCTTTATAAGTCACTGCTATCCGGGCTCCATCTCCACTCCACTCAGCCTCCCAGTAACAGCGACCAGTCAGACTCTCTCTGCACAGAACCTGGTCCCAGTAGTCAAATCTCTCTGGATGATCAGGATACGGCTGCTGCTTTGCCCCCCGTGTCACCTTCCTGTTCCCCTCTGACAGAGGCAGGACTCTGTTTGCTGTGTTGGGGTCCAGCGTCAGCTGGCAGGAGTCTGTAGGCAAGAGGAAGAGCGATTAATCCCATCACGAAGCCCAGCATGTCCATCATCATCACTGTCACACCTCACACACTCACTAACACAGAACTCGCTCCAATACACACATTTTATTCCCAATATACTCATGTAGCCGCCCGAGTCTGCGGCGCTCCGGCTGCCCCCTGTGCTGTGAGACTCGCTGGGGACCGAACTGCACTTTAGCCTGCGCTCTATTATTCTGTACGATACATAAAATATAAAAACGAAGCAGGAATTCAAGTATGTGAAATACCTCTGGAAATGTCGGGTAGATGGGGCGAAATGTTGCGCGTGCTAAATTAATAGCCTAAATTACAGGTAAATAAAATTACAAACAGCATTAATCAAACGTGTTAAACCTGAAATTGCACCACAAAGAGAACCACTAGAAGTTAATTTGTCTTTACTTCAAAATAAGAACTTCCTTCAAACCACTTCGGATACATACCCCCCTCCAGCAGCGTTCAGCGCCGACTAGTGATGTGTCTGTCACGAACGACCCGCTCAAAAGATCCGGATCCTGACCAAGAGACGTTTTTATAAAACAAAACATCTCCGCGGATCAGCGCTCCATGCTGCTCTGACTGTGACTGAAGTTTGTGTTAATGGCGTGTGAGCCGCGTGACCAATCACGTGATGAGTCGGAAAAGGGGAGGGGGGGGGGGGGTGCTGACGGTGTACACTGTACAGGTACAGAGCACGAGGGAGGGAAAGGAGGAGAGAAAGAGGGAATGTGGTGCGCGAATAATAGGCAAGATGAGTGATAGTTGGAAACGAAGCGGCATTTGGATGCATTTTAATAGCTATGATAACTCAAAGGCACAATGCACAGTTTGCAAGATGAAGCTGTCATTTCGAGCAGGATCCACAAACAACCTTCACAGGCACTTAGGAACTGCGCATCCAACAGTTCAGATGGAAGGAAAAAGACAGGCTAGCGTGCTGCTACTGCCAGAAGCCGGATCAGCCCGTCTAAGCTGAGGCACTTAGCCTTTCTGCCCCGAAGGAAATGTTAAAATGTTACACTGATAGAGAGGTGATAGATAGTTGTTAAAGTGGATAGATACTAAAACTGTTGGATGCTGGTGTTTTGCATGTTGTAATTCATTTTTTATTTTTTTTATTATGATTTGTTATTTATGTTATTTTACTGTTATTAATAGATCAAAGACAAAAACAGATTTTCCACTTATATAATGTTCACTACACGTGTAGTAGTGTTTGAGGTTTTTACATTTAACCTTTTTATACCAAACATAATGTAAAATTATGGTATTTAGGAAATCATAAGGTTTAGTACACATATCTATCATGCGTCATAACAGCGCTGAATCTGGCTGAGGCAGAAGTAATAAAATGAAGAGCCATTTGGGAGCCGGAAGAGCCGGCTCTTCTTGGTGAGCTGAGCCAAATAATCCGACTCACAATATCAATGAACCGAAATTCCCATCACTAGCGCAGACTGAGGAGACATTCAGTGTCACAGCCAGTTTGGGGAGATTACGGGTGCTGTCTTAGGACAATCCTAACAAATCTCAAAACAGTACTACTACAGAAGTTCCCAGACTCCCATTGTTATTTAAGAAAATAGTCATTTTTAAACCCAAAGAAGAAGAAAAAAACACACATCACAATAATTATGTGAATGCTATCATAAAGTAGTATTAATGGTATTAAGCATAAAAACATGCATACAAACTTACATTTCTGGATCCCTGGTCTGGTCCTGCACTCTCCACTGTGGTCCACACTATAGAAGAAGCAGAATGACATAGTACTGCTGTATCCATTTATTTAATTGTTGTACTTTCTCCACATACATGAGTCTATAGCAGGAGCAGACACACATTCTGTACTCACTTCAGTTTCTCCAGTTTACAGCTGGGATCCTCCAGTAGAGCAGAGAGCAGCTTCACTCCTGAGTCTCCTGGGTGATTGTAGCTCAGGTCCAGCACTCTCAGGTGTGCGGGGTTTGACCTCAGAGCTGAAGCCAGGGAAGAACAGCCTTCTTCTGTGACTCTACAGCCTGACACCCTGCAGAGAGACAGACAATATCTCTCCAATAAATTAAAACACCTCACCACTATGAATATTACTTTTAAGTAAATGTGACGACTTCAATAAAGATTTCAGTAATTACACATTACTGTGTGGAATAATATTAGTAATATTGACCTCAGTATCTCCAGTGTACAGTGTGAATCCCCCAGTCCAGCAGAAAGCAGCTTCACCCCTGAATCCTGCAGGTCATTGTCACTCAGGTTCAGCTCTCTCAGCTGAGAGGAGTTTGATCTGAGAGCTGAAGCCAACACTTCACAGCATGTCTCTGTGAGTCTACAGCTGTCCAGCCTGGAAAAGGAAACTTGTTAAGATATAAATACATACACCACACAGGTATATCAAATAAACATTTTTAAGTACAATAAGGCATGCAGAATATAGCTGAAATATGTCATTTTGTTGTTTCCTTGTCCTAGTCAGAAACACAAATAGTTTTTGCTTGACACTCCCCAGGCGAGACGAACCTGCTTTTTAATGACCTTACAGGGTGAGTTACCCTGAGACTTTGTAATATATGCATAAGTATTTTTCTAAAGCTCTGAGCAGGGCTGGGGCTCAGTGATCAGCACTACAGCCGACCCAGGGGTTCTAGGGTTTTGGGTTCAGTTCCTGCCTCGGATATGTGTAAGTGTACATGTTTATGGGGGTTTGAATGTCAAGAAGAACTTAAGTTATTTTAATTATATTTTTTATATGACTTTTGAATTGCTGACATCATGACTGAAATCCTTATTTTCTGTTTGCTGTACCTGAGAACCTGTTAAATTTCCAAAACACTAATCAGACAATTATCAATCCTGTCAGATAGGGATTAAATAGTGATGCTTTATTCATCTCTGACACACACATACAGGTCAGAGCTCAGGGTTGGCCAGCATCCAGCCCCCTGAAGCTGGGGGGTAAGGGCCTTGCTCAAGGGTCCAAAACCAGCATCACTCTGCCAGCCAGATATTTAAACCGGTGACCTTCTGACCACAGACACAGAGTCCAAACCCACTGAACCACACACCACAGCAAGAATGTTAAAAAATATACAAATCCTGCAGTATCCAGAATGAAAAAGAATTTCTGGGCGTCCATATAAATACACTCTAATTGAACTGATAAGATATAAAAGCAGTATCATAAATAGCATCTGTACTTCTTTAGCAACAGACGTATGAAAGATCACTTACAGAGCTGTCCTAGATTTCTTGATCACAGGCAGCAGCCTCTGAAGACCCTCATCTGATCTGATGTATTTCTTCAGATCAAACACATCCAGCTCATTATCTGACATCAGTAACACAAAGGCCAGAGCTGACCACTGTGCAGGTGAGAGGTCTGCTGCTGAAAGACTTCCTGAACTCAGGTATCTTTGTACTTCCTCTATTAGAGAATTGTCACCCAGTTCATTCAGACAGTGGAACAGGTTGATGGTCCTTTCAGCAGATAAATTCTCCTGTATTTTCTCCTTGATGCCCTGAGCCATTTCCTTAATGTTATATGAGCTGGGTCTTGTCTCTCCCAGTAGCCTTTGTAACAGATTCTGATTGGAGTCTGTTGAAAGGCCAAGGAGGAAGCGGAGGTAGAGGTCCAAGTGTCCATTCTTGCTCTTTAATGCCTGATCCACTGCAGTCTTCAGCAGGTCAGCTGATGAGTTTGACAGAAACACATATAAAGCAGCGAGATACTCCTGGATGCTCAGATGCACAAAGCAGTACACCTTCTCCTGATACAATCCATATTCCTCCTTAAAGACTTCTGTGCACACTCCAGAGTAAACTGAAGCTTCAGTGACATCAATGTTATTCCCAATCAGATCTTGCTCATAAAATATGAGATTGCCTTTCTCAAGGTTGTCAAAAGCCAGTTTACCAAGTTTCAAAAGGAATTCCTTGCTGGTTTCATAGTTTTTCATATACTTGTCATTTTTTAAACTCGCCTGAAAGATCAGGAAGTGTGTGTACATTTCAGTCAGAGTCCTTGGAATTTCTCCCTTGTCAGTCTCACTAAGAAACCTTTCAAGGACAGTGGCTGAAATCTAGCAGAACACAGGTATGTGGCACATGATGAAGAGGCTCCTTGATGATTTCACATGTGTGATAATCCTGCTGGCCAGACCCTGATCACTAAATCTCTTCCTGAAATACTCCTCCTTCTGGCCATCACTGAACCCTCGTATCTCTGTCACCTGGTGGACACACTCAGGAGGTATCTGATTGGCTGCTGCTGGCCGGGAGGTTATCCAGAGGAGAGCGGATGGAAGCAGATTCCCCTTGATGAGGTTAGTCAACAGCACATCCAGTGATGTTTTTTTTGTTACATCAAACCAGCTCTCATTGTTCTGAAAATCTAGAGGAAGGCGACATTCATCCAGACCGTCAAAGATCAACAAAACTTTGTACCTACACAGCTCAGTGGATTCAAGCGATTTCAGTTCTGGGACAAAGTGGTGAAGCAGATCAATCAGACTGTATTCATCCTTAATCAAATTCAGGTCCCGGAAAGGAAGAGCAAATATGAAGTGAATGTCCTGGTTTGCTTTTCCTTCTGCCCAGTCAAGAATAACTTTCTGCACAGAGACTGTTTTCCCGATACCTGCGACCCCTTTAGTGAGTACAGTTCTGATAGGTGTCACACGCCCATGTAAGGGTTTAAATATATCATTGCACCTGACTGTAGTATCTTCTGTTACCCTTTTCTTGGATGCTGTTTCAATCTGTCTCACTTCATGTTCATCATTGACTCCTCCAGCTCCCCCTTCAGTTATGTAGAGTTCTGTGTAAATCTCTTTGAGAAGTGTTGGCTGTCCTTCCTTAGCTTTCCCTTCAAATACACACTCAAATTTCTTCTTCAGATTACATTTGATTGTGCGCTGATACTGCAACAGAAGATGCCCTGAAAGAAAATGAGAGCTTTTCAAAAAACATTTTTTACTTATTAAAACCAAATTAAATCAAATTAAATAAATGATAAACTGAAATGTGACACACATTTTTTCATAAACTCTTTTTCTGCAGTAAATCAAACACACTGAATGAGGTACAGCTCTTACTCTTCTCCAGCATGTCAGCGAGATCATTTTGCTCCATGGTCCTCAGGATGTACAGTGTGATCTTCAGAGCTCCCTCTCTACCACAGGTCTTCTGCATCTGACCATCACTGTCCAGGTCATTGTCCTCCTCCAGCTGAGGCTCAGAGCATTCTGGGTCATTCTGATCCAGGTACCTTTTGAATTTCATCAGCTCATCCTTCAGAAACGTTTGAGATTTTTTCTCCAGTAACTGAAATGAACAGTTACAGATTAATTATTATCACTCCAGGCACCGTATCTTTTTATAACTTCATTTGTGAGTTATGCTGCGTTCCATTTCAAGTCAGAATTTAATGTACTCTGGGCTAAATTTAAGTGAATGAAGATGAAGGTGATTTAAAATGGGGCACATTAAATACAGCAAGTTATCTGGCTAAGCAAGAAATCCTGCTTTTTGAAACAGGTCCCTGGTTTTGCTAAATGTCTTTCCGACTTGCTGTACTGGAACGAGGTTAACTTGGGTGTGACGTCATTCCCAGCTCCGACCTCCAACCTCCGAGGTAAATGGAACGCAGCATTAATGTAAATATCATCTATTAGGCAGGATGAACTACTTATTATACATCTGTAGAAGATATATGTCAATTTAGATAAAATTAAAGAAAATATACTTCAGTAATAAATGCACACCTTGAAGATGGATGATAAGTCTCCTTTATGTGGATGTGAATTACATCTATTCACTCTGTCCCTGTGAATAAAACACAAATATCCATCCATATATTCATATTTAAATAGATGTAACTGCCATCCACATTCTGAGTCAACTTAATTACCATAACTATCCAGCGGTGGTTTTGGGGAGGGGGAGGGCGGAGCCCAGCTAATCTCAACTTTTTTTTTCTTTTGCTAAAAAAACTGTTATATAAATGGTTTGGTGTGAACATTTTTTTTTTTTTTTTAATGTGTCCTGTCCGGCAGCTTTAGCAAGCAGAATAATGGTCTGAATGCACTGCTGTGTCAGACATATTTGCTTTGCCATGAGGGGCTCTATAGACTCTGTATAGGCCCTTCATGTTGGTTGATTTCTTTTTATTTGTATATTTATTGTATTTTATTTTTAACACATGTGAAATATTCCAGTTGCCGAGCTGTCCGGAAGGGAGTGATAGTGAAGAAAAGGGGTAGGGAGAGAGATTAAAGAGGAGGCGAGAGAGGAGAAAAGAAGGAAAAAAAAAAAAAAAAAAAAAAAAAAAAAACGAACAAAGGGGGAGACAACAGTGGGAGAGAGGCTAAGAAAGACAATAGTAACGTAAAAAGCACATAAGGCAAGAAAAGTAAAAAAAAAAAAAGAAAAACGCATTTGAAATACAACCAAAAAAGCATAAATACAAAGACACAACCAGAATTAAAGAAAATAAAACAGATATACAGACATCCAAAATTGTTGCATGTGCTTGGAAGGGAGTGTGGAAGTGGGTTTGCATGTGTGTTCTTCTGTGTGGGGGTATACGTGTGTTGGGTGCGTGTGAATTTCTCCATGGAATGTACTTGATAGCAAGGGCGGGGGGCCGCAACCACACCCCACAAGAGCCAGAGGCCAGCGGAGACAGGCCCAGGAGACCCAAGGCGTCCACGGCCCCCCAAGAGCACAGAGGAGCCAAGGCCCCACGCTCCCACGACAACCGCGTCCCCACCCCAGCAGGAGGAGGAGGGGGGAGACCCCAGGCGCAGCCCCCCGCAGCCAAAAGGGCACGAGCCCCAGAGAACCAGAGGCAACAGGCAGCCGACCCCGCGAGGGGGACGGCCGCTCCCGCACGGGCCAGAGCCAGGGCCCCAGGACCCCAGGCGGCCGGAAGCCGACCGGCCCCCGGCAGAGAGCCCCACCGCGCCGGAGAGGCCCGAGCCCCCCCCAGGCCACCACCCGGGGAGGAGGGACAGCAACCATGCCAAGGAGGCAGCCGCGCCCAGGAAGGAGCAGCTAGCCCCGGACCCAGGCCCACACTGCCCACGCAGACACCTCGCAGACACACCTCTCAGCCATACACATAGACCATACACCCACTCACACAACATACACAGACACATACACAGAGACAAAAAGACATAAGCCCATCCACTCCGGACCGCCCTCCGCCATGCGGGGGAACGGACGCCACCCCCCAGCGCCAGCCACAACCCCAGGGCACCGCCAGCCGGACGCCCGCCCGAGTGCCCCCCCACCATCGCGGGCAGGGAGCGGGGGTGTAGGAAGACCCGCCCACTCTCCTCCCCCACGCACCTGTGTGAGAGGTGGAGTGTTGGATGCATGTGTTGGTGAATGTATGTGGTGTAAGGAGTGAGTGAGTATGACTGTTGAGAAACTTAAGATGGATTTAAAATTGACGGGGGAAGCGCGGGGGAGCACTGCTTGCAAACAGCTCTCCTCCTCATCACCCCCCCGCCAAGACCCTCAATGTATATGGTGTAAGTAAAATTGAGGGGCGGGCAGCAGTGAAGAGGTGAGTGAGACCACCTCAGCGGCCCCACCCACCAACCTCTAGGTAGTGCCCCCACCCCCCAAGGCCCTGTGTGTATACTGATATGTGACGACTAAAGTGTAATTAAAACAAGGGGAGGCAGAGGGCCGCGCAGCACAGCGAGTAAGGCCATGTGAATGGCCCCCCTCACTGCAGCGTGCGCGGCACATACCCACCCCAAGATCCTACATGTGTGCGTGGCATGTTATGTGAGTGAGGGGGGAGAGGGGCTGGGATTCATGATACCAGGGGGGAGATCACTACCCCCTGGCAGAAGAGAGCCAGCTAACCAAGCTGGCTCATTAGGCACCCCAGCTCCCCACCGCGGCACGGGATGGAGCGGACCCGGGGGGCCCCCGGCGACAACCCCCCGGAGCAGCGCCGACGCCAAGAGCTAACCCCCATCCCCCCCCACCCCGAAGGACAGCCCGCACTCAGTCACCCACTCATTCGACGACAAAAAGTGGCAGACCAGCCCGGGCTCGAGACATGCCACCCCCCAAACAGCGCAGGCCGGCCCCCCAGACATGGACCGTCCCACCCCCCCCGGCGGCGCCCCAGAGGGAGCACAGGCCACCCCCGCGCAGGAAGGCACCCACCGAGGAAACGGCCAGGCCCCGGGCACCAGAGCCCCAGACCCCCACCCAGGCCCGCACCGAAGAGGCCAACCACCCATCCCAGGGCCAGCCCCCGCCACCACCGGCACCCCAGACCCCACGCCCCATGACCGCCAGGCAGCACCCGCCCAAGGCCCACCCCACCACCACCAGCTAGGGCAGACACCCAGACATCACAGGACGGCAGCCACAGCCCCCCCAGCTCCAAGAGGCCACCAGTCGCCCACAGCCCAGGGGCCCAACCCCGCCACCCGCCAGAACCCCGAGGGGACGAGACCACAGCCGACCACCCCCCCTACGTAATGGAATTGGCCAGAATGGACCAGAGAGGATCCAATCTGCCCAATTGATTTTTTTGGAGGGAATTAGACATTCTCTCTAGACTTATGTGGTCTAGAATTAAATTTCTATACTGAGTAATACATAAATTATTTTTTGATTTCCAGTTCATGAAGATAGTTTTCTTTGCAATGCCTAAGGCAATAAGGATCATGTGCGCTTTATTTTCTTCCATATCTAATACACTTGCATCACCTAAAATGCACAATGTAGGTGAGTTAGGGATATAGCAATTAAACCAAATTGATAGATCCTCACAAATCCTTTGCCAGAACTTCTGAACTGGGGCGCAGTACCATATGGCATGCATGTAGTTCTCCACAAAGTCACCTGAGCAGTGGGTGCATAGGTTTGAGTGGATAAGGCCCATTTGGAACATCCTTTGTCCTGTATAATGAGTTCTATGCAGAGTTTTGTATTGTATAAGCTGTAAGTTCAGGTTTTTAGTCATTTTGAAGGTGTTTAAACATATTTTTTTCCAAAAGTTTTGATCTGAATCGATGGATAGATCTTGCTCCCATTTTGAGATTGGAAGGGAGATTGAGTCATCCATTTTTGACAATAACTTATACATTTTTGACAGTAATTTGGGGCTAGAAAGATTTAAAAATTCTAGCACACATGGAGGTATTTCCCGGTTAAACTTTTTAAGATTGAACCTAGCCTGAATAATGGACTTCAGCTGCTGGTACTCAAGAAATTTACTGTTGCTAATTCCGTATTTTGAGACTAGTTTGTCAAACGAAATAAATTTCCTGTTTTGAATAACATGTTCAAGATTTCTAATCCCTTTATCATGCCATGAGGGAAAGTTCAATGTTATCTTTTTTCGGCAAATATCTGGATTGTTCCAAATGGGTGTCAATTCACAAGGGATAAGTAATTCACAAGGCTATTAATGAGGTGCTAATACTAAGGCTCTTAAAACATTTACAACGCTTAATGGTAGGACTTATAAAAGGCAAATCAGACAATTTTACTTCTCCACAGATTGCTTGTTCTAAGTCAAGCCATGGACTATCTACTGGGCTTGATTTCATCCAATTTGATATATACTGCAGTCTGTTGGCTAAGAAGTAGTGATAGAAACTTGGTAGTTCTAGACCACCATTACCTTTGGCTTTTTTGTGTGAACATTTGATCTAACAGTTTTTGTTAAAATGAAATGTGTAACAATATACAAATTTGTCTGACCAATCCACCGGCACGATACCCCCCCTCCCCCCGTTCGACAAATTTTACCGACAGCACTCCTGTTTCTCTTTTGGCTCCAAAAGCAGCTGGCTTAACCCCAAAGGGATTTGTTCTGTCCCTTGTTTCCAGGGTTAACACTAGACTGCCTGTAATACTCAGGGGCTTCCTGTCTCTAGCTGGGCTGCACCTCAGGTACCCAGCAGGCCCAGGCTCTGGTGTGACCTCTGGCAGCTCCGTAGGATCTTGTGCAGTGTGAGAGAAAAACTGACTAGAGGGATATTTTGTAATCAGCTTTGAAACTGTATCTTTGTGCAACTAATGCAAAAGTACCTGAGTGTTAGGCAGCTGACAGCCAAGAATGTAAGCTTAAGAGAATTAAGAGTTAACCTTAGTGTAGCGATATGTGCTTGAACGTTGTGCTCATTAGATTGAGCAGAAATGCAGGATAGAGAACAGAAATGCAGGTTTAGAGCGTGTTTATCAGACAGAGCAGGAAAATCACAAAAGGCTACAGTGAGTGGGGGCTGCTTGCAGGTGGCCAGACCCATAAGTTACAGGCTGTATAAAGTACATATGAAATGCTGATTACAAAATATCCCCCTAGTCAATTTTCTCTCACAGATGTTTTCCCTGGTCCCAGGTTCACAGCCCCTTAGTTCTGTTTGTTAATTGTTAGTTAATTCCACCTGTGTCCTCTTTCAAGTGTCTGCTCTGATTGGTTGATTGTTTTGAGTTCTCACACCTGCCTTTTGTTAGTCCCCATGATCTGTGTATTTTACTGCCTGCCTGTGGTCAGTTCCCTCAGTTGGTCATTGTATCACATGCTGTTGATCCTGTGCTTTGTTCCTGTGTGTATTGGATTCCTGTGTAGTTATTTTCCCCTTAGTTCTGCTCCCTGGGTTGCTGCTCTTTACTAGTGTCCCCTGTGTTTTGTTGTTATGACCTTTTGACCCCTCGTGGTTCCCTTATTTTCTGCTCTGTGTTTTGTTATAAATAAACCCCTGTCATCTTGGAGACACACTGTGGATCGTCATCCTTTCCTCGTCTGCACCATCCCCCGATCCCATAACAACTAGCTAATTAGTAACAGGCACTGTTCCATTAAACATGTTCAAACTGAAGCCTCAGTCTGAACAGGCCTAAGGAGCCCATGAGAATCTATTTATTATCAAAGCAGAAACATCCATCCCAGAAGAAGACAATCTATTGTCCAGTCATGCTTAATCAATATAGAGCAGTAGCTTATTTCCAGCTGCATGCTGAGGATTGACATTTAAAATGCACTTTTCAATCTACCTTCTAATTCCAGCTCACAGGAAGTCAGCCTTTACAGTAATCCTCATCCTTTTACCTCAGATGTGATTTATACAGAAGACAGACAAAACTTCTGTTTACATTTTCAAAAATGATGGGATTTGCAAGTTTAAAAAATTTGAAATTTGAAGTTTTTTTTCTTGCAGCTTATGCGTGCCTGTATGTCTTTTGACTGAGAGTCTGAGTGTTTTAAACAACGTATAAATGTATATTTACCTTTGATCTGTAGGAAAACGTCCCTCACTGAAGCTGATTCCTTTGTCCATTGACCTGTCACTCTTCATGGAAACACAGCTGGGTACAGGTGAGCCTGCTCTCTCCATCAGGACACTGTGGACAGTGAGAGGAAAGATCCTCATTATATAAATATAACCCATATAATGTGGACAGAGTCACATTAAATCTTCAGCTGTTTAACCTTCTGATCTGTCTTCGTGTACTTTGTTATGCTGTGAAGCTCTTGATGCAAACATGCTTGTTTACATTTAGCTTTAATGTGAAATAAACTCTCACCTAAAATGAAGATCCCAATATGAAAGGTTTAGCATCATTGTTACAGCCTCCGTTACTAGACTTGCCTGTTCTTGCTTAATATTACATAAATTTAGCCTTAAATGGGGTTCCCCAAAATAAATTTCACCAAGTTACCAATGAATATTGTGCCGACCAGCTACTGGACTGCTACTGAATACCGACAACGGGATCTGAATGGGGCGGGGGGATGGAGACCGAAAATATAAACTTTATTTTAGCGTATATTCAGAAAATCACCTCGCGCCATAAAGATGTGAAAAATTGAAGAATCAGCGCTAGGTGGCAGCAGAGGACAGCGTCCAGGGAGTACACTTAAATGTATATTCTTGGAGGAAGTTAAATTTAATAAACGATAAACATAAATCATCTACCACACGGACCTGAATCAGTTAAGTCTCGAGGAAGTGAATTAAGTTTAGACAGATTACTCTCTCTTTCGAGAATGCTGGAATGTTTATTTTTTTATGACCGTGTGTAAAGCCGTACAAACACACAGGTTCTGTCTTACCTCTCAGTTCTCTTTGTTTCACACTCCACAGGGGGGGTCATTTCAGAAGCAGCTCCCCCCATTTTTCTACCGATCTAGACCAGATGACTGATGCTGGGGCTTCTTTGAACACAAAGGGTAAATAGTGACATACATGCATAATATCTAGTAGCTACTTCATGCAACGGGTGTGGCCGCTATATATAGATATGTTTTTATATATATACATACATACATATATATACACACACATGCATATATATGTCTGAGGTCTCCCAGGACTGGTTTGAGAAACAGTATATAGCATCCGCTCTAATATATATATAATATACTCCCAAATATAGCATAATTTATTATAAGTTTTATCGGTTGACTAAAATCTTACCTTGCAATGCAGAATCTTATCCGTGTTTCTTAACAAACTGGAGAGTCCAGAATTAAAATACTTTCACTTTCATTTACAAACAGGAAATGATGTGTATCAAACGCGGAAGCGGTCTAAGCAGAAATGGACACGGACTCGGTGGCCCGGCGTAGGATTTTTAGGGATATTATCCTTGCGACTTAATAACAAGTAACAATAAGAGAAAGGGGACAAGCTCCCGCCGCCACCTAATTCTGCCATGACGCAAATTTTGCGTTATACTTGTACATATAAAACGCGGTTCTGCAGTGACACTTAAATCAATAACACAAACAAATCATTATCACTTTTCACATTTTCCGCCGCCATACGGCTGCTTCAGGGACATTATAAAACGCTTAACGTGAAAAAGCTTATTGTGGTTTACCAATAGTCACCAAATTTCTCACCGACATATTGGTCATAAAGTCTTTCACCTTTTCTTTGCAGCCACTTCAGATTAATATTTTATTAATGCCACTAAATATCTAAAACAAAAATCTTTGTTCGGAAAGCACCCCAGTACTCAGATGTTCCTAGGAAATGAAAGGTACCACTGTTATCTTTTCTGGTGGAAGTAGAGTAAATTATTATGCAGGCTGAGAGCAGTTCCCAAACTTTTTCATATAACTGTATATATACACACAATAGTAATTATATATACATATATGCAAGAATATTAAAACAATTGTAATTGTTATATTATAAACATTCATCCAACAGCCACTCTCAAGGTTCACCTTTCAAGAGTCAACTTAAAGACTATATTACATATCTATTTTATTAGCAGACCACCATCACAGCCTATATAACATATATTGCAAATAAATACTTTTGTATGTGCACAAAATCATCTGATGATTTAATTGTTGCTTGTACTGACTACCACAAATGTCTAATGTGTTCAAGCTGAATCAGTAAATGTGGCATTTTGACTGGGAATGAACACTTTGCAACACAATATGGGTTGAGAAATCTTCAGGTCATTCACAGTCCTTATTCAATATTCAATTCAATTTATTTGTATAGAATATTCTCACAATATTACATTGTCTCAAAGCGCTTTAGAGCATCCCCACCCAAAGCCCCCAGTGAGCAAGCCAGAGGTGACAGTGGCAAGGAAAAACTCCCTAGAAGGAAGAAACCTTGGGAGGAACTGGACTCAGAGGGGGAGCCCATCCTCTTGGGGTCGGCAGGGAAAGTCAAAGGCCCAATTCACATTTTCCCAGTCTTAACATTAGAGACACAAAGCAGGGGGCAGGAAGGTGATGACAGACAAGTGCTGGAGCTGCTTCAGATGGCAGCATGAACAGTGGGACGGCAACAGGGCATACAGGGAAGACATCACAGGCAGAAGGGCGTACAGGGAAGGCATCACAGGCGGAAGGGCAGACAGGGAAGGCATCACAGACAGAAGGGCATACAGGGAAAGCATCTCAGGCAGAAGGGCGTACAGGGAAGGCATCACAGGCGGAAGGGCGTACAGGGAAGGCATCACAGACAGAAGGGCATACAGGGAAAGCATCTCAGGCAGAAGGGCGTACAGGGAAGGCATCACAGGAGGAAGGGCGTACAGGGAAGGCATCACAGACAGAAGGGCATACAGGGAAAGCATCTCAGGCAGAAGGGCGTACAGGGAAGGCATCACAGGCAGAAGGGCGTACAGGGAAGGCATCACAGGCAGAAGGGCGTACAGGGAAGGCATCACAGGCTGAAGGGCATACAGGGAAGGCATCACAGGCAGAAGGGCGTACAGGGAAGGCATCACAGGCAGAAGGGCGTACAGGGAAGGCATCACAGGCAGAAGGGCGTACAGGGAAGGCATCACAGGCAGAAGGGCGTACAGGGAAGGCATCACAGGCAGAAGGGCGTACAGGGAAGGCATCACAGGCAGAAGGGCGTACAGGGAAGGCATCACAGGCAGAAGGGCGTCGCAGGTAGTGGAGACGTCGCAGGCAATGGGGTAGGCAGGATATCTTGAAAATTTGATTGACGCAGTGACTGACTACTCGGGAAACAGTATGCTACATAAAGTGCAATTAAAAAAACATCACAAACGGTCTATTCCAAATAATTTCCAAGTAACATAAATATAGAACCATACCTACCAATGAACCCACAAACTTCTTAAATCCGAAATCTTAAATAATGTGACAACATTCACTCATTCTGCCTACTAAAAAACATAGAGGTTCCTGTAGTCAGAAGTTTGTCTGCAAATAATAATTTAAAAAACTAAATATGTGAACCTTACACTCCATTACATTTATTTATTATTGTCTTTTTTTATGCTTTCTTTTGCCTTACAGCGGGCGTCAATGGAAGAGGCTTAATGTGAGATAAAGTGCATATTCCTAATATTTTGGATTTGAAAGAAAAGTTTTTATGACCAGATATGTCCATGAGAAATTTGGTGAATATTGGTCGCTGTTTTGGTACATTAAACCACATTAAGCTTTTTCACATTAAGCGTTTTAGAATGTTGACAAAAGAGTTATTTTCCAGTTAGAAGAGGATAACTTAGAGACAAGGTTTTGACAGTGGAAGATAAAGTTCAGGGTTAAGTTAGTGTCAATGATACATTAACTGTATGTGTCTGTGTGTCTTAAGGACTTTTCATACCGATAGCAACATGAAAAACACTACAGGAATTTATGATATATATTCGAATATGACGGATCAAAACCATTCCTCCAACCATTTATCATATTGGGTCATGGGGAGTCGAGAGCCAATTCAACAGCCAGGATGGGGGGACCAGCCCATCATAGGGCACACTCACACACCATTCACACCTACAGGCAATTTAGTAACCCCAATAAGCCTCTTTGGACTGTGGGGGAAAACCAGAGTACCCATGATGACATGGGGAGAACATAAAACTCCACACACATGGAACCCAGGCAGAGACTCAAACCCAGGTCCCAGACCTGCGACACAAAAGTGCTAACCACTGCACCACCATTTTGTTTTACCTAAAATAAAGGAGGGGTCTTTAAAGGGGAACTTCAATTGTCATAAACAGCAATACAGATATAAATAATAAAACTAAAAAATAAATATTACATAACTATTAAATATTAAAAACTAAAAAAATATTTAAAGAATATTGTTTGTATACTTCAACTTTTGGTTCTTTGTGCATTTTTTTGTTTTGTTTTTATATCATTAGCATGTAATGGTATTTCATCATAAATTATGGGTTAGGGTCCCAGGCAAACGACAAATCTCCCTTTTGGGTCTCCAGGCGAAAAGGTTTGGGAAACCCTGGTTTCGAGTTCAGTCTATTGGTTTGAGTGTGGATTAAGAACCAAGTGTTTTTTTTTTAATTATTATTTTCTTTTCAATTATGTTTATGGTTATAAATATTCATTAAAATAATTACAAATACTTAAATGTAATATTGGTTCATGGTTATCATAAACACATTATTGAATAACATATATTAACAGTTTAATATTCAAAAATTAGAAGTGAAGTAAAAACAAAAACTGGATTGTTACACCCATTTCCACTTTTATTTAAATAAAAATACAAATAATTTTGCTGCCTTAGCAAATAAAGATGCAAATACAATTATTGGGCTCTGTGCACGTCCTTATTTAGTAGCGCAGGCTAAATGCATACAGGCTTACATGGAAAGGACAATTTATATGTAAAATACCATGACACAATGCGATCAAATCCCGGCCCAAATAAGTGAAATATGTACAGGTACAGAAACACAGTGAAATACGCAGCATTCACTGGAATACCTACAGTGCAGTGAAGTCCAGCACTCATATGGAGGGTAGCGGCACACAGTACAGCTCCTCCAGGACATGCTGTGTTATTACTTTGCATGTTACTGAAGATTTAATGTCCAGATGATTTATTGTCCAAATGCACGCTGTGACCCGAAAGCTTCAACACTGTAGGACAGATTCCATACAAACTGCACATCCTGTCTCAACATAATATTATTGGAGGCAACAAGTAAATGAGAAACAGCGCCTCCAGGTGATGGGAGAGTGTACTGCTTGCAGGTGCACACAGGTGGTGCCTTCCTGAAACCATGTGCACTGTCAGACAGCACTGTGACTTGGTAGGTGGCGCTGTAGCCACACCTGGAGGTTTGTGGGTCTGGTTCCCACTCCTGGTTCTGCATGTACAGCTTCCATGTTCTCCCCGTGTTCCTGTGAGTTTCCTCAGGTTTCCTCCCACAGTCCAAGATCATGCAGTTTGGTGAATTAGTGTCTCTAAATTGTCCTCAGCATGTGAGTGAGTGTTTGCCCAGTGATGGACTGGCATCCCATCCATGGTGTCCCTGCCCTGTGCCCAGTGATGGACTGGCATCCCATCCAGGGTGTCCCTGCCCTGTGCCCAGTGATGGACTGGCATCCCATCCAGTGTGTCCCTGCCCTGTGCCCTGTGCTTCCTATACTGTGCTGTCCCATAACTGTATACTTCATAAGGGGATTATAGAAATCTGTTGGATATTTTATCCAGTATTTTATCATTCTTTTTCTGGGCTTAACTGAAGCTGGTCTTGCTACTTTAGGTGTGTAGTTGATATTTTAACTTAGTAGTATCTAAAATAAATTTACAGTTACATCCTGGGAAGCTTTCTGGTGGCAAATTAATAGTCATTCTGAACCTGGTCACCTGACTCTCCTTCCTAAGACACGAAGGTGGAGTTTGATCTAACTGCTCTTCTCAGTCTGGCCTCAGTCTAAAACCACACCTACTGCAGCCTGAGAAGCAGGAAGTTCCTCCCACTCTCACACACAGAAAACTGAAAGAAAACTAAACTGAATCCTATCAGTGTTCGTGGTAAAATGGCAGAAGCCAGTATCACAGGGAATCAGAACCAGTTAAGCTGTTTGATCTGTCTGGATCTACTGAAGGATCCAGTGGCTATTCCCTGTAGACACAGTTACTGTATGAGCTGCATTAAGAGCTGCTGGGATCAGGAGGATCATCTTGAAGTTTACAGCTGCCCCCAGTGCAGAGAGACCTTCACACCCAGACCTGTTCTGGGCAGAAACACCATACTGGCTGAAGTGGTGGAGAAACTGAAGCAGACTGGACTACAAGCAGCTACTCCTGCTGACCATTATGCTGGACCTGGAGATGTGGAGTGTGATTTCTGTACTGGGAGAAAATGCAGAGCAGTCAAGTCCTGCCTGGTGTGTCTGGCCTCTTACTGTGAAACTCACCTTCAGCCTCATTATCAGTCTCCAGCTTTTCAGAAGCACAAGCTGGCTGATCCTACTGGACATCTGCCCGACAAGGTCTGTTCCCTCCATGACAAACCCCTGGAGAGCTACTGCCGTACTGACCAGCAGTGCATCTGTTATTCCTGTAAGACGTTTGAACACAGAGACCATGATACAATCGCAGCTGCTGTAGAAAGGGCGGAGATGCAGGTCAGGCCAGAAACTCTCTAATATAAATTATGAATTTTATTAAGTTATAACTTTTTTGTCTTAACTCATGAGCATTTCTGCTTTAAAGATGCAGAGATCAAGTCAGGTTTGGTAAAGAAATGTGTTACTGAATATATCCTATAACTGATTAAAGAGAAATTTTAGCACCTTAACTTATATCAGAGTCTGCTTTCTAACTGGGGTAAACCTGGGTCATGATGTTACTATAAAGTATAAAAACTTCAAATTTTCTACCGAAAACTCCATCAAACAGTGAATCCTGTGGCTACAGTTGAATGCATGCAGCAAGCAAACAGGGTGAAGAGGATCACTTATTATCTGGCTGAGCATCTGAATGGCTGAGCTAAGAGGGTTTAAATATGATGCGATTGTTAGCGTCAAACATGGTGCTTCCAGCATCTCAGAAATCGTCACCATCCTGGGATTTTCACACACTGCAGTGTGTAGAGTTTACTGAGGATGGTGCAGTAAACATAAAACAGCCAGACTGTGGCAGGTCTGTGAGAGAAGACACCTTGTTAATGAGAGAGGGCAGAGGAGAATCTCCTAACCATTTATCCCGGTCAGAGTCATGGGGACCTGGATCCTTTCCCAGGCAGCATAGGGCACAAGGCTGGGCTCCATCCTGGAGTGGATGATTAAAGAATATGATCACCTTCAATAAAACAAACTCATTTCATCATCTTTTTGCTACATGTAGAAAGATATGGGTGAAACCCAGATGGAATTTCAGCAGAGAATTCAAGTGAGAGAGAAGGAGCTGCAGGAGCTGAGAGAGGCTGTGGCCTCAACAGTATGAACCTGAAGAGAAGATAACAGCTGGCTTGTAAGAACTATTTCAGGCGTGAATTGAGGTTCTTCCACAGATGTGGTTTATGGTAAATTAAATTCACTGTGAGTTATAATGAGTCAGGGATTTCCCACACGGGAGGGACAAAGGCGCTGAACAGGGGGGTTAATCTAAATGAAAGGTCTTTCTCAAATGTTTCATACAGCTGTGTAACAGAAATCAACCCCAAAAAGTCACTTATTAAACTGAGACCCAAAGGTGACAACCAACCTGCCCCATACAGCCACCAGTCTCTGCCAAATCCCTGCAGCTGACAGTGTATGAGCTGAATGAGTGATCATTTCCAATCAGTGCTGGCTGGGTTTCAGTACCTGAGGCATCCAGCATGGTGACGCTCCAAACCCCAGCCCTGTGCTGTTTTTATACCTCCTGTCAGCTCACATCACTATTGTACAATGAGGCTCTCTGGAGTCTCAAAAGGGGCCAATTGTAATTTACTGTCCTCTGCTCCCTGTGTCACCAACAGAGATCAGCACAGTCAGCAGTGGAGGACAGTGAGAGGATCTTCACTGAGATGATCCGCTCCATTGAGAGAAGACACTCTGAGGTGACAAAGCTGATCAGAGATCAGGAGAAGGCTGCAGTGAGTCAGGCTGATGGACACATGGAGAGACTGAAGCAGGAGATTGATGAACTGAAGAGGAGACACTCTGAGCCAGAACAGCCTTCACATGCAGAGGTAGCATAAGTTACTGCTATCTTGACGATATAAGCCCATATAGTAGTGGTGGTGAGGGGGGGGGGTGTTGAGGTGCTCTGCAGGTTAGGAATCCCTGCCTGTGTCCAGAAGGTCATGGCTTCAGGTCCCATGGCTGGCAGAGTCATTAAATCACTGCTGGATCCCTGTGCAAGACACTTAACCCCAACTGCTGCAGTGACACTGTGTGACCCTGTGCCAAAGCTTTTCTCACTTGTGCATTACTTTGGACAGCAGCAACTGCTGAATAATTATATGAAAAATGCAATGTAAATGTAAACCCGAGTATTCAAATGGATGAATGTTTTCATTTGTATTCAACTTATTTGTCATTTGTTCCTTTTACTATGGTAAAATACACCTTTGGTAATACATATTTACATATTTATTTTTGATTGTCTTTGATGTCTTTTGTCCCTTTATTTTTGGTGAGGATGGCAGTAGGGGTTTGTTGATATAGATTTAATCATGTAAAGCACTTTGCATTGTGTTGCATTTCTAGGAAAAGTTATATATAAATAAAGTTACACTAACTGATTGGTTGATTGATTTGTTCTGATGAAGCTGTTTTATCTGACTTTGTGTCTGTAGAGGTGCCAGGACATTTATTTAGAGGTGCCTGTTACTCCTGAAGCTGGATTTGGACCCAGAGTGTCTGTTAGTCCACAGTGCTATTTTTGGAACGTGATGAAGGTGGTTTCTCAACTGAAGGATCAACTGGAGAAGGTTTGCAAAAAGAAATCAACAGAGATCCCTCATGCAGGTTAATAAATAAATACATTTTCCTGTTTGTTCATGTTAATATAGACCATGCAGAGAGAGTGTACAGTACAGTCAGCCTCACGTTTGTGTGACCAAGTCAGATTCAGTTTTCAATAAGTTTAAATCTGTGTGAAAACTGATGAAAGAGCTCCACATTCTACAGGCTGCAAAACCCAGATCACATGAATCATGTTTCTTCTAAATTAGACAATGCAAAAACCTGTATTATGTGTATAACTTATAATAATTTGCAGTTTGTTAAAATGCCTGTTATTGTCCCTCATAATGATAATAATCTACTGCTGGTGTCTCCACAGTGAGTGAAGTCCATCTCCCACAAGTAAATTCCTTTTACTCACATCCCTGTTTCTTTCTGTCTCCTTCTAGTTACCAAAGACACCATCCTACCGGTATTAGTGCCCAGGACCAGAGCAGAATTCTTACAATGTGAGTCTGTTCACACACACGCTTCTCTCTCCCTGTATGAGGTGGAGTGTGTTTTACTGTGTTTCGTTTTCTTCTGCTAGTGGAGCTTCTCTTTCTCTCTCCCGCCGCTTCCTGGTCTTTCACATTTACATGAGCTGTTTATGTCAGGAGCCTTTGAATTTTTAGCAATGCTGATGTTTAATATTCTTTTACTAGTCATGTTGTTCTTTGAGGCATCCATACTGAGAATTTAACTATATAAAAGACTACAGGCACTCATATAATAAAGGCTTTTTCAGTGATGTTAGAAACAAATCACTGTAAAATATATTTTCCAAAAATATATCAAATGCTGCTACATAAGATGAAACGTATTAATATAATAAATAAAAATAATACGCATTTCAATGACATATTTCAAAGCCTTAAACCATTCCAAAAAGGTTCGCACTCTTTTTCATACTTCACTTTTCTGCATGTCATTACGGTCTGTACACAGTGCAAGGGACGTAAATTTCCACAAGCAGACTTTTCCATGTTGGTATGCATTGACTGTGCATGTGGAAGGAATTGATAGTCTGCTGGTCTGGTGGAATGTCATTGTTATATTGTTGTACACATACAGTGATCGTGACTGCCTGCATACACAAACAAATTAATATGTATGCAGAAGTCCATGTGCATGACCATACATGGACAGTAACAGCACATGGATAAGTGAAGTAAGAACTAGGCTTTAGACCAAAACATCATCTTCTGATGTTCTCCATCAGATTCTTCTCAAGTCACTCTGAACCCCAACACAGCAAACAAATACCTCACCTGTCCGAGCGGAACAGAGTGGTGACATGGCAGAGAGAGACACAGTCATATCCTGATCACCGGGAGAGGTTTGACTCCCCCAATGTGCTGTGTAGAGAGAGTCTGACTGGGTGCTGCTACTGGGAGGTTGAGTGGAGAGGGGATTTGGTCGGTATAGCCGTCACATATAAAGGCATCAGCAGGATAGGAATGTGTGATGACAGTGGGCTTGGAAGCAATGACAAGTCCTGGTGTTTGTACTGCTATCCCTCCAGTTACTCGTTCCGGCACAATAATGAGGTAACTGATATATTTGCCCCCCCTCCTCCAGGATAGGAGTGTACCTGGATCACAGGGCAGGAACTCTGTCCTTCTACAGCATCTCTGACACAGTGACCCTCCTACACACAGTCCAGACCACGTTCACTGAGCCCCTCTATCCTGGTTTTTGGCTTTGTGACAGTATGGCCAAATTGTGCTGCTTAGATAAACAGATTGTTAAATCTATTCCAAAATAAATTAACTAAATAACTCATACAATGGGACTGCCCTACCTGCAGTTTCAGGAACCATAGTCCGGGAAAAAAAGGAACATTCCAGAAATAAACAATTCCTAATTTCCAAATGGCGCACCGCGTGAGAACCGGCTGTAACATGGTGAATTCTGCCGGCCCAGTTCTGCCCAGTATATGACTCCCTTTGTTCCCATACCCAAGCTTCCCCACAGAACCCTCATCCAGCCTGCATCCAGCGTTACTGCTCATCGCCTTCATTGCTGCGTTATCACAGTGTCTGTGTTATAAAAATGTATAAAAGCATGATTTTCATCACTTCATCACCCCTTGATAGACAATATTTTTTCATTGTTCTGTTGTTTCTTGAAAATTCGGCAAAATGCCAGAATCCTTTTCATTGGAGAGTACAGTACAGTACAGTATAATAATGTACAATGTGATTTATTATTGCTGTTTTTAATGTTGGTAATGTCCTGCTATGTGTATATTATCAATTGCACTTTACCATATGTATCTACACAAAAATCAAGCTATATATGGGGTCTGCGGGTGGTTCGCTATCATAGTTTCGGCCATCCGCAGTCGGTCTTGGAATGTGTCACATGCAGATACACTGTTCTAGAGAACATGACTACTGGCTGTGACCCGTTTGCTGCCGACTCTGTGAAATACAGAATGGACCTTCATTTTATGCCAATGAACCCTAAAACGATGCCTGCTGGAATTTTAAGGACAGAAGCAGGCAGGGATTCCAGGGAATCAGTGCAGAGCTCAGTCAAGCCCACATACTGTGTCCATGAAGCCACACTGTCATACATGTGCATAGTGAGGTCTGGCATCGTCTTGCTGAAATAACCATGGACTTCCTGGGAAAGGAATATGCCTTGATGGCAGCATATGTCTTTCTGAAATCCCAATATACACCTTAAGATCAATTGTACCTTCACACATAGGCAAATTATCCGTGCCATGCTCACTGATGCACCCCCCCATACCATACCATGGTCACTGATGCACCCCCCATACCATGGTCACTGATGCTCCCCCCATACCATGATCACTGATGCACCCCCCATACCATGATCACTGATGCTCCCCCCATACCATGGTCACTGATGCACCCCCCATACCATGACAGATACTGGCTTCGTCTTTGTCATGGAGAACTTAACGTTCTTGTTTCCCGAAAACAAGCTGAAACATGGACTCATCTGCCCACAGTATGTTTCCACTGTGTGTCGGTCCATCTCACATGAACTTGGGCCCAGAAAACTCAGCATTGTTCCTTATAGGACTGATGACTTCCTCCGTGAAAGAATAAAAAAAGGTTCGGCAAGCGTTTATATCAATAAAATATGTGCATGAATGTTTTAACAGGTGTGTTTTTATTAGTTATTATAAAAAAGGTCACATTTAGCTGGGCAGTATAACGGACATGTTCTATTAGATAATGTATATTTAGCTCAACAGTTTCATGTTTTATGGATTATAACAGTATATTTAGCTGAATAACAACTTTCATTGACTTTTTTATTATTATTATCTAAAGAGAGATTACCTTTTTAAAGATCATGTTTCGTTTTTTCCTCCAGCTTTCTTTTGTTCAAATGGGAGATGTACTGCGTTTGTAATTATTTTATGTATTTTATTCTCAAAAGGGACACCTTTTAGACACACTTAAAAATTGTTTTAAGTTTTTGCTATAATAAAGCATTTTCTTCAACCAAAAAATCCTTCTCTTTTGATTACTTTAAGGGTCATTGTAAGTGATACTACTACCACAATTACTACTACTATTACTACTACTAATAATAATAATACTAATAACAATAATAACAATAATAATAATAATTCCAAAATCCCATATACCGTGAAACTGTGATATTTCCTGAGATGGTTTTCATACCGTGAAAATCTCCTACTGTTGTAACCCCAGACACAACCCATCCTCACTTGCAAAGCCTTTGATTGATGCTCATTTTATACCCAGTCATGATACCCTCAACTAAAGATGGCATGGTATCATTTTTTTCTGGTCCAATCCCAATACTAAAATTTTGAGCATCTGCTGATTCTAGTCTAATATTTTCTCCCCTTCATCAAACACTAAGAATTAAATAAAATATTTGTATCAATACATTTCGATGAACATGGCAAACTATCTGCAGTGTTGTAATGGCATTGTGTGAGTATGCTAAGAACAGGGAAATATAACGGTCATGTTGCTAAAACAACAGCCTCTGCGCTAAAGGTAGAAATCCATGGAGGAAATGATTTACACAGGTCTGCTTCTTTGTTTTATTCAGTAACAACTTTCACAAAAATCAGAAGAAATAGGCCAATTTCTTAAACTGCAAATTGTGCAATTGTTGCCAAATTAAATACAATAAAGAAATCAGTCATTAAAATATCATTGTATACCCCAACTAACCATTTGTAGTCATAAACAACATGTCAGTCTACAGTACAAAATATTCGATGGAGCACAGATAAAACTTTTAAGCGTAATTAACCAAATGTCAAGGTCAGCACCTGTTTTGTCCCAGTCTTGCGTCTTGTCTCCGTTTGGCCAGCAGGTGTCACTGGCCATCCTGTCTTCCCCCGTTGTCCTAGTCTGTAGTGTTTCCCCTGTTCCCAGTTGACCCCATGGCTCAATGAGCTGAGCATGTTAACCCCTCTGTTGTGTGTTAGAATCCCACCTCCTCTGTTTTTGTATCTTGTTTCATTTGTATGACTTTTTTAGTTCCTGCGTCTTGTGATTTGTATTTGGTTTCATGCTTGGTGCCCGTGCTTGTGTTTTTACCTGTCTGTTATTCCTCTAGTGTAGATTCTGTTTCCTTGTTTCTGTCAGTGTCTTAGTTTTCCCCTCCCACTCCCTGAGTTAATTATTAGTTCCCCCTGTTGCCTGTTCTTCTGCCTGCCCTTGTGTGTTTTCCTGATTGCTTGTTATCCTGCACCCTCCCTGAGTGGTTCATTGTATTTTGTTGGATGTCAGTGATGTTTGATGTAGTCGCTATTGATGTATGTTACTGAGGTTTCAATGTTGTGTGATTTATTGCCTGCCTGCCTGCTCTTTGTTTCCCTGCCCCATTTGTAGTTAGTCTTTGTTTATCCCCTGTTTAGTTTTGACCCTGCGCGGTCCATTTATTTTGTAGTGTTTTTTGTGTGTTCAGTGTTGTTTAATAAACCCCCGTGTTCCTGTGAGTCGCTAGGGGGTCGTCCATATTCCCTTCCTGCCTGCACCATGCCTCACCCTCGCTCCAATTCCGCCCGGTGCTGTGACACCAAAATTTAGAAAGAATTCAAGTCTGAAGACATCTAGTTTGTATAAATCTGATTGTGTTCAGCATTAGCTTTACATACATTGCACTCTGCAGTTTTGCATTTTTCTTCCTTCAGCGTAAAGTACAGCCCCTACGCATCCGCGAGGCTTAGGGGCAGAATATCACCCCTAACTGTATCACAGTCTGCTAGCCAGAACTATAACATAAAAAAGTCTGTTTATTACCAATTTCTAAACAAACTGCCCTGTACACTTTCCACGTCAAAATAATTGGTCATGTCCTATCAAGACCTTTATATATACAGTATAAATTGTGCCACTGTATGTAGAAGTTACTATTGTACTCATTATTAAAAATGCAATAGGTGCACAGCGTACCCAAGCCATGACTTTTAATATTAAAGATATAGTATACATTTACTCAAACACAAGACTTTTAATATTAAAGATATAGTGTACACTTACTCAAACAAATATTATGTATTGGTAATATTTATATCCAGCTGTTGGGTTTTTGTACCACTAACTTTTCCAGCCTCTTATTGCCCCCCTCCCAACTTTTTTGAGACGTGTTTCTGTGATGAAATTCAAAATGAGCCAATATTTTTCATGAAATTGCAAAATGTCTCACTCACGGTTTGCATATCGATCAAACAGGTCGACTGAAGATGCCATATCCTCTGCCCTTCACCTCTCCCTATCTCACCTGGAGAAGAGAGACACTTATGTTAGAAAGCTGTTCATAGACTTCAGCTCAGCATTCGACACCATCATCCCCCAAAGGCTCAGCAGGAAACTGAACGAGCTGGGACTGAGCACCTCTCTGTGTAACTGGATCCTGGACTTTCTGTCAGAGAGGCCTCAGTCCGTCCGTATCGGCGACAAAATGTCCAGAACCATCAGACTGAGCACAGGAATTCACATCTCAGACGACCTCACCTGGACCACCAACACCACCTCCATCACCAAAGAGGCTCAGCAGCGTCTCCACTTCCTGAGATGATTGAAGCGGGCCAACCTCCCTCCTCCCATCCTCTCCGTGTTCTACAGAGGCAGCATAGAGAGCGTCCTGACCAGCTGCGTTTCCGTCTGGTTCGGCAGTGCCAGTGCTGCTGACCGGAAGAGCCTGCAGCGGATCGTTAAAGCCACTGGTAACATCATCGGGGCGTCTCTCCCCTCACTGCAGGAGATCTTCCACAAGCGCTGCATCAGAAAGGCCTCCCGCATCGTACTGGACTCCTCCCCCTCCACACGGAGGAGTTTATAGAGTTTATATTTATATTTATAGTTTATATATTTATTCTCTGTGCCTATTTGTACTTTGTAAGAACTGGAGCTACGTCGTCTCGTCTCACTGTATACATGTATATAGCTGAGATGACAATAAAGTTCACTTTGACTTTGACTTAATATAAGGAGTGAATAAAGCCCAATTCGTATTGTTACAGTCTGCGGACAGTGACAATGACTTTAGTGCATCGGTATGTGTTGACTGCACATTGCAGTGAATTGTTAGCCTGCTGGTCTGCTGGAATATCATTGCTGTATTCATGGACCAGTTACAACAGTCTGCGCACACAGACAAATGTAATATGTGTGTAGAAGTCTGTGCACAGTATGAAATAGACTTAAAACCAAACCATCTGTTCTCCTCCATCAGACTCCTGTCGGCTCGTTCTGGACCCCAACACAGCAAACAGACACCTCCAACTGTCTAAGGGGAACAGAGTGGTGACATGGAAGAGAGAGACAGAGTCATATCCTGATCACTGGGAGAGTTTTGACTCACTCCGGCAAGTGCTGTGTACAGAGGGTCTGACTGGGTGCTGCTACTGGGAGGTTGAGTGGAGCGGGCATTTGATTGGTGTAGCCGTCACATATAAAGGGATCAGCAGGATAGGATGGAGTAATGACAGTGGGCTTGGAAGCAATAAGAGGTCCTGGTGTTTGTACTGTGATCCCTCTAGTTACACACTCTGGCACAATAATGATGACACTATTATATTTGCCCCTGCTCTTCTGAGATAGGAGTGAACCTGGATCACGGGACAGGAACGCTGTCCTTCTATGGCAGCTTGAATAATATCATTCAGCCATGGCATCGAATTTGGCTTAGAAGGACAAACTTTAAGAGAGACAATGACAATCTAAAATATCCTGGCAAGTGCAGTACAAAAGTGAAGTTAGCTCCTCCATATCGGTACAGTGAATATTCTCTAAACACGGTCCAACAGCATCATTAAACGCAGTTACAAATTTTGTAGCAGTAGAAGGCTTCATCTGTCGGAAACATTGGGAGCCCACACAAGTTAGGGGCATCACACGGAAGATAACTTTCCATCAGAATGGGGGAATGATCAGAGAAATCAGCCTCACAAACTGCCATATTATAAACAGACAGGCCATATGATGGTACAAGGTCTAAAGTATGGCCATGATCTTCAGTAGGACCTATTACAGACCTATTACAGGTCAGAAGATTCAGTAAGATTCAGGAAGTCTTTAACTAGCGGCTTAGGCGAGCAGCAAATATGTATGTTAAAACCACCCACAATCAAAACCCGGTCATATTTTGGCATAAAATAAGTCAGAAAGTTAGAAAAGTCACTAATAAAGTCCTTCTTATATATATTTTGGTGGCCGGTAAATAACAGCAATAAATACTAGATTTAGGCGGCCCAGTTCAAACATAATCACCTCAAAATTGTAAAACTGCTGATAACTGTTTACAAATAAAAGTTCTCTTTAATAACTATAGCTACTCCTCCTCCTTAACCAGTAGATCTCGACGAGCTAAAAGATCGCAGAAGGCACTTGATTGAAGTCTGAATGCGGCGTAGATGATTGGGTACTCCTAGTAAAACAGAGGAAGGTCACCGTGTCTGCTGTTAATGTTTATAATCCGGCATTTTGTAGCAGAACGAATATCAAAAAGAGCTTGGCGATCATATACCAGTAAGGAGCAAACATTTCCAGCAAAATGCAACAAAAAAACAAAAAAACACCAACATGAGCTAATCATGGAAGACGGCCGGCCACACACACTGGCACCATCTTAGGAATGAGACGTCTTATCTTGTCTAAAACTGGAGAAAATTAAATTCACTTCATGCTGAAGGAGTGGACTGAGTTGCTGAGTCAGTAGGTGAATGACAGATGCTCATGTTCATCCACTCATCCACCAGCTCATTCAGAACGAGAATGAGACCCAAGGGAGTGACCAAGGCTGTCGGTGGTTCGTTCACTATAGGCATATATAGTCCCAGACTGTCAAAAAAGAGGGACAGTCCTGGTTCAGTTTTGTTCCTTAAGGTGCAAATTTAATGTTCCCTCCCTCAGACTCCATTTCTGTACCTTAAATTAGACTAAAGGGCACTTTTACCTACAGCTAGGACACAATTGACAGACCCTTGAGGGAACAGCCCGTACAAATTTACCAGCCAGCAGAATTTATCGAGGGGACCTTCCCCCCCCCCCCCGACCGGCAATTTAGTGGTGTGATGCCCACCCAAGGGATCCCTCAACTTGGTACGCAACGCACCCCCCCCCCCCCCGTTTCCATCCTGCCTTACAAACCACAGACTCACCCAACACCCTGAAGAAAGTTCCCTTTTAAGTTTGGCCTGTATATACCCTGTATATGTGTTTACTTATTGTTGCTAGTCTCAGTATCCATATAGGTTATGTTTGTTTGTGTCCTTAGACAGTCTTAGTGTTTTGTCTGCCACCCTTATAACCGTGTTTCACAGAGTATCACCTATTTTACCTTCTCACTCTAACCATTATATAAATATGGATAAATATATATGTATAGCTACCCCTGCATACATGCTCTCATGGTTTCCCAGAGGAACCGTGAAAGTTAAATAATGTAACCAGGTATCTCAGTGGGTCTCCTAACTATCAGAGGTTTTTTCAGTCTTTGCTTAACAACCCCCCCTTTTTACATTCCTCTGTTGGCTCTTATCTGATCTTTGTCATCTGACCTTTTTGACTCACGGGGATTCCGCAATTGAGTTTGAAGGAATCAACCATTCAGCATAACAATTAGTAGTTAATCATCATTAAATAATAATTTATTAAAACATAATTAATTTCCCTACACATTGGTGGACATTAAAATTTACTTGAGCTAATTTTTCCTACACCAGAGAATTTACAGTGAGTGAGTGGGAGTGTTGATGATATTTCTATCATACGACAGACATGAAAATGGAAGAATACAAACATTACAGAGGGTGAAGAACAAGGGTCATTTTCACACGCGGGGCCCCCCAGCCTGCCGCTGCCTGAGGAGCTGGGGGTCGTCGCCCCCCCTGCAACCTGCTGCCCAGGATGGCAATCCTCTCCTGCATCCTCGTTTCTCCACCTTGAGATGCTCAGGGAGAATCACCAGCTTCCCCTGTTTTCCCTCCTAATCTGAGCCAGGGGAGTTTGTTCTTTGATATCTCCTAAATGGTGGCGTCCTCAACTCTGCTCAAAGTGCTCCATGCGGATTGGACTCTTATCCAAACAAGACTGTGGCCATTTTGAACACACTTCCACCAAACAAGATTCACATTCCAAAAACTGTCATGCAAAGTGAAATAAAGTGGCCTAAAAATTGTCTGACCACACTCACCCCTTCTGACATTTACCCCGCAAAGTGAAATCTGCCCCCACTCTCAGACTAGACACAGCCCCTCCCTAAACTTAAAGACCAGAATAAACATATTCACAATTCAATATTAATATCAAAATTAATCAAGCCTATATTATCAAATACTTTGAAATAAATTATTGAAAGCCATTTAAATGTTTACTTATTATTTCTTTGAGGATGACAAGAAATATCTTTGCAGGGTCAGTGAAAAGTTTGGAAACAAAACAAATTATTATTTAGATGCTCAGTGTATCAGTGATGTACTGTAACTGATATCATTTTGCAAGAGGCCAATAGCTCGTCACCAGAGGAAGAAGAGGGACGTCAGAGTAAGCATCCACCTTTCCATTGCGTTCAGGTATGGGGCGCCGTTTGTAAAGTTACGAAACATTTTTGTACTTGCCACTTTTTCAACATTTAGTGCAATTTTCTGACATTTAGCTAGAAGTCAATGGTGTTGTGGATCATCATATTTGTAATGTAAATATAAATGTTAAATATAAATATTAAATGTTAACTTATATCTAAATGTTAAATGTAAAAGTTAAATGTAAATATAAATCTAAATGTTAAATGTAAATGTTAAATATAAATATTAAAATGTGTTACGCATTGTTTTTAATTACTTGTGTAATTATTTACTTACGTAGTAAGGACTTACTTCGGCTTTTAATGAGTCTATTCCCAAGTTTTAACGTGGTGAGAGAGAGACGCGGTTTGTTAATTAGCTTGTCGGTTGTCAGGTGTAGCAGTTCACAGGTTTAGTTAGGAATTTTTTATTGTTGCTTGTTGTATTTTGATAGTTTAATCTAATGTATGTTACTGATGTGATTTATGACTTTTGTTTTTAACTTTGTTTTTGCTTTCGCTGTTCTCCCGTCTCCTTTTACATGGTTATTATATATGCTGATTTAATCTAATGCTGTTAGTTATGTTCAATTACAGTAAAGTGTAATTATTTAATTGTATTATATGATTTATGTTACCCAGTTACCTCACGCTTTGAGTGGAGCTGAACCAGGACATTAATAGGATACAATATGAAGCCTTTATAATTGTCAGTGTACAGGTAGCAAATACAATATACAGACAGAAATATATAAAATGTACATACTGTATACAGGGGAGGGGAAAAGCCCACCCACTCAACATGATTACATTTCATTACATTTTAATCGGACAGAAAAACATCATTTTGCCTGTTTGTTCAGTTTGCTGAACCCAGTCACTTATTTTATCTAAAATATGTCACACTTCAGACAGAGTAAAAATGATTCCTCCAGCACACAGTGAGCTATCCCAGCATGCACAGCGACACGGAGGTGTTTCTATGATAAACCCAAAACCCTGGACAGAGGGGTTCAGTGAATGAGGAGGTGAAGCTGTACAGGAGGGTCAGTCCATCAGAGGAGACTCTGTAGAAGGACAGAGTACCAGCCGCCCAGTCCAGATACACTCCTACTCTGCGGGAACCTGAGGGCTTTATGGGTATGACAGTCCGTTTATTATTGTACCAGACAGAGTAACTGTCAGGAGAGTAGCTCAGCATCCATGACTTGTTATTGAATCCAAGCCTACAGTCAGCACTGTATCCTTTCCTCCCGATTCCTTTATAAGTCACTGCTATCCGGGCTCCATAACCACTCCACTCAGCCTCCCAGTAACAGCGACCAGTCAGACTCTCTCTGCACAGAACTTGGTCCCAGTAGTCAAATCTTTCTGGATGATCAGGATATGGCTGCCGCTCTGTCACCCATGTCGCCTTCCTGTTCCCCTCTGACAGAGACAGGCGGCAGCTTGCTGTGTTGGGGTCCAGCGTCAGCTGGCAGGAGTCTGTAGGCAAGAGGAAGAGCGATTAATCCCATCACGAAGCCCAACATCTCCATCATTATCACTGTCACACCTCACACACTCACTAACACAGAACTCGCTCCAATACACACATTTTATTCCCAATATACTCATGTAGCCGCCCGAGTCTGCGGCGCTCCGGCTGCCCCCTGCACTGTGAGACACGCCGCGCTGAGAGACTCGCTGGGGACCGAACTGCACTTTAGCCTGCGCTCTATTATTCTGTACGATACACAAAATATAAAAACGAAGCAGGAATTCAAGTATGTGAAATACCTCAGGAAATGTCGGACGCCCGCGCGACGCCGGCGAGAAGACGGGGCGAAATGCTGCGCGTGCTAAATTAATAGCCTTAATTACAGGTAAATAAAATTACAAACAGCATTAATCAAACGTGTTAAACTTGAAATTATACCACAAAGAGTACCACTAGAAGTTAATTTGTCTTTACTTCAAAATAAAAACTTCTTTCAAACCACTTCGGACACATACCGTCTTCCAGCAGCGTTCAGCGCTGACTAGTGATGTGTCTGTCGCGAACGACCCGCTCAAAAGATCCGGATCCTGACCAAGAGACATTTTTATAAAACAAAACATCTCCGTGGATCAGCGCTCCATGCTGCTCTGACTGTGACTGAAGTTTGTGTTAAGGGGGGGGGGGGGGGGGGGTTCGCGTGCTGACGGTGTACAGGTACAGAGCACGAGGGAGGGAAAGAAGGAGAGAAAGAGGGAGTGTGGTGCGCGAATAATAGGCAAGATGAGTGATAGTTGGAAACGAAGCGGCATTTTGATGCATTTTAATAGCTATGATAACTCAAAGGCACAATGCACAGTTTGCAAGATGAAGCTGTCATTTCGATCAGGATCCACAAACAACCTTCACAGACACTTAGGAACTGCGCATCCAACAGTTCAGATGGAAGGAAAAAGACAGGCTAGCGTGCCTGCTACTGCCAGAAGCCGGATCAGCCCGTCTAAGCTGAGGCACTTAGCCTTTCTGCCCCAAAGGCAGGGGCGGACTGGCCATCGGGAGCACCGGGACATTTCACGGTGGCCTGGCGGTCGTTCTGGCCTGCCGGCTGCCGCTGTGCAGACGATCAGCCTGGCATGTGATAGGCTGGTGTGCAACTACGAATTAATTGACGGATCTCTCAATCTACTAATCAGTCAATGGCGGAGGGAAAATTACACTCCCACATGACCCAACGTCAGCGACGCACTGCCTAATATCTGGCTATATCCAGAGACAGGGTATATCTGACTAAATCGTTCAAAAAATGGAGCGTAAACGCAAAGGAGGAGCAGAGAGGGAGCGTATAAAAAGGAAAAAAGCCCTGGCCGCAGACGCAGCAAGCTGCTGCAAAATCCCAGCCATGTTCGCCAGTAAGGGAACAGGTCGGTCAAGATTACATTTACATTATATTTATAATAATTTGGCAGACGAACACTTTCATCCAAATCACTTAGATAATCACAATAGATAAAATTAAACCAAAAAACGAGCAACAATATGTAAGTGCTGCTGTGCTGTGTCAAGTCTCGTTTCGTCTACATGTAGCATATTTTTTATATAATAAATAAAAATGAATAAAAAGTAGACAGAATAGTGTTAGTGGGTCAAATTGTTTTAAATAATAAATAAATCAAGTAGATGGTATGGAAAAGAATACAGTATTAGTTATTTTGATTTTTAATTTCTAGTCTACAATATGTAGCCTACAATGTTTGTTTGTTTATTTATTTATTTTGAAAAGGTGACGAAGGAAGCAGCAGTAGCACTAGTGCTGCAAATGCTCCTGCTGTTGAGCTAGAGGTGGTGGACAGTTCAGCGTTTGAGTCAGAGCAGGAACCTTCAGGTAAAGTTTAAGATAAGCAAAACTAAACATGCAGGCAGCAGGCTATACTTTTTAAACAACATGTGCTTTTTATGATTTATAAGATCAGTAGTAGGACTGTGATTTTGGGGACATACAACTGATGGCTGCACAATTATAAATACAGATTATTGAACACGCTTATTTTATATTGCAGAGCAACTAGATGTGCAGAGTGAGAGAGAGAAGGATTCAGGGAAAGATGAAGGAGACAGTGAAAGCCTTGATATCTCTTTTGATTATTTTGCCCGTCCACAGTCTAAGGATTTAGATTTTTTTTTTAAGTATCACCCAATTCAAACATCTGAAAGATCCATTCCTGATGTATTCCATTCAAAAGATGGCACAAACAGAAAATGGCTGACATACAATGAAAGTAATCACTCCCTATTCTGCTCAGTATGTCTTGCATTTGCAAAACCTTTAGGCAGTGACAGTGCATTTGTCAAAGGAGGTATGCAGGCCTGGAAACATGCCCATCAGAGAGTACAGGAACATGAGAGAAGCAGTATCCATAGAGAAAGTGCTGAAGCCTTTTTTCTTAGAGTCAACAAAGCAGATATCCATACCCTTCTGACTGATAAGCAAATGACCGTCCATCGAGACCAGGTTAGAAAGAGAAGGCAGGTCTTGGAACGTGTGATTGATGTAGTGAAAGTTATTGGTAAATGTGGGCTAAGCTACAGAGGGCACAGTCATGAAGCTACAAATGACCTTGAAAACACGGCTATCAATCATGGTAACTTTCTTGAGCTCATACTTTTGCTGAGCAAGTATGATGTCTGCCTACAGGAACATGTTAGTGATTGTATTGAGAAGAAAAAGAAGCAGGTGAGAACTAAAGGAAGAGGGTCCATGGTAACTTTGATGTCCAAAACAACAGTAAATAAAGTAGTTGAATTAATAAGAAATATGATTCAACAGACAATTGCTGTTGAAGTGAGAAAGGCAGGGATGTTCTCAATACAAATTGACACAACACAGGATTTAACATCCAAAGACCAGTGTGCAGTAGTTCTGCGATATGTTACTGATGTTGTCCACGAGAAACTCATTGCAGTCATTGACTGTGAGTCATCAACTGGACAGTACTTTGTGGAGCTTGTGAAACAGACCCTAGAGAAGATGGACATAGACATCAAAAAGTGCATTGGTAATGCAACAGACGGAGCTGCAAACATGCAGGGACAATACAAAGGTTTCTCTGCATTGCTCACAGGAGCATCACCTAACCAAGTACACATATGGTGTTACTCACATGTCCTCAACCTTGTTCTAGCTGACACTACAGGGGTTGTTGTGGCAAGTGAGTCCCTTTTTTCACTACTGAATGACATTGCAGTGTTCATTCGTGATTCGTACAAGCGCATGAAGCTATGGGAGGAAAACAGTGAGGACAAGAGACACAGACGGCTTGGTGTAATTGGTGAAACGCGCTGGTGGGCCAAAGATGAGGCCTTGAGGAAAGTATTTGGAAGGTTTGCAAAGCCTGACAATGCACTTTACACAGATCTGGTCATCACTATGGAAAAAATTGAAAAGGATGTGACCATGAAACCTGTCATCCGAAACAAGGCCCAAGGGTACAAGGCTGCTCTCCTAAAGTATGAAACCATACTGACAGCTGAGATTTTCCTCAGGATTTTTGAGCAGACAACCTGTCACGATTCGAGGGTGAGCGAGCGGATAAGGTAGAGGTCGGAGCCGTAAATACGGACGAACGGGGTTTAATTCAGGCAGACTGACAGACAAGGCACAGCACATGACACTACAATGACAAGTCTGGGGAAGACTGACTCAGACGAGGACTAAATACAAAAGACAAGCTAGACTTAATAGGACTCAGGTGATCACAATCAGGGCTGAACACGAGGTAATGAGGTGGGTGTGGCACACATTAGGATCGGACGGAGCGGGGCGTGACACAACCCCTCTCTCTAAATATTTACAAACAAGTGCCATGGATATTGCTTCAGCACAGCACTTGGTGACAGGAACAGAGGAGAGCTTGAGAAAGTGTGCCCGGGACTTTCAGGGTGTAATGAGGGCAGCAGATGACTTTGTTGAATGGGCCAATGGCATTCTGGAGAAGCTTGAGGACAGTGAGGCTGAAGTTCAGACTTCTCTCCCAGAGAAGAGAATTAGAAAACACAAGAGGCAACCAGGTGAGCTGGCACAAGATGAGCCTATTGCTAATGCAGACACTGACTACAAAATCAACATCCACAATGTGATCTTGGACACTGTTATTGAAAGCTTTCATAGCCGTTATGCAGAAAATGCAGTGCTGTGTTCAGATGTCTCCTGCATGGATCCTAGGAACTTCCCTGAAATCAGAGAAAAAGGCCTTCCAGGGACAGCCATGAAGGAGCTCAGCAAATGCATACTGCAATTTGGATGAACGTGCCAGTCTTGAGACATTGCAGGCTGAACTGATCAGCCTTGCACAGCACTGGGAAAGATTGAAACAATCACTAATGGAGAACTACAACATTAGGGGTGCTGCCTCTAATGATGAAGCAGGGGAAGGCTCTGAGGTTCCTAATGAAAGTGTGGAGTTTGTAAGCAGAAGTTGTTCCACATGCAAAAACTGTCCAATATGCTGCTATCTCCTCCTGTCTCAGTACAATCTGCTTACTGATGCTTATCACATCATTGGTTTGGGCTACAAGTTCCTCCTCACACTATCTATTACTCAAGTTGCCTGTGAGAGGACCTTCTCCACCCTGAAGTTAGTGAAGAGCCGTCTGAGAACCTCCCTGAGTCAAGATAACCTTGAAGCATTCCTTTTGATGGCAACTGAGAAGAAGATTCTTATGGAACTTGATAAAGATGACATAATTGACAAGATGGCAGAGAGCAGTGAGCTACTGCGCCGCCTACTGGTGTACTAGTAGTGCTAATTACTTACTGTTTACTCTTACTGGTCTGTTCCACATAATGCCATAATTGAGTAAACATTGTTATCTGTTACGCTGTCATAGGTTTTGTTAAGTTTATTTGTGTTTGTGTTTCTGATACATTTGATATACTGGAGTTGAGCACTGAAAATACATAAAATGTAAATATTTCAACATGTGAATGTGTCTCTTATTATCTCTTTTAAAAAGCCAATTTTCTATTTGTCATTGATTTGGTAGTATAAATGGTGTATTCCTAGTGAGTTGTTAAGGGTTATTTTTTTATTCATTTATATTGCATCTGGTAGTCTACCTGTTACAATAATAGGGTTAGCCTACAAGTTTATCAGTCCAATAGATTACATGAATAGGGTGGTGGTGACTGCAGCAGCAGAGGTGGCCTGGGAGTGGAGTCAAATTCCCGGCCTGAATTATTGTCCCAGTCCGCCACTGGGCACCGATGATCTTCCCAGCTGTTTTCAATACTCTGTTCAGCTGTTTCTGTTCAGAGGTAGCGTAGGTTCCAAACTAGACATGCAGTCGGTCAGAATATTTTCAATGGTGTTCCTGTAGAAGGTGGTGAGGGTCAGAATGGGTAAGCTGGTTTGCTTCAGTTTCCAGAGGGAATGGAGCCGCTGTTGGGCCTTCTTGACAATTGCCGTGGTGTTAGTGGTTGAAGTCAGATCGTCCACCATGTGAACACCCAGTAATCTAATGCCACTGACCCTCTCCACGGCAATGCCATTTATGGTTAGCAGGGGGCGGTGTTCTGTATGGCCCTTCCTATGGTCTATGACCATTTCCTTGGTCTTGTCAATGTTCAGGAGGAGGTTGTGGTGGTCGCACCACGCCGTCAGCTGCTCCACCTCAATCCTGTATGCTGACTCGTCACATTTGCTGATGGGACCCACAACTGTGGTATCATCCGCGAACTTGATATGGTTATTGCTAAATTTTGCAGCACAGTCGTGGGTCAGTAGTGTAAACAGTAGGGGCCTCAGTACTCAGTGAGACTCTGGTTGTTTGCTGCATTTGTGTCAGGAAACCCAAGATCCAAGTACAGGTTCCAGTGTCCACCTTCAGTGACCCCAGAATCTCCACATGTTGCTGTGGTATGATGGTGTTGAAGACTGAGCTGAAGACAATGAAGAGCAGTCTGGCGTAGTCATCCCGGTTTTCCAGATGGGACAGGCTTAGGGAGGTGGATATTGCATCAATCGTGGAGTGATTCATTCTATATGCAAACTGTTGGGGGTCTAGGACTGTGGGGAGGCAGACTTTAATGTGTTGCATGACCTAACACTCGAAACACTTTGTCACAATCGGAGTGAGCGCCACAGAACAGAAGTCATTCATGCAGGTTGGGTGGGGTTTCTTAGGCACAGGTATGCTGGTTGCACCTTGAGGCAGATGGGCACTATTGGCTGGCTGAGGGAGATGTTAAAGATGTCAGTGAAGACCTCCTTCAGCTGTTCGGCACAGTCCTTAAGAACGTATCCAGGTATGTTATCTGAACCAGTAACCTTTCGGGCTTAAACATTACAGAAGGCTCTTTTCTCCCTGCCTGGGGGCAATTGTAACACTTGTTTGCTGGCTGTTGGAGTCAATTTCTGCATTAGAGGCCTCAAAATGTGTGTAAAACTTATTGAGTGTACCTGGTTGGGAGGGGCCGTTTTGGCATGTTTGGGCTTGTTGGGCGTAGCAGACCAAGTTCTCTGAGTACACTCAGCTCTCCCTCCAGTGTTTCTCGTAGCAGTGGTTCTGGTTGCTGATGTTCAGGAGGGATTGATGATATACAAGTTTCTTGTGAATGTGAGGGTTAATTCCACATGAAAACAAAGACAGAGATGAGGCCAAAACTGAATAAAACAAAGATACTGTTGTTATGGTGCTAGGAGAGGCTGCTGTAAGAATCGGGTCCGCTGCTATCTTGGATACGTGGCGCTCCAAACCGCAGCCCTGTGCTGTTTTTATACCTCCTGTCAGCTCACATCACTATTGTACAATGAGGCTCTCTGGAGTCTCAAAAGGGGCCAATTGTAATTTACCGTCCTCTGCTCTCTGTGTCACCAACAGAGCTCAGCACAGTCAGCAGTGGAGGACAGCGAGAGGATCTTCACTGAGATGATCCGCTCCATTGAGAGAAGATGCTCTGAGGTGACAGAGCTGATCAGAGATCAGGAGAAGGCTGCAGTGAGTCAGGCTGAAGCAGACATGGAGAGACTGAAGCAGGAGATTGATGAACTGAAGAGGAGACACTCTGAGCTGGAGCAGCTTTCACACACAGAGGATCACATCCATTTCCTCCAGGTAACAGAACAGCTACTCTGACAATATGACCATTAGAGTATTCAAGTAAATGTATGTTTTCATTTGTATTTCAACTAGTCTGTCATTTGTCAGATGTTAATGGTCCTGTTAATTTGATTACCATACACATTTGTTATAATGAAATTGTTTAATCAGACTGTGTGTCTGTAGAGGTGCCAGAGTCTTCCTGTCCCCCCTGAAGCTGGATTTGAACCCAAAATTTCAGTCTCTTCACGCTGCTCTTTTGAGAACGTGAGGAAGGTGGTTTCTGAACTGAAGGATCAACTGGAGAATGTTTGCAAAAAGAAAACTACAGAGATGCATCATACAGGTTAATAAATACATTTTCCTGTCTGTTCATGTTAACACAGACAATGCAGAGAGAGTGTACAGTACAGTCATTCTCACATTTGTGTGACCAAATCCGATTCAGTTTTCAGCAAGTTTAAATCTTTGTAAAAACCAGTGAACGAGCTCCACATTCCGCAGGCTGCAAAACCGGGATCACATGAATCATGTTTCTTCTAAATTATAGTATCCAAAAACCTGTATTATGTGTAACTTACAATCATTTGCAGTTTGTTAAAATGCCTGTTATTGTCCCTCATAATGATAATAATCTACTACTGGTGTCTCCACAGTGAGTGAAGTCCATCTCCCACAAGTAAATTCCTTTTACTCACATCCCTGTTTCTCTCTGTCTCCTTCTAGTTACCAAAGACACCGTCCTACCGGTATTAGTACCCAGGACCAGAGCAGAATTCTTACAATGTGAGTCTGTTCACACACACGCTTCTCTCTCCCTGTATGAGGTGGAGTGTGTTTTATTGTGTTTCGTTTTCTTCTGCTAGTGGAGCTTCTCTTTCTCTCTCCCTCTGCCTCCTTTCACATTTACATGAGCTGTTTATGTCAGGAGCCTTTGAATCTGTTTGCAATACAACTGCTGATGTTTAGTATTATTTTGCTCATAATGAGGCATCCATGTTGAGAATATTACTTTAAATTGAACTTGGAAAAATACTGTCTATTTCAGTTATCACAAAAAATAATTGCTCTAAAATGTATTTTCTTTTCACTGCTAGAAATCCTACTGTACAATATCCTTACATAAAATTCTTTCTAAAAATTATACCTATGAACTGCAATGGGTTGAAATCCATATCCTGGGTTGTTTGCTGCCTTGTGCCCATAGAATCTGGGATAGGCTCTGTAACTCTGAATAGGACAAGCGGTTACAGAAAATGGATGGATGGATCTTAATAGAAAATTAAAATAGAATTTATCTATACATTTCAATGCATTGAAACATTAAATAGGACTGGGCACTTTTTGCTATGTAAGGAGTGAATAAGACCAAACCATCACCTTCTGATCTTCTCCTCCATGAGATGACTGTCAGCTCACTCTGGACCCCAACACAGCAAACAGACACATCCATCTGTCTGAGGGGAACAGAGTGGTGACATGGAAGAGGGAGACACAGTCATATCTTGATCACCATAAGAGGTTTGACGTACGTCTCCAAGTGCTGTGTACAGAGGGTCTGACTGGGCGCTGCTACTGGGAGGTTGAGTGGAGCGGACGTTCGGTCGCTATAGCCGTCACGTATAAAAGGATCAACAGGAAAGGAGGAGGTGATGACAGCAGGCTTGGATACAATGACAAGTCCTGGTGTTTGTACTGCTACCCCTCCAGTTACTCATTCTGGCACAATAATGTGCAAACTGTGGTATCTTGCTCGCTCTCCCCCAGGATAGGAGTGTACCTGGATCACAGGGCAGGAACTCTGACCTTCTACAGCGTCTCTGACACAGTGACCCTCCTGCACAGGGTCCAGGCCACGTTCACTGAGCCCCTCTATCCTGGGTTTGATCTTTGCAGCAGTACAGCCAAATTCTGCTGATTAGGTTAACAGGCTGTTAAATGTATCCTATAAAATTAACTAAACAACTAATATTTGAAAACATGACTGTTGGCCAGCACTGGGGACATTCTGGATGGAACAGCCTTGTTTTTATCACAGGTGTATGTTTATAGATAGTAATTTATATTTTTAGAGAGATAAAAATCAGTATAAATTCAGCAATTGCAATGCTTTTGGCATGTAAAGTACCAGTACAAATGATTAACAATGATTACATTAATGCAGATAATCCCTTATCCCTAACTTAGGCAGATAAGTTTAATCATTTATGTATTTTATCCAGTTATAATTTGGAAAACCAAAAAAATAATAAATCATAACTTTGTAGTAGTTTACACTGTTTCCTTACTCTGACTTTCATTCTCCACGTTGCCATTATTTAAATATATTGTAGCCCTGTTGAGATGGCTCTGCATAGCGTGCTCACAAACCTTGTGTGTGTTATTGTAAATAGTTGTATGTAATTAGCATGTATTGTGTTATTGTGCTGCAGTGTCTGCTGTAGTGATAAATGTCATGTGTGTATATAGTGTGTGACTGTGCCACCATGTGTTGTTGGGGTGATCAGGGTGGCAGCACTAGTGAGCAGAGTGAGTGGTTGGTGTTTGTACCTTTTAAGGGCTGAGAATAAAGAGCATTCTCATTGTAATAAACACTGGTGTCAGATGTGGGAGCCAAAGGCAGCCCCACTGGAGTTACTGGGACACACACTTCTCAGAATTGTTTGGCAAACCCGCTTCAGCCTGGCAGACCTGAAGGCGGCTGTGAAGTGGTGCTTGGGGCATGATGGCGGCAATAAGACAGTGAGGAACCGCAAGCTCCACGGCAAGAGGCTAGTGTACTGGTGCTGTGAAGAGAAGGGACACCGGGTATACTTTGGGCAAGAAGCTCACAACAGGGCCACCGGGAGACCAGCTGAGAGCGGCTCAGGGAGACAAGTACCACCCCATCCCTTGAAGCACTCTGGGCCTGTGTAGTGCACCTTTAAGTCATTCCTGCCAACCTGCTGGAGAAAAAGCGGGATCTTCTGCAGCCTCCGACCGCTTACCAGCCAGACAGCGAGGTCTCACAGTACACCAGCTGCGAGAAGCCACATCGCACCCCCAGCTGCACGTGTGACTGCCTGAGGTAGCAGGCAGAGGCAGTGTAACTCAGTGCCACACCTTGGAGGCCCAGCTGGCCTGGGAGTGCCAGTGCCAGTGCCAGTGGAACATGGAGCAGCTGTGTGAGTCCACAGAACAGGAGTAGCAGGAGCTGCACGACACGTACGTCAACTGGAGGGCATGTGACTGCGACCGCTAGAAGCAGCAGGATGAGTCAGCAGAAGTGGTGCAATTTGGGCACGAGGAGGCGTGTTGCAGCTTTGAGGCCCAGCAAGCTCAGGAATGCCGTGAGCTGGACAACCTGCAGGAGCAAGGCCAGCAGGACCAGGAGCAGCACGACCAGTGCCAGTGGGACCTGGATGGACTGTGTGAGGCCAAATAAACAGGCAATGGGGAAAGAAGTGGTGGTTATTTTTAGTTAATTCATATTTGCAGACACAAGTAAAGCTAATGACTATGAAGTGGTGATAAAAAAGTTTTATGAGCACCACAGAAACATGATACATGAACAAGCATGTTTCCACCAAAGTGTACAGAAGACGGGCGAATCAGGGGGTGTCTTAATCTGGAGCTTGTATGAATTAACAGAGCATTGTGACTTTGCCGGGCTGAAAGAAGAGCAGGTAAGAGACAGAGTAGTGACTGGAATTGCCAACCGGGAAGTTTCACTAAGGCTCCAAATGGAAAGTGACTTAACGTCAGACAAAGCGGGCAGATGGCAGGTCAGTCCAAGTCGATAAAGACATAGAATTCCAGCGTGACAATGACAGACATCCGGGCAGCGCAGCAGCAGCCCAGAGGGGACAAGCAGCACAGTGGAGGGAAAAGGCTGAATAAAAACGGGCAGTGGGAACACAGACAGGCCCAGTGACACCTTGACACAGTGTGGTAGGTCACATGCCCCACGTCTATGTCCCGCGTACAACAAGCAACGTCAGAAATGCAACAAAACAGGGCATTTCGCTGTTGCCTGTAAGAGTCAAGCAGTGAGAGCCGTAGCTCATTGATGTTAATCAATGAGGCTGAACCATTTGTCCTTGGCAGTGTAGAGGGGTCTGATTTCGATTCCATTTGGCAGGTGAATCTCCCTGTGTGTGGGAAGACGATAACTTTAAAAATAGACACTAGGGCAGACATAACCATTATATCCCATTATACGTACCAGTCTATCACAGCACCCTCTACTGGTGAAAACGGGCAAACCAGTCCCGCCCTACAGCAACTCTATACAATTTGAAGCTATTTTACGACGTGTATTTTGAGAAACACAATAAGTTAAATAAAATGATTCCAGACCACTCTGGAAGGTTGTACCTCCGGTGGCCCGCTACTATGTAGAAGACCTGCTCATCTGTGAATCATCAGACCAGGAGGAACTGGAAGAGCCCTGGGAGTCCTTCATCTGGTGAGGAAATCAGCCTGGTTCCCATTGGAGTCACATTGGCTCTGGCTGCAGATGATGGGCTCGGAGGACAAGGTCACTATGTCTCCAAACTTTGCGTTCCGAGAGACGATTCAGCTGCTTAAGTGCTGCACTCAGCCGCTCAGCCTTCTGTGCTACATGAAGTCGCTCAGGTTGCTGCTTCTATGCCGCACAAAACCACTCAGCCTGCAGCTTCTTCACCATGTGACCTCGCTCAGCCACTTCTATACTACACAAGACCATGCAGGCTGCTGCTTTAGTGCTGCACTCAGCCGCTCAGCCTTCTGTGCTACATGAAGCCGCTCAGGCTGCCGCTTCTATGCCGCACAAAACCACTCAGCCTGCAGATTCTTCACCATGTGACCTCGCTCAGCCACTTCTATGCTACACAAGACCATGCAGGCTGCTGCTTAAGTGCTGCGCTCAGCCGCTCAGCCTTCTGTGCTACATGAAGCCGCTCAGGCTGCCACTTCTATGCCGCACAAAACCACTCAACCTGCAGCTTCTTCACCATGTGACCTCGCTCAGCCAATCCTATGCTACACAAGACCATGCAGGCTGCTGCTTCTTTACTGCGCAAAGTTGCTCCTGCCCCATGTGTCTCAGCAAATGAGAATATATATATATTAGTGTCAGTCGGCATCGTCCTAATCATTCTGGTTTTCATGTCTATAAAGAAGTTTTTCTTTATAAACAAGGCAGAGGGTCACGTGTATCCTATATATGGAAAACTCTTCCCTAGAGAGTATATTTTTCATGTTTTATGCTAAATGCCATGCATAAAAAAATAAACATTATGTTATTGAAATATGTTTTCTTCATTTGTTAGGATTAGAAGGATTAGAAGCAGACAGACACCTCATCAAGGGACTAAGGCTCCATCTACAGACTATCTGTATAAGACCTGAATGAGCAGATATGGACCAGGCACCACCCCCACATGGACCTGAAGCTGTAATGAAACCGACATCATCAACCATGCTGTCCACCCTAATAATGAAAATGAAAGACTCTATATCTCTCAGCATAACTCCACCCACTGCTTCTAGTGATGGGAGGGTAGAAGAGCCATGTTTCTCAAAAGTACCACCAATATATTCATATATCAATATTAATTACATATGTCAACAGAAATACAGCCTATGTTTTAATATACATTACAAATGTATGGCTCATGGTGTTACATCACTATGGTACCGCACCCACATCAACCCCATGACCTCAAAGCTCAGGGCCACTGCTGGCCAAATGGGTGCCCTAAGCAGAAATTTACTTTTGTGCCCCCTCCCCCAAATATTACGGAAGTAAAAATAAAATAATAAAAAAAACACCTACTATAGGGGCCAAAATAGAACTTTATTCAAATAAAAGTAAATACATAAATAAATTGTATCATTTATAAATTACAATTGTAGCTCTACAGCAAAAAATACAAACTAAAATTACACTTTAAATAAAACATTTATAATAAATAAAATAAACAATAATAAACTGAAATAAAATCAACACTGTCATCTGCTGGAGCTTTCCAAAGTTCAAAATTTACAAAGGCACACTTCTGCTTTTTCTTGAGGCAAAGTCGTAAATGAGCTCTTCATATGATAAAGCCTTTGCTAATTCAGAGTTGATGCTGACAATTGCCAGACCACTCATGCGCTCTTGTGCCATAGATGAGCGCAAGTACGTTTTGATGAGCTTCATTGTAGAAAAACTTCGCTCAGCAGAGGCGACAGTTACAGGGAGCGTCACTGCTATGCGCAGAGCAATCCAGAGATTTGGGTACAACTTGTATATTTTTATTTATTTGTATATGTATATTATTAATATTAATTTATTATTATAATATATAAAAAGACTGGGTACTCTGCGTATAGGGAGCGGCGGTACTGTCAAAGCTCCACACACCTGTCAAAATCAAGTACTCTGAGAAAAGCAGAATATTCTCTCTCTCTCTCTCTGTCTCCCTCGCAAATACACACATAATAACCAAATACTCACCACCCACAACGCAGATATCAAAGTGTCACAAAGCAAAAACAAAACAGATCAATGTTTTGAAGAAAATTAACAAAACATCCTAGACAAAATGGCAAAAGGAAAATATGGGTTCATAGGACAACATGAAAATACAGACAAAGAAATAAATAAGAAATGCAGATTATCGAGGTCCAAGCTGTATGGCCTGAATGGACAATATAGCTACATTTAATATCAAATGTTCCCCTAGAATATCTGCAAATGAATGTGTATTAAGTACAGAAGCACTTTCTGTATGTATGGCTTGTGCTTATGCTCATTCATTAGCCAATCACATCACTTTACCATGGCTGAGGGCGGAGTCCGGCATGGTTTGGTCTGGCAGCCTCATACACAGGAAGCTTCTTTTTTGTTAATCTTATCGGGAAAGGTTTCAGTTGTGTGTGTGTGTGTGTGTGTGTGTGTGGTCCAGGTATACATTACATTGTGGGGAACAAATGTCCCCACAGTGTGATAAAAACCTATTATCTTGAAGTTGTGGGGACCATTTTTGGTCCCCACAAGGGGAAATTCAATTGAATAAAAATCTGTAATATGCATTATTTTATTAATAAACTCCAAATCCATGCTGCTCTTCTCAGTCTGGCCTCAGTCCAAAACCACACCTACTGCAGCCTGAGAAGCAGGAAGCTCCTCCCACTCTCACAAAAAAACTGAACAAAACGGAAATTAATCTGCTCAGTGTTTTTGGGAAAAGGTACTGATGGTGTAGGTTGTACACAGAAGTATAAATCAGCCTTTATTCTGGACGGCCAGTAGGCAGAGCAGGCTGAGGCATTTAAATACCTGGGCACAGTTATGGAGCCTCCATGTCATTCCCCCAACATGCTGACCTTGTGTTTAAAATGGCCCAACAGCTCCTGCACCTTCCACAGAGGCTCATGAGTTTTAATGTTAGTAAGAGAGATTTAACTCTGCTCACTTATTGGATCTGTTCTCACCTTAATATCATATGCTGGTAAATCTCTCTTACAGTCAAACCTACATCAGTCTTTCTCTGGTTGTTAATCAGGCCAGATAACAGGGTCAGCTCAGCCTTCACTGCTGGAGTCGTTCTCTCGGTCAGTCTCTAGGAAAGCCTGCCTTTGATTGGCAGAACTGTGTCATACAGAGACATGACAAGCCATTGTATTATTCAATGAACTGGAATAAATGGCAGCACAGCGCCCTCTGCAGTCTGCCATAGAGCAAGTCAGGATGAACAGCCGTCTAGGCTTCTCTCCCTGTGAACTTTAGACATGTAGATGTGTGCAGGTCTGGGCTGGGAGCTTCCAGTGTGCAGGGATAGCAAACGATTTCTGAATGTTCACTAAAGAAATATCAATCATCCTTGTGAACCTCGTTTAGTTTAGACTGATTTATCTATGACTTTGTGTTTCTGTCACTTTCACCCCTTTCAGACATGCACTGCCACCCAAACATTTCTTGACATTCCCCAGAGGGTCTGTACATGTGAACGCAAATGTCTGAATCAGTCATACTGGACGTTAAAAGGAGTTTACCCTGCTAGCTCCTTAGTATAAAGTCGGGGTAATTTCTGATTGACCCCCATGTGTGAATGGAGCAGGAAATTGTCCAGTGTAGGATCACACACACATACGACAGAGCTGAGATTCCTGGTTGCCTGAGACAAGGCCTAGCCTGGTATAAGAGGTACTCGTTGGCCAAGGCACAAAAGGGGGGTCAGTAACCCCCCCCCCCACACACACACACACACACACACAGATGACAAGGGAGACCAGCATTCCAGCTTTTATGGCCCAAAGATTTAGGGACCTACAGACGGCAGAATGGGCCTCAAGGATAGGGGTCCCTCAACTTGGCACACAGCCCCCCCCCCCCTTTCCATCCTGCCTTACAAACCACAGACTCACCCAACACCCTGAAGAAAGTTCCCTTTTAAGTTTGGCCTGTATATACCCTGTATATGTGTATACTTATTATTGCTAGTCTCAGTATCCATATAGGTTATGTTTGTTTGTGTCCTTAGACAGACTTAGTGTTTTGTCTGCCACCCTTATAACCGTGTTTCACATAGTATCACCTATTATCACACGCGGGGCCCCCCAGCCTGCCGCTGCCTGAGGAGCTGGGGGTCGTCGCCCCACCCTGTAACCTGCTGCCCAGGATGGCAATCCTCTCCTGCATCCTCGTTTCTCCACCTTGAGATGCTCAGGGAGAATCATCAGCTTCCCCCGTTTTCCCTCCTTTTTCTGAGCCAAGGGAGTTTGTGTCACGCCCTGCTCCGTCCGCTCCCGATGTGTGCCACGCCCCCTCATTATCCACGTGTGCTTCCCCGATTGTGCCCAGCTGTTTCCTGTTTCTTTTGGCTTGTCTTCTGTATTTAGTCCGCATCTGAGTACGTTACCCCAGATCCGTCATTGATGTTGGTTGGTGTCTCTGTCCTGTTGTCCCGAATAAACCCCGTTTGCCTGCATTCTCGGCTTGCTTCGCCTGCTTCCCGGTTCGCTCGCTCACCCCATCACAACAGAATGACGGATCTCCACAGCGACTCACCGCAGCAAGCCGAAGACGAGCGGCTCGGCTTGCTGCAAGAGGTGGTCTATTGGCTAAACCTGCCAGAGGTCCGTGAGGACCCTGGACTCCGGGACCTAGCCAGCAGAAGCGGGACCCTCCTTCAAGAGATGACCCCGCTCACGAGCAGCTTCTCCGGCAGCTTGGAGAGGGAGTGACGGAGAGGCGGCTCCAGCCGCTCGTTCTCTCCGGGGCATCCCCGTCGCAACCACCCAGCCAACGCCGGAGAAAGAAGAGGCGCAAGGGGAAAGGAATGGAGGAGACCCCGACCGTCCTCCTGGGGGCCTGCTCATTACTCCCTGCCTGGGATGACACCGCCGCTGCACCGCCTGCAGCAACAGCGGCTGCTGACGCCGCACTGCCCGCGGCACCGCCTGCTGCTGCTGCGGCCGCTCTGCCCACGGCCCCGCCTGCTGAAGCTGCCGCCGATCTGCCCGCGGCTGCGCTGCCTGCTGAAGCTGCCGCCGCTCTGCCCGTGGCACCGCCTGCTGCTGAAGCTGCCGCCGCTCTGCCCGCGGCACCGCCTGCTGCTGATGCCGCCGCTCTGCCCGCGGCACCGCCTGCCGCTGCTGCTGCCACGCTGCCAGCAACACTGCCTGACCCGCCTGCCCTGCCTGACCCGCATGCAGTCCCTGCAGCTGCCACCGCTCTGCCTACGGCAATGCCCGAGGTGACCGAGGCGGCGCCCCCTGCTGGCTGTGTGACGGCGGCGCCCGCTGCGGCGCCCCCTGCTGGCCGCGTGACGGCGGCGCCCGCTGCGGCGCCCCCTGCTGGTCGAACGCCCAAGGCGCCTGCCGAGGCGCCCCCTACTGGCCAAATGACTGAGGCGCCCGAGGTGCCTGCAGAGGCGCCCCCTCCTGTTCTGCCTGTCATGCCGGCGCCTGTTCTGCCTGTCATGCCGGCGCCTGAACTGCCTGTCTCGCCTGTCCTGCCGGCGCCTGAACTGCCTGTCTCGCCTGTCCGGCCGACGCCTGAACTGTCTGTCTCGCCTGTCCTGCCGGCACCTGAACTGCCCGAGGTGTCCGCAGAGGCGCCCCCTGCTGGCCGCACGCCCGAGGTGTCCGCAGAGGCGCCCCCTGCTGGCCGCACACCCGAGGTGTCCGCAGAGGCGCCCCCTGCTGGCCGCACGCCCGAGGTGTCCGTAGAGGCGCCCCCTGCTGGCCACGTGATGGCGGCGCCCGCTGAGGCGCCCCCTGCTGATCACACGCTCGTGGCCCTGCCTGAAGCCGCCTCTCCCGTCCTGCCCGCGGCCCTGCTTGAGGCCGCCTCTCCCGTCCAGCCCGACTCTCCTGTCCTGGCCGCAGCTTCAGCTGCACCGCCTGCGGCCACGCCCCCTGCTCTGCCCAAGCCTACACCCTCGGGCACCACCCTCTTGACTTCCTCGCCCTTACCCCAGCGAGGCCAACACCCCCCAGGACCCCGCCTTTCAGTGTCCCGTAAAGGACGGGGACACAGGCGTCGGGCCCGGGTCCCGCCCGCCCTGCCCCCTGGCTCGCCCGCGCGCCCCCTGGCCGTGGCTCGGTGGCTGCCTGCGGGTCCTGCGGCTCCTGTTCGGCCGTCGCCTCCGGGTCCCCCTCCGGTGCCTCGTCGCCCACCTGCGGTCCCTCCGTCGGCGCCTCGTCGGCCGCCTCCGGGCCCCCCCGCTTCGGCTGGGCGTCGGGGGGCGCCTCCCCTGGCTCCGGCTGCGCCTCCGCCTGTTGCGGCTACCCCCTCCTGCCTGCCTGCGCCGGTGTTCCCTCCTGCTCCCTCCTCGTTTCCTTTGTCGGTCCCTCCGTCTGTCTCCTTGTCCCCTGTGTGGTCCCCTCCGGCTCCGGCCTCCCGTCCGCCTGTGGCCCCTGCGGCTGACTTCCCTCGCCCGCCAGGGTTCCCTTGGGCTCCCCGTTGTCCTCCTCCCTTTGTTCCGTCTCCTCGTCCCTTTGTCCCTCCTCCGTTCCCGTCTGTCCCTCCTGCCTTTGTTCCTCGTCCCTCTCTGTCTCCTCTGTTCACTCCTCGCCCTGTTGTTCCTCCGTTCTCTGGTCCCCCTGTGTCTCCTGTTTCGGTCTTTTTGTCTGCTTTTCCTGTCCTGTGTCGTGTCTTGTCTTTCTTCTTGTCTCTTGGCCTGTTCTGTGTCTCTGTTCTGCTCCCTGTTTTTGGTTTTTGGTCCTGTTCCCTCGTCCCGTCCGTCGCCTCCTCTCAGGCGCGCCCGGAGTGCGCGCCTTTGGGGGGGGGTCCTGTCACGCCCTGCTCCGTCCGCTCCCGATGTGTGCTACGCCCCCTCATTATCCACGTGTGCTTCCCCGATTGTGCCCAGCTGTTTCCTGTTTCTTTTGGCTTGTCTTCTGTATTTAGTCCGCGTCTAAAACAACAGTTTGTTCTTTGATATCTCCTAAATGGCGGCGTCCTCACTCTGCTCAAAGTGCTCCATGCGTATTGGACTCTTATCCAAACAAGACTGTGGCCATTTTGAACACACTTCCACCAAACGAGATTCATATTCCAAAAACAGTCACGCAAAGTGAAATAAAGTGGCCTAAAAATTGTCTGACCACACTCACCCCTTCTGACATTTACCCCCCCAAAGTGAAATCTGCCCCCTCTCTCAGACTAGACACAGCCTCTCCCTAAACTTAAAGACCAGAATAAACATATTCACAATTCAATATTAATATCAAAATGAATCAAGCCTATATTATCAAATACTTTAAAATAAATTTTGGGATGCCATTTAAATGTTTACTTATTATTTATTTACATATGTACAAATGCATTTGTTTGAGAATGACAAGAAATATCTTTGCAGGGTGAGTGAAAAGTTTGGAAAAGAAACAAATTATTATTTAGATTCTGATGTAACTGATATCATTTTGCAAGAGGCCAATAGCTCATCACCAAAGGAAGAAGAGGGACGTCAGAGTAAGAATCCACCTTTCCATTGCGTTCAGGGGTATATCTGTATTGCTGCAATGCCACTGTGAGTGTTTTGTGGGATACATTGCATCTGATAATCTTATTCCTAAATTGCGTGGATTAAAAAGAAGAAATTTACACCAGAATATAAAGTTAATCAGGATTCCTAAAAAAGAGATTATTTTTAGGTCATTTGGAATCACATACAGTGCATCATAGATGATCAGGCATGTAGTGAAATCAGAATGCTATCCACACTGGTCTTAAGGAAAAATAGAAACGCTGCAGTCAGAATAACAAATCAGCTATTAACTGTCCATTCTCGTTGTTGCTAAATATGCATGTTTTTTAACTTCACCAAATAGGACTTTTACTGTAGACTAATTTTATCAGGTTAATGTTTTATTGTGCGTTAAATAATGACTGTACCCATTAACCATATCTGACATGTTGTTAGGCGGATGTTAACTGAGGGACCGCAGCGTCTCACGTGCTGCAACCGACGGGAAACCCGCAGTTACCTCAGGACGGCAGTAGGGGGCGGATGTGAGGCTCAGCCGTCTGAAGTTAAACCGCATTTTAAATGAGAAGTTAAAATGTGTTACGCTTAATTTTTAATCACTTGTGTAATTATTTACTTAGGTAATAAGGACTTAGTTCGACTTTTAATGAGTCTTTTCCCGAGTATTAATGGGGGTGAGAGAGAGACGCGGTTTGCTAATTAGCTTGTCGATTGTCAGGTGTAGCAGTTCACAGGTTTAGTTAGGAAATTTTATTGTTGCTTGTTGTATTTTGATCATTTAATCTAATATATGTTACTAATGTGATTTATGACTTTTGTTTTTAACTCTATGGATATTTTTTTTTGCTTTCGCTGTTATGTCTCCCGTCTCCTTTTACATGGTTATTATATATGCTGATTTAATCTAATGCTGTTAGTTATGTTCAATTACAGTAAAGTGTATTTATTTAATTGTATTATATGATTTATGTTACCCAGTTACCTCACGCTTTGAGCAGAGCTGAACCAAGACATTAATAGGATACAATATGAAGCCTTTATTGTCAGTGTACAGGCAGCAAATACAATATACAGACAGAAATATATAAAATGTACATATACAGGGGAGGGGAAAAGCCCCCCCACTCATCAGGATTACATTTCATTATATTTTAATCAGACAGAAAAATTTTGCATGTTTGCTAAGTTTGCTGAACCCAGTCATTTATTTTCTCTAACATACATCACACTTCAGACAGAGTAAAAGGGGTTATACTGGTTAAAAAGCAGAGATTTTACCTTTTTGTCATGGAGAAGCAGCGACATGTGACACTCTGATAAGGTAAAAATGATTCCTCCAGCACAGTGAGCTATCCCAGCATGCACAGGGACACTGAGGAGTTTGCATAATAAACACAAAACCCTGGACTGAGGGGTTCAGTGAATGAGGAGGTGAAGCTGTACAGGAGGGTCAGTTCATCAGAGGAGACTCTGTAGAAGGACAGAGTACCAGCCGCCCAGTCCAGATACACTCCTACTCTGCGGGAGCCTGAGGGCTTTATGGGTATGACAGTCTGTTTATTATTGTGCCGGACAGAGTAACTGTCAGGAGAGCAGCGCAGCATCCATGACTTGTCATTGTGTCCAGGCCGACAGTCATCACTCCCTCCTTTCCTACTGATTCCTTTATAAGTCACTCCTATCAGGGCTCCATCTCCACTCCACTCAGCCTCCCAGTAACAGCGACCAGTCAGATTCTCTCTGCACAGAACTTGGGGCCACCAGTCAAATCTCTCTGGATGATCAGAATATGGCTGCTCTGCCCCCCATGTCACCTTCCTGTTCCCCTCTGACAGAGACAGGTGTCTGTATGCTGTGTTTGGGTCCAGCGACAGCTGGCAGAAGTCTGTAGGCAAGAGGAAGAGCGATTAATCCCATCACGAAGCCCAGCATCTCCATCATTATCACTGTCACACCTCACACACTCACTAACACAGAACTCGCTCCAATACACACATTATATTCCCAATATACTCATGTAGCCGCCCGAGTCTGCGGCGCTCCGGCCGCTGTGAGACTCGCTGGGGACCGAACTGCACTTTAGCCTGCACTCTATTATTCTGTACGATACATAAAATATAAAAACGAAGCAGGAATTCAAGTATGTGAAATACCTCAGGAAATGTCGGACGCCCGCGCGACGCCGGCGGGAAGACGGGGCGAAATGCTGCGCGTGCTAAATTAATAGCCTTAATTACAGGTAAATAAAATTACAAACAGAATTAATCAAACACGTTAAACCTGAAATTTTAACCCAAAGAGTACCACTAGAAGTTAATTTGTCTTTTCTTCAAAAGAAGAACTTCCTTCAAACCACTTCGGACACATACCGCCCTCCAGCAGCGTTCAGCGCCGACTAGTGATGTGTCTGTCGCGAACGACCCGCTCAAAAGATCCGGATCCTGACCAATAGATATTTTTATAAAGCAAAACATCTCCGCGGCTCAGCGCTCCATTCTGCTCTGACTGTGACTGAAGTTTGTGTTAATGGCGTGTGAGCCGGGCGACCAATCACGTGATGAGTCAGACAAGGTGGGTACGCGTGCTGACGGTGTACAGGTACAGAGCAGGAGGGAGGGAGAGGAGGAGAGAAAGAGGGAGTGTGGTGCGCGAATAATAGGCAAGATGAGTGGTAGTTGGGAACGAAGCGGTATTTTGATGCATTTTAATAGCTATGATAACTCAAAGGCAGAATGCACAATTTGCAAGATGAGGCTGCGCATCCAACAGTTCAGATGGAAGAAAAAACAGACACACATCACGATAATTGTGTGAATGCTATCATAAAGTAGTATTAATGGTATTAAGAATAAAAGCATGCAAGCTTACATTTATGGATCCCTGGTCTGGTCCTACACTCTCCACTGTGGTCCACACTATAGGAGAAGCAGAATGACATAGTACTGCTGTATCCATTTATTTAATTGTTGCATTTTCTCCACATACATGAGTCTATAGCAGGAGCAGACACACATTCTGTACTCACTTCAGTTTCTCCAATTTACAGCTGGGATCCTCCAGTAGAGCAAAGAGCAGCTTCACTCCCGAGTCTCCTGGGTGATTGTAGCTCAGGTCCAGCTCTCTCAGGTGTGACGTGTTTGACCTCAGAGCTGAAGCCAGGGAAGAACAGCCTTCTTCTGTGACTCTACAGAATGGCAGCCTGCAGAGAGACAGACAATATCTCTCCAATAAATAAAAACACGTCACCACTATGAGTATTACTTTTAAGTAAATGTGACGACTTCAATAAAGATTTCAGTAATCACACATTACAGTGTGGAATACCCAGTAATATTGACCTCAGTATCTCCAGTGTACAGTGTGAATCCTCCAGTCCAGCAGAGAGCAGCTCCACGCCTGAATCCTGCAGGTCATTGTCACTCAGGTCCAGCTCTCTCAGGTGTGAGGGGTTTGACTTCAGAGCTGAAGCCAGGGAAGAACAGCCTTCTTCTGTGACTCTACAGAATGGCAGCCTGCAGAGAGACAGACAATATCTCTCCAATAAATAAAACACCTCACCATTATGAATATTACTTTAAAGTAAATGTGACGGCTTCAATAAAGATTTCAGTAATTACACATTACACTGTGGAACACCGAGTAATATTGACCTCAGTATCTCCAGTGTACAGTGTGAATCCCCCAGTCCAGTAGAGAGCAGCTTCACCCCTGAATCCTGCAGGTCATTGTCACTCAGGTCCAGCTCTCTCAGGTGTGAGGGGTTTGACCTCAGAGCTGAAGCCAGGAAAGAACAGCCTTCTTCTGTGACTCTACAGCCTGACACCCTGCAGAGAGACAGACAATATCTCTCCAATAAATAAAAACACCTCACCACTATGAGTATTACTTTTAACTAAATGTGACAACTTCATTAAAAATTTCAATAATTACACATTACAGTGTGGAATACCCAGTAATATTGACCTCAGTATCTCCAGTGTACAGTGTGAATCCCCCAGTCCAGCAGAGAGCAGCTTCACCCCTGAATCCTGCAGGTCATTGTCACTCAGGTCCAGCTCTCTCAGCTGAGAGGAGTATGATCTGAGAGCTGAAGCCAACACTTCACAGCAAGTCTCTGTGAGTCTACAGCTGTCCAGCCTGGAAAAGGAAACGTGTTAAGATATAAATACATACACCACACACAGGTATATCAAATAAAATATCAAAATAAGCAGTTTCAAGTACAATAAGACATGCAGAATATAGCTGAAATATCAGTTATTTTGTTGTTTCCTTGTCCTAGTCAGAAACAAATAGTTTTTACTTGACACTCCCCAGCCGAGACGAACCTGCTTTTTAATGACCTTACAGGGTGAGTTACCCTGAGACTCTGTAATATATGCATAAGTATTTTTCTAAAGCTCTGAGCAGCGCTGGGGCTCAGTGATCAGCACTACAGCCGACCCAGGGGTTCTAGGGTTTTGGGTTCAGTTCCTGCCTCGGATGTGTGTAAGTGTACATGTTTATGGGGGTTTGAATGTCAAGAAGAGCTTAAGTTATTTTAATTATGTATTTTTATATGACTTTTGAATTGCTGACATCAAGACTGAAATCCATATTTTCTGTTTGCTGTACCTGTGAACCTGTTAAATATACAAAACACTAATCAGACAATTATCAATCCTGTCAAATAGGGATGAAATAGTGAAACTTTATTCGTCCCCCTGGTAAAATACTGCTGTCGCCTCTCTGATCTTACTCTCTCTGACACACACATACAGGTCAGAGCTCAGGGTTGGCCAGCATCCAGCCCCCTGAAGCTGAGGGGTAAGGGACTTGCTCAAGGGTCCAAAACCAGCATCACTCAGCCAGATATTTAAACCAGTAACCTTCTGACAACAGGCACAGAGTCCATACCCACTGAACCACACACCACAGCAAGAATGTTAAGAAATATACATATTCTGCAGTATTCAGAATGAAAAAGAATTTCTGGGTGTCCATATAAATACACCCGCATTGTTCTGATAAGATATAAAAGCAGTATCATGAATAACATCTGTACTTCATTAGCAACAGACGTATGTAAGATCACTTACAGAGCTGTCCTAGATTTCTTGATCACAGGCAGCAGCCTCTGAAGACCTTCATCGGATCTGATGTATTTCTTCAGATCAAACACATCCAGCTCCTTATCTGACATCAGTAACACAAAGGCCAGAGCTGACCACTGTGCAGGTGAGAGGTCTGCTGCTGAAAGACTTCCTGAACTCAGGTATCTTTGTACTTCCTCTATTAGAGAATTGTCACCCAGTTCATTCAGACAGTGGAACAGGTTGATGGTCCTTTCTGCAGATAAATTCTCCTGTATTTTCTCCTTGATGTGCTGGGCAGTTTCCTTAATGTTATGTGAGCTGGGTCTTTTCTTTCCCAGTAGTCTTTGTAACAGAGTTTTACTGGAGTCTGTTGAGAGGCCAAGGAGGAAGCGGAGGTAGAGGTCCAAGTGTCCATTCTTGCTCTTTAATGCCTGATCCACTGCAGTCTTCAGCAGGTCAGCTGATGAATGTGACAGAAACGCATATAAAGCAGCAAGATACTCCTGGATGCTCAGATGCACAAAGCAGTACACCTTCTCCTGATACAATCCATATTCCTCCTTAAAGACTTCTGTGCACACTCCAGAGTAAACTGAAGCTTCAGTCACGTCAATGTTATTTCCTATCAGATCTTGCTCATAAAATATGAGATTGCCTTTCTCAAGGTTGTCAAAAGCCAGTTTACCAAGTTTCAAAAGGAATTCCTTGCTGGTTTCATAGTTTTTCATATACTTGTCATTTTTTAAACTCACCTGAAAGATGAGGAAGTGTGTGTACATTTCAGTCAGAGTCCTTGGAATTTCTCCCTTCTCAGTCTTACTAAAAAGTCTTTCAAGGACAGTGGCTGAAATCCAGCAGAACACAGGTATGTGGCACATAATGAAGAGGCTCCTTGATGATTTCACATGTGTGATAATCCTGCTGGCCAGACTCTGATCACTAAATCTCTTCCTGAAATACTCCTCCTTCTGGGCATCACTGAACCCTCGGATTTCTGTCACCTGGTGGACACACTTAGGAGGTATCTGATTGGATGCTGCTGGCCGGGAGGTTATCCAGAGGAGAGCGGATGGAAGCAGATTCCCCTTAATGAGGTTAGTCAACAGCACATCCAGTGACGTTTTCTTTGTTACATCAAAGCAGTTCTCATTGTTCTGAAAATCTAAAGGAAGGCGACATTCATCCAGACTATCAAAGATCAACAAAACTTTGTACCTACACAGCTCAGTGGATTCAAGCGATTTCAGTTCTGGGACAAAGTGGTGAAGCAGATCAATCAGACTGTATTCATCCTTAATCAAATTTAGGTCCCGGAAAGGAAGAGCAAATATGAAGTGAATGTCCTGGTTTGCTTTTCCCACTGCCCAGTCAAGAATAACTTTCTGCACAGAGACTGTTTTCCCAATACCTGCGACCCCTTTTGTGAGTACAGTTCTGATAGGTGTCACACGCCCATGTAAGGGTTTAAATATATCATTGCAATTGACTGCAGTATCTTCTGTTACCCTTTTCTTGGATGCTGTTTCAATCTGTCTCACTTCATGTTCATCATTGACTCCTCCAGCTCCCCCTTCAGTTATGTAGAGTTCTGTGTAAATCTCTTTGAGAAGTGTTGGCTGTCCTTCCTTAGCTTTCCCTTCAAATACACACTCAAATTTCTGCTTCAGCTTACATTTGATTGTGCGCTGATACTGCGACAGAAGATGCCCTGAAATGAAATGAGAGCTTTTCAAAAAACATTTTTTACTCATTTAAGCCATATTAAATCAAATTAAATAAATGATAAACTGAAATGTAATACATATTTTTTCATAAACTCTTTTTCTGCGGCAAATCAAACACACTGAATGAGGTACAGCTCTTACTCTTCTCCAGCATGTCAGCAAGATCATTTTGCTCCATGGTCCTCAGGATGTACAGTGTGATGTTCAGAGCTCCCTCTCTACCACAGGTCTTCTGCATCTGACCATCACTGTCCAGGTCATTGTCCTCCTCCAGCTGAGGCTCAGAGCATTCTGGGTCATTCTGATCCAGGTACCTTTTGAATTTCGTCAGCTCATCCTTCAGAAACGTTTGAGCTTTTTTCTCCAGTGACTGAAATGAACAGTTACAGTTTAATTATTATCACTCCAGGCACCGTATCTTTTTATAACTTCATTTGTGAATTATGCTGCGTTCCATTTCAACTTGTAACTTGGAAATTCGGAGTTCCTAGTGGAAAATTTCAACTGAAGTCGGAATTTAATGTACACTGGGCTACATATAAGTGAATGAAGATGAAGGCCATTTAAACTGGGGCACATTAAACACAAGAAGTTATCTGGCTAAGCAAGAAATCCTGCTGTTTGAAACAGGTCCCTATTCAAGCGATTTCAGGTCCCTGGTTTTGCTAAATGTCTTTCCGACTTGCTGTACTGAAACGAGGTTAACTTGGGTGTGACGTCATTCCCAGCTCCGACTTCCGAGGTAAATGGAACGCAGGATTAGTTGTAAATATCATCTCTTTGATAGGATGAACTACTTATTATACATCTGTAGAAGATATATGTCAATTTAGATTAAATTCAAGAAAATATACTTCAGTAATAAATGCGAACCTTGAAGATGGATGATAAGTCTTCTTTATGTGGATGTGAATTACATCTATTCACTCCGTCCCTGTGAATAAAACACAAATATCCAACCATTATATTTTTATTTAAATAGATGTAACTGCCATCCACATTCTGAGCTTATTTCATTAGGGCGTCTTCCTGACATCAGCTTGCTTATGACAGTATAAGAGAAGCAGTGACATCTAGTGGCAGCACAGAGAGACAGCAGGTAGCAGCCAGGAGAGACGGTTTGGCATGTAGCTCCCAGTCACTCAATGACATTCACTGGTTACTTCTTGTAAACTGTAACATGATTTCAAACAGATTTCAAGTTAATTACCATAACTATCCAGGGGTTAGAATTTGGGGGGGGGGGGGGGCAACCCTGGCTCCTGCAATTCAGGGCCCCCACCTGATCTCAACTTTTTTTTTATTTTGCTAAGAAAACACATTGATTAAATGTTCTTACCAAACCACTTATATAATTATTTTGATTACAATAAGATGTATCACCAATACATCAATATACAAATTTTGCATGATGTCGCCCCGCAATCAGTGAATTTTACCAACAGCACTACTGTTTCTCTTTTTGCTCCAAAAGCAGCTTGATTAACCCCAAAGGGATTTATTCTGTCCCTTGTTTCAAGGGTTAACAATAGACTACCTGTAATACTCAGGGGCTTCCTGTCTCTTGCTGGGCTGCACCTCAGGTACCCAGCAGGCCCAGGCTCTGGTGTGACCTCTGGCAGCTCCGTAGGATCTTGTCCAGTGTGAGAGAAAAACTGACTAGAGGGATATTTTGTAATCAGCTTTGAAACTTTACCTTTGTGCAACTAATGCAAAAGTACCTGAGTGTTAGGCAGCTGACAGCCAAGAATTTAAGCTTAAGAGAATTAAGAGTTAACCTTAGTGTAGCGATATGTGCTTGAACTTTGTGCTCATTAGACTGAGCAGAAATGCAGGCTAGATAACAGAAATGCAGGTTTAGAGCGTGTTTATCAGACAGAGCAGGAAAATCACAAAAGGCTACAGTGAGTGGGGGCTGCTTGAAGGTGGCCAGACCCATAAGTTACAGGCTGTATAAAGTACATATGAAATGCTGATTACAAAATATCCCTCTAGTCAATTTTTCTCTCACAAATGTTTTCCCTGGTCCCAGGTTCATAGCTCCTTAGTTCTGTTTGTTAATTGTTAGTTAATTCCACCTGTCCTCGTTTCTAGTGTCTGCTCTGATTGGTTGATTGTGTTGAGTACTCACACCTGCCTTTTGTTAGTCCCCATGATCTGTGTATTTTACTGCCTGCCTGTGGTCAGTTCCCTCAGTTGGTCATTATATCACATGCTGTTGATCCTGTGCTTTGTTCCTGTGTGTATTGGATTCCTGTGTAGTTATTTTCCCCTTAGTCCTGCTCCCTGGGTTGCTGCTCTTTACTAGTGTCCCCAGTGTTTTGTTGTTGTGACCTTTTGACCCCTCGTGGTTCCCTTATTTTCTGCTCTGTGTTTTGTTATAAATAAACCCCTGTCATCTTGGAGCCGCACTGTGGATCGTCATCCTTTCCTCGCCTGCACCATCCCCCGATCCCATAACAACTAGCTAATTGGTAACAGGCACTGTTCCATTAAACATGTTCATACTGAAGCCTCAGTCTGAACAGAGCTAATGAGCCCATGAGAATCTATTTATTATCAAAGCAGAAACATCCGTCCCAGAAGAGGACAATCTATTGTCCAGTCATGCTTAATCAATATAGAGCAGTACTGTAGCTCTTTTCCAGCTGTGTGCTGAGAATTGACATTTAAAGTGCATTTTTCAATCTACCTTCTAATTCCAGCTCGCAAGAACTCAGTCTTCACAGTAATCCTCATCCTTCTACTTCAGATGTGATTTATACACAAGACAGACAAAACTTCTGTTTACATTTTCAAAGACAATGGGATTTGCAAAAATTAAAAATTTTGAAAGTTAAAGTTTTTTTTTTCTTGTAGCTTGTGTTTGCCTGTATGTCTTTTGACTGAGAGTCTGAGTGTTTTAAACAATGTTTAAATGCATATTTACCTTTGACCTGTAGAAAAAGGTCCCTCTCTGAATAAGATTGGTAGGTCCATTGACCTGTCACTCTTCATGGAAACACAGCTGGGTACAGGTGAGCCTGCTCTCTCCATCAGGACACTGTGGACAGTGAGAGGAAAGATCCTCATTATATAAATATAACCCATATAATGTGGACAGGGTCACATTAAATCTTCAGCTGTTTAACCTTCTGCTCTGTATTCATGTACTTTGTTATGCTGTGAAGCTCTTGATGCAAACATTTAGCTTTAATGTGAAATAAAGTGTCTCACCTAAAATGGAGATCCCAGTATGAAAGGTTTAGTATCACAGTTGCAGCCTCCGTTACTAGGCTTGCCTGTGGTTGCTTGATATTACATAAATTTAGCTTTAAGTGGGGTTCCCCACAATAAATTTCACCAAGTTACTTTATTTTAGCGCATATTCAGAAAATCATCTTGCGCCCTTTTACAGCCTCCGTTGCTAGACTTGCCTGCTGTTGCTTGATATTATATACATGTATCCTTAAATGGGGTTCCCCACAATATATTTCACCAAGTTGCGAATAAAAAAAATTGCCAAACAGTTACTGGACTGTTACCGAATACCGATATCATGTTCTGAATGCGGGGGGGGGGGGGGGGGGGGGGGGGGTTATGGGGTGCGGGGACCGAAAATATAAAGTATATTTTATCATATTCAGAAAATCACTTTGACAAAATTGAAGAGTCAGCGCTATGTGGCAGCAGAGGACGGCGTCCAAGGAGTACAATTAAATGTATATTCTTGGAGGAAGTTAAATTTAATAAATTAAGACTGATTTCTCGCTCTTTCGAGAATGCTGGAACGTTTATTTTTATGACCGTGTGTAAAGCAGTACAAACACACAGATTCTGTCTTACCTCTCAGTTCTCTTTGTTTTACACTCCACAGGGGGGGTCATTTCAGAAGCAGCTCCCCCCATTTTTCTACCGATCTAGACCAGATGACTGATGCTGGGGCTTCTATGAACACAAAGGGTAAATAGTGACATACATGCATAATATCTAGTAGCTACTTCATGTAATGGGTGCATAATATATATTAGTGCTGTCAAACGATTAAAATTTTTAATCAGATTAATCACTGGGATACTGTGGATTAATTTTGATTAATCACGATTAAATATCATTCATTTTTAATCTATATTAATCGCATTTCATTTTGGATGAGCAAACAGACTCAAGAAAAAAGGGAATATATATGCACTTAACATGTTTATAATTGAACACCTTGAACACGAGTTGGATTTATTCCATCTGCCACAGAAGTGCAATACCATGGACCCATATCAAAAAGCAGGATTTTTTGCATAGCCGGACAACTTGTCGGATTTAAGGTACCTCAGTTTAAATGATCTTTATCTTCGTTCACTTACAATTAGCACGAACTACCGTAAATCCGACAAATAATCCTACTAATCAGGAAATCTGATTTCTAGCCAGGTTAATTGCCATTGTTAGCAATATCAGTTCATAACACATTATGCGCGGTACTTTACGTATAAAACTCCATAGCAACACGTCCACAGATAAGTTGGACGGTATAGTATGTGCGACCGATTTAATGAGCCACAAGTGAGAAGTAGTGCTTAAACAGTATAAAACTACAACTTTCCCTTCTGTTGATAAAGGGTGCAGCCATCTTGGATCCTGATCTCAAGATCCTCTGTGCTGCTCCGAGATATTTCTCGGATCTCCGAGAAACGGTAGTGCATGTTGTCACTTCCGGCTTCAAAACTCCGGAATCTGACTCGGAATACAAGTTCCGAGGGCAAATGGAATGCACCAAAACTGCCCGAAATGGGTTGACAGAGACATTTCAGGGATTTTGAGTCATTCTTATTAATTATGATGGATTAATCCGCGTTAACCCTTAGGAGTCGGCGGAGCCGCCGGCGGGGACACTTGCATTTTTTTCTGGTAACCGTGAAAAGAACTTAAAATGCGTCGTCATGTTTGATCATACACGTAAGTGTAGTACATCATTTGAATCTGTAAAGGGTCTACTTTTATTCATGTATAGTCACAATATCCACAAAACATTGTGCTTTTGTAAAATAAAGAAAAGAAACAGGGTGCGCTTTCAGCCGTCTCAGTCTCCGCGAAAATCTTTTTGAAACACGTCACTAAAATGAACTGAAACTCCGCGAATACTGCACAGACAGACATGAGAAATTTATCTATAGAAAGCTTAAAGTGTCTACTTTTAAATAAAGCAATTTAAATGAAAAATAAATATTTTCAGTTTATGTAATCCATGTGAAACCAAGGAGAGGCACAGAATTTCTGTCGCACTTCATTATCTGCTAATGACCCGAGGCAGGGCACGCCCACAGCCATTCACACGGAAAACAGTCCGGGCAGCATGCGTACAAGGCCACGCCCCCCGTCTTAAAAACACATACAGTCTAATGGTGCGTTCGTTTTTCTCTCGGATCTCGGAAATTCTGAGTTGAGTGACATTATAGTGCGTTCGACTATTTCTCTCCAAGTCGGAACTCGGATGAAAACGTCACGAAACGTCAAGAAAAACGTCGCTTCCCATCGGAAACACGCCTCTTTCATGACGTTGAAGTCGGACAAGATTTGCCCCAAGAGCCTGTCACTTACCAGCCAATCAAAAAAAAAGAAAGGGCCTACACAATAGCCAATCAGAAAATAGTACTATTGTATCTGGGTAAAATACAACACAACAACCAATGAAAAGGCATCCTGTGGAATGTCACTCTTGCCTGTCTTCAAAACTTGACAGATTCTGACATGTCCTGATGTACAGATATGTTTATAAGTAACTGAAAAATACACAAATGTCAGGACATGTCAGAATCTCTTCAGGGCTCCAAAACACCTTCAGACTACTAAGGGTTAACCCGTTAACTTTGACAGCCCTAATATATATATATATACACACACACACACACACACATATATATATATATATATAGTATATACACACACACACACATATATATATATATATATATATATATATATATATATATATATACAGTATACATATATATATATATATAAAACAGACACACACACATATGTATGTCTGGGGTTTCCCAGGACTGGTTTGAGAAACAGTATATAGCATCCGCTCAAATATATATAATATACTCTCAAATATAAGTTATTTTATTATAATTATTTTATTATTTTATCTGTTGAATAAAATCTTATCTTGCAATTCAGAATCTTATCCGTGTTTCTTGACAAAATGGAGAGTCTGGCATTAAAATATATTCACTTTCATGTACAAACAGTAAATGCTGTGTATCAAATGCAGAAGCGGTCTAAGCAGAAATGGACACGGACTCAATGGCCCGGCGTAGGATTGTTGGGGATATTAATAACAAGTAACAATATGAGAAAGGGGACAAGCTCCCGCCGCCACCTAATTCTGTCATGACGCATATTTTGCGTTAAACTTGTACGTATAAAACGCAGTTCTGCAGTGACACTTAAATCAATAACAGGGATCGACATTCTAAAATGCTTAACGTGAAAAAGCTTATTGTGGTTTAATGTACCAAAACAGCGACCAATAATCACCAAATTTCTCCCCGACATATCTGGTCATAAAGATTTTCACTTTTTCCTTGCAGCCACTTCAGATTAATATTTCATTAGTGACATTCCTAATAGTCATATTTATGTATACATACACACAAATACACACACACATATACAGGAATATTACAACAATTGTCAAAGTTATATCTTTAACATTCATCCAACAGCCACTTTCAAGGTTCATCTCTCAACAGTCAATTTAAAGACTATATTGAATTTCTATTTTATTAGCAGACCACCATCACAGCCTTTATAATGTATTTTGCAAATAAATACTTTTGTAATTTTTTTGTACTTATCAACTGATTACAACACTACAACATATATAAGAAACCTTCGCAAAAACAAACTTACATACAGTACAATTATATACAATAAAGCAACAAAGTCACTGGCCATTTTTTTCATTAATAAAATTGTAGTTTTACCTGGCTCAGTGGGGAAGCTATTGAGGGCCCATCACAGGCTACATACGTCAAGCTAAAGTGTTGGACTCTGTTCTGTGTTTGCCCACATTTAATTATCAGACGGCTGCACTTTCAAACTTTGCCCCTGTTTTACAGGTTTGTGCAGCTCAGAAGGCTTTAAATTTTGATAAGCGGAGTGTGACAGTAAGGCTGATCCACAGTACAGAGTACATCAGGAGGGCAAACAGGGAAGGCGTCACAGGCAGAAGGGTGTACAGGGAAGGCATCACAGACAGAAGGGCGTACAGGGAAGGCATCACAGGCAGAAGGGCGTACAGGGAAGGTAGCACAGGCAAATTAAATGTGCAATTAGCAAAAGTAGGGGAGACTAGAGGCAGTACAAACGGGTAGGTGAGTGCAATCAGTGGCGGTTTTCGATATGGGTGACATGGGCCAGTGCCCAGGGCGGCAGCATGGATCATGGGCATCGGCAATTTTAAAAAAAAATTTCCGCCCGCCCATGCTGTCCCGACATCATGCCAGTGCATTTTTGGGATTGCATGTGTAGTGGAGACTGCTGTTAGGATCACTCTGTGAAGTTGCTGGGTTGGATTCTAGTCATGTGTATCCCGGAGTGTCGGCCAGAACACCACTTGAGGCTCAAGGATCCTGATGAATCTTTATTCATTCCAGTACAACATCCCCTTTTTTGGGCTCGCGTGACACAGGTGCTGATGTGGGTGCTTGGGGGTGTGTCTGTATGTGTGTGTGGTCTAAAGGAACAAAGGTATGGTAAGTATACACTCAGCAACTACCAATAACAAGGTCAGCTTACAACCATACATGAACACCGCGATCTCTCCATTCGCGTATAATTGAATCTGCATACTAAGGTTAATTATACAAGCACAGCACTGCGTTCTATAATGTGCCCGCAATATAATCACAATCTCTCCTTACCTTAACATTAACAGTGAGAATATACACGAACTCACGTTTAACATACAATACTTCACAGCGCGAAAGAAGCGAACGCGCATTTACAGATCACCTCACGGATAATAGAACAATTGCATAGAAATAAATATAACTAGTCGTATACTGAAGGCGCAAACATAAAGATTAATATTAATTTGGTTATCTTACCCTTTGTTCATTTACGCACACGAACAATGGATTAGCACTCGCAGTTAGCCCCGCTACTAACCTTTACTGTTACTGAACAGAAATAATAAATGGAGACAGCAACTAAGTTCGCGCCATGCGTGCCCACGTGCTACCATGGAAACAATAAACTAATGGCTGCTCCCATGTAACATTATAAATGAATTAGCGAAATCAACAAAATAAGAATTTCTGTTACTGAATACTTAACAGTCGAGGGCCTTTTGTACAGCCGCCCCCAAATGTATACAATACATTTGCTCCTCATCAAGGGCCCGAAGTCCCCCAAAGTCTCATGGAGTTGAAGGCGTAGCATTGTCCTCATCTCCTCCCGGAGGTAGAGCTGGGAGGACTACTAGCTTGGCGACAGGTCGGGTGTATACTCGATCCCTGACTTTCACATCCGCAGACCTAATGTGACCATCAGGGCTGTGATGGGCCTTAACCACCCGCCCGATGGGCCAAAGAGCTCGTGGCATCTGTGGATCTACAATCATCACCACAGAACCCTCTGCAAGGTCAGCTGGTGTATTATGCCACTTCTGGCGGATTTGTAGGCTGGGAAGGTACAACCGGATGAAACAAGCCCAGAAACGATCAGCGAGTATCTGGGAGTGTCTCCATCGGCGTCGACTTAGGATGTCTCCTTCAGGATAAACGACTTGAGGTAGAGATCCATCAGGCTGCCCCATCAGCAGCACATTGGGAGTTACTGGGTCCAGGTCATTCACATCTGATGGAACATAACCAAGGGGCTTGGAGTTAAGGATTGCTTCTACCTCTATGAGCGCCGTCCGAAGGACCTCTTCTGGGACTGGCTGAGCCCCAACTGTAGTGTTCAGAGCCGCTTTAATGGAGCGGATTTCCCTCTCTCATACCCCTCCGAAATGTGGAGCAGCTGGAGGGTTAAAGTGGAAGAGGATTTTCTGCTTTGCCAGGTGTTGCCGTAGGTCAGGAGATAATGCCGCAAAGGCCTCACGAAGTTCCCTCTCCCCTCCTCGGAAGTTTGTTCCCTGATCAGAGAACAGCTCGGTTGGTGTTCCGCTCCGGGCAATGAATCTCCTGAGGGCCATCAGGAAAGAGTCCGTATCCATGTTAATCAACAGGTCCAGATGTACAGCTCTTGTGGTGAGACACTTAAATATTATCCCCCATCTCTTTTCGGTACGACGCCCCCACTTCACTTCCAGAGGCCCAAAGCAGTCCATCCCAGAGGAATAAAAGGCAGGCTTAAAGAGCCTCAGGCGAGCTAATGGGAGGTCTGCCATCTTTGGTACAGCAGGCCTAGCCTTCCACCTACGGCAGTCAGTACAGGTGCGCTGATAGCGACGGATGGCTTCCCGCCCTCGCAAAACCCAGAAAGACCTTCGGATCTCAGCGAAGACCCGTTCGGGGCCTGGGTGGCACAAACGGCTATCATAATCCTGTATTAAGAGCCTGGTGACTGGATGAGACGAGTCAAGGACTACTGGGTGCTGGGTTGTCAGCTCTAGGTCCTCAGATCGGCGGAGTCGTCCACCAACCCGTATCAGCTCTCCAGTTTCGTCCAGCTCGGGGGATAAGGTCAGCAATCTACTTGTCGAAGGAACGGACTTCCCAGCCTTCAGCAAACGAAGCTCCTCTGGGAAACACTCCTGCTGGGCTCTCCGCAAGATCAGATCCTCTGCATCGCGGTAATCTTTAGCTAATGGGTAATCACTTTGGTTGGCCGCCCCATGCAATTCCTCGGCTGTGATCTGCAACAGTTCCTTCCAAGTACCCGGTAGGTTTGGTGCAGGGGAGACGAAGCCACAGAAGACAGTCTTACGGAGCTCTGAAATGTCATCCCCTTGGTTTATCACTGGGTATACTGGCCATGAGTCTGGGCTCAGGAGGAGGAAAGGGGGTCCATGAGTCCATCTATTTGGCTCTATCAGATCCCTCAACAGCTTGCCTCGGGTGATATCGTCGGCGGGATTTCTTGCAGTGTCTACGTATCGCCAAGTAGACTGCTCTGTGAGGTCCTGTATTTCCGCCACACGCGTGCCAACGAAAACCTTAAAGCGACATGACTCGGATTTCAGCCAAGTCAACACCGTGGTGGAATCTGACCACAGGATCGTCCGAGTGACTTCTAAGGTAAGCTCCTTCTCAAGTAATTTTGAGAGTTGAGCTCCGATGAGTGCGGCACAGAGCTCTAACCGAGGCATGGAATGTAACCGCTTAGGAGCAACCCTGGAGCGTGCCAAAAGGAAAGCTAGGTGCACGCCACCATCACTGTCCAATGTTCTCAGATAGGATACGGCACCGTAAGCCTGCTCAGACGCATCACAGAAGATGTGCATCTCTTTGCTAGTGATCAGTGGAGATATGTCCTTGGGTAAGTACGGTCGAGGAAAGAGGACCTGGGGCAGGACTTGAAGCTCTTCCTCCCAATCCTTCCACTGCTGCAGGAGGTCTTGCGGTAGCAGGGGTTCATCCCAACCCCTCTGCTTGTCCCAGAGATGTCTGACTAGCAGTTTAGCCCGGGTGGTGTAGGGTAGAATGAACCCTAAAGGATCGTACTGGCTGGCTAGGACTTTATAAATATTCCGCATGGTTGGGGCCCCATAATCCACATGACGATACTTGTAACCAAGGAGGTCGGTCTGAAAGTGCCAGCTAAGTCCTAAGGTTGACTCTGGAGCATCTGACCGGTCTTGAGCCAGCCAGAGCTCGACTGTGTCTGACCTCACTTCTTCAGGAAGGTGGCTTATGACGGCTGGCTCATTGCTAGCCCACTGACGCAGTTCAAACCCTGCTGACGACAGGAGTGCTCGGAGCTTGTCCACTAACTGTCTGGCTTCCTCAGTGGTGGGTAGGCTTTGTAAGCAATTATCAACATAGAAACATCGCTCAACGGAGCGCCTCATCTCTTCATCTGGCTGACTGTGGTTAGCTACATGGTGCTGTAGGGCAAACACTGCGCAGCAAGGACTACACGTTGTGCCAAAGGGCAACACTCGCCATTCATATACTTCTGGAGGTTCATGTTGATTCAGATTGCGCCACACAAACCTCAGGAGGCAGCAGTCCTCAGGGATCAGGCGAACCTGATGGAACATGCTCTTAATATCTCAGCTGACAGCCACTGCATGCTCGCGGAAGCGCAAAAAGTCTCCAAGAAGTGATGCTCCCAGTGTTGGACCCGGCAGTAGGTACTCATTCAAACTGTGCCCTCGATACTGATAAGAGCAGTTAAATACGAGCCGATTCTTACCATTGTGGCTAACCATGTGGTGGGGTATATACCATGACTCCCCCTCTTCTCCTAACATCCTGGGGTCAACCTTCAACACTGATCCTGCCTTTATGAGCTTCTCCATCTCTTCCTTGTAAGCAGTGGCTTTCGTAGGGTCCCTACTGAGTCTCCTCTCTGTGCTTCTCAGGCTTGGCATGACAGCCTCCATTGCTGCTTGGAGGCGGTGCATGTTCTTCCGCCGGAGCAGTGGAGTTGCGTATCGAAGTATACCATTTACTTCTACACGCGTGGTCTTGGATTCAAGGATGCTGATGGCTTCATGATCCTGTTTGGAGCGAGTCACTAACTTCTCGCTCCTCAATGGAATGGTGTCTAGCTGCCATAATCTCTCTATGTGTTTCATCAACTCGTTCACCTGGGGGGCCGCGGCGGTCATGAGACACTGTTGTGGCTGGACGAGCTGACGGACCACCTTTGCAGGGCCTTGGAGTGTCCATCCTAGACAGGTACGAATAGCTGCTGGCCCGCCTGGTGGGCCTAGCCTAACGGGTTCAACAGGGGTTATGAGGTGTGGATGGTCACTCCCTATCAGCAGCAACGGTCTGACATTCTTGAATGACCTCATTGGCAGGCCAGTCAGGTGTCTGTACTTCTTCTGAAGCAGCTCCATGGGGTAGGTATGCTCTGCTAAATTAATGCAGGTTGCCGTGAAGGCTCCTGTAATGGAGAAACTAATTTTTGGTCTTGCGAATGGAGAGATGGAGAAGGACACTGAGGCGCCACTGATGGTTTGTACATCCTGCCTGATGGTGCGTAGTGGGAGATCTTCAGGTGTCCCTCTGAGCCCAAGTCTCTGGGCAGCGGCAGGTAGCAACATTGTCCTCTCTGATCCATCATCTAGTATTGCATACACATCCAGTGTTCGATTACAACTGTGGATGAGGACTCTGACGACTTTGAGTAACACATGACTGTCCTCGGTTGGCCTATCCAGATAGAGCACTTCCGTTGGCGAAACCTCTGCCTGATCCCCCTCCACAATAGGCATCACCGCTCCCTTTGAGGCCCTGATGTTGACCTCATGTAAAGCCTGTAGATGCCTTCCCTGACACAAGCCGCAAGGTTTCTTAAGATCACATTGTGCTGCCTGGTGGGACCGTGCGCAGCGCCAACATCTTCTATTCGTCCTTATCCACATGGTTAACTGTTCTTTAGTTAAACTTGGAGATCTTCTTACACTGACTGAGGTGATGCTCCGACTTGTCACAGAACGCACAGTATGGTTTGCTTCGGTTCATCTGAACAAGGCTGCCTTTAGCAGGGGGATCTTCCTTGCTGAGGCTGTCTTTAGTCCCATGGAGGACTGTGACCAGCCGTTTGTTTGACTGTCTGTCACCCTTAAACACAGGTCTATCTCTGGTCCCTCTGGACGGTAGCTGTCCATCAACATCTTGACACCACGACTCGTACTTTAGCCAATCTGAGAGGTCAGTCAAGGTGTAGTCTGTTCCAGAACGCCTGAACATACAACGCCGGAACTCTGCTCTCTGCTCAGGTGGTAATTTGCTGAGAAGGCGGGCCACATGTGAGCGACACTGCAGCTCAGCCTCTCCCTCTGGGCCTAAAGTCTTCAGCATTCCCACCAGTGACTGGACCTGGAGCGCAAACCTCTCAAAGGCAGCTGCTTCTCCACGTCTGACATCTGGAGAGTCCATCACCGTAGCAATTTTCTTTAACGCCATCTGATGCGGTTGACCAAACTTGTCATTTAAAGCAATCATAGTGTCAGTGTAAGGAGTAGTGGAATGGAGATAGGCATCAGCCACCAACTTTGCCTCCTCCAGTTTCAGGTGGTCGGCTAAAACCTGGTACTTAAATAACTCTGTTCCATCTATTGGTAGAAGGTTTTCCAGGGCAATCTTAAGACGGGCAAACTCACTGGGATCCCGGGATGTAAGGTTAGGGATCATTGGACGTGGCCCACGGTAGGCTGATTCAGGCATGAGGTGGTGGCTGAAAGGCTGTAACGGTGGTGGCTGTGGCCTTGGGCTGCCCGAGGGATATGTTGGGGGTTAAACTGATGCCCTGGCCGAAAGTGATCCTTAAAGGGACGCGGCTGGGCTAGATGAAGCACAGAACTCCTAGGTACTAGGGGAGGTGGCGTGATGCCCAACTGTGGAGGAGACCTTACAGGTATGGATGACATCAGGGGCTGATGACCTGGGCTTTCTTGCCAGTCTTCAGGGAGGGGGGAGTCACGGAAGGCTGTGTAGATTGGTGATCTCACCTGGGCCGGTTGGTTTCCTTTGGTTACCATGGCCTCCTTCATGACCTGAAGTTCACTCATCATTCTGTTCAGTCGATCTGCCATAGGCGGAGTGCTGAAGGATGGGCCAGCTTCTCTCATACCTGGTCGGGCAGAAGGAGGGTGGCACTCTTCTTCTACTTCTCTACTTAGTTCACCTCTAACGTGTGGAGCTGGCTCTAGTACATCCTGATGCTGAGAACTGGAGAAAGGAGGAGGATGGTACTGCAGACTGTTAGCAGTATACACTAACTGCTTCACCTCAGCCCTAATAGCTCGGAGCTCTGCTAATGATGACGTCATGAGCTGTTGGGATTCTTGCATTAGGAGGCGCTCCTGCTGCAATTGCATTAACTCTCTTCTGAAATCGGCGGTAGGGGGCTCACGGGGTTGAGGTGGATGCTGGGGAGTGGAGTGCTCCTGTAATCTCTCCTCATAATCTTGCTCCAACTGCAGCGGGGGGGCTAGCTGACCTTCTGGACTGTGCAGTTGGCTTCCCAGCACATAGTCTCCGTCCGTCCTTGGAAGAGTCGCATCCTTCCTTAACCTCTGACTAGATGGAGAACCCTGGGGGGAGGGGAGGGGAGTCATCTTGTCTGGGCTCTCTTGGTCAGATGTCCACTCCCTTTCTCCATACTGGCGATAAGGGTAATTGGTATACTCTACGTGGTAATCTTCATAACGGGAAGGGGGCCGAATGCATCTCCTAGAACGTGCAGCCTGAGTCTCATACTCGGAAGCAGGATCCATCTTTAAGGATACACACCACTATTATCCGGCTCGAAGGACCATCAATGTAGTGGAGACTGCTGTTAGGATCACTCTGTGAAGTTGCTGGGTTGGATTCTAGTCATGTGTATCCCGGAGTGTCGGCCAGAACACCACTTGAGGCTCAAGGATCCTGATGAATCTTTATTCATTCCAGTACAACATCCCCTTTTTTGGGCTCGCGTGACAGGTGCTGATGTGGGTGCTTGGGGGTGTGTCTGTATGTGTGTGTGTGGTCTAAAGGAACAAAGGTATGGTAAGTATACACTCAGCAACTACCAATAACAAGGTCAGCTTACAACCATACATGAACACCGCGATCTCTCCATTCGCGTATAATTGAATCTGCATACTAAGGTTAATTATACAAGCACAGCACTGCGTTCTATAATGTGCCCGCAATATAATCACAATCTCTCCTTACCTTAACATTAACAGTGAGAATATACACGAACTCACGTTTAACATACAATACTTCACAGCGCGAAAGAAGCGAACGCGCATTTACAGATCACCTCACGGATAATAGAACAATTGCATAGAAATAAATATAACTAGTCGTATACTGAAGGCGCAAACATAAAGATTAATATTAATTTGGTTATCTTACCCTTTGTTCATTTACGCACACGAACAATGGATTAGCACTCGCAGTTAGCCCCGCTACTAACCTTTACTGTTACTGAACAGAAATAATAAATGGAGACAGCAACTAAGTTCGCGCCATGCGTGCCCACGTGCTACCATGGAAACAATAAACTAATGGCTGCTCCCATGTAACATTATAAATGAATTAGCGAAATCAACAAAATAAGAATTTCTGTTACTGAATACTTAACAGTCGAGGGCCTTTTGTACAGCATGGGTACCGATCGGTTTTCTATTGCCCATTTGCGGGGAGTAAGGGCGCCCTCCATTTGCGAGGTGCGCCTGCTGCTTGCCGTATATGGTGGAGAGGGGCGGGGCGCCGGGGGATTCTCTGGAGCGGCATCTAATAACCAGCTCGCAAAATAAAACAAAATAAAAACAAACACAAAAGCACCAGACATTATGATTCCTAAATTCTATCACACACATATATGCGGGAAGTGAGCGCGAGGACCCTCGGTGCGCCTGCTAGCTGCTGCTTTGCTGAAGTCTCACACACAACCAATCGAAAGGGGAGGGGGTGGGGTGCATCCAAATAAAGCACATTTCATTCATAATATTGCCAATCCAAGCCCATTATGTTATTATGTCAGAAAAAACCCCTTAGTGCGAATCTGCGCACTAAGGTGTAGATGTCAGGGGAACTAACTGAACCCCTTCTTACTATACGCAGGTGCTAAAACCTCAAACCACAGAATATTAAAATGGTAACCAATTTATTATATTACAGAGATAAGACCCAGAAATCATATATTCCAAGCTCACAAACCCACAACAACCAAACGAGCAGGTAAATTTCCTATAAGCCACCACAGCACTACACAGCAACAAAAGAAAAATGTATATAAAAATAATTATCCACACACACCCACAAACAAAAAAAAAAAAAAGTTATTTACATGTGCCCATGATAAAACATAAAATGTATCCAACAGGATAATTGGAAGAAAGTCCACAATCCGTCGATCGTCACTGCCACTGCTCCAATCTTCTTAATTCAGAGCAGACCAATCAGAAGACTGCTCGATGCACGCTGCTCGTCAGGCACTTGAAAGAGAAACCAGCACGGAAAAGGGAACAGGGCAATGAATAGCCAGACCAGCCACCGCTAATACTCGTCCACACCCACCAGGAATACAAACGTTCCTTTAAACACAGGATCACCGGGCACTTAAATCACACCAGGTCCCGCTACCGATCGTCTGTCCAGAGTTCGACTCGCTCCGTCTTTCCGTTCCGCCCTCACCGTCTCTCGCACACGTCCCCATATACACTCACCTAAAGGATTATTAGGAACACCTGTTCAATTTCTCATTAATGCAATTATCTAATCAACCAATCACATGGCAGTTGCTTCAATGCATTTAGGGGTGTGGTCCTGGTCAAGACAATCTCCTGAACTCCAAACTGAATGTCAGAATGGGAAAGATGGGTGATTTAAGCAATTTTGTGCGTGGCATGGTTGTTGGTGCCAGATGGGCCGGTCTGAGTATTTCACAATCTGCTCAGTTACTGGGATTTTCACGCACAACCATTTCTAGCGTTTACAGAGAATGATGTGCAAAGGGAAAAACATCCAGTATGCGGCAGTCCTGTGGGCGAAAATGCCTTGTTGATGCTAGAGGTCAGAGGAGAATGGGCCGACTGATTCAAGCTGATAGAAGAGCAACTTTGACTGAAATAACCACTCGTTACAACCGAGGTATGCAGCAAAGCATTTGTGAAGCCACAACACGCACAACCTTGAGGCGGATGGGCTACAACAGCAGAAGACCCCACCGGGTACCACTCATCTCCACTACAAATAGGAAAAAGAGGCTACAATTTGCACGAGCTGACCAAAATTGGACAGTTCAAGACTAGAAAAATGTTGCCTGGTCTGATGAGTCTCGATTTCTGTTGAGACATTCAAATGTTAGAGTCAGAATTTGGCGTAAACAGAATGAGAACATGGATCCATCATGCCTTGTTACCACTGTGCAGGCTGGTGGAGGTGGTGTAATGGTGTGGGGCATGTTTTCTTGGCACACTTTAGGTCCCTTAGTGCCAATTGGGCATCGTTTAAATGCCACGGCCTACCTGAACATTGTTTCTGACCATGTCCGTCCCTTTATGACCACCATGTACCCATCCTCTGATGGCTACTTCCAGCAGGATAATGCACCATGTCACAAAGCTCGAATCATTTCAAACTGGTTTCTTGAACATGACAATGAGTTCACTGTACTACAATGGCCCCCACAGTCACCAGATCTCAACCCAATAGAGCATCTTTGGGATGTGGTGGAACGGGAGCTTCGTGCCCTGGATGTGCATCCCACAAATCTCCATCAACTGCAAGATGCTATCCTATCAATATGGGCCAACATTTCTAAAGAATGCTTTCAGCACCTTGTTGAATCAATGCCACATAGAATTAAGGCAGTTCTGAAGGCGAAAGGGGGTCAAACACCGTATTAGTATGGTGTTCCTAATAATCCTTTAGGTGAGTGTATAGTCCCACACTGTCAAAAAAGAGGGACAGTCCTGGTTCAGTTTTGTTCCCCAAGGTGCAAATTTAATGTTCCCTCCCTCAGACTCCATTTCTGTACCTTAAATTAGACTAAAGGGCACTTTTACCTACAGCTAGGATACAATTGACAGACCCTTGAGGGAACAGCCCGTACAGATTGGTACTTTTTTTTCTGACAGTGCAGGTGTAGTTTCCAGCCAGTCACATGCTGACTTGCAGCAGGTCCTTACACGCCTCACTGGCTCTCACTGGCCATAGTCAAAGAGGGAAGCAGCTTTACATTTCTGAGGACAAACAGAAGAAGGAAAACAACAAATCTGTGCAGAGACGTGAACGTGAGTGTGTAGCTGCTGTAAGGGACTCGTTCACTGTGAACAAATCGGTCGCAAACTTTACACCGTAAATGGAAGATACCTGTATCAATAATTAATGATGGATTGATGATTTTGTAATGTGGGCATGTGCGGGGGGTGTGTGTGTGGGGGGGGAGCACTGGGGGTGCCAAATGATAACTGACGATCACTTAAACGCCCCCATCCTAAGCAGGGAAATTTACCAGCCAGCAGAATTTATCGAGGGGACCTTCCCCCGCCCCCAACCGGCAATTTAGTGGTGTGATGCCCACCCAAGAGATCCCTCAACTTGGTACGCAATGCAACCCCCCCCCCCCCCCCCCGCCTTTCCATCCTGCCTTACAAACCACAGACTCACCCAACACCCTGAAGAAAGTTCCCTTTTAAGTTTGGCCTGTATATACCCTGTATATGTGTTTACTTATTACTGCTAGTCTCAGTATCCATATAGGTTATGTTTGTTTGTGTCCTTAGACAGTCTTAGTGTTTTGTCTGCCACCCTTATAACCGTGTTTCACAGAGTATCACCTATTTTACCTTCTCACTCGAACCATTATATAAATATGGATAAATATATATGTATAGCTACCCCTGCATACATGCTCTCATGGTTTCCCAGAGGAATCGTGAAAGTTAAATAATGTAACCAGGTATCTCAGTGGGTCTCCTAACTATCAGAGGTTTTTTCAGTCTTTGCATAACAACCCCCCCTTTTTACATTCCTCTGTTGGCCCTTATCTGATCTTTGTCATCTGACCTTTTTGACTCACGGGGATTCCGCAATTGAGTTTGAAGGAATCAACCATTCAGCATAACAATTAGTTGATAATCATCATTAAATAATAATTTATTAAAACGTAATTAATTTCCCTACACATTGGTGGACATTAAAATTTACTTGAGCTAATTTTTCCTACACCAGAGAATTTACAGTGAGTCAGTGGGAGTGCTGATGATATTTCTATCATACGACAGACATGAAAATGGAAGAATACAAACATTACAGGGGGTGAAGAACAAGGGTCATTTTCACACGCGGGGCCCCCCAGCCTGCCGCTGCCTGAGGAGCTGGGGGTCGTCGCCCCGCCCTGCAACCTGCTGCCCAGGATGACAATCCTCTCCTGCATCCTCGTTTCTCCACCTTGCGATGCTCAGGGAGAATCATCCCCCATTTTCCCTCCTTTTTCTGAGCCAGGGGAGTTTGTTCTTTGATATCTCTTAAATGGCGGTATCCTCGCTCTGCTCAAAGTGCTCCATGCGGATTGGACTCTTATCCAAACAAGACTGTGGCCATTTTGAACACACTTCCACCAAATGAGATTCACATTCCAAAAACAGTCACGCAAAGTGAAATAAAGTGGCCTAAAAATTGTCTGACCACACTCACCCCTTCTGACATTTACCCCCCCAAAGTGAAATCTGCCCCCACTCTCAGACTAGACACAGCCTCTCCCTAAACTTAAAGACCAGAATAAACATATTCACAATTCAATATTAATATCAAAATTAATCAAGCCTATATTATCAAATACTTTTAAATAAATTATTGAAAGTCATTTAAATGTTTACTTATTTATTTACATATGTACATATGCATTTCTTTGAGGATGACAAGAAATATCTTTGCAGGGTCAGTGAAAAGTTTGGAAACAAAACAAATTATTATTTAGACGCTTATTGTAGCAGTGATGTAACTGATATCATTTTGCAAGAGGCCAATAGCTCATCACCAAAGGAAGAAGAGGGACGTCAGAGTAAGAATCCACCTTTCCATTGCGTTCAGGGGTATATCTGTATTGCTGCAATGCCACTGTGAGTGTTTTGTGGGATACATTGCATCTGATAATCTTATTCCTAAATTATTAACTGAGGGACCGCAGCGTCTCGCGTGCTGCGACCGACGGGAAACCCGCAGTTACCTCAGGACGGCAGTAGGGGGCGGACGTGAGGTTCAGCCGTCTGAAGTTAAACCGTATATTTCATGAGAAATTAAAATGTGTTACGCTTTGTTTTTAATTACTTGTGTAATTATTTACTTACGTAGTAAGGACTTAGTTCGGATTTTAATGAGTCTTTTGCTGAGTTTTAATGTGGTGAGAGAGAGACGCGGTTTGCTAATTAGCTTGTCAGTTGTCAGGTGTAGCAGTTCACAGGTTTAGTTAGAAATTTTTTGTTGTTGCTTGTTGTATTTTGATAATTTAATCTAATGTATGTTACTGATGTGATTTATGACTTTTGTTTTTAACTTTGTTTTTGCTTTCGCTGTTATGTCTCCCGTCTCCTTTTACATGGTTATTATATATGCTGATTTAATCTAATGCTGTTAGTTATGTTCAATTACAGTAAAGTGTATTTATTTAATTGTATTATATGATTTATGTTACTCAGTTACCTCACACTTTGAGCAGAGCTGAACCAGGACATTAATAGGATACGATATTAAGCCTTTATTATCAGTGTACAGGCAGCAAATACAATATACAGACAGAAATATATAAAATGTACATATACAGGGGAGGGGAAAAGACCCCCCACTCATCAGGATTACATTTCATTACATTTTAATCAGACAGAATCATTTTGCCTGTTTGTTCAGTTTGCTGAACCCAGTCACTTATTTTATCTAAAATATGTCACACTTCAGAGTAAAAAGGGTTATACTGGTTAAAAAGCCTCCTGATTCCTTTATAAGTCACTCCTATCCAGGCTTCATCTCCACTCCACTCAGCCTCCCAGTAACAGCGACCAGTCAGACTCTCTCTGCACAGAACTTGGGACCAGTAGTCAAATCTCTCTGGATGATCAGGATATGGCTGCTCTGCCCCCCGTGTCACCTTCCTGTTCCCCTCTGACAGAGACAGGCGGCTGTTTGCTGTGTTGGAGTCCAGCGTCAGCTGGCAGGAATCTGTAGGCAAGAGGCAGAGCGATTAATCCCATCACGAAGCCCAGCATCTCAATCATCATCACTGTCACACCTCACACACTCACTAACACAGAACTCGCTCCAATACACACATTTTATTCCCAATATACTCATGTAGCCGCACGAGTCTGCGGCGCTCCGGCTGCCCCCTGCGCTGTGAGACACGCCGCGCTGAGAGACTCGCTGGGGACCGAACTGCACTTTAGCCTGCGCTCTATTATTCTGTACGATACACAAAATATAAAAACGAAGCAGGAATTCAAGTATGTGAAATACCTCAGGAAATGTCGGACGCCCGCGCGACGCCGGCGAGAAGACGGGGCGAAATGCTGCGCGTGCTAGATTAATAGCCTTAATTACAGGTAAATAAAATTACAAACAGCATTAATCAAACGTGTTAAACTTGAAATTGTACCACAAAGAGTACCAATAGAAGTTAATTTGTCTTTACTTCAAAATAAAAACTTCTTTCAAACCACTTCGGACACATACCGCCTTCCAGCAGCGTTCAGCGCCGACTAGTGATGTGTCTGTCGCGAACGAGCCGTTCAAAAGATCCGGATCCTGACCAAGAGACATTTTTATAAAACAAAACATCTCCGCGGCTCAGTCGCGTGACCAATCACATGATGAGTCAGACAAGGGGGTGGGTGCGCGTGTTGACGGTGTACAGGTACACTCGCCGTTTTGCCGACTTATAAAATCGACACTTCGGCGACTTATGTCTATCTCACCGTTTTGCCGACTAGTAAATATAACACCATACGTCTACTACACCGCACTATACAAGCGAGATTTAAGACCAGGGAGCGACTAGTGCGATAGGTGGGGACTCCCCGTTTCTACATTGCCGTGGTGACAAGCAGGCGGTGTGAAGCAGGCGGCGGGAATGTACAAGCGGCGATTTACACAAGGAATTTTAAAGGAAACATCATTAGGAAAAATCGGGACTTTTGCTTGAGCGTCGACTTGTTCACATTGACGAGTTACAAGCCGGCGACTTAGACCAGTTTTACTGTAGTTGTTAAAGTGGATAGATACTAAAACTGTTGGATGCTGGTGTTTTGCACGTTGTAATTTCTTTATAATTTATTGTTATTCGTTATTTATGTTATTTGACTGTTAATGGTATCAAAGACAAAAACAGATTTTCCACTATATAATGTTCAATACACGTGTAGTGGTGTTTGAGGTTTTTACATTTCATATTTTTATGCCAAACATGATGGTATTCAGAAAATCATAAGGTTTAGTACACATATCAATCATGCGTCATAACAGCGCTGAATCTGGCTGAGGCAGAAGTAATAAAATGAAGAGCCGTTTGGGAGCCGGAAGAGCCGGCTCTTCTTGGCGAGCTGAGCCAAATGATCCGACTCACTAAAAAGAGCCGAAATTCCCATCCCAGTCATTTTTAAACCCAAAAAAGAGAAGAAAAAAAACAGACACATCACAATAATTGTGTGAATCCTATCATAAAGTAGTATTAACAGCATTAAGGATAAAAACATGCATACAAACTTACATTTCTGGATCCCTGGTCTGGTCCTGCACTCTCCACTGTGGTCCACACTATAGCAGAAGCAGAATGTCATAGTACTGCTGTATCCATTTATTTAATTGTTGTACTTTCTCCACATACATGAGTCTATAGCAGGAGCAGACGCACATTCTATACTCACTTCAGCTTCTCCAGGTTACAGCTGGGATCCTCCAGTAGAGCAGAGAGCAGCTTCACTCCTGAGTCTCCTGGGTGATTGTAGCTCAGGTCCAGCTCTCTCAGGTGAGAGGGGTTTGACCTCAGAGCTGAAGCCAGGGAAGAACAGCCTTCTTCTGTGACTCTACAGCCTGACACCCTGCAGAGAGACAGAAAATATCTCTCCAATAAATAAAAACACCTCACCACTATGAGTGTCACAACCCGCTCCGTCCGCTCCTAATGTGTGCCACGCCCACCTCGTTACCTCGTGTTCAGCCCTGATTGTGATCACCTGTGTCCTGTTATTTCTGGCTTTTCTCTTGTATTTAGTCCTAGTCTCAGTCAGTCTTGTCAGATCTGTCATTGTAGTGTCATGTATTGTTGGTGTGGTTCGTGGATGTTCCTGCCTGTTCACCCTGATCGTCTGGAATAAACCCCGTTTACTCGTCCATCTGCCTGCTCTCGCCTGTTTCCACAGCTCGCCCGCCCCGCACCCTGACAATGAGTATTACTTTTAAGTAAATGTGACGACTTCAATAAAGATTTCAGTAATTACACATTACACTGTGAAATACCCAGTAATATTGACCTCAGTATCTCCAGTGTACAGTGTGAATCCCCCAGTCCAGCAGAGAGAAGCTTCACCCCTGAATCCTGCAGGTCATTGTCACTCAGGTTCAGCTCTTTCAGCTGAGAGGAGTTTGATCTGAGAGCTGAAGCCAACACTTCACAGCATGTCTCTGTGAGTCTACAGCTGTCCAGCCTGGAAAAGGAAACGTGTTAAGATATAAATACATACACCACACACAGGTATATCAAATAAAAAATCAAAATAAACATTTTTAAGTACAATAAGACATGCAGCATATAGCTGAAATATCAGTTATTTTGTTGTTTCCTTGTCCTAGTCAGAAACACAAACAGTTTTTACTTGACACTCCCCAGCCGAGACAAACCTGCTTTTTAAGGACCTTACAGGTTGAGTTACCCTGAGACTCTGTAATATATGCATAAGTATTTTTCTAAAGCTCTGAGCAGCGCTGGGGCTCAGTGATCAGCACTACAGCCGACCCAGGGGTTCTAGGGTTTTGGGTTCAGTTCCTGCCTCGGATGTGTGTAATTGAAAATGTTTATGTGGGATTTGAATGTCAAGAAGAGCTTAAGTTATTTTAATTATGTATTTTTATATGACTTTTGAATTGCTGACATCATGACTGAAATCCTTATTTTCTGTTTGCTGTATCTGAGAACCTGTAAAATTTCCAAAACACTAATCACACAATTACCAATCCTGTCAGATCGGGATGAAATAGTGAAACTTTATTCATCTCCCTGGTAAAATACTGCTGTCGCCTCTCTGATCTTGCTCTCTCTGACACACACATACAGGTCAGAGCTCAGGGTTGGCCAGCATCCAGCCCCCTGAAGCTGGGGGGTAAGGGCCTTGCTCAAGGGCCCAAAACCAGCATCACTCTGCCAGCCAGATATTTAAACCGGTGACTTTCTGACCACAGACACAGAGTCCAAACCCACTGAACCACACGCCACACTAAGAATGTAAAAAAATATAAAAATCCTGCAGTATCCAGAATGAAAAAGAATTTCTGGGTGTCCATATAAATACACCCTAATTGTTCTGATAAGATATAAAAGCAGTATCATGAATAACATCTGTACTTCTTTAGCAACAGACGTATGTAAGATCACTTACAGAGCTGTCCTAGATTTCTTGATCACAGGCAGCAGCCTCTGAAGACCCTCATCTGATCTGATGTATTTCTTCAGATCAAACACATCCAGCTCCTTATCTGACATCAGTAACACAAAGGCCAGAGCTGACCACTGTGCAGGTGAGAGGTCTGCTGCTGAAAGGCTTCCTGAACTCAGGTATCTTTGTACTTCCTCTATTAGAGAATTGTCACCCAGTTCATTCAGACAGTGGAACAGGTTGATGGTCCGTTCTGTAGATAAATTCTCCTGTATTTTCTCCTTGACGTACTGGGCTGTTTCCTTAATGTTATGTGAGCTGGGTCTTGTCTCTCCCAGTAGTTTTTGTAACAGAGATTTCCTGGAGTCTGTTGAGAGGCCAAGGAGGAAGCGGAGGTAGAGGTCCAAGTGTCCATTCTTTCCCTTTAATGCCTGATCCACTGCAGTCTTCAGCAGGTCAGCTGATGAGTTTGACAGAAACACATATAAAGCAGCGAGATACTCCTGGATGCTCAGATGCACAAAGCAGTACACCTTCTCCTGATACAATCCATATTCCTCCTTAAAGACTTCTGTGCACACTCCAGAGTAAACTGAAGCTTCAGTGACATTAATGTTATTCCCTATCAGATCTTGCTCATAAAATATGAGATTGCCTTTCTCAAGGTTGTCAAAAGCCAGTTTACCAAGTTTCAAAAGGAATTCCTTGCTGTATTCCTTAAGCTTGGTTTCATAGTTTTTCATATACTTGTCATTTTTTAAACTCGCCTGAAAGATCAGGAAGTGTGTGTACATTTCAGTCAGAGTCCTTGGAATTTCTCCCTTGTCAGTCTCATTAAGAAACCTTTCAAGGACAGTGGCTGAAATCCAGCAGAACACAGGTATGTGGCACATGATGAAGAGGCTCCTTGATGATTTCACATGTGTGATAATCCTGCTGGCCAGACCCTGATCACTAAATCTCTTCCTGAAATACTCCTCCTTCTGGGCATCACTGAACCCTCGTATCTCTGTCACCTGGTGGACACACTCAGGAGGTATCTGATTGGTTGCTGCTGGCCGGGAGGTTATCCAGAGGAGAGCGGATGGAAGCAGATTCCCCTTGATGAGGTTAGTCAACAGCACATCCAGTGACGTTTTCTTTGTTACATCAAACCAGCTCTCATTGTTCTGAAAATCTAGAGGAAGGTGACATTCATCCAGACCATCAAAGATCAACAAAACTTTGTACCTATACAGCTCAGTGGATTCAAGCGATTTCAGTTCTGGGACAAAGTGGTGAAGCAGATCAATCAGACTGTATTCATCCTTAATCAAATTCAGGTCCCGGAAAGGAAGAGCAAATATGAAGTAAATGTCCTGGTTTGCTTTTCCTTCTGCCCAGTCAAGAATAACTTTCTGCACAGAGACTGTTTTCCCGATACCTGCGACCCCTTTTGTGAGCACAGTTCTGATAGGTGTCTCACATCCATGTAAGGGTTTAAATATATCATTGCACTTGACTGTAGTATCTTCTGTTACCCATTTCTTGGATGCTGTTTCAATCTGTCTCACTTCATGTTCATCATTGACTCCTCCAGCTCCCCCTTCAGTTATGTAGAGTTCTGTGTAAATCTCTTTGAGAAGTGTTCGCTGTCCTTCCTTAGCTTTCCCTTCAAATACACACTCAAATTTCTTCTTCAGATTAAATTTGATTGTGCGCTGAAACTGCGACAGAAGATGCCCTGAAACAATACGAGAGCTTTTCAAAAGACATTTTTTACTCATTTAAACCAAATTAAATCAAATTAAATAAATTATAAACTGAAATGTAATACACATTTTTTCATAAACTCTTTTTCTGCAGTAAATCAAACACACACTGAATGAGGTACAGCTCTTACTCTTCTCCAGCATGTCAGCGAGATCATTTTGCTCCATGGTCCTCAGGATGTACAGTGCGATCTTCAGAGCTCCTTCTCTACCACAGGTCTTCTGCATCTGACCATCACTGTCCAGGTCATTGTCCTCCTCCAGCTGAGGCTCAGAGCATTCTGGGTCATTCTGATCCAGGTACCTTTTGAATTTCATCAGCTCATCCTTTAGAAACGTTTGAGCTTTTTTCTCCAATAACTGAAATGAACAGTTACAGTTTAATTATTATCACTCCAGTCACCGTATCTTTTTATAACTTCATTTGTGAATTATGCTGCATTCCATTTCAACTTGTAACTTGGAAATTCGGAGTTCCTAGTGGGAAATATCAACTGAAGTCAGAATTTAATGTACTCAGGGCTAAATATAAGTGAATGAAGATGAAGGCCATTTAAACTGGGGCACATTAAATCCAAGGAGTTATCTGGCTAAGCAAGAAATCCTGCTTTTTGAAACAGGTCCCTATTCAAGCAATTTCAGGTCCCTGGTTTTGCTAAATGTCTTTCCGACTTGCTGTACTGGAACGAGGTTAACTCGGGTGTGACGTCATTCCCAGCTCTGACCTCCGACCTCCGAGGTAAATGGAACGCAGGATTAGTTGTAAATATCATCTCTTTGATCTACTTATTATACATCTGTAGAAGATATATGTCAATTTAGATTAAATTTAAGAAAATATACTTCAGTAATAAATGCACACCTTGAAGATGGATGATAAGTCTTCTGTAGGTGGATGTGAATTACATCTATTCACTCGGTCCCTGTGAATAAAACACAAATATCCAACCATTATATTTTTATTTAAATAGATGTAACTGCCATCCACATTCTGAGTTTATTTCATTAGGGCGGCTTCCTGACATCAGCTTGCTTATGACAGTATAAGAGAAGCAGTGACATCTAGTGGCAGCACAGAGAGACAGCAGGTAGCAGCCAGGAGAGACGGTTTGGCATGTAGCTCCCAGTCACTCAATGACATTCACTGGTTACTTCTTGTAAACTGTTTAACATGATTTTAAACAGAATTCAAATTAATTACCATAACAATCCAGGGGTGGAAGTTTTTTTGGGGGGACAACACTGATGTCGACTTTTTTTTTTAGCTAAAAAAAAAACAGATCAAATGTTCACATCAGACCATTTATATAATTATTTTGATTACAGTAAAATAGTAAAATGTATAACAATATACCAATATACAAATTTTGCATAATATCGCCCCCCCAACAGCACTCCTGTTTCTCTTTTGGCTCCAAAAGCAGCTGGCTTAACCCCAAAGGGATTTGTTCTGTCCCTTGTTTCCAGGGTTAACACTAGACTGCCTGTAATACTCAGCGGCTTCCTGTCTCTTGCTGGGCTGCACCTCAGGTACCCAGCAGGCCCAGGCTCTGGTGTGACCTCTGGCAGCTCCGTAGGATCTTGTCCAGTGTGAGAGAAAAATTGACTAGAGGGATATTTTGTAATCAGCTTTGAAATTGTATCTTTGTGCAACTAATGCAAAAGTACCTGAGTGTTAGGCAGCTGACAGCCAAGAATGTAAGCTTAAGAGAATTAAGAGTTAAGCTTAGTGTAGCAAAATGTGCTTGAACTTTGTGCTCATTAGATTGAGCAGAAATGCAGGTTTAGAGCGTGTTTATCAGACAGAGCAGAAAAATCACAAAAGGCTACAGTGAGTGGGGGCTGCTTGCAGGTGGCCAGACCCATAAGTTATAGGCTGTATAAAGTACATATGAAATGCTGATTACAAAATATCCCTCTAGTCAATTTTTCTCTCACAAGTGTTTTCCCTGGTCCCAGGTTCATAGCTCCTCAGTTCTTTTTGTTAATTGTTAGTTAATTCCACCTGTGTCCTGTTTCCAGTGTCTGCTCTGATTGGTTGATTGTGTTGAGTACTCACACCTGCCTTTTGTTAGTCCCCATGATCTGTGTATTTTACTGCCTGCCTGTGCTCAGTTCCCTCAGTTGGTCATTGTATCACATGCTGTTGATCCTGTGTATTGGATTCCTGTGTGTATTGGATTCCTGTGTGTATTGGATTCCTGTGTGTATTGGATTCCTGTGTGTATTGGATTCCTGTGTGTATTGGATTCCTGTGTGTATTGGATTCCTGTGTGTATTGGATTCCTGTGTGTATTGGATTCCTGTGTGTATTGGATTCCTGTGTGTATTGGATTCCTGTGTGTATTGGATTCCTGTGTAGTTATTTTCCCCTTAGTTCTGCTCCCTGGGTTGCTGCTCTTTAGTAGTGTCCCCTGTGTTTTGTTGTTATGGCCTTTTGACCCCTCGTGGTTCCCTTATTTTCTGCTCTGTGTTGTGTTATAAATAAACTCCTGTCATCTTGGAGCTACACTGTGGATCGTCATCCTTTCCTCGCCTGCACCATCCCCCGATCCCATAACAACTAGCTAATTAGTAACAGGCACTGTTCCATTAAACATGTTCAAACTGAAGCCTTAGTCTGAACAGAGCTGAGGAGCCCATGAAAATCTATTTATTATCAAAGCAGAAACATCCGTCCCAGAAGAAGACAATCTATTGTCCAGTCATGCTTAGTCAATATAGAGCAGTAGCTTTTATCCAGCTGCATGCTGAGGATTGACATTTAAAATGTACTTTTCAATCTACCTTCTAATTACAGCTCACAAGAAATCAGTCTTTACAATAATCATCATCCTTTTACCTCAGATGTGATTTATACAGAAGACAAAACTTCTGTTTACATTTTCAAAAATGATGGGATTTGTAAGTTTAAAAAATTTGAAATTTGAAGTTTCTTTTCTTGTAGCTTGTGTGCACCTGTGTGTCTTTTGACTGAGAGTCTGAGTGTTTTAAACAATGTTTAAATGTATATTTACCTTTGATCTGTAGGAAAATGTCCCTCTCTGAAGAGGATTGGTTTGTTCATTGACATGTCACTCTTCATGGAAACACAGCTGGGTACAGGTGAGCCTGCTCTCTCCATCAGGACACTGTGGACAGTGAGAGGAAAGATCCTCATTATATAAATATAATCCATATAATGTGGACAGGGTCACATTAAATCTTCAGCTGTTTAACCTTCTGCACTGTCTTCATGCACTTTGTTATGCTGTGAAGCTCTTGATGCAAACATGCTTGTTTACATTTAGCTTTAATGTGAAATAAGGTGTCTCACCTAAAATGAAGATCCCAGTATGAAAGGTTTAGTATCATTGTTACAGCCTCCGTTACTAGACTTGCCTGTTGTTGCTTGATATTACATAAATTTAGCCTTAAGTGTGGTTCCCCACAATAAATTTAGCGCATATTCAGAAAATCACGTTGCGCGCCAAAGATGTGAAAAATTGAAGAATCAGCGCTAGGTGGCAGCAGAGGACGGTGTCCAGGGAATACAATTAAATGTTAATTCTTGAAGTAAATTAAACTTCACAACTTTAATAAATAATAAACATAAATCATCTACCCCACACACCTGAATCAGTTAAGTCTTGAGGAAGTGTATTAAGTTAAGACAGATTACTCTCTCTTTCAAGAATGCTGGATCGTTTATTTTTTATGACCGTGTGTAAAGCAGTACAAACATACAGGTTCTGTCTTACCTCTCAGTTCTCTTTGTTTTACACTCCACAGGGGGGGTCATTTCAGAAGCAGCTCCCCCCATTTTTGTGCCGATCTAGACCAGATGACTGATGCTGGGGCCTCTATGAACACGAAGGGTAAATAGTGACATACATGCATAATATATAGTAGCTACTTCATGCATCGGGTGCGGTCGCTATATATAGGTGCGTGTGTATACACACACACACACACACACACATATGTATAGGTTCTCCCAGGACTGGTTTGAGAAATAGTATATAGTATCCGCTCTAATATATATAATATACTCCAAAATATAGCTTATTTTGTTATAAGTTTTATCTGTTGACTAAAATCTTACCTTGCAATACAGAATCTTATCCGCGTTTCTTAAACTGGAGAGTCCAGAATTAAAATACTTTCACTTTCATTTACAAACAGCAGGAAGTGCTGCGTATCAAACGCGGGAGCGGTCTAAGCAGAAATGGACATGGACTCAGTGGCCCGGCGTAGGATTTTTGGGGATATTATCCATGCGACTTAATAACAAGTAACAATAAGAGAAAGGGGACAAGCTCCCGCCGTCACCTAATTCTGTCATGACGCACATTTTGCGTTAAACTTGTACATATAAAACGTGGTTCTGCAGTGACACTTAAATCAATAACAGGGATCGACATTCTAAAATGCTTAACGTGAAAAAGCTTAATGTGGTTTAATGTACCAAAACAGCGACCAATAATCACCAAATTTCTCCCCGACATATCTGGTCATAAAGATTTTCACTTTTTCCTTGCAGCAACCTCAGATTAATATTTCATTAGTGACATTTCTAATAGTCATATTTATGTATACATACACACAAATACACACACACACACACACACACATATACAGGAATATTACAACAATTGTCATAGTTATATTTTTAACATTCATCCAACAGCCACTTTCAAGGTTCACCTCTCAACAGTCAATTTAAAGACTATATTGAATTTCTATTTTATTAGCAGACCACCATCACAGCCTTTATAATGTATTTTGCAAATAAATACTTTTGTAATGTTTTTGTACTTATCAACTGATTACAACACTACAACATATATAAGAAACCTTTGCAAAAACAAACTTACATACAGTACAATTATATACAGTAAAGCAACAAAGTCACTGACCATTTTTTTTCATTAATAAAATTGTAGTTTTACCTGGCTCAGTGGGGAAGCTATTGAGGGCCCATCACAGGCTACATACGTCAAGCTAAGGTGTTGGACTCTGTTCTGTGTTTGCCCACATTTATTTATCAGACGGCTGCACTTTCAAACTTTGCCCCTGTTTTACAGGTTTGTGCAGCTCAGAAGGCTTTAAATTTTGATATGCGGGGTGTGACAGTAAGGCTGATCCAGAGTAGAGTACATCTTGTGTTATTTGTACACTGTAAAGAACATACTGTAGAATTTACAATAATTTACTGGCAAAAAAGTTGCCAATAAAATTCTGTAAAATAGTCACTAATTGCTGTAAAATGGATTACAGTATAATACTGCTTAGCAATTTACAATAAATTGATGTTTGCAGAATACAGCATTTTTTTTTTTACAGGATTATAAAATTAAACTTGTAAAAAGGCATTACAGGTTTTTTTTGTAATTACGCTAAATTACAGTACTTACCTGGCAACAAAAGTTGCCAATAAAATCCTGTGAATTCATCAAAAGCCAAGATGTAGCTGTAACATTTTTACTATGAAATTCCTGTAAATAACTATTTTAAGTGTGAACTGTACTGTGCTCTTTACCATTATACTTATCTGAATGCATTAAAACAAAGATTTTAAAAATAATCACTCAAATTCAAAGCTGTTGTAAGAAAACTGTTTATTAAAGCTGATACCTGACAACACTTCAGCACTGTCACTGGTAACATAATTTTACTTTTTCAACTACAGAAACACTTATAAAAAATCAGCTGTTACAAAACAACTACAAACAACTCAAGATTAAAGCATTAAGCAATAGTTAAATAAAAGTTAAAGGGACTGTTTGCTTAAAAATAAAAATGGTCATTATTTACTCTCCCTTAAGTTGTTCCAAAACGATGAGTTTCTTTCTTGTGTTGAATACAAAAGATTATATTTTAATTAAGTTTATAACCAGACAAGTAACGTAGCCATTGACTTCCATAATAGGGCAAAAATATGGAAGTCAATGGCTACTGTCAACTGTCTGGCTACCAACATTTTAAAATATCTTAAAACAAGAAAAAAACTCAGAATTTTGGAACAACTGAAGGTGAGTAAATGATGGCAATCCCTTTAAGCTCAAAACAACAGAATGGCATTTCGGTACCAAAACGAATCTGACTTCAGTTAAAACTCACAGCAAGTCATACAGTGTTTCTGCTTAAAAGAAATAAATGTTACAATCTGTCACAAATGCTACTGGCTGTGCTGATTCATTAAACTTAGAATACTCTAACAAACATTTAGCCATTTTTGAAACATTTAACATTCTTTAACATATTTTGTAAGTTGACCAGTTTTTTTTTTTAACATGACCAAAGAACAAGTCTGAAAGCAAGTGTCATTTTATAGATGTCTTCTCCTTTAGGTATAGTTTTTTTTATAAACTTACATGCTTAACCACTCGAAGTGCATTAGCCTTCTGAGAAGAGAACACACATGAGGATTGACTGTGTTGTTCCTCCTCTCGGAGACCTTCCCACTTTTTTTTGCTCCAACCTTTGATGTGCCTGTCTTGGTGCCGGTGTGTGGGTTGATTCCAACAAAACATCTGCACAAATATCAGTCAGACAAACATAAGCATGTGCAGAATTTAATAAAACTAGTTCAATAGTTCAAAAGCATTTGCTGAACTATAGTAATGCATTACAAAGGAATAATTCATCCAAAAAAGAAGTATTGTCAAATTTTTTAAAACCTGAATAAATGTATTTCTTCTACTATAATAAAAGAATATATTGCAAAGAGTAAACAACCAAACAGCCTTGGTTCTCAATGACTTCCACATTATTGAGGAAAAAAATGGAGCCATAAAGTATTTTGTTTAACTGGATTTTTTTTACATGGTTTAGAATAGCTCAAAGATGAGTACATGACAGAATTTGAATTTTTGGATGGCCTATTTCTTGAGTAGTGTCAAAGGTTTAATTCACCAAAAAAGGGAATTTCATTGTCATTAATCACTCACCCTCATGTCGTTCAAAACCTGTAAGACTTTTGTTCATCTTTGGAACACAAATTAAGATATTTTTAATTAAATCCGAAACAATTCCCCCCCTCAATAGAGAGCAACGCAACTGACATTTTCAAGTCCCTATAGGAAAGAAATAATCGTTAAAAAATATGAAATTGTCAGACCTGCCAACCTTTTTTTGAGTATCATCCAGGAGTGTGTGTGTGTGTGGGGGGGGGTGTTGCTGGGAGGTTGTGAAGGAAGCAATGCAGCCACAATATTCAAAATAATTGAATTCAGAAAAACTTAATTTGAATTTGAATTATTGAACATTTTAATTAATATGTATTTATAATATATTTTACACCAATTGTTAATATTAAATTCACAAAAGCACAAAGGCGTCACCAGATTTTGCATAGTTTAGAGTGACAAATCGTACCTGCGTACTTTGAAGTCAAAATGCGTAGCCGCTACGCATAATGCGTACAGGTTGGCAGGTCTGAATCGTTAAACATGCGACACCAGTGGTTCAACCTTAATTTTATGAAGCGATGAGAATACATTTGTGCACAATAAATAAATAAATAAATATTACTTTATTCAACAATTTCTTTCAGTCTCTGGTGTGTGCTTTAGGTGCACAAAAGTATTCTTGTCACTATATTAAATTAAAGGGATACTCGATGCCGAAATGTTGAATAAAGTTGTTTTTGTTTTATTTTCATACAAAAAGTATTCTCATCGCTTCATGACGTTATGATTGAACCACTGATGTTTTCACTACCTCTCTGGGACTTAAAAATGTCAGTTGCATTGATGTCTATGGAAGGGGAAAATCATCTTGGACTTCTTTAAAAAATATTTATTTGTGTTCCAAAGATGAACAAAGGTCTTATGGCTTTTGAATTACATGAGGGAGAGCGATTAATGACTGAAATTTCATTTTTGGTTGAACAATATGGAGGGCTAAGAGTGCCAATATTAAATAAATAAATACACCAATAATGAATTCATTAAATGTGCCATGAATTGTTTAAAATGGGAAATAAAGATAAATTATTACTTAAGTGTCATGAATTATTTAAAATGGGAAATAAAAATATCCTTAATTAAATGTGCCATGAATTATTATCTACCATTAGAAATAAAATCATTATTAATTAATTACATGTGTCATTTACAATTATTTCATTGTTTATTTAATTTTGGCACTTTCACCACATCATGAATTAATTTTATCTGTCACTGCGGGTCGTCAATCGAGAGTAACATCTGATTGGTTACCCTGTACAGCAAGTCAAAACAAATAGATCCCAGATAATGGATCGGTACGGGACCCGTCAACATACTCCGAGACAATAGATGACAGTATTTGTTTTTACATTGCTACCTATAATAATAATCAAGAAGAAGAAGAATTTCGCAACGGCCTTAATTGAGCGATATAGGTAGGGGTGTCACTACCGAAAATGTTACACCTACCGAAAATGTAACTTCCGCTACTACGCATGCGCACGCTTGCGACTTCTTTATGGCATCGCGTCACATTTCATCGTTTGTTGATTTTTGGTGATAATGTCGACAGAGAGGAAAGAGAATGAACAGGATAATGATGGAGTCCTTCGACTTTAAAAGATTTTATTTCGCATTAGGCCTTTAATGCCAAATGTGCTTCAGAAGGAGCGACGTAAAATACAGGGTATGACCATCAATTTTACAGTCAAAGGTGACATTACTTTAATGTTACCCAGTTCGATGTGCTGTGAAGTTACTTAAACTAAGCCTGCTTTTTTTTCCTCCTTAGTCATTTCTTTTTTTTTTGTATCAGTGTAATTACTACACACTCGTGTCAGTTATGGCAGCTGTGTCTTGTGGTGCTAAATGAAGCAAATTATATTTGTTTCTGACAGACGACCGATTGTTTTATCTTGGGCCAAACCGCACAACATAAACACTGTTTATGTTGTGCAAATAAAAGTTCTTAACTGTTATTTTGGAGTGACTTTTTTTTTTTTTTTTAAGAAAATGCTGTACATATATCACAGCCCCTTGATAAGCAATATGGGTACACAAGATTGATATACACCCCAATTTTATTACAATTTCTAAAGAAAAGGCATCTATTCAGCAATACCATTGGGAAAGTGTAAGATTACTGTCCGGTGTTCTGACAAAACGTCCTACTTTATCAAAACATCCTACCGTAGTGCGAATCGATAGCCCTAACCCTAACCCCCCAAAACCCCCTAAAACTCTTACCTTAACCCTAACCCCTAAAACCTAACCCTAATCCCAAGACGGTGGAACTGCACATGCGCAGAAAGGCTCGATAGCACGTCTCGATAGGTAGGATGTTTTGTCAGAACACCGGCACTAAAAGCAACGCGCACACAGATGCAAATATTACAATCGGCAAAGCAATATGGTTTAAATACCACAATAAAGTGACGGCTGAACTACAAATATAAACATCAATGACCCATCTCACAATACGTGACCAATGAATGATGATACACGACATCCATGCCCTGAATCACGGTCTGCCGCAAAATGTGAATACATGCGCAGTATTGGGCCTGGTCCATGATTGGTAGCGCCATGTTGGAAATGACACAGCTTCAGACCAAAACAATCGGCTGCACAAGATCCAGATAGATCATTGTTTGTCCCGCCTACTGACTTTGATGGGTCACACTGACAGATAAAATTCATGATGTGGTGAAAGTGCCAAAATTAAATAAATAGTGAAATAATTGTAAATGACACATGTAATTAATTAATAATGATTTTATTTCTAATGGTAGATAATTCATGGCACATTTAATTAACAATATTTTTATTTCCCATTTTAAACAATTCATGGCACATTTAATTAATTAATTATTGGTGTATTTATTTAATTTTGGCAGTCTTAGCCCTCCATAGTACGAAACCTCTAACTTTTATATTTAGGTAATATAAATACGCACATGCATAGTTAAGTAATTTTTTTACCTCTGGATAAACTCAAGTGTGCAGGATGTCTCATGCTGGTGTAACCCCTCATGTGTCTGCGTTGTGGTTTTCACTTAAAGAACGAAGGGACGTGGGGCCATGCAGCGGTTTTATTCACGAATAACACAAAGTTGGGAGTCCGCAGGGCGGCACAGCTTGGAATACATAAGCAATGCTAGTATGGGGAGAGACGGAATGTTAGCTATTTTCACGTGTGGTTTAAAAACTTCGATGAAAATCCACTCAAAACTACATAAACACAACACAAAGTACACCGACAACATCTACAAGGAGGGTGATGCAATCTCTGTCAATCAATATTGATTTGGAATGTTCACTGGAGCATAAATAATTAATTACATCGGAGCGCTATTGACATAGAACTTACCGCTGGCTTAATCTCCAAAACTGTGAGAGAGCCAAGCAGTTCTACCTGAGCTACCACTAGAGGCCAGTATTTAACCACTATATGATTAGTATATATGGGAAAAGCTGGCTCACACAGGAGTGCAAGTGGAAACAGCAAAATGTACACTGTTACATTCTCCCCTTCTTAATTCCACTTGCACAAAAGAACACAACAAAACCATTCACCCACACTCCTGCATCAGACATCCCAGTAACGAGTAAACATTCACAGCAGAAAAGTGCCCAGGTACAAAAAGAACTGTCACACAATTCAGAACAGTATGACACAATAAACACATTACAAATGGTCTTGAATTGAAATAGGCATATCCCCATATCACGTGATAAACCTCTGTCAACCAGCCGACTATTCATCTAAGAACTCATAAGGGTGACACAAACCCTACAAAGGTGACCTATGAAGTGCCACTTACACTTCACACATTCAACTCAGAATCAAAATGCACAAAAAAACTTGCCACACCAAACACCACTAAACCATGAGGCCATTGACGAAAAAAGGAAAGAAACCAGGAAAATAGAAAAGATATATTTCTTTTTTTTCTTGTTTACCCAACTGTTCGTACACTAAGAACTGAACTCGCCCACTTCCTAAGTCGATTTGTTGGTGAAGCCAGAGTTTTCTGGGCAGACATATTGTAAATTAGTCTATTAACTGGCCGCAGAATTCGACCCACTCTAGACCTATGTGTAGGAGTGTCATGGGCCCCTGTGGGGACAGGGGAATGCAGGGTCTCCGTGTATGTGTGCGGTACAGAGGAACCTAGACAAGTATAGGCAACTTCGGTGTCACCTGTATCAGAAGCACAAGTCCCCTGATCAGGCACTGCACTGACAACTGCAGCACTGTTGATCTCAGAAGTATCGTCAGCAATCAGTTCAGCCATATCTGGAATCCCTGAATGAAGAACATTGTTAGGGCTCTCAACGCCAGGCTCTTCAACAGGAATTTGAGAAACCCATTCATTTGTGCGGGTAACCCTATCTACGCCCTCTGTGCACCGGTTGAAGGAAAAGTTGGTGACATCACACTCAACACTGCAGGAGGAATCCGAAGAGAAACTTCCACTTCCTGCGTCAGCCACGACAGGGAGAAAATTTACACACAGGAGCATGTTACGATGAACTACTTTAGTCTGTCCAGTAGCTGGATTGAGAATTTTGTAGATGTGAGTCGTCGGATCAGTGTCAGTCACAGTGTAAACAATGGTCTCCCACCTGTCTGCTAACTTCTTCCGGCCCCTCTCCCCCTTGTTAGCAAGCAGCACTCGGTCACCACAAACAATCTGACCACCCTTTACCCGCCGGTTGTAGACTTGAGCTTGATGTTTCTGCTCTCTACTTGTATTCTTTTCAACAAGAAGCATTGCCTCACGGAGGTCTTTCTGGAGGGAATCCACAAACTTAGGGTACGCGACCTCACCATCTTCCCTTAGTACAGACTTAAACAAGACATCCACTGGGAGGCGCGGGACATGGCCAAACATCAGATAGAATGGAGGGAAGCCAGTTATTTCATGGACAGTGCAGTTATACATAAAAGCCAGGGTATGCAACATCTGCGGCGAAGACTGTTTCTCCCTAGGGGGAAGTGCCCTGATCATTTTACCAAGAGTGCGGTTAAACCGCTCAGCAAGGCCATTGCCCATAGGGTGATAGGCAGTCGTGTGTGATTTCTTCACCCCTGAGATCTGAAGCAGGGCAGCGATCAATTCACTTTCGAAGTTCGCCCCCTGGTCCGAATGAATGCGCTCAGGAAAGCCATAGAAACAGAAAAAATTGTCCCACAACTTCCGAGCCACCTGTTTCGCTGTCTGATCTGAGCAGCAGAATGCATGGGACAGTTTTGTGTAATGATCAGTCACCACTAAGACATCAACAGTTCTGTTCTTTGCATCCTCTGCTGTCCAGAAATCAATGCAGACTAACTGAAGGGGCGCAGTTGTTTTAACGCTCTCGAGAGGAGCACGGCCCTCTGGCTCTGGTGTTTTGCTCACCACACATCTGGTGCAACACCTCACATGGTCTCCAACATCCCTCTCCATGCTGGCCCAGTAAAACCTCTGCTTGACCAGGTGCAGTGTCCGAAGCTGACCCTGGTGTCCAGCATTCTCGTGGCAGCCTTGAAGGACATCAGACCTGAGGGACTGAGGGACGACATACTGAAATTTCTTCTTCCCAGTGTCCGGGTCTTTAGCCACTCTGTATAAGATCTCGTCTATTAAAAGCAACTTCTGCCACTGCTTTAGAAGTCTCAGTGTGATCCAGGTCTCCTGTGCACGTTCGCGCCTGGACGGTCGTCGTCTACGCCCAACATAAAAAATAACACGGGCAAGGTCAGCATCACCATGTTGTCTGTCTCGGAGTTCACGTGCCGAGAAGGACGGCAATGAATTATGACCGATGTCAGTGAGACTCTGAAAATGGCTGGCCAAGGGGACAGCTCTCACCCGGGCAGCAGTCTCCCAGTCATTGTAACCCCTCATGTGTCTGCGTTGTGGTTTTCACTTAAAGAACGAAGGGACGTGGGGCCATGCAGCGGTTTTATTCACCTGGCACGAATAACACAAAGTTGGGAGTCCGCAGGGCGGCATAGCTTGGAATACATAAGCAATGCGCTGGCTTAATCTCCAAAACTGCGTCATATTTATGAATAAAATAAAATACAAAATGAACATAGGAAAGTGCATGATATGTACCTGGCACGAATAACACAAAGTTGGGAGTCCGCAGGGCGGCACAGCTTGGAATACATAAGCAATGCTAGTATGGGGAGAGACGGAATGTTAGCTATTTTCACGTGTGGTTTCAAAACTTCGATGAAAATCCACTCAAAACTACATAAACACAACACAAAGTACACCGACAACATCTACAAGGAGGGAGATGCAATCTCTGTCAATCAATATTGATTTGGAATGTTCACTGGAGCATAAATAATTAATTACATCGGAGCGCTATTGACATAGAACTTACCGCTGGCTTAATCTCCAAAACTGTGAGAGAGCCAAGCAGTTCTACCTGAGCTACCACTAGAGGCCAGTATTTAACCACTATATGATTAGTATATATGGGAAAAGCTGGCTCACACAGGAGTGCAAGTGGAAACAGCAAAATGTACACTGTTACACTGGTACACCAGATTGAAGATGTAGTATGATGCAAACAAAGCAGCAAATCCTGCCACAAAGTTGAGATGTGGATTCACGACCACTTGGTCCTCAATACTCAGCATCCACTGAGTTGCAGTGAGAATTTCACCTAAATGAATAAATACTGGCAACATGTTATAGAAAATACAAACTGAAAATACAACAGACCAAGTTTATTAAATAAATTTACAGATTTTGGTTCATTGTACATTACCTAAGACAATCAGTCTCAGAGAGTCTGGAAAGTGTTTATAATACAAAAAAAGTCAACCTTCAAATAATTATGTTTAGTTATGCACTCAATACTTGGTCGGGAATCCTTTTGCAGAAATGACTGCTTCAATGCGGCGTGGCATGGAGGCAATCAGCCTGTGGCACTGCTGAGGTGTTATGGAGGCCCAGGATGCTTCGATAGCAGCCTTAAGCTCATCCAGAGTGTTGGGTCTTGCGTCTCTCAACTTTCTCTTCACAATATCCCAGATTCTCTATGGGGTTCAGGTCAGGAGAGTTGGCAGGCCAATTGAGCACAGTAATACCATGGTCAGTAAACCATTTACCAGTGGTTTTGACACTGAGCAGGTGCCAGGTCGTGCTGAAAAATGAAATCTTAATCTCCATAAAGCTTTTCAGCAGATGGAAGCATGAAGTGCTCCAAAATCTCCTGATAGCTAGCTGCATTGACCCTGCCCTTGATAAAACACAGTGGACCAACACCAGCAGCTGACATGGCACCCCAGACCATCACTGACTGTGGGTACTTGACACTGGACTTCAGGCATTTTGGCATTTCCCTCTCCCCAGTCTTCCTCCAGACTCTGGCACCTTGATTTCCAAATGACATGCAAAATTTGCTTTCATCCGAAAAAAGTACTTTGGACCACTGAGCAACAGTCCAGTGCTGCTTCTCTGTAGCCCAGGTCAGGCGCTTCTGCCGCTGTTTCTGGTTCAAAAGTGGCTTGACCGGGGGAATGCGGCACCTGTAGCCCATTTCCTGCACACGCCTGTACACAGTGGCTCTGGATGTTTCTACTCCAGACTCAGTCCACTGCTTCCACAGGTCCCCCAAGGTCTGGAATCGGTCCTTCTCCACAATCTTCCTCAGGGTCCGGTCACCTCTTCTCGTTGTGCAGCGTTTTCTGCCACACTTTTCCCTTCCCACAGACTTCCCACTGAGGTGCCTTGATACAGCACTCTGGGAACAGCCTATTCTTTCAGATATTTCTTTCTGTGTCTTACCCTCTTGCTTGACGGTGTCAATGATGGCCTTCTGGACAGCAGTCAGGTCGGCAGTCTTACCCATGATTGCGGTTTTGAGTAATGAACCAGGCTGGGAGTTTTTAAAAGCCTCAGGAATCTTTTGCAGGTGTTTAGAGTTAATTAGTTGATTCAGATGATTAGGTTAATAGCTCGTTTAGAGAACCTTTTCATGATATGCTAATTTTTTGAGATAGGAATTTTGGGTTTTCATGAGCTGTATGCCAAAATCATCAATATTAAAACAATAAAAGGCTTGAACTATTCAGTTGTGTGTAATGAATCTAACATATATGAAAGTCTAATGTTTATTAGTCCATTACAGAAAATAATGAATTTTATCACCATCCACAGTTGATGGCCTCAGCTGACTACTTCAGCATCCATTTCGAACAACTGCGATCGCATCTCCGCATGCGTTTTTTGAAAATGAAAGTGGGAGAGATTTCCGGGAATGCGCGTGCAGACATAAACTGATACTGATTTTACGTTTTATCATCTTGAATGCAGGGATTTTTCTCACTAAACTATAGCCCTAGGGTATTTTTTGTTGGCACACGATGTTTTGAAAACCGCAATTTAGCTCTCCTGCGTCCGACCCGAGCCGAACCCATATCCGACAAAGTAGAATATTTTTCACCCGTTTCAGCAGAATTTGCGGGTCACCGATCGGGTACCCGAACCGCTGCAGGACTCTGCCTGGCAGGACCTTTATGGGAGAGATGGTCATACTAATATAGATGGAGTTATGACACTAGTCTAGTTCTGTGTCTTGTTTTCTGCTTACCTATACAGTTTACAAAACCAACCTGTGTTTTTAATATAAGACAAAACCAGTGAAGTTACTTTAAATGTTTTCATATTTTTTCATTCATGACTACTTTGAAATGTTTTAACAGTTTACTATACCACTTCCTGCTGCAATGCCTTTGCTATGGACATATGTTACCCTTTCAAAAACAGTTATAGTGTATTTAAATTTACAGATCAAATCATATGCCGCAATACATACCGTCTATGGTTCAAATTATACCGCAATTAGTGCTGTCAAACGATTAAAATTTTTAATCAGATTAATCACAGGGTTGCTGTGGATTAATTTCGATTAATCACGATTAAATATCATTCATTTTTAATCTATATTAATCACATTTAATTTTGCATGAGCAAACAGATTAAAAAAAAAGGGAATATATATGCACTTAACATGTTTATTGAACATTTTGAACATGAGTCGGATGCATTCCATCTGCCACAGAAGTGCAATACCATGGACCCATATCAAAAAGCAAGATTTTTTGCTTAGCCGGACAACTTGTCGGGTTTAAGGTACCTCAGTTTAAATGGTCTTTATCTTCATTCGCTTACAATTAGCACGAACTACCGTAAATCCGACAAATAATCCAACTAATCATGAAGTCCAATTCTAGCCCGGTTAATTGCCATTGTTAGCAATATCAGTTGATAACACATTATGCACGGTGCTTTACATATAAAACTCTGTAGCAATACATCCACAGATAAGTTGGACGGTATAGCGTGTGCGACCGATTTAATGAGCCACAAATGAGAAGAAGTGCTTAAACAGTATAAAACTAAAACTTTCCCTTCTGTTGATAAAGGGCGCAGCCATCTAGGATTCTGAACTCAGGATCCTCTGTGCTGCTCCGAGATATTTCTCGGATCTCCGAGAAACGGGAGCGCATGTCATCACTTCCGGCTTCAAAACTCCGGAATCCGACTCAGAATACGAGTTCAGAGGGCAAATGGAACACACTAAAACTGCCCGAAATGGGTTGACAGAGACATTTCAGGGATTTTGAATCATTCTGCGCTGCAGATGGGTTAATTGAGTTAAAAATTTTAATCAGATTAATCATGATGATGGATTAATCCGCGTTAACCCGTTAATTTTGACAGCCCTAACCGCAATATGAATTTTATGCCATATTGCACAACCCTAGCGGGAAGTGTTTGGCAAGACAGCTGAAACGCTGCATTATGGGATCTGTACTTTATTGTGTTACCAGCGCTTCATATCGCCGGGCCATTAATAGCAATAATATATAAAATGATCTCGCGGGCCGGATATAATTACACGCCGGGCCGGATGTGGCCGGCGGGCCTTGAGTTTGACACATATGCCCTAGAAGGAAGAAACCTTGGGAGGAACCAGACTCAGAGGGGGAGCCCATCCTCCAGGGGGCAGCAGAGGAAGCCCTAACCCTAACCAGACTCAGAGGGGGAGCTGCTTCAGATGCCAGTGTTGTGTATCTACCGAAATAAAAGCAAATACTCCAACGGTTCTTCCGAATTCCACGTTCTTTTATTGCTGACCAAGGACAACCAACAATAATGGCGACTCAAGAAAGAGCAACCGTTATTTAAATTACGTCCTCTCGCGCGCCCCCACGCTTACATCATGCAGCGAAGAACCAATCCAATGTAAGGGACAGAGGTTAAGACAAAACATAAAATACCATATTTTTTCTGTTGTGTATATTCATACACTACACTCCTCCCCTGATATCTGAACCCAGTACAACAACAACAAAAACAAAAAACAAAAACACATTTTTAAGAACAACACTGCGTTCTTACAGATTTAATCTCTCTGGGGCCTTAACCTGGCGTCTTGGCCTCTGTACAAGCTCCGACATAGAAATCGGAGCACCATCACTGGCAACGTAAGGGTCCCCTACAGCTGTGGACTCCATAACACTTACAGGCATAGCAACACATGCATGTGACACCTTTGGAACAACACACAGATCGGTGAACTCCTCAGAATCATTGCACTTTTCCATGGCATTGTCGCTACACAACTCCAAGTCAGTGTCAATCATCTGATTAACATGTCTCTTGTACAGCCTTCCATACAGCTTCACCAGGTATGTCACAGGACCTAGCACCTTTACAATAGTCCCAGGTACCCACTTGACACCTTCCCCTCCCCTGTGGTTTCGAACCAAAACTTTTTGTCTGGGTAGGAACTGTCTCACCCGTATGTGTGTAGCAGCTCGTTTCGACTGGTGACTATTCTGCTTCTGCTGCATCGACTCAGTAAAACTGGGTTTCGTGAGAGACAATCGGGTTTTTAACTGACGTCGCAGAAACAACTCTGCAGGTGTCTTTCCCGTCGTGGACTGTGGTGTACTTCTGTAACAGAAAAGAAAATTGTGGATGCAGTGTTGCAATGTCATGCCACTACTCTGTCCCTTTTCTAGTGCCCTTTTAAGATTTTGAACTAAGCGCTCCGCAGCACCATTAGAAGCGGAATGATATGGAGAACTCTTAATGTGCTTTACGCCATTGTTCCTTAAAAATGTTTCAAACTGCGCAGACACAAATTGTGGTCCATTATCGGATACAAGCTCATCCGGAAGACCCCAAGTGGCAAAATATCCCCTCAAAACCTCTATGGTTTTGTCGGCGGTTGTGCTACTCATCAAAGCTACTTCTGGCCAGCGTGAATAGCTGTCAGTGACGACTAGGAAGTTGTACTTTCCTTTTTGTGCAAAATCAGTATGTATTCTCTGCCGAGGTCGATTTGGCCAGCTCCAATTATGCACAGGAGCCGTGGTAGGTTGGTTCCTATTTAACTGACAAGACTGACAGTTGCTCACGAGAGATTCTATATCCGAATCTAGGTTTGGCCACCAGAAGTGACCACGGGCTAAGGCCTTCATCTTAACAATCCCCTGGTGATTTTCATGTAATTCACACAGCATTTGTGGCCTGAACACTTCTGGAATAACCACACGAAATCCCCACATCACACAGTCGGACTCAACTGTCAGCTCAGTGTGTCTAATAAAATAAGGCCGTAATTCTTCAGAAGTCACATACTTGGGCCAGCCATTCAGTGTGAAGTGCTTTACTCTCTGTAATATTGCATCCAACTCTGTTTATGCTGGCTATCTCTTGGGAAGAAATGGGGACTTGATCCAGAAAAGAAATCCTAAAAACAGAGCTATACTCTGCATCTGGGTCCTCTGTCTGTAGCGGTAGACATGACAAGGCATCCGCATTGGCATGCTGCACAGAAGGCTTGTAGCAAATGTCGTACTGATATGCTGCTAGGATTAACGACCACCTCTGCAGCCTGGCTGCTGCTAATGTAGGCACGCCAGTCTTCGGTCCCAGTATTTTAAGTAACGGTTTGTGGTCAGTCAGCAGTGTAAATTTACGTCCATACAAATAATCCCTAAATTTCGACACACCAAATATGATACTAAGCGCCTCTTTCTCTATCTGGGAGTAATTGACTTCAGTTTTAGTGAGCGTGCGTGATGCATACGCAATAGGCTTCTCACTGCCATTTGGAAACTGATGTGAAATCACGGCGCCAATGCCATAAGGCGAGGCATCGCACGGCAAAATCACAGGCAATTTTTGGTCATAGTGTGTTAACACTGGTGCAGCTACAAGCTGCGCTTTTGTGTGTTCAAAAGCATTCTGGCATTTTTTTGACCAGTTCCACTCTTTATCTTTATGCAACAGCTCAGTCATGGGCTTAATTTCACTTGCCAGATTCGGTATAAATTTCCCATAGTAATTAAGTAGGGCGAGAAAAGACCTCAATTCGGACACGTTTCTAGGCACTGGTGCCTTGTCAATAGCTTCAGTTTTCTCTTTAATTGGGCGTACACCTTCAGCATCAATTACATGTCCCAGGTAAGTTATGCTATTCTGAAAAAATGCGCATTTCTCTTTATTTAGCCTGAGTCCACAGTCCTCAAGCCTCTGCAACACGCGCTTCAAGTTGTCTACATGGGAATTAGTGTCTTTTCCCGTAATTAGAATATCATCGAGGTAGCATATTACCCCATCAAGCCCTTGTAAAACTTCATCCATGGTGCGTTGAAAAATAGCGGGCGCACTCGCGACCCCATAAGGTAAGTGGTTACACATATATAGACCTCGCTGCGTGTTTATGGTGAGAAACGGTTTACTTTTCTCATCCAGTTTGATCTGAGTATACGCCTGTGTCAAGTCGAGTTTGGTAAAATGTTTTTGTTGGGTTGAGATTGTGTATATATTATCACTCATGTGTATTCTTATGAATATATAACTTGTTTTATATGGCAACTGTGTAAGTGCTTAACAGTAATTTTCTATCACGTGCAGCAGACGAGCCCACCTCTGCTGTACGTTCTGTTGTTCCTATTTCCACTCCCACTTCCACATCCCATTCTATCCCACTCGAAATGTTGTTCACACCCACAATGTAACCTGATCACCTTAAAGTATAAATAAACCCTCTCGTGGTGCCACACCCTTGTAGCTACACTGCGGTGTGCACCCTTGCAAGTAAAACAGCGCGTGTCTCATACTCTGTGGGCCAGCGGCCAGGGGGGGCTGATCACTCTCTCCGACATAAAACTTGGTCCTTCGAGCCGGATCCATAAACCAGTGATCCGTGAGGATCGGGAATCCTGAGGACATCACCAGGGCGCCGAGAGGAGCGACACCGAAGTCTGTCGACAGCCGCTCGTCTAAGACGGGTCGAGAAAGTCCTGGAACGTGAGAATTCGTGACCAGGCCGGTGGTTAGAACTGCACTCGACGCCTGGTGATGCCTGACCGACCCCGATCGTCGTGACTGACCCCAGAGGTGAGACGTTTGGTTATATTTCGCCGAAAGGAAATAGTTTGGTTATATTTCGCCGAAAGGAAATAGTCTAAATTTGGTTATATTTCGCCGAAAGGAAATAATCTAAATTTGGTTATATTTCGCCGAAAGGAAATAGTTGAATTAGAATTTAATTGACCTGTTAATTGACAAAGGCTAGAGTTGGCCGTAATCAACTGGGTATGAATGTTTGTGTGAATGTAGAGGACTAAGTGATTTATAGAATCCTAGGCTGATTCTACTAGTCCTTTGTTTCTTTGCCTGGGAAGAAAGACGTACTGGCGATTGGGAGATCAAGGACGGGTTTCATCCCTGAAAACTGACACCGCTGCACAGATAGTGTGCAGTAGAAGGCCGTGTTAGTGTCCTCTCCCTAATCTCGTGCCAGAGAATTTCTGCTCAGGACCCTTGTAGTAATAACAATCGACAAGTAAAAGGATGGGGAAGGGGCAAAGTAAACAGCCATCCTTAGAGGGAGATGAAAAGTTTATGGAAGGATATGTGGAAGGAGCAGGGACTATAAGTAACAAAAGGTGGAAAAGAAAACATGGGTTTGGAGGAAGCCTCCGTACGGCAGACATTCTTAAGCTACAGAGTGATTTAAAACTAGAAATGTTGCGCACTAAGAATAGTGGAAAGTTGGACAGACGGAAGAAGGAGTACAGAATGTCAGAAAAATGGTTGGAACAAAGTAGGTTAAGAGACGCAACTAGACAGGAAAAGAATGGTAAAAGGAAAGAAAAGCTTGCGGCCGCAGTACTAGTTACTCCTGATGAGGAAAGTGTAGCAAAGACCCCACATAGACAAGAAACATCTGCCGCTCCCCCGCTGTCGCAGCAGACACCGGGAGTAGCACTAAAAGATAAGCAGATAGCAGTGCCTAAAACACTGATAACACATTCTGCTCCATTAGCGTTGTAGTGTATTAAAAAGGGTTTAACGGAGCGCTACAGCGCCCCCACGGAGGAATGGTTAGCGCGGTGAGCTAAAAAGAAACGGGAGACAAGAAGTGTTTCGTGTGCTGTTCAGTCTGTTAATAAATATCGTCTTCTTTGTATTACGAGTTTCTGCGAGTCCTTAAATTTCTCTCTTCCTCAATCCCGGATGATGATGCAGCCGCTCGAACACTACAATTTGGCGACGAGAATGGGATTTGAGAGAGGAAGTAGCTCAAAGTGAGTCGGACTAGAAGCTGGTATAATACAAGAAGATGGCGGTGTTTAGGTCAGATTCGGGCCTGTGTTTCATAGAGGCTAACGAGAGCTTCACAGACTATGAGGAGCATTTTGCACAATTTGTGGAAGCCAACGGAATTGAAGAACGCAAGCAACATGCTGTTTTTCTGTCTGTGGTAGGTGCAAAAACCTTTTCATTGCTTACGGATTTACTGGCACCGAAAAGACCGTCTTTCACAAACACATTCACAAACACGAGGTGCAACGAACTTCGGGAGTGATCTATGCCAAAACAGCTAAACGAACACGTCCCAACTAAGCTAATACCTAAGTGAAAACAAGTAAACAAACGACAAATACTACGCCTGACTCCCTAACCAAAACACACAATAACCACGATCCGCAAAACCAAAAGGCAATCACTCCTTACGCACCAAAATGAGACAAACAAACAGCCAGTACACAAGGACAAGAAATCACGGTATCCGAGGGGGCGAGCAAAGGAGAATAGTCGAGAGCCGGGCGAGAGATCAAAACCAGTAAAGCAAACAAACCAAAGCGACAGTACCGAGAAGGGGAAAAGCGAAAATCGTAGTCCAGAAAGAAAGCAGTCATACACAGTAATCCAAATATCCAACAAACAATCCAAGCAAGCAAGAGTCGAGCAGAGCTCCTGGGGTTCGTCGCCGGCCGGCTCTTCAGTATCCGGACCGGAAGTGATGCCTGACGCTTCGCAGGAGACGTAGGCGGAGTCGAGACGAGGGGGGGCGGGGCCCAGTCGCAGTCAGCGAATGATGACAGAGTCGGGAGGGACGGAGGAACTTCAGGGACACATATCTAGAGCACGGCACATAACACCCCCCCCCCCCCCACAAGAACGAACCCGATAGGAGTTCACAGATACAAACACAAAATAATGAACAAAAAAAAACCCGACGATCAGGAGAGGACTAAGCTCGGGAAAGAGCGTCCGCCACAAGGTTACTAACCCCTTTCTTATGTTTAATCTCTAAATTGAATGATTGTACGATGAGAGCCCAGCGCATGAGGCGCTGGTTTGTGTTGCACATACGGTTCAGAAACACTAGGGGATTGCGGTCCGTATAAACGACCACCGGCTGGACGCTGTCACCGAGTTACACCTCAAAATGCTGTAAAGCCAACAAGAGGGCGAGGGCCTCCTTTTCGATAGCACTATACGCTAATTGGTGCTTCACGAACTTCCTAGAGAAGTAGCATACGGGGTGATCGAGACCGTGGCGATCTTCTTGCAGGAGGATGGCACCGGCGCCTATGCCACTAGCGTCCACTTAAAGGGGATGGAAAAGTCTGGAGCAGCCAACACAGGGGAACTACTTAGTAGCAACTTTACAGCCTCGAACGCGGCCTGACATGCAGGGGACCAAATGAACGTCGTGCCTTTGCGAAGCAAATGGGTAAGTGGGGAGACAACATCAGAGAAGTTCCGGCAGAAACACCGGTAGTAACCGGCCATCCCCAGAAACCGCTTCAACTCCCGTGGCGAATGTGAGACGGGAAATGAGCCTATGGCCTGGACTTTCACGTCCAGGGGTTTGACCTTCCCCTGGCCAACCAGCTTCCCGAGATAGCTGACCGTACCTTGACCGAAGTCGCACTTCTCGAGGTTGAGCACTAGTGAAGCCTTCCGTAGCCGGGTGAATACTTGCTCCAGCAACCGAATATGCTCCTCCCACGAGTCTGAATAAACAACCACGTCATCTAAGTAAGCCTCACAATTAGGGACATCAATAAGCACTTTATGCATAAGCCTCTGAAAGGTAGCTGGGGCGATTCGTAACCCGAAGGCCATCAAGGTGTACTGAAGGAAGGCGTCTGGGGTAGCAAATGCAGAGACCTCAGAGGCGCGGGGCGTAAGGGGAACCTGCCAATAACCTTTTAACAAGTCTAACTTCGTCACGAATTTCGCCGAGCCAATATGATCAACACAGTCCTCCATACGAGGAAGAGGGTACGCATCCGGTCAAGTCACGGCATTAAGTTTTCGATAATCTGTGCAGAAACGGAAGGTGCCATCAGGCTTGGGGACAAGTAGGCACGGGGAACACCAGGGGCTCTTGCTGGGAACAGCGAGACCAGTGTCCACTAGGTAAGTGGTTTCTTGGGACAACAAAGCCCTTTTCTGAGGGTTGACGCGATAGGGATGTTGCTTAATAGGGAGATGATCACCAACATCGATGTCGTGCACAATCACAGGGGTACGCGAGGGAACATCGGCAAAAAGGGACCGGAAACGTTCTATCAAAGACGTAACATCACTCTGGGCGGACCGAGGTAAGTGACTGAGCCGGGACGTAAGGTTTCGCAGAGCCTCAGAGTTGGGAAGACGAGCACAAGGAAGACAATTCCGACCTAGGTGCAAGTCGTCACTCTCCGGAGAATACTGGCTCAGAGACACGATGCCTGCAGGAGAGGGGACCGGAGCAGAGACGGACGAAGGAGCGGAACCCGAGCGAACAAGGTAGGGTTTTAACATGTTAACATGACATATACGAGATTTCCTCCTGCGATCAGGAGTCTCTAACACATAGTTAGTGGGACTAAGTTTTTCCCGTATTACATATGGACCCGAGAAACGAGCGCGCAGGGAGGACCCGGGCAACGGCAGAAGGACTAGAACGCGTTCCCCTGGGTGAAAACACCGGGTCTTTGCAGACTCATCGAAACGGCCCTTCATCTTTTCCTGCGCGATTCCGAGAGACCGGCGAGCTAACTCCCTAACGGCCGACATTCTCTCACGTAGGGAGGTGACGAATTTGGACACATTATGCATCGGAGACGACGCATCTGGGGACAACCACTCCTCCTGTACAATTTTTAAGGGACCCCGAGCAGTGTGACCGAAAACTAGCTCAGCAGGACTAAAGCCGGTGGCTTCTTGTACTGCACCACGTATAGCGAATAGGAGAAGGGGCACCCCCTCATCCCACTCCTTCCCTGCGTCCAAACAAAAAATACGCAACATGTTTTTAAATGACTGGTGAAATCGTTCCAACGCCCCCTGGCTCTCAGGGTGATAGGCGCTGGAGACCGTATGGCACACACCCAACTCGCGAACCACCTGAGCAAACAGCTTGGACATAAAATTTGTACCCTGATCTGATTGTACCCGCCTAGGAAGCCCGAAAGTGGTGAAGAACTTAATCAAATGCTTGACTATAACCGGGGTTCGCAAACTACGAATAGGGATGGCTTCCGGAAACCGAGTAGCGGTACACATAAGGGTAAACAAATAACAATTCCCTGAGCGAGTCTTTGGTAAGGGGCCTACACAGTCGATGAGAACGTGCTCAAAAGGTTCTCCCATTGCAGGAATCGGACGTAGAGGAGCTGGGGCGATGGTCTGGTTTGGCTTGCCTACCACCTGGCAAGCATGACAAGACCTACAATATCTTTTCACATCAGCATTCACTCCAGGCCAAAAAAATATGCCAGAAGCCGAGTTAACGTTTTCCTAACCCCTAGATGACCCGAACACGGGTGATCGTGAGCGAGAGATAACACGTACTCCCGATATACCCCGGGGACTACCACCTGAAATAACGTAGCCCACTCGAAAGGTGAGTCCGGAGGGGTCCACTTCCGCATCAGCACTCCGTTGCGATGATAATATGCGGTGAGGTGGTCCTTTAACTCGCCTTTGTCAACAGCGGAAGCACGACAAGCCTCCAAGGAGGGATCATCCCCCTGTGCCGCTATCAGCGCATCAGCAGTGGAGGGAACCTCAGGGGACACAGCAAGTTTCACAGGAATCGGAACGTAAGGATCAATATCAGATGAGGGATTTGGCAAAGCGGGGTCGGACATAAACGTGTCTGCTAAATCGATGTCTGCAAGCCGGCGCCGCTGAGCGCGAGTAAGTACACAGGCAGGGAATACCGTCGGAAGCTCTACCGCAACATCATTTTCACATACGGCGGGGTCTGGGTTGACCTCAGGAAGAGGCACAAGCCTCCCACCTGCGATGTCGTTCCCTAGTACAAGCGTGACACCGGACACAGGTAACTGTTTTTGTACTGCAACGCGCACATATCCTGAGAAATCAGGGGTTCTCAGGTATACAGTGTGCAGGGGAACCGCGGTCACACAGAGGGCGATACCTTGCACTAATACATCAGTACCACAATACGTAGTCTCATCTAGAGGGAGAATATCGTCAACTAAGAAAGACTGCGCAGCACCCGTATCCCGTAGGATAGTTACAGGATGTTGTACATGGGTTTCTCCGAGCGAGACCGTGCCAGGGAACACAAAGGGCTGAAAGGTGGAGTCAACCGTTCAGAGCGGGACAGACCGAGATGATATGACCCACCTCATGACAATAGTAACATTCCCGTTTCTCCACAGAAGGTGGAGTGGCAGCTGAAGACGAAGGAGGCGTCAGAGGACGGAGACTAAGTCTGCGAGGCATAGGGGTTGGGGTGAACACAGTCTTATGGGTCAGAATAAACTCATCCGCAAGGGTGGCAGCTTCGGACAAAGAAACGGCTTTTTGCTCATTCAAATATACCACCACACGATCAGGGATACAATTCTTAAATTCTTCTAACAGTAACAACTCCTTAAGTTGGTCGAAATCAGACACACCACATGCAGCACACCACTTATCGAACAGCACAGTTTTTTCACGGGCAAACTCAACGTAGGTTTGGTTGGCGGATTTACTCAGGGACCTAAAGTTCTGCCGGTATGCCTCAGGAACTAGCTCATAAGCCTTCAATATGGTGGCCTTCACGATCTCATAATCGAGACTCTGATCTAACGCTAGAGCTGAACACACTTCCTGTGCTTTTCCCACTAACTTGCATTGCAAAAGCAACGACCAAAGATGCTTGGGCCAGTCCAGAGTCATAGGGATACGCTCAAAAATAGAGAAATAGGCGTCTACCTCATTCTCTCGGAAAATAGGAACAAGCCCAATATGACGACTAACATCAAATCCAGGTTGTCGAATTTCAACGCTGCGGGGAGCTGGCGAACTCACAGGAGAACACGGACGAGGGCGAGGAGCGTCTTGGGCATCAACAGAGTCTCGGGGTGGTAGGCCAGCCTGAGGGGACGTACCTGGTGAGCAAACCTTCCACGGAAGGGGCACAGGCTTTTGGTCAGCCAAGCTCATCCTGAGTAACGCCACCTCCTTCTCCGCTTCCACCTCCACCGTCCGGACATGGAGTAGCTGTGCCTGGTACTCCTGCCGCTTGATCTCCAGTTCCAGCTCCCGTAACTTAATAGTGAGCAGCAGCTCATCCCGAGCCGAGTGAGGTTCGCCGGGATCCATGCGGATCCCCAGCCCTAGGGTGTCGTCGCGGGCCTCCGCTGCAGCCGACATCCGCACGGGAGTGGATGCAACACCCGGCGAACCACCCAACTCAGGTAGGATACCCTGCGTAATCAGCTCGCCCTGCAGAGCCTGCTTTATCACCCGTTTGGACGCTTCAACGGGGACACAGACTTCAAAGAATTCCGCTATTTTTAGCAAGTCATCCTTGCGGCACTTCTCAAATTGCTCGAGCGTAGGCTGGAGGGCGAAAGCTATGAGATCAAACTGCGCCATGATCCCTTCACTACCACTAATACAACCAGCACCGCCCCCCCACAAAAAAAATCCGCCAGACAAACACCAGAAGGAAGCAAAGAAAAGATCCCAGACGAGCCCCCAATTTCTGTTACGATCCCCGGTCTAGAGTCAGGGACCGCCAGAAAGGTAAGGGAAAGGGAAAGGGGAAGACAAGACAACCAGGGAATAAGGGAACGGGAACAAGGGACACAAGAGGTTCTTTTTTTATGTTTTTTTTTTTTTTTTTCACAAACACGTTCACAAACACGAGGTGCAACGAACTTCGGGTGTGATCTATGCCAAAACAGCTAAACGAAAACGTCCCAACTAAGCTAATACCTAAGTGAAAACAAGTAAACAAACGACAAATACTACGCCTGACTCCCTAACCAAAACATACAATAACCACGATCCGCAAAACCAAAAGGCAATCACTCCTTACGCACCAAAATGAGACAAACAAACAGCCAGTACACAAGGACAAGAAATCACGGTATCCGAGGGGGCGAGCAAAGGAGAATAGTCGAGAGCCGGGCGAGAGATCAAAACCAGTAAAGCAAACAAACCAAAGCGACAGTACCGAGAAGGGGAAAAGCGAAAATCGTAGTCCAGAAAGAAAGCAGTCATACACAGTAATCCAAATATCCAACAAACAATCCAAGCAAGCAAGAGTCGAGCAGAGCTCCTGGGGTTCGTCGCCGTCCGGTTCTTCAGTATCCGGACCGGAAGTGATGCCTGACGCATCGCAGGAGACGTAGGCGGAGTCGAGACGAGGGGGGGCGGGGCCCAGTCGCAGTCAGCGAATGATGACAGAGTCGGGAGGGACGGAGGAACTTCAGGGACACATATCTAGAACACGGCACGTAACAGACACCACTAACCGATATTTTGAAAGCGCTCAGAGACTTCTATGTGCCCAAGAAAAACGTCTTGAGTGAAAGATACAGTTTCCGAGCACGGAAGCAGCTGAATGGGGAATCCTTAGCCGAATACGTGGCCGCGTTAAAGGGATTAGCCTCTACCTGTGAGTTCGGCCCTTCGTTGGAGGAACAGTTACGGGATCAGCTCGTGTACGGAATATGCAGTAAGGATTTACGAGCCCGGCTTCTGAGTGCAGCTTATGGTGTACCTTTGACCTGGTCTAAAGTATTGGACATTGTGAACAATTTTGAATGTACTGTTTCAAGTTTAAAGGCCTTTCAGCATGCACCGATGAGGACCGACAGTGTGATTTACGCTAAGCCACAGAGAGAGCCCCCGAGAGCGGAGGAGAGAACGCCAGAGAAGGGCAGACGTGATAAGAGCGAATTAATCCCCTGTTACCGTTGTCTGGGAATGGGACATGCTGCGTCGAACTGCAAGTATAAGGATTTTCAATGTAGAGCCTGTGACAAAAAGGGACATTTAGAACGTGCCTGCCGAAATGCCACGTATTAAAATACAACAGAAAAAAAATGCGGCTTCACTAAATCACAAGCCGCAAATAAGCCAGTTTGGGAACGCGAGACGAAATACATCTCGTCGGAAGGGGGCGGCGAGGGAGAGATCGCGCCGCGGACAACAAACAGAGTGCTGTGCCGCCATCCAAAGGCAAAATGGAGTGCCGATCAGCTATTTCGATCACCAGACGCAGATGCAAGCGATGATTTGAACCAGCCCGCTGTGGAAGATGAGCTTCAACAGGCAGAGACTAATAAGGACTATGGACTGTTTGCGTTAAAGGGGAGCAGTGAATATGTAAAACCCTATATGGTAATGATCAGATGTAATGGTGTCAAGGTAAAGATGGAGCTATTGAACTATTCCCAAATTGAAAAAGAAGCCTTGGGCATCATTTTTGGCGTGCAAAAGTTTAGAGACTATTTGTACGGCCGAAAATTTTTGCTCATTATGGATCATCAGCCTTTGGTTAAGATTTTGGGACCAAAAACGGGAGTGCCAGCTTTAGCAGCTGCACGGTTGCAAAGATGGGCATTGCTTTTGGCAGCATACTAATATGACATTAGATATAAATCTTCTGCAGAACATGCAAATGCCGACGGGCTTTCGCGATTACCCGTACGAGGGACCGGACAAACGTGTAATACAGAATTTAAAGTCTCATTTATTGAGGCAATTCCTGTAGCTGAAAAAGACATTAAAATTGAAACTGAAAAAGATGAAGTTCTGAGGAGAGTGAAACTGTTCACATTGCAGGGTTGGCCAAAATTTATGGCGGATGAGAAATTGAAACCGTATTGCTATAGGCGTCAAGAGCTCACACTTGAGAATGATTGTCTGTTATGGGGTTTACGGGTAATTCTACCAGACTCACTACGACCCCAACTCTTAAAAGAACTGCATGAGTCACATCTAGGGATGGTCAAGAGTAAGGCAGTAGCTCGTAGTCATTTTTGGTGGCCTAAATTAGACGGAGACATCGAGAACATGATTAGCCAATGCAGAGTATGTGCATTAAACCAAAAGCAGCCTAATCTTGTGTCTGTGCATCCCTGGAAATGGCCGGAACATCCATGGGAGAGAGTTCACGTTGATTTTTGTGAAAAGGGAAAGCACCAATTTTTATTAGCTATGGATGCCTATTCTCGTTGGCCAGAAATCAGACTGATGACTACTACCACTGCTAAAGCAACTGTTGAGGTTATGCGCAGTATGTTTGCTAGCTATGGATTGCCTAAAGTAATCGTTTCAGATAATGGACCTCAATTTGTGTCCAGGGACTTTGAAACCTTTTTGGAAAATAATGGAGTAAAACATGTCAAATCGGCAGCTTACCATCCAGCCTCGAATGGGTTGGTGGAAAGATTGGTTCAAACTTTTAAACAGTCATTGGACAAACAGAAGGATTTGGACATTACAATACAGTGTTGCATTGATAGATTTTTGTTCAGTTACAGAAATGCTCCTTTGACAATGACGGAAAAACCTCAGTCTGAATTGTTTCTAAAACGAAAGATTAGAACGAGGCTGTCTCAGATACAGCCTCGGTTCTCTTCTCAAATGCAGGAAAAGCAGCAAATGCAGACAACAAGTTCTGCTCGTGTGCAGACATTTTACCCACAGCAGATGGTGCTGGTGAAGCAAGTCAGGGGAGGGGAAGAAAAGTGGAAGCTAGGAAAAATTGAGAGACCGTTAGGTCCGGTTACATACCTGGTCTGGGTTGAAGGACAAGCCTACAAAAAGCATGTAGATCAGTTGAGAGCAACACAATTGAAGGTGGCTGAGCAGGAGGTGGAAACACTGTCGGCTAAAAACTTGTGTGACACTTCTGAAAAAGGGTTAAGTGTGACTGGAAATTCAGCAGAGGTACCAGAAATATCTCAAGGTTCTGTTTATAATAGGCCTTTCCGGGTAAAAAGGGCTCCACAGAGATTGAATCTGTAAAACACTGTTCGATATGGTGTAAAGCTGTTGTTGATTTTGATTTCTTGTTTTTGGGTTTGAGAAGTGAACAGTGTCTTTTCTAAAATGGTTGGTTCTTCTGTGATTTGGAGGAAGCGTTAATTTTCAGGGGAGGAAAGTGTAGTGTATTAAAAAGGGTTTAACGGAGCGCTACAGCGCCCCCACGGAGGAATGGTTAGCGCGGTGAGCTAAAAAGAAACGGGAGACAAGAAGTGTTTCGTGTGCTGTTCAGTCTGTTAATAAATATCGTCTTCTTTGTACTGTATTACGAGTTTCTGCGAGTCCTTAAATTTCTCTCTTCCTCAATCCCGGATGATGATGCAGCCGCTCAAACACTACAAGCGTCACTGGCACCAGAATCTCCTTTCCATCCAATGGTGACCCGGAGCAAGGATTCTTCACTGTATCCAGTGAAAGACTTAGAGTCATATAAAACTAAATTTCACCCAAGTAGTGAAGACGGGGCATCAACCCCAGAGTTTCAATGCCCCATGGTGGAAGTTGCGAATCCTGATAGGGGGCAGGACGGAACAGGTTCCGAAACAATGTTAGTGTACAGACCCTGGACAGCAGAGGATAGGACAGCTGCTTTAAAAGGGATACCCCCTGTAGAAGAAGGTGTAGGAGAATTTTGGGAAGTGGTGTTAGAACTTCAAAGCAGCTTCCGCTTAAATGGGAGAGAAATGTTCCAGTGCCTGAGGCAACTGTTTACTCACAAATGGGTCAGAGTTGCAGGAGATTTCACAGGGCATGCGTACGACGGAACACCCCTCCCGCATGATTCAACTGCCCTGAGACACAGCCTAAGGCAGCTAGAAGAAAGAGTCAGAGAAAGATTTACGAGGAGAGCAGATTATGGTAAAATCGCACAATGCAGACAGAAAGAAGGGGAAGAACCAGAAGACTTCCTGGACAGATTGAGACCAGTTTTCAGAAGTAATTCAGGCATTCCCCCAGATAGTGATGAGGCCGGAGTATACCAACAACAATTAAAAAGGGCATTTCTTGCCGGTCTAAGGCCTGAACTTAAACGGTATATAGATAAATATTGGGTCCATCAGAATACAAGCTCAGTGCAGCAAGCTATAGAGTACGCCCAGCATGCACAAAAGGCACAGAAATAAAAAGGAGAAGCGACCTTCGCAGCCTCTAGCGATACAATCGCAGTAGTTTATTCAAACCCCCAGGGCAGGGGCAGTTACAGAGGTCGAGGAGGAAGAGGTAGCGGTCGAGGAAGAGGTGGTAGGTCAGGAAACTCGCCTCAGTATGATAACAACTGCTGGAGGTGTGGGAGACCAGGACATATATCCAGGCAGTGTAAAACTAAGCGCATAGATAATCCAAATTCCACAGATAATGATCAGTGACGCCAAGCTGAGAAGTTGCAGGCACCACTTTCTCCACCCCCGCTGGGGCCCTCACTAGATAGGGAGGAGGAGGAGGTTGACCTTCAAGCAGTGTGTCAGCTGATAGCGCTTAAACAGCCTGCAGAACTGCCTAGGCGGCGGTTTATTATAAATGGAAAGACATATGATTGTTTATGTGACACGGGAGCCTGTAGAACAGTATTAACTACAACTCCGCCAAAAGCAACATTCTCTACTTCAACAGTATATGTGAGAACGGCCGGAGGGCAATCTGAGACCCATCAATTAGCTAATCCCATAACAATAAAAGATGAAGAGACAGGGACAGAGAGTGAGGTCCAAGTTCTGGTGAGCCCGTCATGCCCAGTAAACCTATTAGGAAGAGACCTTATGGTCCAGATGGGCATAAGCGTTGTTGCCACGACCACAGGCATGAAAGCAATAATAGACAGGCATGCTTCAGCGGTCCATGGATCGTCAGTTCCGCAGTATTACTGGTCTCTAGACCTAGGCCAAACACCACAAGCTCGGGAATTACTAAGGAAAATTAGAGTAAAGCAGGAAGCAGATAAGGTTCAATTTATGCCCGACGATGGCCTCCATGTGACGATGTGGTACAAACCCACACCTGGCCCTGACTACCGATATGATCGGCAGTTTCACACTATGGGACCACCTCAGGTCACATTGCAGTATCTGTATGTTAATCCCACAACTGGCTACGCTGCAGCCTCAGTGTTATTGGGTCCCAAACAACAAAATTTATTCAGGGAAAAGGTGCCTCATGTGTCACTATTAAAGCCACTCCAGGGTAGATGGCAAGATCTTGGGTATTTTGTGGAAGATGCCTCTTATAGATCTACATATTACCAGCCTGACCCAAATTCAGATTGGAAACATGATAAAAGCACAGGGGTTAGGAGGTTCCCCCTAGGATGGAGAATTAAAGTCACATCTGTAACACATTTAGACGAACCTGAATGACAAGATTTATTATCAGTCGAGGCAACGGAGGACCCAGGATTGAGCCACATTCCTGAGGGATTGTGGTCCAACTCCCCTACGGATGTAGGATTGATTAAAGGGTTCCCTCCTTACGAAGTGACCCTGAGGTCAGATCACCACCCAGTGGTACGTCAGTACCCATTAAAGCCTGAAGCTGAACAAGGCATAGCCCCAGTAGTGCAGGACATGCTGGCATCGGGGATACTGAGGGGGGCGCCAGAGTCCACGTGTAACACCCCTATTTTCCCAGTGCAAAAAGCGAATACGGGTAAATGGAGAATGGTACAGGATCTGAGACCAATCAATGACATCGTGCAACATGCAGCACCAGATGTCCCAAACACCCATCTCCTACTCAATTCATTGACACCAGACAAAAAATATTTTTCGGTAGTGGATCTGAGCAATGCGTTCTTCTCAGTACCCCAACATCCAGAGTCACAACATTTGTTTGGTTTTACTTATAGGGGACAAAAGTATACATATACCAGACTCCCACAAGGGTTCTCAGAAAGTCCACATATGTATACCATGGCCCTCAGGTACTCAATGAGCACATGTCCCACGCCAGCCCATAGTCAAGTGTTACTATACGTGGACGACATACTGATAACCTCAGACACAGAACAACACTGTAAAGAAGCTACACTAACAGTATTAAGGCATCTGTACGAAACCGGGCATAAGGCATCAAAACAGAAATTACAATACTGCCAAACTGAAGTAGTGTACCTAGGACATAAACTTTCTCAGTATGGTCGTTCACTGCTAGAATCCAGGAAAAAGGCAATCCAGGAAGCACCCAAACCACACACGAAGCAACAGATGATGTCCTTTTTAGGGCTCTGCAATTACTGCAGGGAATGGCTTCCAGATTATGCAGCCTTAGTCCAACCTTTATAATCCCTAATATACGGGAAAGACATGGCCCTAAGGGACAAAATTGAGTGGACCAGAGAAGGAGAAGCAGCATTCACAAACCTTAAACTAATGCTGCAAACTAATACCACATTGGCCTTGCCAGACTACCAACAGCCTTTCACCCTGTGTGTTGACGCGAGTCAAGGCTACATGAAAGCCGTATTGACACAGCCTTTTGGGTCTAAAGACAAACCATTGGCATTTTACTCCAAATGCTTAGATGCAGTTGCAGCAGGTTTCCCCCAATGCTTACAGGCCTGCGCCGCAGCAGCAGAAGCTGTAAAAATGTCAGCAGAATTAGTGTTATGTCACCCACTCACTTTGAAAGTTCCACACTCAGTTTCATTGATACTGTTACAGACACCACTCCCTTTCCTGACACATGCTAGACACCTCACTCTAGTTTCACTTCTACTTTCACAACCAAATATCATATTGCAGAGATGTGGCCCTTTGAACCTGAGTACTCTCCTTCCATCAGCTGAGGATGGGGAACCACACTCATGTAAAGCCACAGTAGAGGAACAAACAAGACCAAGACATGATATTTCTCAAACGCCATTATCGAATTCAGTAACTGTGTTTGTTGACGGTTCAGCGTCAAAAGACAGTACTGGGAGAAATAAGGTTGGTTATGCTGTAGTTTTGACTGATGAAGTACTTGAAGCTAATGCACTTCCCCCGACATGTTCAGCTCAAGCAGCGGCCGGGGGGGCTGATCACTCTCTCCGACACAGAGGAAGGTCACCGTGTCTGCTGTTAATGTTTATAATCCGGCATTTTGTAGCAGAACGAATATCAAAAAGAGCCTGGCGATCATATACCAGTAAGGAGCAAACATTTCCAGCAAAAAGCACGATACAAAAAAACACCAACATGAGCTAATCATGAAAGACGGCCGGCCACACACACTGGCACCATCTTAGGAATGAGATGTCTTATCTTGTCTAAAACTGGAGAAAATTTGCCATTCACTTCATGCTGAAGGAGTGGACTGAGTTGCTGAGTCAGTAGGTGAATGACAGACGCTCATGTTCATCCACTCACTCACCAGCTCATTCGGAATGAGAATGAGGCCCAAGGGACTCGTTCACTGTGAACAAATTGGTCAAGATCTTCACACCATAAATGGAAGATACCTGTATCAATAATTAATGATGGATTGATGACTTTGGAATGCAGGCATGTGCGGGGTGTGTGTGTGTGTGTGTGTGGGGGGGGGGGGGGACCTGTACCTGAAATCAGACGTGTAGAAGGTGAAGAGGAAGGGTGATAGGACAGTTCCCTGCGGTGCTCCCGTGCTGCTCAGAATGCTGTCAAAGCGGCAGCTCTTCAGCCGCACCTGCTGTGGTCGATTGGTTAGATAGATCTTCAATCAGTTTGAGTCCGTAATCCAAGCTACCAGTGGGGCATCCACCTGCATGTCTGTGAGCTTATTCCCCAGCAGTGATGGTCTGATTGTGTTAAAAGCACAGGAGAAGTAAAAAAACACGACCCTCACAGTGTTACCAACAATGTCCAAATGAGAATAAGCCTGGTCCAGCAGGTAGATGCCCAGCTAACAAAGTTATGTTCTGTTTCGGTTGTGGGAACGTGATTTGAAATGTTCTAGAAACGTGGAAATGTCCAGTTTGCTTAACGTTCCCGTGACAGTTTTCACGACTGCAGGTTGCCTTTGGACAGCAGGTTAGTAAATGGGCCGGAGTGGACAATGTTGTGGTCAGCCCTGCCCAGGGGAGGGAGAGAGATGGGGCTGTATGCCTCAGTAGCACTGGCATAGAGCAGGTCCAGTGTTTTACTGTCTCTGCTTTTGCAATCAACATATTGCTTGGATGTGGGTAGAACAGTGGAGAGGTTTGTGTGACTGAAGTCTCCTGTGACGCCATAAACGCATTCGGACTGTGGGTCAGGAGGTGCGCGGTCGCAGAGCTGATGACGTCATACGCCTGCGCCGCGTTAGCCTCGGGTGCGATGTAAACAATGATGATAACGACGATGGAAAACTCTCTGGGCAGATAATATTGCCGGAGACCGACTGCTAACAGTGTAACTGCACAGACCTACATGTTACACCTGATGCCACATGACAGCTTCAAATCCCATCAGCTTTTTACTGTAAATCTGCTTCATCTGGGGGAAAAGCAAACAAAAGACTAACAAAAGTCTAAATGGACACAGAGATTAATTCTCAGTATAACTGCTCTCTCCTACCAGTCTGCATTCTACATAATTTCTCTTTTCATCCATTCAAGGTTGTGGGAGACTGGAGCCTCTTGTTGAAGATGCCCAGGATGGGGTGACGACCCATAGCAGGGCACAATCACACTCACATCTACGGACAATCTGGTGACTTCAAATCATTGATTTTCAGCCATGGAGGCCATCCAGGCTTCTCTTCCCGTGAACTTTAGACACGTAGATGTGTGCAGGTCTGGGCTGGGAGCTTCCAGTGTGCAGGGTTAGCAAACAATTTCTTTTTTGCGATGCATGGCGTTCTCTTCACCCCAACCGTAGGGAATATACTTTCTTCTCACACGTCCATCACTCTTACTCTCGTCTGGATTATTTCCTAGTCAGTAGCTCACTGCTGAGTGACATTTCAGACACTGAGATACACCCTATAGCTGTCAGCGATCATGCTCCTGTATCTTTAACCCTAATAAATAGGAAAGCCATTCCACCAATTAGAAACTGGAGATTTAATACATCATTGCTTAAAGATGGAGATTTTATTAACTATTTCAAAAAAGAGTGGGCTTTATATTTAGACTATAATGACCTGCCTAAAAAAAAAGACATCGTTCTAAATAACTTTTCTTTCGCGGTCTCTCACCGGAATTATTTAATTACTATAACTCTGTTCTTCTTCTCTATCTTCTCTCTCTTTCTCCTCACTCATTTACAATTTGTTGAAGTGAATCAAGTAACGAGTCGACAATGCACAGATTTCTGGTTGCTAAAGCTAAACCTAGCAGTAGCAGCGGAGCTGCCAGCAGCAGTGCTACGGATTTAGCAGCAGTGGAGACAGAATCATTACCCGGTCCCGGCTTATCGGGTGGTACTGCTTGTGGACTCGCCACAAACCATTGTGCCCGGTCCAGTACCAGTACAAGTTTTTCTAGCTGCACAAGCACCACAGCCCCCGCTGCCCCCACCGTTCGCAGTCCAGTGGCCGCTGCGGATGATGTAGACATAGGCTTGAACACCATAGCACCGTCACAACCCATAGCTCTTGTTTTCCCCAAGCGTAATTTTGGTAAAAACGCACGCTCATTCTGCCCAGGCTGGTATCGCGGGAGACCATGGCTCGAATATTCAGCAAAGCTTGATGCGTGCCTTTGTTTCCCATGTCGTAAATTTGGCGGGAACAATGACAGGGATTTGGTTTTTACAAAACAAGGATTTAATAATTGGAAAACGGCATTGGAAAAGGACAAGGGACTCACAAAGCACGCATCAAGTCAATGCCACATAAAAAATGCAAAAGCCTGGTCTGAAATGTCCCAAAGAGAGGCCACAGGGGAAACTATTGGTAATTTATTAGGGCCAACACAAATGGAAAAAAATAGATATTATATAAAAACAATTGGAGAAGTAGTTGAGTTCCTAGCAGTAAATGAACTTCCACTTCGTGGCAGTGAGGAGAGCTCAAATGAAGATGATTTCTCTGCAGGACTGTTCTTAAAAATGGTTGACTACACACTAGCAAAGGACCCCAAATTTAATGAAATAAACAAACACATCCCACTAAATGCAAAATACACCTCTCTCAACATACAAAATGAAATTATTGATACTCTGGCCAAAATGGTATTTAAAAAGATCAAAGATAATTATGACAAAGCAGATTACGCTGGGTTTTGCATTAAAAGTGATGGAACTAGGGACAGATGAAATGTGGAGAATCTGTCTGTCATGGTTAGATTTGTTCCAGAGGAACACCTGATTGGTCTGCTTGACCTCAGTCAGTTAAATGCTGAATTTATTACCACCCAAATTCTTGAGCATCTTTCTGACTCAGGCTATAGAGCAGCTGAAATTATCAGTCAGTGCTATGATGGAGCTGCTGTCATGAGTGGAGTCAGGGGTGGGGTTCAGGCCTTATTGCAAAAGAAGGTAGGAAAGGATATTCCTTATATCCACTGCTACAACCACCAGCTGCACTTGGCAGTGGTCCATGCAATGCAAGCAGAGCCATGTGCAAAAACCTTTTTTGATCTATCAGGATCACTGCACTCATTTTTTCACCGTCATTATGTGTCACAGAACTATAATGTTCCCTCCCTTAAACGACTGTTGGAGATCAGGTGGACAAGCCATCATGATGTGACCAAGTGCCTTGTGGAGAATCAGGATGCTATTATGAGTATCCTGTCAGAAGTTGCAGAGGACAGAGCCGCTGCTATTGATATCTGTACAGAGGCATCAGGGTTATTGATAATGTTAAGGAGGCATAATTTCTTTGAAATAGGAAAATTTCTCCTAAAAGTTCTGGGTTCGTTGACGTCTGCAAATGTTATGCTGCAGGCTCATTCTGTTGACCTGTGCTGTGCTTCAGAAGTAGTTAGTGCATCTCTGCGGGCTTTGAAGCAGATGAGAGATGAGGAGAGCGAGGCATTAACCAGCATGCCTGCACCAGGTGCTAAAAGAAAGAGAACAATGAGCTCACTGCTCACAGATAGTGTCACTATGTCCACTGTAGGCCATGCAGACGACTCCATGACTCCTTGCCAGGCTCTGAAGAGAGCTCTTCTCAACATTTTGGACATAGCCATTGTAGAGATGGAGACAAGATTCTCCAAAAGTAATCTTGATCTCATGAAAGCAGTTAATTGCCTTCAACCTCAATCTCCCTCTTTTCTGGATGTTGCCATGTTAAGTCCTCTGCAAAAAATGGCGGGAAGTGACAGTGACAAACTTTCCAATGAGATTCTTGTAGCAAAAATAATGTTGGAAAAAGAATTTAAAAAGATGATTATGGCAATGTAGAGTTTGTAGACCTCTCCACCGTTTGCAAATATCTACACGGTTATAAAAATGCCTTTCCTCAGCTCCATCGCATGTATGTGACCTCCCTTGTGATTGGAATATCATCTGCATCATGCGAGAGCTCTTTCTCCACTTTGTCTCGTGTTCTTACTCCCTTCCGCCGCACTATGCTACATGAAAGAAAAAGAAATGTAGTTATTCTGGCTCACGAGAAGGCCATAACCACAGGCCTAGATATGGATGCATTTGTTAGTCTTTTTGCACAGAAAAGCAGACGACTGATGCTTTAATGATTGTTATAAGCCATGCTGTGTACAGAACTAAGAAATAAAAACGACAAAAAATACACAAAAAAGAAATAAAAAATATATATAAATTAGAGACAAAAAAATGAAAGGGTAGATAGACAGACAGACAGACAGACAGACAGACAGACAGACAGACAATCAGACAAAAGGAGACAGACAGACACATTTAAAAAGTAAAAAAAAAAAAAAGAAAACATAAATGCAGCCTCAAAAGGGTGCAATGATTGCACCCTTTTGAGGCTGCATTTATGGTTTTTTTTGTTTGTTTGTTTTTTTGCAATCCAGTGTCCTATTTGTGCCGGTCCCAAGCCTGGGTAAATGCAGAGGGTAGAGCATCAAACATAAAACCTGTAAGGCAAATCAAATGGATCAAATGAGAAGATAGAGATATGGATAGGGGGACTGATATGACGACAGCATAGTTAGTATAGTTTTCTTTGCATAGATGATTAGAGAAGCTCACCCACACTCGCCCCCCCCCCCCCCCAATATTCTACATGCACCCCCTACTGGGGCTGGCTAAATCCGGCCCTGGTCTAGACACAGCCCTTCCCTAAACTTAAAGACCAGAATAAACATATTCACAATTCAATATTAATATCAAAATTAATCAAGCCTATATTATCAAATACTTCGAAATAAATTATTGAAAGCCATTTATATTACGTATAGGCAAGCAGGCGAGCGGGGAAGCAGGCGAGTACGCACCAACGGGCTTCAGGATCCGGGCAGACATCGAACATGACAATACACGAAACTTCAATGACAGATCTGACGGAACTGGACTCGGACGCGGACTAAATACACAGGACAGGTTGGAATTAACTAGACATAGATGGAAACAATCAGGAGTCGACATAAGGTAATGAGGGGGCGTGGCACACACGAGGATCGTTCGGAGCTGATCGTGACAATTTAAATGTTTACTTATTATTTATTTACATATGTACATATGCATTTCTTTGAGGATGACAAGAAATATCGTTGCAGGGTCAGTGAAAAGTTTGGAAACAAAACAAATTATTATTTAGATGCTTATTGTAGCAGTGATGTAACTGATATCATTTTGCAAGAGGCCAATAGCTCATCACCAGAGGAAGAAGAGGGACGTCAGAGTAAGAATCCACCTTTCCACTGTGTTCAGGGGTATATCTGTATTGCTGCAATGCCACTGTGAGTGTTTTGTGGGATACATCGCATCTGATAATCTTAATCCTAAATTATTAACTGAGGGACCGCAGCGTCTCGCGTGCTGCGACAGACGGGAAACCGCCAGTTACCTAAGGACGGCAGTAGGGGGCGGACGTGAGGTTCAGCCGTCTGAAGTTAAACCGTATATTTCATGAGAAATTAAAATGTGTTACGCGTTGTTTTTAACTACTTGTGTAATTATTAACTTACGTATTAAGGACTTACTTCGGCTTTTAATGAGTCTTCTCCCGAGTTTTAACGTGGTGAGAGAGAGACGCGGTTTGCTAATTAGCTTGTCGGTTGTCAGGTGTACAGTTCACAGGTTTAGTTAGGAATTTTTTATTGTTGCTTGTTGTATTTTGCTAATTTAATCTAATGTATGTTACTGATGTGATTAATGACTTTTGTTTTTAACTTTGTTTTTGCTTTCGCTTTTATGTCTCTAGTCTCCTTTTACATGGTTATTATATATGCTGATTTAATCTAATGCTGTTAGTAATGTTCAATTACAGTAATGTGAATTTATTTAATTGTATTATATGATTTATGTTACCCAGTTACCTCACGCTTTGAGCAGAGCTGAACCAGGACATTAATAGGATAGAATATGAAGCCTTTATTGTCATTGTACAGGCAGCAAATACAATATACAGACAGAAATATATAAAATGTACATATACAGGGGAGGGGAAAAGCCCCCCCACTCAACATGATTACATTTCATTACATTTTAATCAGACAGAAAAACAGTCATTTTACATGTTTGTTCAGTTTGCTGAACCCAGTCACTTATTTTGTCTAACATACGTCACACTTCAGACAGAGTAAAAAGGGTTATACTGGTTAAAAAGCAGAGATTTTACCTTTTTGCCATGGAGAAGCAGCGACATGTGACACTCTGATAAGGTAAAAATGATTCCTCCAGCACACAGTGAGCTATCCCAGCATGCACAGGGACACTGAGGAGTTATAATAAACATGGATCCCTGGACAGAGGGGTTCAGTGAATGAGGAGGTGAAGCTGCACAGGAGGGTCAGTCCATCAGAGGAGACTCTGTAGAAGGACAGAGTACCAGCCGCCCAGTCCAGATACACTCCTACTCTGTGGGAGCCTGAGGGCTTTATGGGTATGACAGTCTGTTTATTATTGTGCCAGACAGAGTAACTGTCAGGAGAGCAGCGCAGCATCCATGACTTGTCATTGGCTCCAAGCCGACAGTCAGCACTGCGTCCTTTCCTCTTGATTCTTTTATAAGTCACTCCTATCCAGGCTCCATTTCCACTCCACTCAGCCTCCCAGTAACAGCGACCAGTCAGACTCTCTCTGCACAGAACTTGGACCAAGCAGTCAAATCTCTCTGTATGATCAGGATACGGCTGCTTTTCCCCCCGTGTCACCTTCCTGTTCCCCTCTGACAGAGACAGGTCTCTGTATGCTGTGTTGGGGTCCAGCGTCAGCTGGCAGGAGTCTGTAGGCAAGAGGAAGAGCGATTAATCCCATCACGAAGCCCAGCATCTCCATCATTATCACTGTCACACCTCACACACTCACTAACACAGAACTCGCTCCAATACACACATTTTATTCCCAATATACTCATGTAGCCGCCCGAGTCTGCGGCGCTCCGGCTGCCCCCTGCGCTGTGAGACACGCCGCGCTGAGAGACTCGCTGGGGACCGAACTGCACTTTAGCCTGCGCTCTATTATTCTGTACGATACATAAAATATAAAAACAAAGCAGGAATTCAAGTACTGTATGTGAAACACCTCAGGAAATGTTGGACGCCCGCGCGACGCCGGCGGGAAGACGGGGCGAAATGCTGCGCGTGCTAAATTAATAGCCTTAATTACAGGTAAATAAAATTACAAACAGCATTAATCAAACGTGTTAAACCTGAAATTGTACCACAAAAGTACCACTAGAAGTTAATTTGTCTTTACTTCAAAATAAGAACTTCCTTCAAACCACTTCTGACACATACCGCCCTCCAGCAGCGTTCAGCGCCGACTAGTTATGTGTTTGTCGCGAACGATCCGCTCAAAAGATCCGGATCCTGACCAAGAGACATTTTTATAAAACAAAACATCTCCGCGGTTCAGCGCTCCATGCTGATCTGACTGTGACTGAAGTTTGTGTTAATGGCGTGTGAGCCACGTGACCAATCACGTGATGAGTCGGATAAGGAGGGGGGGGTGCTGACGGTGTACAGGACAGGTACAGAGCACGAGGGAGGGAAAGGAGGAGAGAAAGAGGAAATGTGGTGCGCGAATAATAGGCAAGATGAGTGATAGTTGGAAACGAAGCGGCATTTGGATGCATTTTAATAGCTATGATAAGTCAAAGGCACAATGCACAGTTTGCAAGATGAAGCTGTCATTTCGATCAGGATCCACAAACAACCTTCACAGACACTTAGGAACTGTGCATCCAACAGTTCAGATGGAAGGAAAAAGACAGGCTAGCATGCTGCTACTGCCAGAAGCCGGATCAGCCCGTCTAAGCTGAGGCACTTAGCCTTTCTGCCCCGAAGGAAATGTTAAAATGTTACACTGTTAGAAAGGTGATAGATAGTTGTTAAAGTAGATAGATACTAAAACTGTTGAATGCTGGTGTTTTGCACGATGTAATTTATTTGTCTTTATAATTTATTGTTATTTGTTATTTATTTTGTTTGACTGTTAATGGTATCAAAAACAAAAACAGATTTTCCACTATACTGTATAATGTTCAATACACGTGTAGTAGTGTTTGAGGTTTTTACATTTCATCTTTTTATACCAAACATGATGGTATTCAGAAAATCATAAGGTTTAGTACACATATCAATCATGCATCATAACAGCACTGAATCTGGCTGAGGCAGAAGTAATAAAATGAAGAGTCATTTGGGAGTCGGAAGCTCTTCTTGGTGAGCTGAGCCAAATGATCCGACTCACTAAAAAGAGCCGAAATTCCCATCACTAACTCAGACTTAGGAGACATACAGTGTCACAGCCAGTTTGGGGAGATTACGGGTGCTGTCTTAGGACAATACTAACAAATCTCAAAACAGTACTACTACAGAAGTTCCCAGACTCCCATTGTTATTTAAGAAAATAGTCATTTTTAAACCAAAAAAAGAAAAGAAGAAAAAAAACAAACACACATCACAATAATTATGTGAATGCTGTCATACAGTAGTATTAATGGTATTAAGCATAAAAACATGCATACAAACTTACATTTCTGGATCCCTGGTCTGGAACTGCACTCTCCACTGTGGTCCACACTATAGCAGAAGCAGAATGACATAGTACTGCTGTATCCATTTATTTAATTGTTGTATTTTCTCCACATACATGAGTCAATAGCAGGGACAGACACACATTCTGTACTCACTTCAGTTTCTCCAGTTTACAGCTGGGATCCTCCAGTAGAGCAGAGAGCAGCTTCACTCCTGAGTCTCCTGGGTGATTGTAGCTCAGGTCCAGCTCTCTCAGGTGTGAGGGGTTTGACTTCAGAGCTGAAGCCAGGGAAGAACAGCCTTCTTCTGTGACTCTACAGCCTGACACCCTGCAGAGAGACAGATAATATCTCTCCAATAAATAAAAACACCTCACCACTATGAGTATTACTTTTAACTAAATGTGACGACTTCAATAAAGATTTCAGTAATTACACATTACACTGTGGAATACCCAGTAATATTGACCTCAGTATCTCCAGTGTACAGTGTGAATCCCCCAGTCCAGCAGAAAGCAGCTTCACCCCTGAATCCTGCAGGTCATTGTCACTCAGGTTCAGCTCTCTCAGCTGAGAGGAGTTTGATCTGAGAGCTGAAGCCAACACTTCACAGCATGTCTCTGTGAGTCTACAGCTGTCCAGCCTGGAAAAGGAAACGTGTTAAGATATAAATACATACACCACACACAGATATATCAAATAAAATATCAAAATAAACATTTTTAAGTACAATAAGACATGCATCATATAGCTGAAATTTCAGTTATTTTGTTGTTTTCTTGTCCTAGTCAGAAACACAAATAGTTTTTACTTGACACTCCCCAGCCAAGACGAACATGCTGTTTAATGACCTTACAGGGTGAGTTACCCTGAGATTCTGTAATATAAGTATTTTTATAAAGCTCTGAGCAGCGCTGGGGCTCAGTGATCAGCACTACAGCCGACCCAGGGGTTCTAGGGTTTTGGGTTCAGTTCCTGCCTCGGATGTGTGTAAGTGTACATGTTTATGGGAGTTTGAATGTCAAGAAGAGCTTATTTTAATTATTATTTTTTATATGACTTTTGAATTGCTGACACCATGACTGAAATCCTTATTTTCTGTTTGCTGTACCCGAGAACCTGTTAAATTTCCAAAACACTAATTAGACAATTATCAATCCTGTCAGATCGGGATGAAATAGTGAAGCTTTATTCATCCCCCTGGTAAAATAGTGCTGTCACCTCTCTGATCTTGCTCTATCTGACACACACATACAGGTCAGAGCTCAGGGTTGGCCAGCATCCAGCCCCCTGAAGCTGGGGGGTAAGGGCCTTGCTCAAGGGTCCAAAACCAGCATCACTCTGCCATCCAGATATTTAAACTGGTGATCTTCTGACCACAGACACAGAGTCCAAACCCACTGGTTCACATGGCACACTAAAAATGTTAAAAAATATACATATCCTGCAGTATCCAGAATCAAAAAGAATTTCTGGGCGTCCATATAAATACACTCTAATTGTTCTGATAAGATATTAAAGCAGTATCATGAATAACATCTGTACTTCTTTAGCAACAGACGTATGTAAGATCACTTACAGAGCTCTCCTAGATTTCTTGATCACAGGCAGCAGCCTCTGAAGACCTTCATCTGATCTGATGTATTTCTTCAGGTCAAACACATCCAGCTCCTTATCTGACATCAGTAACACAAAGGCCAGAGCTGACCACTGTGCAGGTGAGAGGTCTGCTGCTGAAAGACTTCCTGAACTCAGGTATCTTTGTACTTCCTCTATTAGAGAATTGTCACCCAGCTCATTCAGACAGTGGAACAGGTTGATGGTCCGTTCTGCAGATAAATTCTCCTGTATTTTCTCCTTGATGTACTGGGCTGTTTTCTTAATGTTATGTGAGCTGGGTCTTGTCTCTCCCAGTAGTTTTTGTAACAGAGTTTTACTGGAGTCTGTTGAGAGGCCAAGGAGGAAGCGGAGGTAGAGGTCCAAGTGTCCATTCTTGCTCTTTAATGCCTGATCCACTGCAGTCTTCAGCAGGTCAGCTGATGAGTTTGACAGAAACACATATAAAGCAGCGAGATACTCCTGGATGCTCAGATGCACAAAGCAGTACACCTTCTCCTGATACAATCCATATTCCTCCTTAAAGACTTCTGTGCAAACTCCAGAGTAAACTGAAGCTTCAGTGACGTCAATGTTATTCCCTATCAGGTCTTGCTCATAAAATATGAGATTGCCTTTCTCAAGGTTGTCAAAAGCCAGTTTACCAAGTTTCAAAAGGAATTCCTTGCTGTATTCCTTAAGCTTGGTTTCATAGTTTTTCATATACTTGTCATTTTTTAAACTCACCTGAAAGATCAGGAAGTGTGTGTACATTTCAGTAAGAGTCCTTGGAATTTCTCCCTTGTCAGTCTCACTAAAAAGCCTTTCAAGGACAGTGGCTGAAATCCAGCAGAACACAGGTATGTGGCACATGATGAAGAGGCTCCTTGATGATTTCACATGTGTGATAGTCCTGCTGGCCAGGCTCTGATCACTAAATCTCTTCCTGAAATACTCCTCCTTCTGGGCATCACTGAACCCTCGTATCTCTGTCACCTGGTGGACACACTCGGGAGGTATCTGATTGGCTGCTGCTGGCCGGGAGGTTATCCAGAGGAGAGCGGATGGAAGCAGATTCCCCTTAATGAGGTTAGTCAACAGCACATCCAGTGACGTTTTCTTTGTTAAATCAAACCAGCTCTCATTGTTTTGAAAATCTAACGGAAGGCGACACTCATCCAGACCATCAAAGATCAACAAAACTTTGTACCTACACAGCTCAGTGGATTCAAGCGATTTCAGTTCTGGGACAAAGTGGTGAAGCAGATCAATCAGACTGTATTCATCCTTGATCAAATTGAGGTCCCGGAAAGGAAGAGCAAATATGAAGTGAATGTCCTGGTTTGCTTTTCCTTCTGCCCAGTCAAGAATAACTTTCTGCACAGAGACTGTTTTCCCGATACCTGCGACCCCTTTAGTGAGTACAGTTCTGATAGGTGTCACACGCCCATGTAAGGGTTTAAATATATCATTGCACTTCACTGTAGTATCTTCTGTTACCCTTTTCTTGGACGCTGTTTCAATCTGTCTCACTTCATGTTCATCATTGACTCCTCCAGCTCCCCCTTCAGTTATGTAGAGTTCTGTGTAAATCTCATTGAGAAGTGTTGGCTGTCCTTCCTTAGCTTTCCCTTCAAATACACACTCAAATTTCTTCTTCAGATTACATTTGATTGTGCGCTGATACTGCGACAGAAGATGCCCTGAAATGAAATGAGAGCTTTTCAAAAAACATTTTTTACTCATTTAAGGCAAAATAAATCAAATTAAATAAATGTTAAACTGAAAAGTAATACACATTTTTTCATAAACTCTTCTTCTGCGGCAAATCAAACACACACTGAATGAGGTACAGCTCTTACTCTTCTCCAGCATGTCAGCGAGATCATTTTGCTCCATGGTCCTCAGGATGTACAGTGTGATCTTCAGAGCTCCCTCTCTACCACAGGTCTTCTGCATCTGACCATCACTGTCCAGGTCATTGTCCTCCTCCAACTGAAGCTCAGAGCATTCTGGGTCATTCTGATCCAGGTACCTTTTGAATTTCATCAGCTCATCCTTCAGAAACCTTTGAGCTTTTTCATCCAGCAACTGAAATGAACAGTTACAGTTTAATTATTATCACTCCTGGCACCGTATCTTCATTTGTGAATTATGCTGCGTTCCATTTCAACTTGTAACTTGGAAATCCGGAGTTCCTAGTGGGAAATTTCAACTGAAGTCAGAATTTAATGTACTCTGAGCTAAATATAAGTGAATGAAGATGAAGGCCATTTAAACTGGGGCACATTAAATACAAGAAGATATCTGGCTAAGCAAGAAATCCTGCTTTTTGAAACAGGTCCCTGGTTTTGCGAAATTGCTTTCCGACTTGCTGTACAGGAATGAGGTTAACTTGGGTGTGACATCATTCTCAGCTCCGACTTCCGACCTCCAAGGTAAATGGAATGCAGCATTAGTTGTAAATATCTTCTCTTTCACAGGACAAACTACTTACTGTATATCTGTAGAAGATATATGTCAATTTAGATCAAATTTAAGAAAATATACTTAATAAATGCAAACCTTGAAGATGGATGATAAGCCTGCTTTATGTGGATGTAAATTACATCTATTCACTCGGTCCCTGTGAATAAAACACAAATATCCAACCATTATATTTTTATTTAAATAGATGTAACTGAAATCCACATTCTGAGCTTATTTCATTAGGGCGGCTTCCTGACATCAGCTTGCTTATGACAGTAAAAGAGAAGCAGTGATATGCGACAGCTTGAAAGAAGTCAGTCTTTACAGTAATCCTCATCCTTTTACCTCAGACGTGATTTATACAGAAGACAGACAAAACTTGTTTAAATTTTCAAAGACAATAGGATTTGCAAAAGTTTTAAAAATTTTAAAGTTTTTTTTCTTGTAGCTTGTGTGCACCTGTATGTCTTTTGACTGAGAGTCTGAGTGTTTTAAACAATGTTTAAATGTATATTTACCTTTGATCTGTAGGAAAAGGTCCCTCTCTGAAGCTCATTGGTAGGTCCATTGACTGGTCACTCTTCATGGAAACACAGCTGGGTACAGGTGAGCCTGCTCTCTCCATCAGGACACTGTGGACAGTGAGAGGAAAGATCCTCAATATATAAATATAACCCATATACTGTGGACAGGGTCACATTAAATCTTCAGCTGTTTAACCTTCTGCTCTGTCTTCATGTACTTTGATATGTTGTGAAGCTCTTGATGGAAACATGCTTGTTTACATTTAGCTATATTGTGAAATAAAGTATCTCACATAAAATGGAGATCCCAATATGAAAGGTTTAGTATCATTGGTACAGCCTTCGTTGCTAGACTTGTCTGTTGTTGCTTGATATTATATAAATGTATCCTTAAATGGGGTTCCCCACAATAAATTTCACCAAGTTGCGAATAAAAAAATTTGCCGACCAGCTACTGGACTGAATACTGATAACATGTTGTGAATAGGGGGGGTGCGGAGACCGAAACTATGAACTTTATTTTATCATATTCAGAAAAAAAGAAGGTGTGAAAAATTGAAGAATCAGCGCTAGGTGGCAGCAGAGGACGGCGTACAGGGAGTACAATTAAATGTAAATTCTTGAAGGAAATTAAATTTCATAAATGTAATAACTGGTAAACATAAATCATCTACCCCACGGACCTTAATCAATTAAGTCTCGAGGAAGTGAAGTAAGTTAAGACTGATTACTCTCTCTTTCGAGAATGCTGGAACGTTTATTTTTTTATGACCGTGTGTAAAGCCGTACAAACACACAGGTTCTGTCTTACCTCTCAGTTCTCTTTGTTTTACACTCCACAGGGGGGGTCATTTCAGAAGCAGCTCCCCCCATTTTTGTGCCGATCTAGACCAGATGACTCCTGCTGGGGCTTCTAAAGAACACGAAGGGTAAATAGTGACAAACATGCATAATATCTACTAGCTACTTAATGCAACAGGTGCGGCCGCTATATATAGGTGCGTGTGTATACACACACACACACACACACACACGTATAGGTTCTCACAGGACTGGTTTGAGAAACAGTATATAGCATCCGCTCTAATATATATAATATACTACCAAATATAGCTTATTTTGTTATAAGTTTTATCTGTTGACTAAAATCTTACCTTGCAATACAGAATCTTATCCGCGTTTCTTAACAAACTGGAGAGTCCAGCATTAAAATACTTTTACTTTCATATACAAACTGGAAATGCTGCATATCAAACGCGGGAGCGGTCTAAGCAGAAATGGACACGGACTCAGTGGCCCGGCGTAAGATTTTTGGGGATATTATCCATGCGACTTAATAACAAGCAACAATAAGAGAAAGGGGACAAGCTCCCGCCGCCACGCAATTCGGTCATGACGCACATTTTGCGTTACACTTGTTCATATAAAACGCGCTTCTGCAGTGACACTTAAATCGATAACACACATAAATCATTATCACACAGTCTTACTCATGGTTCACTATTCACATTTGTCGCCGCTTAACGTGAAAAGCTTATTGTGGTTTAATCCCACATGGAAAGAACCTATATGAGGATATATGCACATATATGAAACCTATATGCAGTATATATGCATATATATGATAATATATATGCTGCATATATGCTGCATATATGCGTATATATGCCACATATAGGCAAATTTGAGGTGCATATATGTGCATATACAGGCCATATACTGTAGGTCTCCTGTATTGCTTCTTTATATCCACATATAAGCCCTATATGTACATACAGGATATGTCTCCTATATATATAGCTCATGGCAGGATCTGGTCATTTTAGCTCATATCTCACTTTGGCAACTGTCATACATGATGCCTAGCTCATATTTTCTATTATCAAGGCAATAACTAAGAACTAAAAAAAAAAAAATGCAAAAAACTTATGTGCGAACACGTGAAATTGGTATCACATGTAATTGGCATGTTATGGAATTTAACTATGGCAAATAAGTGAGAGGAGATGGAAAGCTATGATGTCACCACGTTTTCCTGAAACATTTACAAGGTCAATTCTTTCTTGTATGAAAATAGTGGAAAAGAAGGAAATGTATAACAAAATGGTTTGTCGTTTTTTTATTTTGTCCATCAAGTCTTTTTTCCAATTTCAAGTCACTTCCAGATTCACATCCCACACGGAAATAACCTGAAGCAAACAAATTAAATTAATAACAGTTTATTCATGCATAACCCCCCACTGAAAGGGCATTGACAAGGGATATATGGTGGCGCAGGAGGTAGTGCTATCGTTCGGTACCTGGCGGGTTGCAGGTTCAATCCCTTGTTCCTCCTGACCCCATCAAAGTGTCCTTGAGCAAGACCCAAATTGCTCCCGGTGTTCAGGTTGGTGCCTTGCATGGCAGCCTCCACCACTGGTGTGTGAATATGAGTGTGGATGGGTGAATGTGAGGCACGTATTGTAAAGCGCTTTGAGTACTCGTAGGAGTAGAAAAGCACTATGTAAATGCAATCTATATAAACATATAGGTTTTTAATATATGTGACATATATAAAATTGGCTGTTTTCCTATATTATATGTACATACACTCACCTAAAGGATTATTAGGAACACCTGTTCAATTTCTCATTAATGCAATTATCTAATCAACCAGTCACATGGCAGTTGCTTCAATGCATTTAGGGGTGTGGTCCTGGTCAAGACAATCTCCTGAACTCCAAACTGAATGTCAGAATGGGAAAGAAAGGTGATTTAAGCAATTTTGAGCGTGGCATGGTTGTTGGTGCCAGACGGGCTGGTCTGAGTATTTCACAATCTGCTCAGTTACTGGGATTTTCACGCACAACCATTTCTAGGGTTTACAAAGAATGGTGTGCAAAGGGAAAAACATCCAGTATGCGACAGTCCTGTGGGCGAAAATGCCTTGTTGATGCTAGAGGTCAGAGGAGAATGGGCCGACTGATTCAAGCTGATAGAAGAGCAACTTTGACTGAAATAACCATTCGTTACAACCGAGGTATGCAGCAAAGCATTTGCGAAGCCACAACACGCACAACCTTGAGGCGGATGGGCTACAACAGCAGAAGACCCCACCGGGTACCACTCATCTCCACTACAAATAGGAAAAAGAGGCTACAATTTGCACGAGCTCACCAAAATTGGACAGTTGAAGACTGGAGAAATGTTGCCTGGTCTGATGAGTCTCGATTTCTGTTGAGACATTCAAATGGTAGAGTCAGAATTTGGCGTAAACAGAATGAGAACATGGATCCATCATGCCTTGTTACCACTGTGCAGGCTGCTGGTGGTGGTGTAATGGTGTGGGGGATGTTTTCTTGGCACACTTTAGGCCCCTTAATTAGTGCCAATTGGGCATCGTTTAAATGCCACAGCCTACCTGAGCATTGTTTCTGACCATGTCCATCCCTTTATGACCACCATGTACCCATTCTCTGATGGCTACTTCCAGCAGGATAATGCACCATGTCACAAAGCTCGAATCATTTCAAATTGGTTTCTTGAACATGACAATGAGTTCACTGTACTAAAATGGCCCCCACAGTCACCAGATCTCAACCCAATAGAGCATCTTTGGGATGTGGTGGAACGGGAGCTTCGTGCCCTGGATGTGCATCCCACAAATCTCCATCAACTGCAAGATGCTATCCTATCAATATGGGCCAACATTTCTAAAGAATGCTTTCAGCACCTTGTTGAATCAATGCCACGTAGAATTAAGGCAGTTCTGAAGGCGAAAGGGGGTCAAACACCGTATTAGTATGGTGTTCCTAATAATCCTTTAGGTGAGTGTATATGCACATATATATGTACATATAATATAGGAAAACGGCCAATTGTATATATGTCACATATATTAAAAACCTATATCAAAACCTATATTAAAACATATATGTTTATATAGGTTATTTCCGTGTGGGATATGTACCAAAACAGCGACAAATAATGACCAAATTTCTCACCAATATATCTGGTCATAATGATTTTCACCTTTTCTTTGCAGCCACTTCAGATTAATATTTTATTAGTGCCACTAAAAATCTTCACTAAAAATCTTTGTTCGGAAAACACCCCAGTAGTCAGATGTTCCTACGAAATGAAAGACATACCACTGTTATCTTCTTTGGTGGAAGTAGAGTAAATTATTATGCAGGCTGACAGCAGTTCCCAAACTTTTTCATATGACTGTATATATACACACAATGGTAATTATATATACATTATACATATATGCAAGAATATTACAACAATTGTAATAGTTATTTTATAAACATTCATCCAACAGCCACTTTCAAGGTTCACCTCTCAACAGTCAACTTAAAGACTATATTACATATCTATTTTATTAGCAGACCACCATCACAGCCTATGTAACATATATATTGCAAATAAATACTTTTATAAGTGCACAAAATCATCTGATCGTTTAATCGTTGCTTGTACTGACTACCACAAATGTCTAATGTGTTCAAGCTAATTCAGTAAATGTGGCATTTTGACTGGGAATGAAAATATTGCAACACAATATGGGTTGAGAAATCTTCAGGTCATTCACGGTCCTTATTCAATATTCAATTCAATTTATTTGTATAGAATGTTCTCACAATATTACATTGTCTCAAAGTGCTTTACAGCATCCCCACCCAAAGCCCCCAGTGAGCAAGCCAGAGGTGACAGTGGCAAGGAAAAACTCCATAGAAGGAAGAAACCTTGGGAGGAACCAGAATCAGAGGGGGAGCCCATCAGGGAGGTGATGTGAGGCAAGTGGTGAAGCTGCTTCAGATGGCAGGGCGAACAGTGGTACGGCTGCATGGCATACAGGGAAGGCATCACAGGCAGACGGGCGTACAGGGAAGGCATCACAGGCAGGAGGGCGTACAGGGAAGGCATCACAGGCAGAAGGGCGTACAGGGAAGGCATCACAGGCAGAAGGGCGTACAGGGAAGGCATGACAGGCAGGAGGCCATACAGGGAAGGCATCACAGGCAGAAGGGCATACAGGGAAGGCATCACAGGCAGATGGGCGTACAGGGAAGACATCACAGGCAGAAGGGCGTACAGGGATGGCATCACAGACAGAAGGGCATACAGGGCAGGCATCACAGGCAGAAGGGCGTACAGGAAAGGCATCACAGGCAGACGGGCGTACAGGGAAGGCATCACAGGGAGATGGACGTACAGGGAAGGCATCACAGGCAGACGGGCATACAGGGATGGCATCACAGGCAGAAGGGCGTACAGGGAAGGCATCACAGGGAGATGGACGTACAGGGAAGGCATCACAGGCAGAAGGGCGTACAGGGATGGCATCACAGGCAGAAGGGCATACAGGGAAGGCATCACAGGCGGAAGGGCGTCGCAGGTAGTGGAGACGTCGCAGGCAGTGGGGTAGCCAAGATATCTTGAAAATTTGATTGACGCAGTGACTGACTACTCGGGAAACAGTATGCTACATAAAGTGCAATTAAAAAAACAAATCAGAAACGGTCTATTCCAAATAATTTCCAAGTAACATAAATATAGAACCATACCTACCAAAGAACCCACAAACTTCTTAAATCCGAAATCTTAAATAGTGCGACAACATTCACTCCTTCTGCCTACTAAAAAACTGCTTATCCAGCATGTTAGTCTCCAGGGGGTGTCGGCTACATTAGGCCCCTCCTATGCAGGCGAACAATAACTAAAGGAGGACGCTGATTGGATGGAGGTCCATTGGAAGTCCAGGGGGTGTCTGCTGCATTAGGCCCCTCCTATGCAGGCGAACAATAACTAAAGGAGGACGGTGATTGGATGGAGGTCCATTGGAAGTCCAGGGGGTGTCTGCTGCATTAGGCCCCTCCTATGCAGGCGAACAATAACTAAAGGAGGACAGTGATTGGATGGAGGTCCATTGGAAGTCCAGGGGGTGTCTGCTGCATTAGGCCCCTCCTATGCAGGCGAACAATAACTAAAGGAGGACGCTGATTGGATGGAGGTCCATTGGAAGTCCAGGGTGTTTCCTACATAGAGGTTCCTGTAGTCAGAAGAGGGCATCTGCAAATAATAATTTTAAAAACTAAATATGTGATCACCTTACAATATATTGTTAACATGTAATGGTATTTCGTCATAAATTATGGGTTAGGGTCCCAGGCAAACGACAAATCTCCCTTTTGGGTCCCCAGGCGAAACGGTTTGGGAAACCCTGGTTTAGAGTTCAGTCTATTGGATTGAGCTTGAATTAAAAACCGAATGTTTTTTTTAAATTTTATTTTATTTTCAATTATGTTTATGGTTATAAATGTTCATTAAAATAATTACAAATACTTAAATGCAATATTGGTTTATGGTTTTCATAAACGCATTATTGAATAATACATATTAACAGTTTAATATTCAAAAATTAGAAGTGAAGTTACGGTGAAATTGTTACACCTATTTCCACTTTTATTCGAATAAAAATACAAATAATTTTGCTGCCTTAACAAATAGAGATGCAAATACAATTATTGGGCTCTGAGCACGTCCTTATTTGGTAGCGCAGACTAAATGCATATAGGCTTACATGAAAAGGACAATTTATATGTAAAATACCACGACACAATGTGATAAAATCCCGGCCCAAATAAGTGAAATATGTACAGGTACAGAAACACAGTGAAATACGCAGCATTCACTGGAATACCTACAGTGCAGTGAAGTCCAGCACTCATATGGAGGGCAGCAGCACACAGTACAGCTCCTCCAGGACATGCTGTGTTATTTCTTTGCATGTTACTGAAGATTTAATGTCCAGATGATTTAATGTCCAAATGCTCACCGTGACCCGAAAGCTTCAACACTGTAGGACAGATTCCATACAAACTGCACCTCCTGTCTCGACTTATTATTATTGGTGGCAACAAGTAAATGAGAAACAGCGCCTCCAGGTGACGGGAGAGTGTACTGCTTGCAGGTGCACACAGGTGGTGCCTTCCTGAAACCATGTGCACTGTCAGACAGCACTGTGACTTGGTAGGTGGCGCTGTAGCCACACCTGGAGGTTTGTGGGTCTGGTTCCCACTCCTGGTTCTGCATGTACAGCTTGCATGTTCTCCACGTGTTCCTGTGAGTTTCCTCAGGTTTCCTCCCACAGTCCAAGATCATGCAGTTTGCTGAATTAGTATCTAAATTGTCCTCAGCCTGTGAGTGAGTGTTTGCCCAGTGATGGACTGGCATCCCATCCAGGGTGTCCCTGCCCTGTGCCCAGTGATGGACTGGCATCCCATCCAGGGTGTCCCTGCCCTGTGCCCAGTGATGGACTGGCATCCCATCCAGGGTGTCCCTGCCCTGTGCCCAGTGATGGACTGGCATCCCATCCAGGGTGTCCCTGCCCTGTGCCCTGTGCTTCCTATACTGTGCTGTCCCATAACTGTATACTTCATAAGTGGATTATTGAAATTTGTTGGATATTTTATCCAGTATTTTATCATTCTTTTTCTGGGCTTAACTGAAGCTGGTCTTGCTACTTTAGGTGTGTAGTTGATATTTTAACTTAGTAGTATCTAAAATAAATTTACATAGTTACATCCTGGGAAGCTTTCTGGTGGAAAATTAATAGTCATTCTGAACCTGGTCACCTGACTCTCCTTCCTAAGACACGAAGGTGGAGTTTGATCTAACTGCTCTTCTCAGTCTGGTCTCAGTCTAAAACCACACCTACTGCAGCCCGAGAAGCAGGAAGCTCCTCCCACTCTCACACACAGAAAACTGAGAGAAAACTAAACTGGATCCTATCAGTGTTCGTGGTAAAATGGCAGAAGCCAGTATCACAGGGAATCAGAACCAGTTAAGCTGTTCGATCTGTCTGGATCTACTGAAGGATCCGGTGACTATTCCCTGTAGTCACAGTTACTGTATGAGATGCATTAAGAGCTACTGGGATCAGGAGGACCATCTTGGAGTTTACAGCTGCCCCCAGTGCAGACAGACCTTCACACCGAGACCTGTTCTGGGCAGAAACACCATCCTGGCCGAAGTGGTGAGGAATCTGAAGAAGACTGGACTACAAGCAGCTACTCCTGCTGACCATTATGCTGGACCTGGAGATGTGGAGTGTGATTTCTGTACTGGGAGAAAATGCAGAGCAGTCAAGTTCTGCCTGGTGTGTCTGGCCTCTTACTGTGAAACTCACCTCCAGCCTCACTATGAGTCTCCAGCTTTTCAGAAGCACAAGCTGGCTGATCCTACTGGACATCTGCCCGACAAGGTCTGTTCCCTCCATGACAAACCCCTGGAGAGCTACTGCCGTACCGACCAGCAGTGCATCTGTTATTCCTGTAAGACGTTTGAACACAGAGACCATGATACAATCGCAGCTGCTGCAGAAAGGCCGGAGATGCAGGTCAGGCCAAAAACTCTCTAATATAAATTATGAATTTTATTAAGTTATAACTTTTTTGTCTTAACTCATGAGCATTTCTGCTTCAAAGATGCAGAGATCAAGTCTGGTTTGGTAAAGAAATGTGTTACTGAATATATCCTATAACTGATTAAAGAGAAATTTTAGCACCTTAACTTATATCAGAATCTGCTTTCTAACTGGGGCAAACCTGGGTCATGATGTTACTATAAAGTATAAAAAGTTCAAATTTTCTACCGAAAACTTCATCAAACAGTGAATCCTGTGGCTACAGTTGAATGCATGCAGCAAGCAAACAGGGTGAAGAGGATCACTTATTATCTGGCTGAGCATCTGAATGGCTGAGATGTGTGAGCTAAGAGGTTTAAAATATGATGCGATTGTTAGCGTCAAACATGGTGCTTCCAGCATCTCAGAAATCACCACCATCCTGGGATTTTCACACACTACAGTGTGTAGAGTTTACCGAGGATGGTGCAGTAAACATAAAACAGCCAGACTGTGGCAGGTCTGTGAGAGAAGACACCTTGTTAATGAGAGAGGGCAGAGGAGAATCTCCTAACCATTTATCCCGGGCAGAGTCATGGGGACCTGGAGCCTTTCTCAGGCAGCATAGGGCACAAGGCTGGGCTCCATCCTGCAGTGGATGATTAAAGAATATGATCACCTTCAATAAAACAAACTCATTTCATCATCTTGCTGCTACATGTAGAAAGATATGGGTGAAACCCAGATGGAATTTCAGCAGAGAACTGAAGTGAAAGAGAAGGAGCTGCAGGAGTGACACAGTGAGTATGAACCTGAAGAGAAGATAACAGCTGGCTTGTAAGAACTATTTCAGGTGTGAATTGAGGTTCTTCCACAGATGGGTGACTTGAGTGGTTTATGGTAAATTAAATTCACTGTGAGTTATAATGAGTCAGGGATTTCCCACAGGGGAGGGACAAAGGCGCTGAACAGGGGGGTTAATCTAAATGAAAGGTCTTTCTCAAATGGCCTTTAAATAATACTCTTTCTAACAAATGACAAAGTTTCATACTCCAGTGTAACAGATATCAACCCCAAAAAGTCACTTATTAAGCTCAGACCCCATACAGCCACCAGTCTCTGCCAAATCCCTGCAGCTGACAGTGTATGAGCTTATTGGGTGATCATGTATGAAATGATTTACACAGGTCTGCTTCTTTGTTTTATTCAGTAACAACTTTCACAAAAATCAGAAGAAATAGGCCTATTTCTTAAACTGCAAATTGTGCAATTGTTGCCAAATTAAATACAATAAAGAAATCAGTCATTAAAATATCATTGTATTCCCCAACTAACCATTTGTAGTCAGAAAGTACATGTCAGTCTCCAGTACAAAATATATGATGGAGCACAGATAAAACTTTTAAGCGTAATTAACCAAATGTCAAGGTCAGTACCTGTTTTGTCCCAGTCTTGCGTCTTCTCTCCGTCTGGCCAGCAGGTGTCACTGGCCATCCTGTCTTCCCCCGTTGTCCTAGTCTGTAGTGTTTCCCCTGTTCCCAGTTGACCCCATGGCTCAATGAGCTGAGCATGTTAACCCCTCTGTTGTGTGTTAGAATCCCACCTCCTCTGTTTTTGTATTTTGTTTCATTTGTATGACGTTTTTTAGTTCCCGCGTCGTGTGATTTGTATTTGGTTTCATGCTTGGTGCCCATGCTTGTGTTTTTACCTGTCTGTTATTCCTCTAGTGTAGATTCTGTTTCCTTGTTTCTGTCAGTGTCTTAGTTTTCCCCTCCCACTCCCTGAGTTAATTATTAGTTCCACCTGTTGCCTGTTCTTGTGCCTGCCCTTGTGTGTTTTCCTGATTGCTCGTTATCCTGCACCCTCCCTGAGTGCTTCATTGTATTTTGTTGGATGTCAGTGATGTGTGATGTAGTCGTTATTGATGTATGTTACTGAGGTTTGAATGTTGTGTGATTTATTGCCTGCCTGCCTGCCCTTTGTTTCCCTGCCCCATTTGTAGTTAGTCTTTGTTTATCCCCTGTTTAGTTTTGACCCTGCGCGGTCCATTTATTTTGTAGTGTTTTTTGTGTGTTCAGTGTTGTTTAATAAGCCCCCGTGTTCCTGTGAGTCGCTAGGGGGTCGTCTATATTCCCTTCCTGCCTGCACCATGCCTCACCCTCGCTCCAATTCCGCCCGGTGCTGTGACACCAAAATTTAGAAAGAATGCAAGTCTGAAGACATCTAGTTTGTATAAATCTTATTGTGTTCAGCATTAGCCTTACATACATTGCACTCTGCAGTTTTGCATTTTTCTTCCTTCAGCGTAAAGTACAGCCCCTACGCATCCGCGAGGCTTAGGGGCAGAATATCACCTCTAACTGTATCACAGTCTGCTAGCCAGAACTATAACATAAAAAAGTCTGTTTATTACCAATTTCTAAACAAACTGCCCTGTACACTTTCCATGTTAAAATAATTGGTCATGTCCTATCAAGACCTTTATATATACTGTATAAATTGTGCCACTGTATGTAGAAGTTACTATTGTACTCATTATTAAAAATGCAAAAGGTGCACAGCGTACCCAAGCCAAGACTTTTAATATTAAAGATATAGTGTACATTTACTCAAACACAAGACTTTTAATGTTAAAGATATAGTGTACACTTACTCAAACACTATGTTTAATTATGCGTTTCAACAAATGCACGGTCAGCAGAGCGCTCTTCAGTCACACAGGGGGTGGGGGTGCTCACAGGAAGCAGCAGCTCAGCAGGTCTCTGGTCATCTTCAACAAACGCCGGTCGCGCGCGGAGTTAAGGAAGAAGACTACCGGTGACTGAGTAAGTCATAATTTCTAAAAAGAAGAGTGGAAACTATTTATTCAATAAACTTTGGAGGCTGTAGTGACGTTTTTTTAGTGCCGAATTTAATTACCTTGCTATCGTTAACTGGTGCTACATGCTATTTACAGTATCTTGCTTTTTGGCATGATAAATTTATCTACTTAACTAACGTTAGCTGGTGCTATGCTATTTAACTTGCTTTTTAGCATGATATATTTAATTACTTAACTAACGTTAGCTGGTGCTGGTATATATGTTATGTCAGAATTCCTGAAATTCAGCTCGACTTTTGGTTTTGGTGTGCCACCCCAAGATTTTCAGTGGCCCCATCTGGCCACCCCTATGAAAATTTTCAGCAGGTGCCACTGCCTCTCCTTATCTCACCTGGAGAAGAGAGACACTTATGTTAGAATGCTGTTCATAGACTTCAGCTCAGCATTCGACACCATCATCCCCCAAAGGCTCAACAGGAAACTGAACGAGCTGGGACTGAGCACCTCTCTGTGTAACTGGATCCTGGAATTTCTGTCAGAGAGGCCTCAGTCCGTCCGTATCGGCGACAAAATGTCCAGCACCATCAGACTGAGCACAGGAATTCACATCTCAGACGACCTCACCTGGACCACCAACACCACCTCCATCACCAAAAAGGCTCAGCAGCGTCTTCACTTCCTGAGACGATTGAAGCGGCCCAACCTCCCTCCTCCCATCCTCTCCGTGTTCTACAGAGGCAGCATAGAGAGCGTCCTGACCAGCTGCATTTCCGCCTGGTTGGGCAGTGTCAGTGCTGCTGACCAGAAGAGCCTGCAGCGGATCGTTAAAGCCGCTGGTAACATCATCGGGGCGTCTCTCCCCTCACTGCAGGAGATCTTCCACAAGTGCTGCATCAGAAAGGCCTCTCGCATCGTGCTGGACTCCTCCCCCCCCACACGGACTCTCTGCACTACTCCCATCTGGCAGACGCTACCGCAGCATCAAAGCCCGATCGACCAGACTGTGAGAGCTTCTTCCCACAAGCCGTCAGACTCCTCATCGTGCTGCCTGCCCTCCCACCCCCACCCACACTCACACCTGAACTGTGAACCGTGACTTTACTGTGACTTTACACATCTGCACTTTACACATCACTGTTTAAAATGCACATGCTGCTACATGCACAAAAACAACTGTGCAAAACTGCATTTAAAAAAAATACTGTCCTTGTATCATGTTGAACTGCTACTAATCATTTGCACACATTTGCACACAAAATTACATTCCCAGTATTGAAATATGTTTCTCTGCTGTTGCAATACTTGCACATATTCTGAATACCTCCTTAACTAATTGCACAATTTCCACACTAGCTTAGAGTTTATATTTATATTTATAGTTTATATATTTATTCTCTGTGCCTATTTGTACTTTGTAAGAACTGGAGCCGCGTCGTCTCGTCTCACTGTATACATGTATATAGCTGAGATGACAATAAAGTTCACTTTGACTTTGACTTAATATAAGGAGTGAATAAGGCCCAATTCGTACTGTTACTGTCTGCGGACAGTGACAATGACTTTAGTGCATCGGTATGTGTTGACTGCACATTGCAGCGAATTGTTAGCCTGCTGGTCTGCTGGAATATCATTGCTGTACTCATGGACCAGTTACAACAGTCTGCTCACAGAGACAAACGTAATATGTGTGTAGAAGTCTGTGCACAGTATGAAATAGACTTAAAACCAAACCATCTGTTCTCCTCTATCAGACTCCTGTCGGCTCGTTCTGGACCCCAACACAGCAAACAGACACCTCCAACTGTCTAAGGGGAACAGAGTGGTGACATGGAAGAGAGAGACAGAGTCATATCCTGATCACTGGGAGAGTTTTGACTCACTCCGGCAAGTGCTGTGTACAGAGGGTCTGACTGGGTGCTGCTACTGGGAGGTTGAGTGGAGCGGGCATTTGATTGGTGTAGCCGTCACATATAAAGGGATCAGCAGCATAGGATGGAGTAATGACAGTGGGCTTGGAAGCAATAACAAGTCCTGGTGTTTGTACTGTGATCCCTCTAGTTACACACTCTGGCACAATAATGATGACACTATTATATTTGCCCCTGCTCTTCTGAGATAGGAGTGAACCTGGATCACGGGACAGGAACGCTGTCCTTCTATGGCAGCTTGAGTAATATCATTCAGCCATGGCATCGATTTTGGCTTAGAAGGACAAACTTTAAGAGGCAAGGACATCTAAAATATCCTGGCAAGTGCAGTACAAAAGTGAAGTTAGCTCCTCCGTATCGGTACAGTGAATATTCTCTAAACACGGTCCAACAGCATCATTAAACGCAGTTACAAATTTTGTAGCAGTAGAAGGCTTCATCTGTCGGAAACATTGGGAGCCCACACAAGTTAGGGGCATCACACGGAAGATAAGTTTCCATCAGAATGGGGGAATGATCAGAGAAATCAGCCTCACAAACTGCCATATTAAACACAGACAGGCCATATGATGGTACAAGGTCTAAAGTATGGCCATGATCTTCAGTATGACCTATTACAGACCTATTACAGGTCAAAAGATTCAGTAAGATTCTGGAAGTCTTTAACTATCGGCTTAGGCGAGCAGCAAATATGTATGTTAAAATCACCCACAATCAAAACCCGGTCATATTTTGGCATAAAATAAGTCAGAAAGTTAGAAAAGTCACTAATAAAGTCCTTCTTATATATATTTTGGTGGCCGGTAAATCAAATGAATAAATACTAGATTTAGGCGGCCCAGTTCAAACATAATCACCTCAAAATTGTAAAACTGCTGATAACTGTTTACAAATAAAAGTTTTCTTTAAAAACTATAGCTACCTCTCCTCCTTAACCAGTAGATCTCAATGAGCTAAAAGATCGCAGAAGGCACTTGATTGAAGTCTGAATGCGGCGTAGATGATTGGGTACTCCTAGTAAAACAGAGGAAGGTCACCGTGTCTGCTGTTAATGTTTATAATCCGGCATTTTGTAGCAGAACGAATATCAAAAAGAGCTTGGCAATCATATACCAATAAGGAGCAAACATTTCCAGCAAGAAGCATGATACAAACAAACACCAACATGAGCTAATCATGGAAGACGGCCGGCCACACACACTGGCACCATCTTAGGAATGAGACGTCTTATCTTGTCTAAAACTGGAGAAAATTTGCCATTCACTTCATGCTGAAGGACTGGACTGAGTTGCTGTGTCAGTGGGTGAATGACAGATGCTCATGTTCATCCACTCACTCACCAGCTCATTCAGAATGAGAATGAGACCCAAGGGAGTGATCAAAGCTGTCGGTGGTCCATTCACTATAGGCATATATAGTCCCAGACTGTCAAAAAAGAGGGACAGTCCTGGTTCAGTTTTGTTCCCCAAGGTGCAAACTTACTAATGTTCCCTCCCTCAGACTCCATTTCTGTACCTTAAATTAGACTAAAGGGCACTTTTACCTACAGCTAGGATACAATTGACAGACCCTTGAGGGAACAGCCCGTACAGATTGGTACTTTTTTTTCTGACAGTGCAGGTGTAGTTTCCAGCCAGTCACATGCTGACTTACAGCAGGTCCTTACATGCCTCACTGGCTCTCACTGGCCATAGACAAGGAGGGAAGCAGCTTTACATTTCTGAGGACAAACAGAAGAAGGAAAACAACAAATCTGTGCAGAGACGTGAACGTGAGTGTGTAGCTGCTGTAAGGGACTCGTTCACTGTGAACAAATCGGCCGCAAACTTTACACCATAAATGGAAGATACCTGTATCAATAATTAATGATGGATTGATGACTTTGTAATGTGGGCATGTGCGGGGTGTGTGTGTGTGGGGGGGGGGAGCACTGGGGGTGCCAAATGATAACTGACGATCACTTAAACACCCCCATCCTAAGCAGGGAAATTTACCAGCCAGCAGAATTTATCGAGGGGACCTTCCACCGCCCCCGACCGGCAATTTAGTGGTCTGATGCCCACCCAAGGGATCCCTCAACTTGGTATGCAACGCACCCCCCCCCCCCCTTTCCATCCTGCCTTACAAACCACAGACTCACCCAACACCCTGAAGAAAGTTCCCTTTTAAGTTTGGCCTGTATATACCCTGTATATGTGTTGTTGCTAGTCTCAGTATCCATATAGGTTGTTTGTTTGTGTCCTTAGACAGTCTTAGTGTTTTGTCTGCCACCCTTATAACCGTGTTTCACAGAGTATCACCTATTTTACCTTCTCACTCGAACCCTTATATAAATATGGATAAATATATATGTATAGCTACCCCTGCATACATGCTCTCATGGTTTCCCAGAGGAATCGTGAAAGTTAAATAATGTAACCAGGTATCTCAGTGGGTCTCCTATCAGAGGTTTTTTCAGTCTTTGCTTAACAACCCCCCCTTTTTACATTCCTCTGTTGGCTCTTATCTGATCTTTGTCATCTGACCTTTTTGACTCACGGGGATTCCGCAATTGAGTTTGAAGTAATCAACCATTCAGCATAACAATTAGTTGATAATCATTAAATAATAATTAATAAAAAATTTATTAATTTCCCTACTACGGAGCCCCTAAGGTGACAAGGGAGCAGGAAAAAAACGGCAGAAGAAAAAAAAAAGTCATGTTTTGCGTTATAACCCAAAACTTTTGCAATATAACCCAAAACCTTTGCATTATAACCCAAAATCTTTGCGTTATAACCCAAAACTTTTGCGTTATAACCCAAAACTTTTGCGATATACTTTTCCATAGTAATGCAACAATAAAATCAGGTGACTAGTGTACTTTTGGTCATTCAAGTGCAACTTCCAAAGCTGCTGTTTGCATAATGTGGTTGATCCCCGCTTCGCTTATTAATCTAATTTAACTGTTAAAAAAAAACTTTAGAGTTCAGTGTGGTAAGATTTGATTGTTTAATTCATAATTAGTGATTTGTAAAGCAAGCCTTGGTAAAGTACGTTTCAGTAACATTGCTAATTAATGCTAATCTGTTGAGATTGATTTAAGCCTAAAGAATTGTTCGTTTTTTGTTGTTTCATGTTTATAATAAATTAACATAAATCAAATGCACACTCTCTTTTCTCACATGAAGTCCATTTATTCTGCATTTTGCATACATCCATCGATAACCATGAAGCTGCCCAGAGTGCAAAAGCTGCTCACAAAAAATAATCTAATGTATGTTACTGATGTGATTTATGACTTTTGTTTTTAACTATGTTTTTGCTTTCGCAGTTCTCCCGTCTCCTTTAACATGGTTATTATATATGCTGATTTAATCTAATACTGTTACTTATGTTCAATTATAGTAAAGTGTATTTATTTAATTGTATTATATGATTTATGTTACCCAGTTACCTCACGCTTTGAGTGGAGCTGAACTAGGACATCAATAGGATACAATAAATATGAAGCCTTTATTGTCAGTGTACAGTTAGCAAAAACAATATACAGAAAGAAATATATAAAATGTAAATATACAGGGGAGGGGAAAAGCCCCCCCACTCATCAGGATTACATTTCATTACATTTTAATCAGACAGAATCATTTTGCCTGTTTGTTCAGTTTGCTGAACCCAGTCACTTATTTTATCTAAAATATGTCACACTTCAGAGTAAAAAGGGTTATACTGGTTAAAAAGCAGAGATTTTACCTTTTTGCCATGGAGAAGCAGCGACATGTGGCACTCTGATGAGGTAAAAATGATTCCTCCAGCACACAGTGAGCTATCCCAGCATGCACAGGGACACGGAGGAGAATAAGGAAACCCAAAACCCTGGACAGAGGGGTTCAGTGAATGAGGAGGTGAAGCTGTACAGGAGGGTCAGTCCATCAGAGGAGACTCTGTAGAAGGACAGAGTACCAGCCGCCCAGTCCAGATACACTCCTACTCTGCGGGACCTTGAGGGCTTTATGGGTATGACAGTCTGTTTATTATTGTGCCGGACAGAGTAACTGTCAGGAGAGCAGCTCAGCATCCATGACTTGTCATTGTATCCAAGCCCACAGTCAGCACTGTCTCCTTTCCTCCTGATTCCTTTATAAGTCACTCCTATCAGGGCTCCTTTTCCACTCCACTCAGCCTCCCAGTAACAGCGACCAGTCAGACTCTCTCTACACAGAACTTGGAGCCAGTAGTCAAATCTCTCTGGATGATCAGGATATGGCTGCTCTGCCCCCCATGTCACCTTCCTGTTCCCCTCTGACAGAGACAGGGCTCTGTTTGCTGTGTTTGGGTCCAGCGTCAGCTGGCAGGAGTCTGTAGGTAAGAGGAAGAGCGATTAATCCTATCACGAAGCCCAGCATCTCCATCATCATCACTGTCACACCTCACACACTCACTAACACAGAACTCGCTCCAATACACACATTTTATTCCCAATATACTCATGTAGCCGCCCGAGTCTGCGGCGCTCCGGCTGCCCCCTGCGCTGTGAGACGCGCCGCGCTGAGAGACTCGCTGGGGGCCGAACTGCACTTTAGCCTGCGCTCTATTATTCTGTACGATACATAGAATATTATAATGAAGCAGGAATTCAAGTATGTGAAATACCTCAGGAAATGTCGGACGCCCGCGCAACGCCGGCGGGAAGACGGGGCGAAATGCTGCGCGTACTAAATTAATAGCCTTAATTACAGGTAAATAAAATTACAAACAGCATTAATCAAACGTTTTATACTTGAAATTGTACCACAAAGAGTACCACTAGATGTTAATTTGTCTTTACTTCCAAATAAAAACTTCTTTCAAACCACTTCGGACACATACCGCCCTCCAGCAGCATTCAGCGCCGACTAGTGATGTGTCGGTCGCGAACGACCCGGTCAAAAGATCCGGATCCTGAGTCCTGACTAAGAGACATTTTTATAAAGCAAAACGGCCCCGCGGCTCAGCGCTCCACGCTGCTCTGACTGTGACTGAAGTTTGTGTTAATGGCGTGTGAGCCACGCCACCAATCACGTGATGAGTCAGATAAGGGGGGGGGGGGGAGGGTGATGACGGTGTACAGGTACAGAGCAGGAGGAGAGGAGAGGAGGAGAGAAAGAGAGGGAGTGTGGTGCGCGAATAGTAGGTAAGATGAGCGACAACGGAAACGAAGCGGCATTTGGATGCATTTTAATAGCTATGATAACTCAAAGGCACAATGCACAGTTTGTAAGATGAAGCTGTCATTTCAAGCAGGATCCACAAACAACCTTCACAGACACTTAGGAACTGCGCATCCAACAGTTCAGATGGAAGGAAAAAGACAGGCTAGCGTGCTGCTACTGCCAGAAGCCGGATCAGACCGTCTAAGCTGAGGTACTTAGCCTTTCTGCCCCAAAGGAAATGTTAAAATGTTACACTGTTAGAAAGGTGATAGATAGTTCTTAAAGTGGATAGATACTAAAACTGTTGGATGCTGGTGTTTTGCTCGTTGTCATTTCTTTATAATTTCTTTATTGTTATTCGTTATTTATGTTATTTGACTGTTAATGGTATCAAAGACAAAAACAGATTTTCCACTATATAATGTTCAATACACATGTAGTAGTGTTTGAGGTTTTTGCATTTCATCATTTTATACCAAACATGATGGTATTGAGAAAATCATAAGGTTTAGTACACATATCAATCATGCGTCATAACAGCGCTGAATCTGGCTGAGGCAGAAGTAATAAAATGAAGAGCCGTTTGGGAGCCGGAAGAGCCGGCGCTTCTTGGTGAGCTGAGCCAAATGATCCGACTCACTAAAAAGAGCCGAAATTCCCATCACAAGAAACTTACATTTCTGGATCCCTGGTCTGGTCCTGCACTCTCCACTGTGGTCCACACTATATCAGAAGCAGAATGACATAGTACTGCTGTATCCATTTATTTAATTGTTGTACTTTCCACATACATGAGTTTATAGGAGGAGCAGACACACATTCTGTACTCACTTCAGTTTCTCCAGTTTACAGCTGGGATCCTCCAGTAGAGCAGCGAGCAGCTTCACTCCTGAATCTCCTGGGTGATTGTAGCTCAGATCCAGCTCTCTCAGGTGAGAGGGGTTTGACTTCAGAGCTGAAACCAGGGAAGAACAGCCTTCTTCTGTGACTCTACAGCCTGACACCCTGCAAAGAGACAGACAATATCTCTCCAATAAATAAAAATACCTCACCACTATGAGTATTACTTTTAAGTAAATGTGACGACTTCAATAAAGATTTCAGTAATTACACATTACTGTGTGGAATACCCAGTAATACTGACCTCAGTATCTCCAGTGTACAGTGTGAATCCCCCAGTCCAGCAGAGAGCAGCTTCACCCCTGAATCCTGCAGGTCATTGTCACTCAGGTCCAGCTCTTTCAGCTGAGAGGAGTTTGATCTGAGAGCTGAAGCCAACACTTCACAGCAAGTCTCTGTGAGTCTACAGCTGTCCAGTCTGGAAAAGGAAACGTGTTAAGATATAAATACATACACGACACACACAGGTATATCAAATAAAATATCAAAATAAACATTTGTAAGTACAATAAGAAATGCAGCATATAGCTGAAATATCAGTTATTTTGTTGTTTCCTTGTCCTAGTCAGAAACTGCTGTTTAATGACCTTACAGGGTGAGTTACCCTGAGACTCTGTAATATCTGCATAAGTATTTTTCTAAAGCTCTGAGCAGCGCTGGGGCTCAGTGATCAGCACTACAGCCGACCCAGAGGTTCTAGGGTTTTGGGTTCAGTTCCTGCCTCGGATGTGTGTAAGTGTACATGTTTATGTGGGATTTGAATGTCAAGAAGAGCTTAAGTTTTTTTAATTATGTATTTTTATATAACTATTGAATTGCTGACATCATGACTGAAATCCTTATTTTCTGTTTGCTGTATCTGAGAACCTGTAAAATTTCCAAAACACTAATCACACAATTACCAATCCTGTCAGATAGGGATGAAATAGTGAAACTTTTTTCGTCCCCCTGGTAAAATAGGACTGTCGCCTCTCTGATCTTGCTCTCTCTGACACACACATACAGGTCAGAGCTCAGGGTTGGCCAGCATCCAGCCCCCTGAAGCTGGGGGGTAAGGGCCTTGCTCAAGGGCCCAAAACCAGCATCACTCTGCCAGCCAGATATTTAAACCGGTGACCTTCTGACCACAGACACAGAGTCCAAACCCACTGAACCACACGCCACACTAAAATATACGTTAAAATATATACATATCCTGCAGTATCCAGAATGAAAAATAATTTCTGGGTGTCCATATAAATACACCATAATTGTTCTGATAAGATATAAAAGTAGTATCATGAATAACATCTGTACTTCTTTAGCAACAGACGTATGTAAGATCACTTACAGAGCTGTCCTAGATTTCTTGATCACAGGCAGCAGCTTCTGAAGACCATCATCTGATCTGATGTATTTCTTCAGATCAAACACATCCAGCTCCTTATCTGACATCAGTAACACAAAGGCCAGAGCTGACCACTGTGCAGGTGAGAGGTCTGCTGCTGAAAGGCTTCCTGAACTCAGGTATCTTTGTACTTCCTCTATTAGAGAATTGTCACCCAGTTCATTCAGACAGTGGAACAGGTTGATGGTCCTTTCTGCAGATAAATTCTCCTGTATTTTCTCCTTGATGTACTGGGCTGTTTGCTTAATGTTATGTGAGCTGGGTCTTGTCTCTCCCAGTAATTTTTGTAACAGAGTTTTACTGGAGTCTGTTGAGAGGCCAAGGAGGAAGCGGAGGTAGAGGTCCAAGTGTCCATTCTTGCTCTTTAATGCCTGATCCACTGCAGTCTTCAGCAGGTCAGCTGATGAGTTTGACAGAAACACATATAAAGCAGCGAGATACTCCTGGATGCTCAGATGCACAAAGCAGTACACCTTCTCCTGATACAATCCATATTCCTTCTTAAAGACTTCTGTGCACACTCCAGAGTAAACTGAAGCTTCAGTGACGTCAATGTTATTCCCTATCAGATCTTGCTCATAAAATATGAGATTGCCTTTCTCAAGGTTGTCAAAAGCCAGTTTACCAAGTTTCAAAAGGAATTCCTTGCTGTATTCTTTAAGCTTGGTTTCATAGTTTTTCATATACTTGTCATTTTTTAAACTCACCTGAAAGATCAGGAAGTGTGTGTACATTTCAGTCAGAGTCCTTGGAATATCTCCCTTGTCAGTCTCACTAAAAAGCCTTTCAAGGACAGTGGCTGAAATCCAGCAGAACACAGGTATGTGGCACATGATGAAGAGGCTCCTTGATGATTTCACATGTGTGATAATCCTGCTGGCCAGACTCTGATCACTAAATCTCTTCCTGAAATATTCCTCCTTCTGGGCATCACTGAACCCTCGTATCTCTGTCACCTGGTGGACGCACTCAGGAGGTATCTGATTGGCTGCTGCTGGCCGGGAGGTTATCCAGAGGAGAGCGGATGGAAGCAGATTCCCCTTGATGAGGTTAGTCAACAGCACATCCAGAGATGTTTTCTTTGTTACATCAAACCAGTTCTCATTGTTCTGAAAATCTAGAGGAAGGCGACATTCATCCAGACCGTCAAAGATCAACAAAACTTTGTATCTACACAGCTCAGTGGATTCAAGCAATTTCAGTTCTGGGACAAAGTGGTGAAGCAGATCAATCAGACTGTATTCATCCTTAATCAAATTCAGGTCCCTTAAAGGAAGAGTATATATGAAGTGAATGTCCTGGTTTGCTTTTCCTTCTGCCCAGTCAAGAATAACTTTCTGCACAGAGATTGTTTTCCCGATACCTGCGACCCCTTTAGTGAGTACAGTTCTGATAGGTGTCACACATCCATGTAAGGGTTTAAATATATCATTACACTTGACTGCAGTGTCTTCTGTTACCCTTTTCTTGGATGCTGTTTCAATCTGTCTCACTTCATGTTCATCATTGACTCCTCCAGCTCCCCCTTCAGTTATGTAGAGTTCTGTGTAAATCTCTTTGAGAAGTGTTGGCTGTCCTTCCTTAGCTTTCCCTTCAAATACACGCTCAAATTTCTTCTTCAGATTACATTTGATTGTGCGCTGAAACTTCGACAAAAGGTCCCCTGAAATAGAATGAGTACTTTTCAAAAAACATTTTTTACTCATTTAGGCCAAATTAAATCAAATTAAATAAACGATAAACTGAAATGTAATACACATTATTTCATAAACACTTTTTCTGTGGTAAATCAAACACACTGAATGAGGTACAGCTCTTACTCTTCTCCAGCATGTCAGCGAGATCATTTTGCTCCATGGTCCTCAGGATGTACAGTGTGATCTTCAGAGCTCCCTCTCTACCACAGGTCTTCTGCATCTGACCATCACTGTCCAGGTCATTGTCCTCCTCCAGCTGAGGCTCAGAGCATTCTGGGTCATTCTGATCCAGGTACCTTTTGAATTTCATCAGCTCATCCTTCAGAAACGTTTGAGCTTTTTTCTCCAGTAACTGAAATGAACAGTTACAGTTTAGTTATTATCACTCCAGGCACCGTATCTTTTTATAACTTCATTTGTGAGTTATGCTGCGTTACATTTCAACTTGTAACTTGGAAATTCAGAGTTCCTAGTGGGAAATATCAACTGAAGTCGGAATTTAATGTACTCTGAGCTAAATATAAGTGAATGAAGATGAAGGCCATTTAAACTGGGGCACATTAAATACAAGGAGTTATCTGGCTAAGCAAGAAACCCTGCTGTTTGAAACAGGTCCCTATTCAAGCGATTTCAGGTCCCTGGTTTTGCTAAATGTCTTTCCGACTTGCTGTACTGGAATGAGGGCAACTTGGGTGTGACGTCATTCCCAGCTCCAACTTCCGACCTCCGAGGTAAATGGAACGCAGCATTAGTTGTAAATATCTTCTCTTTCACAGGACAAACTACTTACTGTATATCTGTAGAAGATATATGTCAATTTAGATAAAATTAAAGAAAATATACTTAATAAATGCAAACCTTGAAGATGGATGATAAGTCTCCTTTATGTTGATGTAAATTACATCTATTTACTTGGTCCCTGTGAATAAAACACAAATATCCAAACATTATATTTTTATTTAAATAGAAGTAACTGCGGGGGTGGCATCGTGGTGCAGTGGTTAGCACTGTTGCCTCGCACCTCTAGGACCTGGGTTCGAGTCCCCACCTGGGTTGCATGTGTGTGGAGTTTGCATGTTCTCCCCATGTCATCATGGGGTTTCCTCCAGGTGCTCCAGTTTCCCCCCCACAGTCCAAAAACATGCTGAGGCTAATTGGAGTTACTAAACTGCCCATAGGTGTGCATGTGTGGGTGGCTGCCCCCCCCCATCCAGGGTTGTTCCCTGCCTCGTGCCCATTGCTTCCAGGATGGGCTCCAGACATCTCATGATCTAGTAGGATAAGCAGGTTGGACAATGGGCTCCAGACATCCCATGATCTAGTAGGATAAGCAGGTTGGACAATGGATGGATAGATGTAACTGCCATCCACATTCTGAGCATATTTCATTAGGGTGGCTTCCTGACATCAGCTTGCTTATGACATTATAAGAGATAATGTCATAAGAGAGACAGCAGGTAGCAGCCAGGAGAGACTGTAGCTCACAGTCACTGGTTCCAGGGTTAACTTCTTGTAAACTGTTTAACATGATTTCAAACGGATTTCAACTTAATTACCATAACTATCCAGGGGTGGAATTCGAGGGGGGGACAACCCTGGCTCCTGCAATTTAGGGCCCCCACCTGATCTCAACCTTTTTTTTTTTGCTAAAAAAAAAAAAACATATAACAAATATTCTACACAAACTATTTATATAATTATTTTGACTACAATAAAATGTATATCAATACACCAATATACAAATTTTGCGTGATTGTCGCCCCCCGATCAGTGAATTTTACCGACAGCACTCCTGTTTCTCTTTTGGCTCCAAAAGCAGCTGGCTTAACCCCAAAGGGATTTGTTCTGTCCCTTGTTTCCAGGGTTAACACTAGACTGCCTGTAATACTCAGGGGCTTCCTGTCTCTTGCTGGGCTGCACCTCAGGTACCCAGCAGGCCCAGGCTCTGGTGTGACCTCTGGCAGCTCCGTAGGATCTTGTCCAGTGTGAGAGAAAAACTGACTAGAGGGATATTTTGTAATCAGCGTTGAAACTTTGAAATCTTTGTGCAACTAATGCAAAAGTACCTGAGTGTTAGGCAGCTAACAGCCAAGAATGTAAGCTTAAGAGAATTAAGAGTTAACCTTAGTGTAGCAATATGTGCTTGGACTTTGTGCTCATTAGATTGAGCAGAAATGCAGGCTAGAGAACAGAAATGCAGGTTTAGAGCGTGTTTATCAGACAGAGCAGGAAAATCACAAAAGTGAGTGGGGGCTGCTTGCAGGTGACCAGACCCATAAGTTACAGGCTGTATAAAGTACATATGAAATGCTGATTACAAAATATCCCTCTAGTCAATTTTTCTCTCACAAGTATTTTCCCTGGTCCCAGTGGCCTGTACTACGAAGCGGGGTTACTGGCTTATCGGGGTAACTTGTCGGATTTAAGGTACCACAGTTTAAATGGACTTCATATTCGCTCACTTACATTTTGCCCAGACTACCTTAAATCCAACAAGTTACCCCGATAAGCCAGTAACCCCGCTTCGTAGTACAGGCCACAGGTTCACAGCCCCTTAGTTCTGTTTGTTAATTGTTAGTTAATTCCACCTGTGTCCTGTTTCCAGTGTCTGCTCTGATTGGTTGATTGTGTTGAGTACTCATACCTAGTCCCCATGATCTGTGTATTTTACTGCCTGCCTGTGGTCAGTTCCTTCAGTTGGTCATTGTATCACATGCTGTTGATTCTGTGCTTTGTTCCTGTGTGTATTGGATTCCTGTGTAGTTATTTTCCCCTTAGTTCTGCTCCCTGGGTTGCTGCTCTTTACTAGTGTTCCCCTGTGTTTTGTTGATATGGCCTTTTGACCCCTCGTGGTTCCCTTATTTTCTGCTCTGTGTTTTGTTATAAATTAACCCCTGTCATCTTGGAGCCGCACTGTGGATCGTCATCCTTTCCTCGCCTGCACCATCCCCCGATCCCATAACAACTAGCTAATTAGTAACAGGCACTGTTCCATTAAACATGTTCATACTGAAGCCTCAGTCTGAACAGAGCTAATGAGCTGAGGACTGACATTTAAAATGCACTTTTCAACCGACCTTCTAATTCCAGCTCACAAGAAGTCAGTCTTTACAGTAATCCTCATCCTTTTACCTCAGATGTGATTTATACAGAAGACAGACAAAACTTCTATTTAAAATTTCAAAGACAATGGCATTTGCAAAAGTAAAAATATTGAAAGTTGAAGTTCTTTTTCTTGTAGATTGTGTTTGCCTGTATGTCTTTTGATTGAGAGTCTGAGTGTTTTAAACAATGTTTAAATCCATATTTACCTTTGATCTGTAGGAAAAAGTCCCTCTCTGAATAAGATTAGTGGGTCCATTGACCTGTCACTCTTCATGGAAACACAGCTGGGTACAGGTGAGCCTGCTCTCTCCATCAGGACACTGTGGACAGTGAGAGGAAAGATCCTCATTATATAAATATAACCCGTATACAGTGGACAGGGTCACATTAAATCTTCAGCTGTTTAACCTTCTACTCTGTCTTCATGTACTTTGATATGCTGTGAAGCTCTTGATACAAACATGCTTGTTTACAGTTAGCTGTAATGTGAAATATAGTGTCTCACCTAAAATGAAGATCCCAGTATGAAAGGTTTAGTATCATTGTTACAGCCTCCGTTGCTAGACTGACCTGTTGTTGCTTGATATTATATAAATTTAGCCTTAAATGCGGTTCCCCACAATAAATTTCACCAAGTTACCGGCTACTGGACTGAATACTGATAACATGTTATGAATGGTGCGGAGTGCGGAGACCGAAAATATAAACTTTATTTTATGATATTCAGAAAATCATCTCGCGCCTCAAAGATGTGAAACATTGAAGAATCAGCGCTAGGTGGCAGCAGAGGACGGCGTCCAGGGAGTGCAATTAAATGTAAATTCTTGAAGGAAATTAAATTTAATAAATTTAAGTGTCCCCATGATCTGTATATTTTATAAATTTAATTAAATTTAATTAAGTATAATTTTATTAAATTTATTAAATTTAATTAAGGATAAATATAAATCATCTACTCTACGGACCTGAATCAGTTAATTCTCGAGGAAGTGAATTAAGGCAGATTACTCTCTCTTTCGAGAATGCTGGAACGTTTATTTTTATGACCTTGTGTAAAGCAGTACAAACACACAGGTTCTGTCTTACCTCTCAGTTCTCTTTGTTTTACACTCCACAGGGGGGGTCATTTCAGAAGCAGCTCCTCCCATTTTTGTGCCGATCTAGACCAGATGACTGATGCCGGGGCCTCTATGAACACGAAGCGTAAATAGTGACATACACGCATAATATCTAGTAGCTACTTCATGCAACGGGTGCGGCCGCTATATATAGATGTGCTTTAATTTATATACATACATACATATATATCTATACACACACATGCATATATTTGTCTGAGGTCTCCTAGAACTGGTTTGAGAAACGGTATATAGCATGCAAGTAAATTTGTGTCATCACAATTTGAATTTTATACGGCACTGACCATCGAATTGGAGCAACTTTGAAATGTTGTCTTTGTATTTTTAATCTCGTATTTTTGCATGTGAATTCGGACCATCGAATTTCCGATACATATTTCCAATAAATAAATATTCAATGTTAGAATTTCAGTGGCATATAAAGTTCAAATTGTGATGACACAGATTTACTTCCATAATCCGCTCTAATATATATATATAATATAATCCCAAATATAACTTATTTTATTTTAAGGTGCATTTGTTGACTAAAATCTTACCTTGCAATACAGAATCTTATCCGCGTTTCTCGACAAAATGGAGAGTCTAGGATTAAAATATTTTCGCTTTCATGTACAAACTGGAAATGCTGCATACCAAACGCGGGAGCGGTCTAAACAGAAATGGACACGGACTCAGTGGCCCGGCGTAGGATTTTTGGGGATATTATCCATGCGACTTAATAACAAGTTACAATAAGAGAAAGGGGACAAGCTCTCGCCGCCACCTAATTCTGTCATGACGTACATTTTGCGTTATAGGCTACTTGTACATATAAAACGCGGTTCTGCAGTGACACTTAAATCAATAACACAAATAAATCATTATCACACAATCTTACTCATGATTCACTTTTCACATTTTCCGCCGCCATACGGCTGCTTCAGGGACATTATATAAGGCTTAACGTGAAAAAGCTTAATGTGGTTTAATGTACCAAAACAGCGACCAATAATCACCAAATTTCTCACCGACATATTGGTCATAAAGTCTTTCACCTTTTCTTTGCAGCCACTTCAGATTAATATTTTATTAGTGCCACTAAATATCTAAAACAAAAATCTTTGTTCGGAAAACACCCCAGTACTCAGATGTTCCTAGGAAATGAAAGACGTACCACTGTTATCTTTTCTGGTGGAAGTAGAGTAAATTATTATGCAGGCTGAGAGCAGTTCCCAAACTTTTTCATATGACTGTATATATACACACAATGGTAATTATATATACATTATACATATATGCAAGAATATTACAACAATTGTATCCAACAGCCACTTTCAAGGTTCACCTTTCAACAGTCAACTTAAAGACTATATTGAATTTCTATTTTATTAGCAGACCACCATCACAGCCTATATAACATATATTGCAAATATATACTTTTGTAAGTGCACAAAATCATCTGATGATTTAATTGTTGCTTGTACCGACTACCACAAATGTCTAATGTGTTCAAGCTGAATCAGTAAATGTGGCATTTTGACTGGGAATGAACACTTTGCAACACAATATGGGTTGAGAAATCTTCAGGTCATTCACAGTCCTTATTCAATATTCAATTCAATTTATTTGTATAGAATATTCTCACAACATTACATTGTCTCAAAGCACTTTACAGCATCCCCACCCAAAGCCCCCAGTGAGCAAACCAGAGGTGACAGTGGCAAAGGAAAAACTCCCTAGAAGGAAGAAACCTTAGGAGGAACCGGACTCAGAGGGGGAGCCCATCCTCTTGGGGCTGGCAGGGAGAGTCAAAGTCCCAATTCACATTTTCACAGTGTTTACATTAGAGACACAAAGCAGGGGGCAGGAAGGTGATGACAGACAAGTGCTGGAGCTGCTTCAGATGGCAGGATGAACAGTGGGACGGCAACAGGGCATAAAGGGAAGGCATCACAGGCAGAAGGGTGTACAGGGAAGGCATCACAGGCAGAAGGGCGTACAGGGAAGGCATCACAGGCAGAAGGGTGTACAGGGAAGGCATCACAGGCAGACGGCTGTACAGGGAAGGCATCACAGGCAGAAGGGCATACAGGGAAGGCATCACAGGCAGAAGGGCGTACAGGGAAGGCATCACAGGCAGAAGGGTGTACAGGGAAGGCATCACAGGCAGACGGCTGTACAGGGAAGGCATCACAGGCAGAAGGGCATACAGGGAAGGCATCACAAGCTGGAAGGGGGTCACAGGTAGTGGAGTCGTCGCAGGCAGTGGGGTAGGCAGGATATCTTGAAAATTTGATTGACGCAGTGACTGACTACTCGGGAAACAGTATGCTACATAAAGTGCAACTGAAAAAACAAACCACAAATGGTCTATTCCAAATAATTTCAAAGTCACAGAAATATAGAACCATACCTACCAAAGAACCCACAAACTTCTTAAATTCACTGCTTCTGCCTACTAAAAAACTGCTTATCCAGCCTGTTAGTCTCCAGGGGGTGTCTGCTACATTAGGCCCCTCCTATGCAGGCGAACAATAACTAAAGGAGGACGGTGATTGGATGGAGGTCCATTGGAAGTCCAGGGGGTGTGTGCTGCATTAGGCCCCTCCTATGCAGGCGAACAATAACTAAAGGAGGACGGTGATTGGATGGAGGTCCATTGGAAGTCCAGGGGGTGTCTGCTACATTAGGCCCCTCCTATGCAGGCGAACAATAACTAAAGGAGGACGGTGATTGGATGGAGGTCCATTGGAAGTCCAGGGGGTGTCTGCTACATTAGGCCCCTCCTATGCAGGCGAACAATAACTAAAGGAGGACGGTGATTGGATGGAGGTCCATTGGAAGTCCAGGGGGTGTCTGCTGCATTAGGCCCCTCCTAGGCAGGCGAACAATAACTAAAGGAGGACGGTGATTGGATGGAGGTCCATTGGAAGTCCAGGGGGTGTCTGCTGCATTAGGCCCCTCCTAGGCAGGCGAACAATAACTAAAGGAGGACGGTGATTGGATGGAGGTCCATTGGAAGTCCAGGGTGTGTCTGCTGCATTAGGCCCCTCCTATGCAGGCGAACAATAACTAAAGGAGGACGGTGATTGGATGGAGGTCCATTGGAAGTCCAGGGGGTGTCTGCTGCATTAGGCCCCTCCTATGCAGGCGAACAATAACTAAAGGAGGACGGTGATTGGATGGAGGTCCATTGGAAGTCCAGGGGGTGTCTGCTACATTAGGCCCCTCCTATGCAGGCGAACAATAACTAAAGGAGGATGCTGATTGGATGGAGGTCCATTGGAAGTCCAGGGGGTGTCTGCTGCATTAGGCCCCTCCTATGCAGGCGAACAATAACTAAAGGAGGACGGTGATTGGATGGAGGTCCATTGGAAGTCCAGGGGGTGTCTGCTGCATTAGGCCCCTCCTATGCAGGCGAACAATAACTAAAGGAGGATGGCGATTGGATGGAGGTCCATTGGAAGTCCAGGGGGTGTCTGCTGCATTAGGCCCCTCCTATGCAGGCGAACAATAACTAAAGGAGGATGGCGATTGGATGGAGGTCCATTGGAAGTCCAGGGGGTGTCTGCTACATTAGGCCCCTCCTATGCAGGCGAACAATAACTAAAGGAGGATGGCGATTGGATGGAGGTCCATTGGAAGTCCAGGGGGTGTCTGCTACATTAGGCCCCTCCTATGCAGGCGAACAATAACTAAAGGAGGATGCTGATTGGATGGAGGTCCATTGGACGTCCAGGGGGTGTCTGCTGCATTAGGCCCCTCCTATGCAGGCGAACAATAACTAAAGGAGGATGGCGATTGGATGGAGGTCCATTGGAAGTCCAGGGGGTGTCTGCTACATTAGGCCCCTCCTATGCAGGCGAACAATAACTAAAGGAGGATGGCGATTGGATGGAGGTCCATTGGATGTCTAGGGTGTTTCCTACATAGAGGTTCCTGTAGTCAGAAGTTTGTCTGCTAATAATAATTAAAAAAACTAAATATATGAGTCCATTACATTTATTTATTATTGTCTTTTTTTAATGCTTTCTTTTGTCTTACAGCGGGCATCAATGGAAAAGGCTTAATGTGAGATAAAGTGCATATTCCTAATATTTTGAATTTGAAAGAAAAGTTTTTATGACCATTTGGTGATTATTGGTCGCTGTTTTGGTACATTAAACCACATTAAGCCTTTTCCTTATAGTGGGTGTCAAAGGAGAGGAAAACGCTTAACGTAAGATAAAGTCCATATTCCTAGCATTTCCATTTTGGCTTTTTTGTCAGGTTAAAGTGATTATGACCAGATATGTCTGTGGGAAATTTGGTGATTATTGGTCACTGTGTTGGTACATTAAACCACATTAAGCTTTTTCACATTAAGCGTTTTAGAATGCCCCCCCCCCCCAATCATTAGGACAAAAGAGTTTTTTTTCCAGTTAGAAGAGGATAACTTAGAGACAAGGTTTTGACAGTGGAAGATAAAGTCCAGGGTTAAGTTACTGTCAATGATACATTAACTGTATGTGTCTGTGTGTCTTAAGGACTTTTCATACCGATAGCAACATGAAAAACACTACAGGAATTTACGATATATATGCAAATATGACGGATCAAAACCATTCATCCAACCATTTATCCTACTGGGTCATGGGGAGTCCAGAGCCAATTCAACAGCCAGGATGGGGGGGCAGCCCATCACAGGTCACACTCACACACCATTCACACCTATGGGCAATTTAGTAACCCCAATTAGCCTCTTTGGACTGTGCGGGGAACCAGAGTACCCATGATGACATGGGAAGAACATGCAAACTCCACACACATGGAACCCAGACAGAGACTCAAACCCAGATCCCAGAGGTGTAAGACAATACTGCTAACCACTGCACCACCATGCTACCCACCATTTTGTTTTATCTAAAATGAAGGAGGGGTCTTTGTTGGGGAGCTTTAATTGTCATAAACAGCAATACAGATATAAATAATAAAACTAAAACCATTTTTTAAAGAAAATATTCAGCATTCACTGGAATACCTACAGTGCAGTGAAGTCCAGCACTCATATGGAGGGCAGCGGCACACAGTACAGCTCCTCCAGGACATGCTGTGTTATTTCTTTGCATGTTACTGAAGATTTAATGTCCAGATGATTTATTGTCCAAATGCTCACCGTGACCCAAAAGCTTCAACACTGTAGGACAGATTCCATACAAACTGCACCTCCTGTCTCGACTTATTATTATTGGTGGCAACAAGTAAATGAGAATCAGCGCCTCCAGGTGACGGGAGAGTGTACTGCTTGCAGGTGCACACAGGTGGTGCCTTCCTGAAACCATGTGCACTGTCAGACAGCACTGTGACTTGGTAGGTGGCGCTGTAGCCACACCTGGAGGCTTGTGGGTCTGGTTCCCACTCCTGGTTCTGCATGTACAGCTTGCATGTCCTCCCACAGTCCAAGATCATGCAGTTTGGTGAATTAGTGTCCTAAATTGTCCTCAGCATGTGTGTGAGTGTTTGCCCAGTGATGGACTGGCATCCCATCCAGGGTGTCCCTGCCCTGTGCCCAGTGATGGACTGGCATCCCATCCAGGGTGTCCCTGCCCTGTGCCCAGTGCTTCCTATAATGTGCTGTCCCATAACTGTATACTTCATAAGGGGATTATTGAAATCTGTTGGATATTTTATCCAGTATTTTATCATTCTTTTTCTGGGCTTAACTGAAGCTGGTCTTGCTACTTTAGGTGTGTAGTTGATATTTTAACTTAGTAGTAATTAAAATAAATTTACATAGTTACATCCTGGGAAGCTTTCTGGTGGCAAATTAATAGTCATTCTGAACCTGGTCACCTGACTCTCCTTCCTAAGACACGAAGGTGGAGTTTGATCTAACTGCTCTTCTCAGTCTGGCCTCAGTCTAAAACCACACCTACTGCAGCCTGAGAAGCAGGAAGCTCCTCCCACTCTCACACACAGAAAACTGAGAGAAAACTAAACTGAATCCTATCAGTGTTCGTGGTAAAATGGCAGAAGCCAGTATCACAGGGAATCAGAACCAGTTAAGCTGTTTGATCTGTCTGGATCTACTGAAGGATCCGGTGACTATTCCCTGTAGTCACAGTTACTGTATGAGATGCATTAAGAGCTGCTGGGATCAGGAAGATCATGCTGGAGTTTACAGCTGCCCCCAGTGCAGAGAGTCCTTCACACCCAGACCTGTTCTGGGCAGAAACACCATCCTGGCTGAAGTGGTGGAGAAACTGAAGCAGACTGGACTACAAGCAGCTACTCCTGTTGACCGTTGTGCTGGACCTGGAGATGTGAAGTGTGATTTCTGTACTGGGAGAAAATGCAGAGCAGTCAAGTTCTGCCTGGTGTGTCTGGCCTCTTACTGTGAAACTCACCTCCAGCCTCACTATGAGTCTCCAGGTTTTCAGAAGCACAAGCTGGCTGATCCTACTGGACATCTGCCCGACAAGGTCTGTTCCCTCCATGACAAACCCCTGGAGAGCTACTGCCGTACCGACCAGCAGTGCATCTGTTATTCCTGTAAGACGTTTGAACACAGAGACCATGAAACAATCGCAGCTGCTGCAGAAAGGGCGGAGATACAGGTCAGGCCAAAAACTCTCTAATATAAATTATGAATTTTATTAAGTTATAACTTTTTTGTCTTAACTCATGAGCATTTCTGCTTTAAAGATGCAGAGATCAAGTCTGGTTCAGTAAAGAAATGTGTTACTGAATATATCCTATAACTGATTAAAGAGAAATTTTAGCACCTTAACTTATATCAGAGTCTGAGTTCTAACTGGGGCAAACCTGGGTCATGATGTTACTATAAAGTATAAAAAGTTCAAATTTTCTACCAAAAACTCCATCAAACAGTGAATCCTGTGGCTACAGTTGAATGCATGCAGCAAGCAAACAGGGTGAAGAGGATCACTTATTATCTGGATGAGCATCTGAATGGCTGAGATGTGTGAGCTAAGAGGTTTTAAATATGATGCAATTGTTAGCGTCAAACATGGTGCTTCCAGCATCTCAGAAATCACCACCATCCTGGGATTTTCACACACTACAGTGTGTAGAGTTTACCGAGGATGGTGCAGTAAACATAAAACAGCCAGACTGTGGCAGGTCTGTGAGAGAAGACACCTTGTTAATGAGAGAGGGCAGAGGAGAATCTCCTAACCATTTATCTCGGTCAGGGTCATGGGGACCTGGAGCCTTTCCCAGGCAGCATAGAGCACAAGGCTGGGCTCCATCCTGCAGTGGATGATTAAAGAATATGATCACCTTCAATAAAACAAACTCATTTCATCATCTTTTTGCTACATGTAGAAAGATATGGGTGAAACCCAGATGGAATTTCAGCAGAGAATTGAAGTGAGAGAGAAGGAGCTGCAGGAGCTGAGAGAGGCTGTGGCCTCAATCACAGTGAGTATGAACCTGAAGAGAAGATAACAGCTGGCTTGTAAGAAGCATTTCAGGTGTGAATTGAGGTTCTTCCACAGATGGGTGACTTGAGTGGTTTATGGTAAATTAAATTCACTGTGAGTTATAATGAGTCAGGGATTTCCCACAGGGGAGGGACAAAGGCACTGAACAGGGGGGTTAATCTAAATGAAAGGTCTTTCTCAAATGGCCTTTAAATAATATTCTTTCTAACAAATGTATAAGTTTCATACTCCAGTGTAACAGATATCAACCCCAAAAAGTCACCTATTAAGCTCACACCCAATGGTGACAACCAACCTGCCCCATACAGCCACCAGTCTCTGCCAAATCCCTGCAGCTGACAGTGTATCAGCTTAATGGGTGATCATGTACGAAATGATTTACACAGGTCTGCTTCTTTGTTTTATTCAGTAACAACTTTAACAAAAATCAGAAGAAATAGTATTTCTTAAACTGCAAATTGTGCAATTGTTGCCAAATTAAATACAATAAAGAAATCAGTCATTAAAATATCATTGTATACCCCAACTAACCATTTGTAGTCAGAAAGTACATGTCAGTCTCCAGTACAAAATATACGATGGAGCACAGATAAAACTTTTAAGCGTAATTAACCAAATGTCAAGGTCAGCACCTGTTTTGTCCCAGTCTTGCGTCTTCTCTCCGTTTGGCCAGCAGGTGTCACTGGCCATCCTGTCTTCCCCCGTTGTCGTAGTCTGTAGTGTTTCCCCTGTTCCCAGTTGATCCCATGGCTCAATGAGCTGAGCATGTGGCTACTTGTTAACCACTCTGTTGTGTGTTAGAATCCCACCTCCTCTGTTTTTGTATTTTGTTTCATTTGTATGACTTTTTTAGTTCCTGCGTCGTGTGATTTGTATTTGGTTTCATGCTTGGTGCCCCTGCTTGTGTTTTTACCTGTCTGTTATTCCTCTAGTGTAGATTCTGTTTCCTTGTTTCTGTCAGTGTCTTGGTTTTCCCCTCCCACTCCCTGAGTTAATTATTAGTCCCACCTGTTTCCTGTTCTTCTGCCTGCCCTTGTGTGTTTTCCTGATTGCTTGTTATCCTGCACCCTCCCTGAGTGGTTCATTGTATTTTGTTGGATGTCAGTGATGTTTGATGTAGTCGCTATTGATGTATGTTGCTGAGGTTTGAATGTTGTGTGATTTATTGCCTGCCTGCCTGCTCTTTGTTTCCCCTGCCCCATTTGTAGTTAGTCTTTGTTTATCCCCTGTTTAGTTTTGACCCTGCGCGGTCCATTTATTTTGTAGTGTTTTTTGTGTGTTCAGTGTTGTTTAATAAACCCCTGTGTTCCTGTGAGTCGCTAGGGGGTCGTCCATATTCCCTTCCTGCCTGCACCATGCCTCACCCTCGCTCCAATTCCGCCCGGTGCTGTGACACCAAAATTTAGAAAGAATGCAAGTCTGAAGACATCTAGTTTGTATAAATCTTATTGTGTCCAGCATTAGCCTTACATACATTGCACTCTGCAGTTTTGCATTTTTCTTCCTTCAGCGTAAAGTACAGCCCCTACGCATCCGCGAGGCTTAGGGGCAGAATATCACCCCTAACTGTATCACAGTCTGCTAGCCAGAACTATAACATAAAAAAGTCTGTTTATTACCAATTTCTAAACAAACTGCCCTGTACACTTTCCATGTCAAAATAATTGGTCATGTCCTATCAAGACCTTTATATATACTGTATAAATTGTGCCACTGTATGTAGAAGTTACTATTGTACTCATTATTAAAAATGCAAAAGGTGCACAGCATACCCAAGTCAAGACTTTTAATATTAAAGATATAGTGTACATTTACTCAAACACAAGACTTTTAATATTAAAGATATAGTGTACACTTACTCAAACACAAGACTTTTAATATTAAAGATATAGTGTACACTTACTCAAACACAAGACTTTTAATATTATAGATATAGTGTACACTTACTCAAACAAATATTATGTGTTGGTAATATTTATATCCAGCTGTTGGGTTTTTGCACCACTAACTTTCCCAGCCTCTTATTGCCCCCCTCCCAACTTTTTTGAGACGTGTTTCTGTCATGAAATTCAAAATGAGCCAATATTTTTCATGAAATTGCAAAATGTCTCACTCACAGTTTGCATATCGATCAAACAGGCCGACTGAAGATGCAATATCCTCTGCCCTTCACCTCTCCCTATCTCACCTGGAGAAGAGAGACACATGTTAGAATGCTGTTCATAGACTTCAGCTCAGCATTCAACACCATCATCCCCAAAGGCTCAGCAGGAAACTGAACGAGCTGGGACTGAGCACCTCTCTGTGTAACTGGATCCTGGACTTTCTGTCAGAGAGGCATGTAGAAGAAGTATGAAATAGACTTAAAACCAAACCATCTGTTCTCCTCCATCAGACTCCTGTCGGCTCGTTCTGGATCCCGACACAGCAAACAGACACCTCCAACTGTCTAAGGGGAACAGAGTGGTGACATGGAAGAGAGAGACAGAGTCATATCCTGATCACTGGGAGAGTTTTGAGTCACTCCGCCAAGTGCTGTGTACAGAGGTTCTGACTGGGTGCTGCTACTGGGAGGTTGAGTGGAGCGGGCATTTGATTGGTGTAGCCGTCACATATAAAGGGATCAGCTGCATAGGATGGAGTAATGACAGTGGGCTTGGAAGCAATAACAAGTCCTGGTGTTTGTACTGTGATCCCTCTAGTTACACACTCTGGCACAATAATGATGACACTATTATATTTGCCCCCGCTCTTCTGAGATAGGAGTGAACCTGGATCACGGGACAGGAACGCTGTCCTTCTATGGCAGCTTGAGTAATATCATTCAGCCATGGCATCGATTTTGGCTTAGAAGTATGAACTTTAAGGGAGGCAATGACAATCTAAAATACCCTGGCAAGTGCAGTACAAAAGTGAAGTTAGCTCCTCCGTATCGGTACAGTGAATATTCTCTAAACACGGTCCAACAGCATCATTAAACGCAGTTACAAATTTTGTAGCAGTAGAAGGCTTCATCTGTCGGAAACATTGGGAGGCCGCACAAGTTAGGGGCATCACACGGAAGATAACTTTCCATCAGAATGGGGGAATGATCAGAGAAATCAGCCTCACAAACTGCCATATTAAAAGCAGACAGGCCATATGATGGTACAAGGTCTAAAGTATGGCCATGATCTTCAGTAGGACCTATTACAGACCTACTACAGGTCAGAAGATTCAGTAAGATTCAGGAAGTCTTTAACTAGCGGCTTAGGCGAGCAGCAAATATGTATGTGAAAATCACCCACAATCAAAACCCGGTCATATTTTGGCATAAAATAAGTCAGAAAGTTAGAAAAGTCACTAATAAAGTCCTTCTTATATATATTTTGGTGGCCGGTAAATCACAGCAATAAATACTAGATTTAGGCGGCCCAGTTCAAACATAATCACCTCAAAATTGTAAAACTGCTGATAACTGTTTACAAATAAAAGTTCTCTTTAAAAACTATAGCTACTCCTCCTCCTTAACTAGTAGATCTCGACGGGCTAAAAGATCGCAGAAGGCACTTGATTGAAGTCTGAATGCGGCGTAGATGATTGGGTACTCCTAGTAAAACAGAGGAAGGTCACCGTGTCTGCTGTTAATGTTTTTAATCCGGCATTTTGTAGCAAAACGAATATCAAATAGAGCTTGGCGATCATATACCAGTAAGGAGCAAACATTTCCAGCAAAAAGCATGATACAAAGAAACACCAACATGAGCTAATCATGGAAGACGGCCGGCCACACACACTGGCACCATCTTAGGAATGAGATGTCTTATCTTGTCTAAAACTAGAGAAAATTTGCCATTCACTTCATGTTGAAGGAGTGGACTGAGTTGCTGAGTCAGTAGGTGAATGACAGATGCTCATGTTCATCCACTCATCCACCAGTTCATTCAGAACGAGAATGAGACCCAAGGGAGTGACCAAGGCTGTCGGTGGTCCGGTCACTATAGGCATATATAGTCCCAGACTGTTAAAAAAGAGGGACAGTCCTGGTTCAGTTTTGTTCCCCAAGGTGCAAACTTAATGTTCCCTCCCTCAGACTCCATTTCTGTACCTTAAATTAGACTAAAGGGCACTTATTTCCTACAGCTAGGATACAATTGACAGACCCTTGAGGGAACAGCCCGTACAGATTGGTACTTTTTTTTCTAACAGTGCAGGTGTAGTTTCCAGCCAATCACATGCTGACTTACAGCAGGTCCTTACATGCCTCACTGGCTCTCACTGGCCATAGTCAAGGACGGAAGCAGCTTTACGTTTCTGAGGATAAACAGCAGAAGGAAAACAACAAATCTGTGCAGAGACGTGAACGTGAGTGTGTAGCTGCTGTAAGGGACTCGTTCACTGGGAACAAATTGGTCGCAAACTTTACACCATGAATGGACGATACCTGTATCAATAATTAATGATGGATTGATGACTTTGTAATGTGGGCATGTGCGGGGTGTGTGCGTGTGTGGGGGGGGAGAGCACTGGGGGTGCCAAATGATAACTGACGATCACAAACGCCCCCATCCTAAGCAGGGAAATTTACCAGCCAGCAGAATTTATCGAGGGGACCTTCCCCCCGACCAGCAATTTAGTGGTCTGACACCCACACATTCACCCCCCAGAGCTGAAAAGTCTATGCACATCACGAGACTCATGAAAATTATTACATTATCACAAAATATACTTCATAGATCTTACATAAAAGCCACATCATCAGTACTGTCTGAAATACAGGCAGTTCCTGGGTTAAGAATGTTTGACTCACGGATAAGTTGCACTTACAAACGGACTGTCATGAAGCCTGTTATATTAAAGATTTTAGTTAAACACAATGGTTCATAATAACAAAGGCAGCACTGCTTTGTGACTCTCAGTGACTCTCATTGTGTGGCTTCAGCAATTCGTCAGGTATTGGTTCAGCACTGTACTGTAGGTAGTTACTTTTATTCAAAAGAGAAAAACAAAAAAGTAAAGCAAAGTAGAACATAAACAGCTAAAAATCACCAAGGTGAGCAAAAGTCATCAGTCATACTGTGGTTAAATGAGGATTTTACACTTTGCTGGGTAATGATCTAAAAACACTGTTTGTTACATTAACTGTTAATAAGATGCTTACTGGCTTCATAGAATCAGGTCCTGCTTTGTTATCTGGTCGTGCTCGTTATGAATGACTGCTAACTGGCCAGTTTACAAGCTAACTTACGTTACTGCAATGTACTGTTTAGTACTTCAGAGTCACCTGCTTTATGAATGAAACCTGTCAGCATTCGCCTGCCCTCTGTTAACTTTTGCCCTCGTTCTCCTTGTGCTTCGGAAATCCTGTTTCTAGTTTTCATTTTGGATTCAGAATCGGCCAAAGCCACTGACTGCATACATTATTTACACAACAGATTTGCTCACAGGGAGGATCAAACCACTTTTGCTTTTGAGGCCGAGGAGGGGGGCATGGAGGGGGCAGGAAGCAGGCAGATAAGCAGAGAAAGGGAACAACAGGCAGATGAGGAGAACTTATCATGTAAGTTATTTATATCTATAATGAGAAAATTAATTATAATTACAAACCAAATTTAAATTATTTGGGGGGCTTATGGAGGCCCCCACCCAGACAGGGCCCTGGTTAGTCAGGTCCAGGATGGGGTGCCGACACATTGCAAGGCAAACTCACACCTACAGACAGTCTGGTGACTCCAAATCACCCATTTCAGCTGTGGAGGGAAACTGGAGAACCTTGAGGAAACCCCACAACAACATGGGAAGAACATGCAAACTCCACACTCACTGGGCCAGAGTAGAGACTCGAACCCCAGTCCCAGAGGTACGAGGAAACAGTGCTGACCACTGCGACAACACACACCCCCTAATTTCTCTTTACAATATCAAATTGTAGTATTATTTCTGGTTTGGGTATAAAAAGAATGTCAGTAACTTTTATGCTCATTAAAGCTAAATAAATGTTTGCTGTGGGTTCAGTTTGTATAAAGTACTATTTTGTTCATACACTGCAGATCCAGTGTTTGCCCAGTCTGCTCTTCTCAGTCTGGCCTCAGTCCAAAACCACACCTACTGCAGCCTGAGAAGCAGGAAGCTCCTCCCACTCTCACAAAAAAAACTGAACAAAACGGAAATTAATCTACTCAGTGTTTTTGGGAAAAGGTACTGATGGTGTAGGTTGTACACAGAAGTATAAATCAGCCTTTAGTCTGGACGGCCAGTAGGCAGAGCAGGCTGAGGCATTTAAATACCTGGGCACAGTTATGGAGCCTCCATGTCACTCCCCCAACATGCTGACCTTGTGTTTAAAATGGCCCAACAGCTCCTGCACCTTCCACAGAGGCTCATGAGTTTTAATGTTAGTAAGAGAGATTTAACTCTGGTCATTTATTGGATCTGTTCTCACCTTAATATCATATGCTGGTAAATTTCTCTTACAGTGAAACCTACATCAGTCTTTATCTGGTTGTTAATCAGACCAGATAACAGGGTCAGCTCAGCCTTCACTGCTGGAGTCGTTCTCTCGGTCAGTCTCTAGTAAAGCCTGCCTTTGATTGGCAGAACTGTCAGACAGAGACATGACAAGCCATCATATTATTCAATGAACTGGAATAAATGGCAGCACAGCGCCCTCTGCAGTCTGCCATAGAGCAAGTCAGTATGAACAGCCGTCCAGGCTTCTCTCCCCGTGAACTTTAGACACGTAGATGTGTGCAGGTCTGGGCTGGGAGCTTCCAGTGTGCAGGGTTAGCAAACGATTTCTGAATGTTCACTAAAGAAATATCAATCATCCTTGTGAACCTCGTTTAGTTTAGACTGATTTATCTATGACTTTGTGTTTCTGTCACTTTCGCCCCTATCAGACATGCACTGCCACCCAAACTTTTCTTGACATTCCCCAGAGGGGCTGTACATGTGAACGCAAATGTCTGAATCAGTCGTACTGGACGTTAAAAGGAGTTTACCCTGCTAGCTCCTTAGTATAAAGTCGGGGTAATTTCTGATTGACCCCTGTGTGTGAATGGAGCAGGAAATTGTCCAGTGTAGGATCACACACACATACGACAGGGCTGAGATTCCTGGTCGCCTGAGACAAGGCCTAGCCTGGCATGAGAGGTACTCGTTGGCCAAGGCACAAAAGTGGGATTAGTGATCACCCCCCCACACACACACACACAGATGACAAGGGAGGCCAGCATTCCAGCTTTTATGGGCCAAAGATTTAGGGACCTACGGACGGCAGAATGGACCTCAAGGATAGGGGTCCCTCAACTTGGCACACAGCCCCCCCCCCCCCCCCCCCCCGCCTTTCCATCCTGCCTTACAAACCACAGACTCACCCAACACCCTGAAGAAAGTTCTCTTTTAAGTTTGGCCTGTATATACCCTGTATATGTGTTTACTTATTACTGCTAGTCTCAGTATCCATATAGGTTATGTTTGTTTGTGTCCTTAGACAATCTTAGTGTTTTGTCTGCCACCCTTATAACCGTGTTTCACAGAGTATCACCTATTTTCACACTCAGGGCCCCCCAGCCTGCCGCTGCCTGAGGAGCTGGGGGTCGTCGCCCCCCCTGCAACCTGCTGCCCAGGATGGCAATCCTCTCCTGCATCCTTGTTTCTCCACCTTGCGATGCTCTGGGAGAATCATCAGCTTCCCCTGTTTTCCCTCCTTTTTCTGACCAGGGGAGTTTGTTCTTTGATATCTCCTAAATGGCGGCATCCTCACTCTGCTCAAAGTGCTCCATGCGGATTGGACTCTTATTCAAACACGACTGTGGCCATTTTGAACACACTTCCACCAAACGAGATTCATACTAAACTACTGTGTTTTATTACTCCAAGCAAAGTTAATGAATGAATCAACTATGCGAATTAAATTGAGTTTGAAATAAATTAAAACATTCCAAAAACAGTCACGCAAAGCGAAATGAAGTGGCCTAAAAATTGCCTGACCACACTCACCCCTTCTGACATTTACCCCCCCAAAGTGAAATCTGCCCCCACTCTCAGACTAGACACAGCCCCTCCCTAAACTTAAAGACCAGAATAAATATATTCACAATTCAGTATTAATATCAAAATTAATCAAGCCTATATTATCAAATACTTTGAAATAAATTATTGAAAGCCATTGAAATGTTTACTTATTATTTCTTTGAGGATGACAAGAAATACATTTAGATTTATATTTACATTTTACTTTTACATTTAACATTTAGATATACGTTAACATTTAAGTTAACGTAAATATGGGTATGACCGTAATCCATTGAGATTATCGTCACTGCTACGCGTCGCTCGTTCGCATGTCGGTAAATACTGACGCGCGAATGTGCGATATGTTTCATGTGATGTGTTTTCACTTTTAAGGAAAGTGAAACTGTAAGGTGTGTCCCCCCCTCGAATGACTTTTCCAGGGTGGGGGGTGCTTCTTCATTACATATGGTGTCCAAACAGGTATGCAGCTGGACACCCTAAATGAGGGATCATACTTAAAAGAAATCTGACCCTCACAAATGAATTTGAATTCTTGTCCAAACATATCGCACATTCGCGCGTCAGTATTTACCGACATGCGAACGAGCGACGCGTAGCAGTGACGATAATCTCAATGGATTACGGTCCTCGCGATTGGACCTGCCGTTTTGCAAGCGAACCACTTAGCGGGCTAATTTCGTCGTTACCGCCCATTTCTATGCAGATGGGAGTGGCTAATTTGCATATGTTCTCAACATTTAGAGTCTACATTTAACATTTACATTTAACATTTCCATTTATCATTTAGATTTACATTTAACATTTATATTTATATTTAACATTTAGATTTATATTTACATTTAACTTTTACATTTAACATTTAGATATAAGTTAACATTTAACATTTATATTTAACATTTATATTTACATTTAACATTTATATTTAACATTTATATTTACATTTAACTTTTATATTTACGTTTACATTTAACATTTATATTTACATTTAACTTTTATATTTACGTTTACATTTAACATTTATATTTACATTTAACTTTTATATTTACGTTTACATTTAACATTTATATTTGACATTTACATTTAATATTTATATATAGACATACCATTTATATTTACATATGATGAACAATTGTGCAAATAATCTACACAGCAAAAAATATGATGATCCACAACACCATTGACTTCTAGCTAAATGTCAGAAAATTGCACTAAATGTTGAAAAAGTGGCAAGTACAAAAATGTTTCGTAACTTTACAAACGGCGCCCCATACTCCCGTCTCCTTTTACATGGTTATTATATATGCTGATTTAATCTAATGCTGTTAGTTATGTTCAATTACAGTAAAGTGTATTTATTTAATTGTATTATATGATTTATTTTACCCAGTTACCTCACGCTTTGAGTGGAGCTGAACCAGGACATTAATATGATACAATATGAAGCCTTTATTGTCAGTGAACAGGTAGCAAATACAATATACAGACAGAAATATATAAAATGTACATATACAGGGGAGTGGAAAAGCCCCCCCACTCAACATGATTACATTTCATTACATTTTAATCAGACAGAAAAACAGTCATTTTGCATGTTTGTTCTGTTTGCTGAACCCAGTCACTTATTTTGTCTGACATACGTCACACTTCAGACAGAGTAAAAAGGGTTATACTGGTTAAAAAGCAGAGATTTTACCTTTTTGCCATGGAGAAGCAGCGACATGTGACACTCTGATAAGGTAAAAATGATTCCTCCAGCACACAGTGAGCTATCCCAGCATGCACAGGGACACGGGGGAATTATAATAAACATGGAACCCTGGGCAGAGGGGTTCAGTGAATGAGGAGGTGAAGCTGTACAGGAGGGTCAGTCCATCAGAGGAGACTCTGTAGAAGGACAGAGTACCAGCCGCCCAGTCCAGATACACTCCTACTCTGCGGGAGCCTGAGGGCTCTATGGGTATGACAGTCTGTTTATTATTGTGATGGACAGAGTATCTGTCAGGAGAGCAGAACAGACTCCATGACTTGTCATTGTCTCCAAGCCCACAGTCATCACTGTCTCCTTTCCTCCCGATTCCTTTATAAGTCACTCCTATCCAGGCTTCATCTCCACTCCACTCAGCCTCCCAGTAACAGCGACCAGTCAGACTCTCTCTGCACAGAACTTGGTGCCAGTAGTCAAATCTCTCTGGATGATCAGGATATGGCTGCTCTCCCCACCGTGTCACCTTCCTGTTCCCCTCTGACAGAGACAGGTATCTGTTTGCTGTGTTGGGGTCCAGCGTCAGCTGGCAGGAGTCTGTAGGCAAGAGGAAGAGCGATTAATCCCATCACGAAGCCCAGCATCTCCATCATTATCACTGTCACACCTCACACACTCACTAACACAGAACTCGCTCCAATACACACATTTTATTCCCAATATACTCATGTAGCCGCCCGAGTCTGCGGCGCTCCGGCTGCCCCCTGCGCTGTGAGACACGGCGCGCTGAGAGACTCGCTGGGGACCGAACTGCATTTTAGCCTGCGCTCTATTATTATGTACGATACATGAAATATAAAAACGAAGCAGGAATTCAAGTATGTGAAATACCTCATGAAATGTCGGACGCCCGCGCGACGCCGGCGGGAAGACGGGGCGAAATGTTGCGCGTGCTAAATTAATAGCCTTAATTACAGGTAAATAAAATTACAAACAGCATTAATCAAACGTGTTAAACCTGAAATTGTACCACAAAGAGTACCACTAGAAGTTAATTTGTCTTTACTTCAAAATAAAAAAACTTCCTTCAAACCACTTCGGACACATACCGCCCTCCAGCAGCGTTCAGCGCCGACTAGTGATGTGTCTGTCGCGAACGAGCCGTTCAAAAGTTCCGGATCCTGACCAAGAGACATTTTTATAAAACAAAACATCTCCGCGGCTCAGCGCTCCATGCTGCTCTGACTGTGACTGAAGTTTGTGTTAATGGCGTGTGAGCCGCGCGACCAATCACGTGATGAGTCAGATAAGGGGTGGGGGGTGCGCGTGCTGACGGTGTACAGGTACAGAGCACGAGGGAGGGAAAGCATACCTGTCAAGTTTTGGATTCGAAAATAAGGGAAATTTTCCGGCACCCACCGCGAGCCATCCCACCACCCCAACCAAGCTCCAGTATCCCTTACATTTTAAGACAGGTGTACAAGAAATCTAAAATAACCACTTGTCATTTACATTTTTTTTCATTACACATTTTCTTTTAATTTCTCATGTTCATTCACTAATGACTTATTATACAGATTTATTGCAGACAAATTAACGTTGTTTTTCGCACACAGCATTGCTATTTTAACCTCCGCATTTATGACCTGGTATAATGTTGTAAATGACCTGCAGATTACTGCAGGTGGCAGTTTTCGCGAGGCTACTGACAGTTCAGTTTGGAGAGGCAGATGATTTTTTTTAATTGATATTATACGGGAGATTTAGGGGAAAATACTAATACGGGAGGACGGCGGGAAAGAGGGGTAAAATACGGTAGTTTCCCGGCCAAAACGGGAGACTTGACAGGTACTGTATGAGGGAAAGGAGGAGAGAAAGAGGGAGTGTGGTGCGCGAATAATAGGCAAGATGAGTGATAGTTGGAAACGAAGCGGCATTTGGATGCATTTTAATAGCTATGATGACTCAAAGGCACAATGCACAGTTTGCAAGATGAAGCTGTCATTTCGATCAGGATCCACAAACAACCCTCACAGACACTTAGGAACTGCGCATCCAACAGTTCAGATGGAAGGAAAAAGACAGGCTAGCGTGCTGCTACTGCCAGAAGCCGGATCAGCCCGTCTAAGCTGAGGCACTTAGCCTTTCTGCCCCAAAGGAAATGTTAAAATGTTACACTGTTAGAAAGGTGATAGATAGTTGTTAAAGTGGATAGATACTAAAACTTTTGGATGCTGGTGTTTTGCTCGTTGTAATTTCTTTAAAATTTCTTTATTGTTATTCGTTATTTATGTTATTTGACTGTTAATGGTATGAAAGACAAAAACAGATTTTCCGCTATATAATGTTCAATACACGTGTAGTAGTGTTTGAGGTTTTTACATTTCATCTTTTTATACCAAACATGATGGTATTCAGAAAATCATAAGGTTTAGTACACATATCAATCATGCGTCATAACAGCCCTGAATCTGGCTGAGGCAGAAGTAATAAAATGAAGAGCCGTTTGGGAGCCGGAATAGCCGGCTCTTCTTGGTGAGCTGAGCCAAATGATCTGACTGACTAAAAAGAGCCGAAATTCCCATCACTAGCGCAGACTGAGGAGACATTCTGTGTCACAGCCAGTTTGGGGAGATTACGGGTGCTGTCTTAGGACAATCCTAACAAATCTCAAAGCAGTACTACTACAGAAGTCCCCAGACTCCCATTGTTATTTAAGAAAATATTTTTAAACCCAAAAAAGAAAAGAAGAAAAAAAAAAAACACACATTACAATAATTATGTGAATGCTGTCATAAAGTAGTATAAATGGTATTAAGCATAAAAACATGCAAACAAACTTACATTTCTGGATCCCTGGTCTGGTCCTGCACTCTCCACTGTGGTCCACACTATAGCAGAAGCAGAATGACATAGTACTGCTGTATCCATTTATTTAATTGTTGTACTTTCTCCACATACATGAGTCTATAGGAGGAGCAGACACACATTCTGTACTCACTTCAGTTTCTCCAGTTTACAGCTGGGATTCTCCAGTAGAGCAGAGAGCAGCTTCACTCCTGAATCTCCTGGGTGATTGTAGCTCAGGTCCAGCTCTCTCAGGTGAGAGGGGTTTGACTTCAGAGCTGAAGCCAGGGAAGAACAGCCTTCTTCTGTGACTCTACAGCCTGACAGCCTGCAGAGAGACAGACAATATCTCTCCAATAAATAAAAACACCTCACCAGTATGAGTATTACTTTTAAGTAAATGTGACGACTTCAATAAAGATTTCAGTAATTACACATTACAGTGTGGAATACCCAGTAATACTGACCTCAGTATCTCCAGTGTACAGTGTGAATCCCCCAGTCCAGCAGAGAGCAGCTTCACCCCTGAATCCTGCAGGTCATTGTCACTCAGGTTCAGCTCTTTCAGCTGAGAGGAGTTTGATCTGAGAGCTGAAGCCAACACTTCACAGCATGTCTCTGTGAGTCTACAGCTGTCCAGCCTGGAAAAGGAAACGTGTTAAGATATAAATACATACACCACACACAGGTATATCAAATAAAATATCAAAATAAACATTTTTAAGTACAATAAAAGACATGCAGCATATAGCTGAAATATCAGTTATTTTGTTGTTTCCTTGTCCTAGTCAGAAACACAAATAGTTTTTACTTGATACTCCCCGGCCGAGATGAACCTGCTTTTTAATGACCTTACAGGGTGAGTTACCCTGAGACTCTGTAATATATGCATAAGTATTTTTATAAAGCTCTGAGCAGCACTGGGGCTCAGTGATCAGCACTACAGCCGACCCAGAGGTTCTAGGGTTTTGGGTTCAGTTCCTGCCTCGGATGTGTGTAAGTGTACATGTTTATGGGGGTTTGAATGTCAAGAAGAGCTTAAGTTATTTTAATTATGTATTTTTATATGACTTTTGAATTGCTGACATCATGACTGAAATCCTTATTTTCTGTTTGCTGTACCTGAGAACCTGTTAAATATCCAAAACACTGATCAGACGGTTATCAATCCTGTCAGATCGGGATGAAATAGTGAAACTTTATTCATCCCCCTGGTAAAATACTGCTGTCGCCTCTCTGATCTTGCTCTCTCTGACACACACATACAGGTCAGAGCTCAGGGTTGGCCAGCATCCAGCGCCCTGAAGCTGGGGGGTAAGGGCCTTGCTCAAGGGCCCAAAACCAGCATCACTCAGCCAGATATTTAAACCAGTAACCTTCTGACCACAGACACAGAGTCCAAACCCACTGAACCACACGCCACACTAAGAATGTTAAAAAATATACAAATCCTGCAGTATCCAGAATGAAAAAGAATTTCTGGGCATCCATATAAATACACCCTAATTGTTCTGATAAGATATAAAAGCAGTAGCATGAATAACATCTGTACTTCTTTAGCAACAGACGTATGTAAAATCACTTACAGAGCTGTCCTAGATTTCTTGATCACAGGCAGCAGCCTCTGAAGACCCTTATCTGATCTGATGTATTTCTTCAGATCAAACACATCCAGCTCCTTATCTGACATCAGTAACACAAAGGCCAGAGCTGACCACTGAGCAGGTGAGAGGTCTGCTGCTGAAAGGCTTCCTGAACTCAGGTATCTTTGTACTTCCTCTATTAGAGAACTGTCACCCAGTTCATTCAGACAGTGGAACAGGTTGATGGTCCTTTCTGCAGATAAATTCTCCTGTATTTTCTTCTTGATGTACTGGGCCGTTTCATTAATGTTATTTGAGCTGGGTCTTGTCTCTCCCAGTAGCCTTTGTAACAGATTCTTACTGGAGTCTGTTGAGAGGCCAAGGAGGAAGCGGAGGTAGAGGTCCAAGTGTCCATTCTTGCTCTTTAATGCCTGATCCACTGCAGTCTTCAGCAGGTCAGCTGATGAGTTTGACAGAAACACATATAAAGCAGCGAGATACTCCTGGATGCTCAGATGCACAAAGCAGTACACCTTCTCCTGATACAATCCAAATTCCTCCTTAAACACTTCTGTGCACACTCCAGAGTAGACTGAAGCTTCAGTGACATCAATGCCATCCTTCCTCAGATTTTCCTCATAAAATATGAGATTGCCTTTCTCAAGGTTGTCAAAAGCCAGTTTACCAAGTTTCAAAAGGAATTCCTTGCTGTATTCCTTAAGCTTGGTTTCATAGTTTTTCATATTCTTGTCATTTTTTAAACTCACCTGAAAGATCAGAAAGTGTGTGTACATTTCAGTCAGAGTCCTTGGAATTTCTCCCTTGTCAGTCTCACTAAAAAGCCTTTCAAGGACAGTGGCTGAAATCCAGCAGAACACAGGTATGTGGCACATGATGAAGAGGCTCCTTGATGATTTCACATGTGTGATAATCCTGCTGGCTAGACTCTGATCACTAAATCTCTTTCTGAAATACTCCTCCTTCTGGGCATCACTGAACCCTCGTATCTCTGTCACCTGGTGGACACACTCAGGAGGTATCTGATTGGCTGCTGCTGGCCGGGAGGTTATCCAGAGGAGAGCAGATGGAAGCAGATTCCCCTTGATGAGGTTAGTCAACAGCACATCCAGTGACGTTTTCTTTGTTACATCAAACCAGCTCTCATTGTTCTGAAAATCTAGAGGAAGGCGACATTCATCCAGACCGTCAAAGATCAACAAAACTTTGCACCTATACAGCTCAGTGGATTCAAGCGATTTCAGTTCTGGGACAAAGTGGTGAAGCAGATCAGTCAGACTGTATTCATCCTTAATCAAATTCAGGTCCCGGAAAGGAAGAGCAAATATGAAGTGAATGTCCTGGTTTGCTTTTCCTTCTGCCCAGTCAAGAATAACTTTCTGCACAGAGATTGTTTTCCCAATACCTGCGACCCCTTTTGTGAGTACAGTTCTGATAGGTGTCACACGCCCATGTAAGGGTTTAAATATATCATTGTACTTGACTGTAGTATCTTCTGTTACCCTTTTCTTGGATGCTGTTTCAATCTGTCTCACTTCATGTTCATCATTGACTCCTCCAGCTCCCCCTTCAGTTATGTAGAGTTCTGTGTAAATCTCTTTGAGAAGTGTTGGCTGTCCTTCCTTAGCTTTCCCTTCAAATACACACTCAAATTTCTTCTTCAGATTACATTTGATTGTGCACTGAAACTGCGACAAAAGATCCCCTGAAATAAAATGAGTATTTTTCAAAAAAACATTTTTTACTCATTTAGGCCAAATTAAATCAAATTAAATAAATGATAAACTGAAGTGTAATACACATTTTTTCATAAAACTCTTTTTCTGCAGTAAATCAAACACACACTAAATGAGGTACAGCTCTTACTCTTCTCCAGCTTGTCAGCCAGATCATTTTGCTCCATGGTCCTCAGGATGTACAGTGTGATCTTCAGAGCTCCCTCTCTACCACAGGTCTTCTCCATCTGCCCATCACTGTCCAGGTTGTTGTCCTCCTCCAGCTGAGGCTCAGAGCATTCTGGGTCATTCTGATCCAGGTACCTTTTGAATTTCATCATCTCATCCTTCAAAAAAGTTTGAGCTTTTTCCTCCAGTAACTGAAATGAACAGTTACAGTTTAATTATTATCACTCCTGGCACCGTATCTTTTTATAACTTCATTTGTGAATTATGCTGCATTCCATTTCAACTTGTAACTTGGAAATTCAGAGTTCCTAGTGGGAGATTTCAACTGGAACGCGCCCTGAAGTCCAAGTCATGAAGTCGGTGGAATCTACACAACCCCGACCTCAGAAATCAAGATGGCTGCACCCTTTATCAACAGAAGTTAAAGCTGTAGTTTTATAGTGTTTATTAGCAGTTATGTATTATTTGTGGCTCATTAAATTAGTTGTACACACCGCTTTCTTTCGACGTGTTGCTGTGGTGTTTTTATGTGCAAAACATCACGTAATGTCTAGTTATCAACTGGTATTACTAACAATGGCTAAGAATTAACCTAACTAGAACTGGGGCCTGTTTCAGAAGGCAGGATTTATTGCTTAGCCGGATAACTTGTCAGATTTAAAGTAGTCTGGGCTAAATGTAAGTGAATGAAGATGAAGGCCATTTAAACTGGGGCACATTAAATACAAGAAGTTATCTGGCTAAGCAAGAAATCCTGCTTTTTAGCAACTGGTCCCTGGTTTTGCTAAATGGCTTTCTGACTTGCTGTACTGGAACGAGGTTAACTTGGGTTTGATGTCATTCCCAGCTCCGACTTCCGACCTCCGAGGTAAATGGAACGCAGCATTAGTTGTAAGTATCATCTCGTTGACAGGATAAACTACTTTTTGTATATCTGTAGAAGATATATGTCAATTTAGATAAAGTTTAAGAAGATATACTTCAGTAATAAATGCACACCTTGAAGATGGATGATAAGTCTCCTTTTTGTGGATGTGAATTACATCTGTTCACTCGGTCCCTGTAAATAAAACACAAATATCCAACCATTATATTTTTATTTAAATAGATGTAACTGCCATCCACATTCTGAGCTTATTTCATTAGGGCGGCTTCCTGACATCGGCTTGCTTATGACAGTATAAGAGAAGCAGTGACATCTAGTGGCAGCACAGAGAGACAGCAGGTAGCAGCCAGGAGAGACGGTTTGGCATGTAGCTCCCAGTCACTCAATGACATTCACTGGTTACTTCTTGTAAACTGTTTAACATGATTTCAAACAGATTTCAACTTAATTACCATAACTATGCAGGGGTGGAATTTTTTTGGGGGGGACAACACTGATGTCGATTTTTTTTTTAGCTAAAAAAAACCCCACATAGATCAAATGTTCACATAAAACCATTTATATAATAATTTTGATTACAATAAAATGTATAACAATACACCAATATACAAATTTTGCATGAAATCCCCCCCCCCCCCACCAGCACTCCTGTTTCTCCTTTGGCTCCAAAAGCAGCTGGCTTAACCCCAAAGGGATTTGTTCTGTCCCTTGTTTCCAGGGTTAACACTAGACTGCCTGTAATACTCAGGGGCTTCCTGTCTCTTGCTGGGCTGCACCTCAGGTACCCAGCAGGCCCAGGCTCTGGTGTGACCTCTGGCAGCTCCGTAGGATCTTGTCCAGTGTGAGAGAAAAACTGACTAGAGGGATATTTTGTAATCAGCTTTGAAACTGTATCTTTGTGCAACTAATGCAAAAGTACCTGAGTGTTAGGCAGCTGACAGCCAAGAATGTAAGCTTAAGAGAATTAAAAGTTAACCTTAGTGTAGCAATATGTGCTTGAACTTTGTGCTCATTAGATTGAACAGAAATGCAGGCTAGAGAACAGAAATGCAAGTTTACAGCGTGTTTATCAGACAGAGCAGGAAAATCACAAAAGGCTACAGTGAGTGGGGGCTGCTTGCAGGTGGCCAGACCCATAAGTTACAGGCTGTATAAAGTACATATGAAATGCTGATTACAAAATATCCCACTAGTCAATTTTTCTCTCACAAGTGTTTTCCCTGGTCCCAGGTTCATAGCTCCTTAGTTCTATTTGTTAATTGTTAGTTAATTCCCCCTGTGTCCTGTTTCCAGTGTCTGCTCTGATTGGTTGATTGTTTTGAGTTCTCACACCTGCCTTTTGTTAGTCCCCATGATCTGTGTATTTTACTGCCTGCCTGTGGTCAGTTCCCTCAGTTGGTCATTGTATCACATGCTGTTGATCCTGTGCTTTGTTCCTGTGTGTATTGGATTCCTGTGTAGTTATTTTCCCCTTAGTTCTGCTCCTTGGGTTGCTGCTCTTTACTAGTGTTCCCCTGTGTTTTGTTGTTATGGCCTTTTGACCCCTCGTGGTTCCCTTATGTTCTGCTCTGTGTTTTGTTATAAATAAACCCGTCATCTTGGAGCTGCACTGTGGATCGTCATCCTTTCCTCGCCTGCACCATCCCCCGATCCCATAACAACTAGCTAATTAGTAACAGGCACTGTTCCATTAAACATGTTCAAACTGAATCCTCAGTCTGAACAGAGCTAATGAGCCCATGAGAATCTATTTATTATCAAAGCAGAAACATCCATCCCAGTCTATTGTCCAGTCATGCTTAATCAATATAGAGCAGTAACTTTTTTTCCAGCTGCATGCTGAGGATTGACATTTAAAATGCACTTTTCAATTGACCTTCTAATTCCAGCTTGCAAGAAATCAGTCTTTACAGTAATCATCATCCTTTTACCTCAGACGTGATTTATACAGAAGACAAAACTTCTGTTTACATTTTAACAAATGATGGGATTTGCAAGTTTAAAAAATTTGAAATTTGAATGTTATTTTTCCTTGTAGCTTGTGTTTGCCTGTATGTCTTTTGACTGAGAGTCTGAGTGTTTTAAACAATGTTTAAATGCATATTTACCTTTGATCTGTAGGAAATCGTCCCTCTCTGAATAAGATTGGTGGGTCCATTGACCTGTCACTCTTCATGGAAACACAGCTGGGTACAGGTGAGCCTGCTCTCTCCATCAGGACACTGTGGACAGTGAGAGGAAAGATCCTCATTATATAAATATAACCCACATACTGTGGACAGGGTCACATTAAATCTTCAGCTGTTTAACCTTCTGCTCTGTCTTCATGTACTTTGTTATGCTGTGAAGCTCTTGATGCAAACATGCTTGTTTACAGTTAGCTGTAATGTGAAATATAGTGTCTCACCTAAAATGAAGATCCCAGTATGAAAGGTTTAGTATCATTGTTACAGCCTCCATTACTTGACTTGCCTGTTGTTGCTTGATATTACATAAATTTAGCCTTAAGTGTGGTTCCCCACAATAAATTTAGCGCATATTCAGAAAATCATGTTGCGCCCCAAAGATGTGAAAAATCGAAGAATCAGCGCTAGGTGGCAGCAGAGGACGGTGTCCAGGGAATACAATTGAATGTAAATTAAATGTCACAACTTTAATAAATAATAAACATAAATCATCTACCCCACAGACCTGAATCAGTTAAGTCTTGAGGAAGTGTATTAAGTTAAGACAGATTACTATCTCTTTCAAGAATGCTGGATTGTTTATTTTTTATGACCGTGTGTAAAGCAGTACAAACACACAGGTTCTGTCTTACCTCTCAGTAGTTCTCTTTGTTTTACACTCCACAGGGGGGGTAATTTCAGAAGCAGCTCCCCCCATTTTTGTGCTGATCTAGACCAGATGACTGATGCTGGGGCCTCTATGAACACGAAGGGTAAATAGTGACATACATGCATAATATCTAGTAGCTACTTCATGTAACGGGTGCGGCCGCTATATACAGTATAGGTGTGTTTTTATATCTATACATATATATATATATATATACATATATATATATATACACACACACACACACACACACACATATATATATATATGTATAGATATAAAAACACACCTATATATATATATATATATATATACATATATATACACACACACACATATATATATATATATATATATATATATATATATATATATTAGTGCTGTCAAACGATTAAAATTTTTAATCAGATTAATCACAGGGATGCTGTGGATTAATTTCGATTAATCACGATTAAGTATCATTAATTTTTAATCTATATTAATCGCATTTCATTTTGGATGAGCTAACAGACTCAAGAAAAAAGGGAATATATATACACTTAACATGTTTATTGAACACCTTGAACACGAGTTGGATGTATTCCATCTGCCACAGAAGTGCAATACCATGGACCCATATCAAAAAGCAGGATATTTTGCATAGCCAGACAACTAACTTGTCGGATTTAAGGTACCTCAGTTTAAATGGTCTTTATCTTCGTTCACTTACAATTAGCACGAACTACCGTAAATCCGACAAATAATCCGACTAATCATGAAATCTGATTTCTAGCCAGGTTAATTGCCATTGTTAGCAATATCAGTTCATAACACATTATGCGCGGTACTTTACATATAAAACTCCATAGCAACACCTCCACAGATAAGTTGGACGGTATAGTGTGTGCGACCGATTTAATGAGCCACAAATGAGAAGTAGTGCTTAAACAGTATAAAACTACAACCTTCCCTTCTGTTGATAAAGGGCGCAGTCATCTTGGACTCTGATCTCAGGATCCTCTGTGCTGCTCCGAGATATTTCTCGGATCTCCGAGAAACGGGAGCGCGCATGTTGTCACTTCCGGCTTCAAAACTCCGGAATCTGACTCGGAATACGAGTTCCGAGGGCAAATGGAACGCACCAAAACTGGCCGAAATGGGTTGACAGAGACATTTCAGGGATTTTGAGTCATTCTGCGCTGCAGATGGGTTAATTGTGTTAAAAATTTTAATCAGATTAATCATGATGGATTAATCCGCGTTAACCCGTTAATTTTGACAGCCCTAATATATATATATATATATATATATATATATATATATATATATATATATATATATATATATATATATATATATATATATAAAACACACACACATGTATGTCTGGGGTCTCCCAGGACTGGTTTGAGAAACAGTATATAGCATCCGCTCAAATATATGTAATATGCTCTCAAATATAAGTTATTTTATTATAATTATTTTATTATTTTATCTGTTGAATAAAATCTTACCTTGCAATACAGAATCTTATCCGTGTTGACAAAATGGAGAGTCTGGCATTAAAATACTTTCACTTTCATGTACAAACAGTAAATGCTGTGTATCAAATGCAGAAGCGGTCTAAGCAGAAATGAACACGGACTGAGTGGCCCGGCGTAGGATTTTTATGGATATTATCCATGCGACTTAATAACAAGTAACAATAAGAGAAAGGGGACATGCTCCCGCCGCCACCTAATTCTGTCATGACGCATATTTTGCGTTAAACTTGTACATATAAAACGCAGTTCTGCAGTGACACTTAAATCAATAACAGGGATCGACATTCTGAAATGCTTAACGTGAAAAAGCTTAATGTGGTTTAATGTACCAAAACAGCGACCAATAATCACCAAATTTCTCCCCGACATATCTGGTCAGAAAGATTTTCACTTTTTCCTTGCAGCCACTTCAGATTAATATTTCATTAGTGACATTCCTAATAGTCATATTTATGTATAAATACACACAAATACACACACACACATATACAGGAATATTACAACAATTGTCAAAGTTATATTTTTAACATTAATCCAGCAGCTACTCTCAAGGAACATCTCTCAACAGTCAAATTAAAGGCTATATTAAATATATCTGTTTAATTAGCAGACCACCGTCACAGCCTTTATAATATATTTTGCAAATAAATACTTTTGTAATGTTTTTGTACTTATCAACTGATTACAACACTACAACATATATAAGAAAGCTTCGCAAAAACAAAATTACATACAGTACATTTATATACAATAAAGCAACAAAGTCACTGCCCATTTTTTTTCATTAATAAAATTGTAGTGTTACCTGGCTCAGTGGGGAAGCTATTGAGGGCCCATCACAGGCTACATACGTCAAGCTAAAGTGTTGGACTCTGTTCTGTGTTTGCCCACATTTATTTATCAGATGGCTGCACTTTCAAACTTTGCCCCTGTTTTACAGGTTTGTGCAGCTCAGAAGGCTTTAAATATTGATATACGGGGTGTGACAGTAAGGCTGATCCACAGTACAGAGTACATCTTGTGTCATGTGTAGGCAGTGGTTTCACCTCAAGTCATCTGATCGTTTAATTGTTGCTTGTACCGACTACCACAAATGTGTAATGTGTTCAAGCATAATCAGTGAATGTGGCATTTTGACTGGGAATGAACACTTTGCGGCACAATGTGGGTTGAGAAATCTTCAGGTCATTCACGGTCCTTTTTTGAATATTCAGTTCAATTAAGTTTATTTGAAATAGCACATTCTCACAACATTACATTGTCTCAAAACGCTTTACAGCATCCCCACCCAAAGCCCCCAGTGTGCAAGCCAGAGGTGACAGTGGCAAGGAAAAACTCCCTAGAAGGAAGAAACCCTGGGAGGAACCAGACTCAGAGGGGGAGCCCATCCTCCAGGGGGCAGCAGAGGAAGCCCTAACCCTAACCAGACTCAGAGGGGGAGCCCATCCTCCAGGGGGCAGCAGAGGAAGCCCTAACCCTAACCAGACTCAGAGGGGGAGCCCATCCTCCAGGGGGCAGCAGAGGAAGCCCTAACCCTAACCAGACTCAGAGGGGGAGCCCATCCTCCAGGGGGCGGCAGAGGAAGCCCTAACCCTAACCAGACTCAGAGGGGGAGCCCATCCTCCAGGGGGCGGCAGAGGAAGCCCTAACCCTAACCAGACTCAGAGGGGGAGCCCATCCTCCAGGGGGCGGCAGAGGAAGCCCTAACCCTAACCAGACTCAGAGGGGGAGCCCATCCTCCAGGGGGCGGCAGAGGAAGCCCTAACCCTAACCAGACTCAGAGGGGGAGCCCATCCTCCAGGGGGCGGCAGAGGAAGCCCTAACCCTAACCAGACTCAGAGGGGGAGCCCATCCTCCAGGGGGCGGCAGAGGAAGCCCTAACCCTAACCAGACTCAGAGGGGGAGCCCATCCTCCAGGGGGCGGCAGAGGAAGCCCTAACCCTAACCAGACTCAGAGGGGGAGCCCATCCTCCAGGGGGCGGCAGAGGAAGACCTAACCCTAACCAGACTCAGAGGGGGAGCCCATCCTCCAGGGGGCGGCAGAGGAAGACCTAACCCTAACCAGACTCAGAGGGGGAGCCCATCCTCCAGGGGGCGGCAGAGGAAGCCCTAACCCTAACCAGACTCAGAGGGGGAGCCCATCCTCCAGGGGGCGGCAGAGGAAGCCCTAACCCTAACCAGACTCAGAGGGGGAGCCCATCCTCCAGGGGGCGGCAGAGGAAGCCCTAACCCTAACCAGACTCAGAGGGGGAGCCCATCCTCCAGGGGGCGGCAGAGGAAGCCCTAACCCTAACCAGACTCAGAGGGGGAGCCCATCCTCCAGGGGGCGGCAGAGGAAGCCCTAACCCTAACCAGACTCAGAGGGGGAGCCCATCCTCCAGGGGGCGGCAGAGGAAGACCTAACCCTAACCAGACTCAGAGGGGGAGCCCATCCTCCAGGGGGCGGCAGAGGAAGACCTAACCCTAACCAGACTCAGAGGGGGAGCCCATCCTCCAGGGGGCGGCAGAGGAAGCCCTAACCCTAACCAGACTCAGAGGGGGAGCCCATCCTCCAGGGGGCGGCAGAGGAAGCCCTAACCCTAACCAGACTCGGAGGGGGAGCCCATCCTCCAGGGGGCGGCAGAGGAAGCCCTAACCCTAACCAGACTCGGAGGGGGAGCCCATCCTCCAGGGGGCGGCAGAGGAAGCCCTAACCCTAACCAGACTCGGAGGGGGAGCCCATCCTCCAGGGGGCGGCAGAGGAAGCCCTAACCCTAACCAGACTCAAAGGGGGAGCCCATCCTCCAGGGGGCGGCAGAGGAAGCCCTAACCCTAACCAGACTCAAAGGGGGAGCCCATCCTCCAGGGGGCGGCAGAGGAAGCCCTAACCCTAACCAGACTCAGAGGGGGAGCCCATCCTCCAGGGGATGGCAAGGAGGGTCAAAGTCCCAGTTCACATTTTCCCAGTCTTAACATTTGAGACACAAAGCAGGGGGCAGAGAGGTGATGACACACAAGTGGTGAAGCTGCTTCAGATGCCAGGAAGAACAGTGGTACAGCTGCAGGGAATACAGGGAAGGCATCACAGACAGAAGTGCGTACAAGGAAGGCATGACAGGCAGGAGGGCATACAGGGACGGTATCACAGACAGAAGGGCATACAGGGACGGTATCACAGACAGAAGGGCGTACAGGGAAGGCATCACGGGCAAATTAAATGTGCAATTAGCAAAAGTAGGGGAGACTAGAGGCAGTACAAACGGGTAGGTGAGTGCAATCAGTGGCGGTTTTCAATATGGGTGACACGGGCCATTGCCCAGGGCGGCAGCGTGGATCATGGGCATCGGCAATTTTTTATTTTTTTTTCTGCCCGCCCATGCTGTCCCGACATCATGCCAGTGCATTTTTGGGATTGCATGGGCACCGATCTGTTTTCTATTGCCCATTTGCGGGGAGTAAGGGCGCCCTCCATTTGCGAGCTGCGCCTGCTGCTTGCCGTACAGGGTGGAGAGGGGCGGGGCGGCGGGGGATTGTCTGGCTGGCTGGAGCGGCATCTAATAACCAGCTCACAAAATATAACAAAATAAAAACAAGCACAAAAGCACCAGACATTATGATATAGAATTTGCACCAATGTGTTTCCTAAATTCTATCACACACATATATGCGGGAAGTGAGCGCGAGGTCCCTCGGTGCGCCTGCTAGCTGCTTCTTTGCTGAAGTCTCACACACAACCTGTCGAAAGGGGAGGGGGTGGGGTGCATCCAAATAAAGCACATTTCATTCATAATATTGTCAATCCAAGCCCATTATGTCATTATGTCAGAAAACAACCCAATACAAACCGAATCTGCGCACTAAGGTGTAGACAGAGGCGATCCTAGGGTCTGTTGGGGCCTCAAGCAAAAATTCACTGGGGGCCCCCCCTCTAACCAGTTTTTGTCATCATTTTAATAAATGATCGCCATCTAGTGGCTTGGGGGCCCCAAGCAGCTGCCTGCCCTGCCTGCTGACAAGATGCGCCTCTGGGTGTAGATGTCAGGGGGACTAACTGAACTAAGCAGGTGCTAAAACCCCAAACCACAGAATATTAAAATGGTAACCAATTTATTATATTACAGAGATAAGACCCAGAAATCATATATTCCAAGCTCACAAACCCACAAAAAAAAAAAAAGTTATTTACATGGGCCCATGATCAAACATAAAATGTATCCAACAGGGTAATTAGAAGGAAGTCCACAATCCGTCGATCGTCACTGCCACAGCTCCAATCTTCTTAATTCAGAGCCGACCAATCCGACGACTCCTCCGCTCGTCAGGCACTTCAAAGAGAAACCAGCACGGAAAAGGGAACAGGGCAATGAATAGCCAGACCAGCCACCGCTAATACTCGTCCACACCCACCAGGAATACAAACGTTCCTTTAAACACAGGATCACCGGGCACTTAAATCATAGCAGGTCCCGCTACCGATCGTCTGTCCAGAGTTCGACTCGCTCCGTCTTTCCGTTCCGCCCTCACCGTCTCTCGCACACGTCCCCATATACTTTAACCAATAAATCATTTAAATACTCACACGTGTAAATCACAAATTTCACACAAACCGCATCAAAATCAAAAGCACACGCGATTCAATATAAATAACACATCCCAATCAAAGAGAAAAAAATAAAACATCCCTCCCCTTCTCCCTCACATTGCCTGACATAGAGCTATTAGTTTATGTTGTGGTGATTCTCGGGTTGGGGGATGGGTGTTGATACTGGAGTGCAAAATTAACACCGATGGAAGATGGACAAGAAAAGGTCAAAGCCATCAGGCGTTGAGTTTATAAAAAAGAGAAAAGAAGAGGAAGAGAAACGAGCAAAAGATAAAGGTAAGCAGATGTGTGATTGGATAATGGAAGGTATTATGCATGACATGTATCCTGAAACAATGTAACATTGATTAGTAGGGGAAGGGAAAACTCCTGTTTACGTTTGTTAGCCATTTGGCTATGATCGTAAACAGTAGACAGACAGTAGACACTGATGTGGTTTATTGAATCTTTTTGGCCGTGTTCAGCATAATATTAATCAGCCATTAATTGGAAGAAGTGTATTGTTGATTTGTCTCCTATTCTCAATGTATGACGAATTATAATTGCTGTTTATTAGCCGTTTGCATACTATGCTACGCTAAAACCGGATGATAGTATTCTGTTGTCTAGCTGATTTATCAAAAATAAAAAATCCCTTACACTATTAGGCTGCATTATTTAGGGAAGTTATCTTACTGTAATTAGAGTAACGCATCACTTCCAAACGCTGATGTTGTGATAGCCTATTCAATAAAATGCTTGTTATACATATAATTCTGAATATTTGATAAATTGTGGAAAATTATATGTTTTAATTATGAAAATGATGCATGCATGTATCAGAGTTTTATATTGGGTTTCTATTCAGGGGCACTTCTGAAATATTTTGGGGCCCCTTCTGCCCAAGATGAGGAGCCGTCCAACTCCTCAGCCACATACTGTATGTGTCTCCCCAAATGTCTGATCCCGAGGACGAAGACCCGATTGCGGCCACTTCAGGTGTGATTGTGTGTAGCCTGAGTGTGTGTGTGTGTTGAATAGTATTTTGCAAAGACTGTTCCGCCACCATGAATGCTGTGTATTCCAAATAACTTGTGTATACTAATGCAAATGTATGCTGATGCCTGGAGCTGAACCGCCTGAGGATGAGCCCCTGCCTATGGACCCTGCAAGCTGGCCTTCAGATATCACTGACAGCATTCGAATACAGCTGGTTTGCAAAGGACCAAATAAGGCAGCACCTGACTGTTTTCCCTAGAAATGAGGGTGATGGAAGAAGTTGCCACCACCAGTATTTTAAGAAAACACTAGTTAGCGGTGAAAAGATGCCTAGAAGCTGGCTAGTATATTCTGAGAAAAACAGCCTTTTTTGTATTTACTGCAAGCTGTTTTCTAAGAGACACATCAATTTAACAAGTTCTGGACTGACAGATTGGAAGCATGCCAGTCCTCTTCTCACCTGACATGACAATAGTCCTGAACACCATAACTGCATGGAAAGAACTGGTAGTGGGGATTTAAAAAGGTGAAACAATTGACAAGCAAGAGATGGCACTTCTGCAGGCTGAGAAAAGATGGAGAGCGGTGCTGACTCGTCTCACTGCTATCATTCAGTCTCTCGCAATCAGAAATTTAGCACTAAAGGGACACACAGAAACATTGTTTTCTCCATCAAATGGCAATTTTCTAAAAGAAGTTGAACTCATGGCAAGGTTTGATCCCATAATGCAAGAGCACATTAACTGTGTCCAGAAAGGCACTTGCAGTCACACCAGCTATCTCGGTCACCATCTACAAAACTAACTCATTGATTTGTTGAGTAGCAAGATCACTTCAACAATGGCTGATGATATGAAGTCGGAAAGTTTTTCTCCATAATTCTAGATTTCACTTCAGATATTAGCCACACTGAACAGCTATCAGATTCAGATTGTGTCATTACAAAAGAAGCCCCATATTAAGGAGTATTTAATGGGTTTTTTGGAAGCTAATGAATCCACATTGAAACGTTTCACATCCATGATTTTAAACAGGCTGAAAGAACTGAAAATTCCCTTAGAGGACTGCAGAGGTCAGTCATATATGACAATGGGGCCAACATGAGCGGAATAAACAAGGGTGTCCAAGCCAGGCTCCTGGGACTGAATCCTAGAGCTCTCTGTGTTTCCTGTGGAGCTCATACACTGAATATGGTTGTGACTGATGCTGCAAAGGGATCTATTGATGCCACAAGTTACTTTGGGATTTTGCAAAAACTTTACAATTTGTTTTCAGCCTCCACTCAGAAGATGGGCCATCCTGAGAAAACATGCTAACATTACACTGAAGATGTGGTCTGAAACAAGGTGGGTGTGATGGCCAAACACCAGGCCACACTTAAGTAAAGTGTGTAAACGCACACGCACCTTCATTTATCCTTTTATTTTAACACACTAATTTGCAATAACTTAATTGGTTTAAATGCATTTGTTCTATTTGTAAGCACGCACATTTAGTTTACTGATGTATTTTTGTCGATTCATTTATATCTTGCTGTGATTGATGTGACTAATTCTTGTTTCTTTTACCGGTTTATTTACCTGCTGTGATCCCTGGGAGTAGCCCGACAAAAGATGGCGGCCAGGACTCAGAGCAGTTAAATGCCTGAAGATAATTGGACTGCACCACCAGTTCCTGCTGGAGAGGGGGAAATTTGTGTTCTTCTTTAGTTAAACTAGCGTTTGTTATTTCACTAGATATTTGTAATTAAAGTTTAGTCATTTTGATTTCTTCTTTAATGTTTAGTTTATCAACAAACTGGACTGCGGTGTCGTGCCTTATAGTTAGTGTTATATTGTGTTTAGTTACCCCCATTGCTTCTATTGGTCTGATCAGCCATTATATATATATATATACCCTTGTGTGTCATTTCCAGGAGGGGCAGTCAATTATGTTTGTTTGTGCTGCCAGTTTGTTCACATTTTTGCCTGAGTTCAGTTTTGTTACTTTGTCCTCTTTTATGAGCTTAGCATTTAATATTTGTTAAATTTAATATTTGTTAAATTAAGTTTGGGTTGGAATAAAAACCCTATTTTTTTCTAATTATTCCTGTGACTCCTCCTGCTTTTTACACTCAGCCCCTCACATGTGACATGGATACACCTGCTGTCAAGTGTCCTAATACGCTGACAGGGGTGTTACATAAGGAAGCTTCAGGGCACATGGGATCAGGGGCAATAATGAGATTGTTAATAACAGAACAAAGAGCTCCAGTGTTGTTTGGGTTTTTCCTTACAATGCTTGTCAGGTGTTTAGTCTTCTCAGCTTTAAAAGTACTTTGATAATAGTACCAGCTTTCTTTCATGATATACAGAGACACTTGCAACCTGTCTTTCCACCACTTGCGCTCTGCCTTCCTATAATTTCGTTTAGGAGCTTGAGTAATATAATTCAGCCACGGCTTCGATTTTGGCTTAGAAGGAAGGACTAGAAGAGGGTCAATGACATCCAAAATATCCTGGCAAGTGGAGTTGTCAAGTATCGCAGGCACGGAGCGGGGAAACAGGATCAGGAGTCCAGGGAGCTGGGGGAACGTGAGGATTATTCAGGGTACGATACACTCAGGAGCACGAAACAAAGAGAAGCAACATCAATGACCGGACTGGGGAAACATTCACAGAAACGCACTGAAATACACAACAACAATCAACAAAACTAGAAACAGCTGATAACAAGAGGATTCCACACAAGGTAAGTGAGGGGGCGTGGCACACTGGAGGATCGGAACAATCAGGGCATGACAGGAGTACAAAAGTGAAGTTAGCTCTTCCGTATCGGTACAGTGAATAAACCCTGATCACGGCCCAACAGCATCATTAAAGTTAAAAATTTTGTAGCAGTAGAAGGCTTCATCTGTCGGAAACACTGGGAGCCCCCACAAGACTTAGGGGCATCACACGGAAGATAACTTTCGAACAGAATGGTGGAATGATCAGAGAAATCAGCCTCATGAACTGCCATATTAAAAACAGACAGGATATGATGGTACAAGGTCTAAAGTATGGCCATGATCTTCAGTAGGATCTATTACAGACCTATTATAGGTCAGAAGATTCAGTAAGATTCAGGAAGAATTTAACTAGCGGCTTAGGCTAGCAGCAAATATGTATGTTAAAATCACCCACAATCAAAACCCGGTCATATTTTGGCATAAAATAAGTCAGAAAGTTAGAAAAGTCACTAATAAAGTCCTTCTTATATATATTTTGGTGGCCGGTGAATCACAGCAATAAATACTAGATTTAGGCGGCCCAGTTTAAACATAATCACCTCAAAATTGTAAAACTGCTGATAACTGTTTACAATAAAAGTTCTCTTTAAAAACCGTAGCTGCTATTCCTCCTCAGCCAGTAGATGTCGGAGAGCTAAAAATAGTGCAGTCTGGTGGTAAAAGATCGTAGAAGGCACTTGATTCACACATGTTCATCCAGGTTTCGGTGTGAAATAATACATCCAGGCTGTTTGACTGAAAAAACATTATTAAATATAAAATTCATATTTGTTATCAATCTCGCATTGACCAGTGCCATTTTTGTCGAGGCTACATTGTTTCCCGTCTCTGGAGCCTGACTTATGGTCTGGAGTTGATGGGGATTTACTCCTCCTGTCCAGAAGTATGGTGAGCAGAATCGTGGAACCAAGGTCTCGTTTTCATGTATTACAGCAGGTACCAGCCACATGTAGAGTGACTCTGGCGAACACCAGACCACACGGCGGTGAACAGCCAGTCCGTGTTTCTTGGTATCGTCAAAGGTGAAAAACCACGGATTTAATGCCAGGCGAGATCTCAGTTTCAGTTTTACCACAGATCCACTCCGTCTCCCTCGACATCTACGCCTCCTTCTCCGAGGCAGTGAAGTCTGAATGCAGTGTAGATGATTGGGTACTCCTAGTAAAACAGAGGAAGGTCACCGTGTCTGCTGTTAATGCTTTTAATCCGGCATTTTGTAGAAAAGTGAATATCGAAAAGAGCTTGGCGATCATATACCAGTAAGGAGCAAACATTTCCAGCAAAAAGCAACAAAAAACAAAAAAACACCAACATGAGCTAATCATGGAAGACGGCCGGCCACACACACTGGCACCATCTTAGGATTGAGACGTCTTATCTTGTCTAAAACTGGAGAAAATTTGCCATTCACTTCATGCTGAAGGAGTGGACTGAGTTGCTGAGTCAGTAGGTGAATGACAGACGCTCATGCTCATCCACTCACTCACCAGCTCATTCAGAATGAGAATGAGACCCAAGGGAGTGACCAAGGCTGTCGGTGGTCCGCTCACTATAGGCATATATAGTCCCAGACTGTCAAAAGAGAGGGACAGTCCTGGTTCAGTTTTGTTCCTTAAGGTGCAAACTTCCCTCCCTCAGACTCCATTTCTGTACCTTAAAATAGACTAAAGGGCACTTTTACCTACAGCTAGGATACAATTGACAGACCCTTGAGGGAACAGCCCGTACAGATTGGTACTTTTTTTTCTGACAGTGCAGGTGTAGTTTCCAGCCAGTCACATGCTGACTTACAGCAGGTCCTTACATGCCTCACTGGCTCTCACTGGCCATAGTCAAGGAGGGAAGCAGCTTTACATTTCTGAGGACAAACAGAAGAAGGAAGACAACAAATCTGTGCAGAGACGTGAACGTGAGTGTGTAGCTGCTGTAAGGGACTCGTTCACTGTGAACAAATCGGTCGCAAACTTTTCACCATAAATGGAAGATACCTGTATCAATAATTAATGATGGATTGATGACTTTGTAATGCGGGCATGTGCGGGGTGTGTGTGTGTGTGTGGGGGGGGGGAGGGGGGAGCACTGGGGGTGCCAAATGATAACTGATGATCACTTAAACGCCCCCATCCTAAGCAGGGAAATTTACCAGCCAGCAGAATTTATCGAGGGGACCTTCCCCCGCCCCCGACCGGCAATTTAGTGGTGTGATGCCCACCCAAGGGATCCCTCAACTTGGTACGCAACGCACCCCCCCCCCTTTCCATCCTGCCTTACAAACCACAGACTCACCCAACACCCTGAAGAAAGTTCCCTTTTAAGTTTGGCCTGTATATACCCTGTATATGTGTTTACTTATTGTTGCTAGTCTCAGTATCCATATAGGTTATGTTTGTTTGTGTCCTTAGACAGTCTTAGTGTTTTGTCTGCCACCCTTATAACCGTGTTTCACAGAGTATCACCTATTTTACCTTCTCACTCGAACCATTATATAAATATGGATAAATATATATGTATAGCTACCCCTGCATACATGCTCTCATGGTTTCCCAGAGGAATCGTGAAAGTTAAATAATGTAACCAGGTATCTCAGTGGGTCTCCTAACTATCAGAGGTTTTTTCTTTCTTTGCTTAACAACCCCCCCTTTTTACATTCCTCTGTTGGCCCTTATCTGATCTTTGTCATCTGACCTTTTTGACTCACGGGGATTCCGTAATTGAGTTTGAAGGACAACAATTAGCATAACAATTAGTTGATAATCATCATTAGATAATAATTTATTAAAATGTAATTAATTAATACATTTTAATAATGTATGAATTGATAATCTTATTCCTAAATTATTAACTGAGGGACCGCAGCGTCTCGCGTGCTGCGACCGACGGGAAACCCGCAGTTACCTCAGGACGGCAGTAGGGGGCGGACGTGAGGTTCAGCCGTTTGAAGTTAAACCGTATATTTAATGACAAATTAAAATGTGTTACACTTTGTTTTTAATTACTTGTGTAATTATTTACTTACGTAGTAAGGACTTACTTCGGCTTTTAATGAGTCTTTTCCCGAGTTTTAACGTGGTGAGAGAGACGCTGTTTGCTAATTAGCTTGTCGGTTGTCAGGAGTAGCAGTTCACAGGTTTAGTTAGGAATTTTTTATTGTTGCTTGTTGTATTTTGATAATTTAATCTAATGTATGTTACTGATGTGATTTATGACTTTTGTTTTTAACTTTGTTTTTGCTTTCGCTGTTCTCCCGTCTCCTTTTACATGGTTATTATATATGCTGATTTAATCTAATGCTGTTAGTTATGTTCAATTACAGTAAAGTGAATTTATTTAATTGTATTATACCCAGTTACCTCAGGCTTTGAGCAGAGCTGAACCAGGACATTAATAGGATACAATATTGTAGCGTTTTCTGGGTTTTTCGCCACAAGGGAGAAATGGAGACAACGCGAAGAACTTTGCTCAAACAGGAGAGAAGCCTCCGAGCTTTATTTCTTCAGTAAAGAACAGAGTAAAAACACAGCCAAGGCAAGCAAGGGATAACTCTGCCATAAGCTCACTCACTCTCTAACTACACACACAAAAACCCTGCCCAGGTACACAGGACTACCGAGGATCTCCTCCACAGTAGCCTGTGCACATTTACAAAAAAACCACCCAAACACATTTCCAAACACATAAGAACCCAATTACATTAACAAATACTAACAACTCCCTCCCAAACAACACAAACAACAACAACAGGAATAACAGGTAAACAGATTCTCCCCCTCGGTGGGAGCAGTGCATTATGGGTGCCACAGCCCCCTACAGCCCAACTCCGTTACACTATGAAGCCTTTATTGTCAGTGTACAGGTAGCAAATACGATAGAGACAGAAATATAAAAAATGTAAATATACAGGGGAGGGGAAAAGCCCCCCCACATTTGGGTTATACTGGTTAAAAAGCAGAGATTTTACCTTTTTGCCATGGAGAAGCAGCGACATGTGACACTCTGATAAGGTAAAAATGATTCCTCCAGCACACAGTGAGCTATCCCAGCATGCACAGGAACACGGAGGAGTTGTAATAAACCCAAAACCCTGGACAGAGGGGTTCAGTGAATGAGGAGGTGAAGCTGTACAGGAGGGTCAGTCCATCAGAGGAGACTCTGTAGAAGGACAGAGTACCAGCCGCCCAGTCCAGATACAGTCCTACTCTGCGGGAGCCTGAGGGCTTTATGGGTATGTCAGTCTGTTTATTATTGTGCTGGACAGAGTAACTGCCAGGAGAGCAGATCAGACTCCATGATTTGTCATTGGCTCCAAGCCGACAGTCAGTACTCCGTCCTTTCCTCCTTATTCCTTTATAAGTCACTCCTATCCGGGTTCCATCTTCACTCCACTCAGCCTCCCAGTAACAGCGACCAGTCAGACTCTCTCTGCACAGAACTTGGTACCAGCAGTCAAATCTCTCTGGATGATCAGGATATGGCTGCTCTGCCCCACATGTCACCTTCCTGTTCCCCTCTGACAGATACAGGTCTCTGTTTGCTGTGTTGGGGTCCAGCGTCAGCTGGCAGTAGTCTGTAGGCAAGAGGAAGAGCGATTAGGGGCGGTAATGCTGTGAGATCTTGCGAGAGCTGTGCGTAATCCAACATGGCAGCGTCCTACTAAAAAACAAACAAAACTTACTTCGATAGCCAACTTAACCAAGCCAAAATATTAATAATAGTATCTATAGTACTTTATCGGATACATAAGTTCACTCATTACATCCTGGACAAAGAAACCTTGGAAGATTTACAGGATTACGTGGACGAGTGTTACGAGCGACTCATCATGAAGAAGAACCAAGCGACTCCGTCCACGAAGAGAACCCGCTCGGACTGTACTTCAAACAGCCCCTCAAGCAGCCCTTCATCCTCGGATAAGGAATACGGAGATATCCTAGATTCCATTAATAACAAACTTTCCCGTTTTGACGCCCGACTGGCACTTGTAGAAATCCTACACAAGGAATTTCAAGCACTACGGGAATCTCTGGAGTACAGTCAACAACAGGTTGAATCGCTCGCATCTGAAAACAAGATTCTCAGAGACTCCGTAAAATCCCTCACGGAAGGTATGGCGAAACTCTCCACAGAAAATAAGCGCATGAAAGAGTCCCTGCTTAATATTCAAGCAAGAAGTATGCGGGACAATTTAGTGTTCGCCGGAATTCCGGAGCGCGCAGAGGAAGACGCAGAAGCTACCATCAGAAACTTCATGCAACAAGAACTTAAACTTCCTCAGGACACCGTCAACAACATCACGTTTCATCGGGTCCACCGCATAGGAGGGGTGAGGAAAGAAGCTCAGCGTCCAAGACCTATTGTGGCCAAGTTTGAACATTTCAAACAAAAGGAGCTGGTGAAAAGCCGAGGCAGGGAGCTCAGAGGAACGGACTTCAGCGTCAACGACCAATTTCCCAAAGAAATCCTGGATCGTAGCAGAATCCTGTTCCAGCTCAGGAAAAAATTCATTGCGGAGGGAGCCCGAGCTGTCATCGCAGTAGACAGACTGTATGTTAATGGACAACTATTTCGCGACCAGAACACCACTGCTTGGCTCTACTGAAACCACTTCCGACTAAGGTAACACGCATATAACAAACTAACTTTAAAGTTTGGCAGTTAATACAGGTTTTTAGGGCACGCCGCACACTAGACGGCTTTGTCTAAGGACTATTAAGGCTGGGTCACTTTATATCCCTTACTGTTCCTCAACCCCCTTGTTTAATGTCTCACCACAGTCGCAGTTGTTGTTGTTGTTGTTGTTGTTATGGCCATCATTGTCAGCATATCAATATTGACGCTCAAAAATGTTTTATCTGGAAGCAGTCTACCAGATACTATACACCCTCACATACACGTATGTAGTCACACACTTGCATGCATAGATGCCCACTCAAACATATACGCACCCCCTCATCTTAACATCACACATGTATGGATTCATACTGTACACTCACATATACACATGTCCACTCAAGCTCAGACAGATCTCCTCACCTTAATAGCACACATGGAGACATTCACACATTGACATTTGCACACACATGCATCCTGACACATTCACACTCATACACACACAGTCATTCACATACTGTATACACACACCCGTGCATTTTAACTCAGGGGGTCTAAGTTAAGACAGCATGAACTCATTACGCTTTGTCACTTGGAACGTGTGTGGTATTGGCTCATTTGCTAAGAGACATAAAATCTTAGAATATCTAACAACATTACAGGCAGACATTGTCCTACTGCAGGAAACTCACTTAGCCAAAACAGGACAGTGTACATTAAATTCACCAGAATTTCCACACATATACTTAGCTAGTTATAATTCAAAACAAAGAGGTGTAGCAATTTTAATTCACAAAAGAATGTGTTTCAACTGTAAAGACTAGGGATGGCACGGTTCATGAAAAAAAACCGAACCGTTCGGTTCGCTTGTCTCGGTTCGGAGCATGCATGCGTCGCACGGTTCGACGGTTCATGACATGCGCAATGTAGCCTCGTGCCCCGTATGTGACGTCAGTGTTTCCCTTTCGCGCGAAAGAATAGGCTATATGGTGCGTTCGATTATTTCTCTCCAAGTCGGAACTCGGATGAAAACGTCACGATACGTCACGAAAAACATCACTTCCCGCCGGAAACACGCCCCTTTTATGACGTTGAAGTCGGATTAGATTTTGTTGCCCGAGTTGCCCTTGTGACGTAATTTCAACATGGCGACTTGGTTTGTTTTTTATTTACTGTTCGAAAAAAGAATATCGCTATGAATGTACTAAAATATTTTATAAAGCTTTTAATGTGGTTTGACTAGTTTGTGTTTCTTGTTTGTCTCTCGGAAAAATCTAAATTTCTCCATTTTCTTCATTTGTAAAACTCCAAATCTGCTAAAATATAAAGCAACAATACACAGCAACGTGTTCATGGAGGCAGCCATGTTTGTTCCGAGATGTGGGTAGCTCGAACGGGAGATTGTCGGACGTGATGTCACTCAACTCGGAATTTCCGAGTTCCGAGAGAAAAACGAACGCACCATTATGCACAGAGCGGTGTGACGTAGTTCCGGTAAAAGTTCAGCCAGCTAATTTCCGGTAGCCTTTCGTTTGCTGCGTTTAGCTCGTGTTTTCGGCGTTACCACCCTGTCTCTGAAGAAAACGTTTAAATTTCAGTCAACGGATAGCACAACATCTAAACACTGTTGTGCGCCTTTGTTGTGTGACTTTATTTAATGTGCGGTTAGGCACTTTGTTAAAGAAAATTAAGTTATCTGTGACAAAGCACTCCAGTGAGTGTCATGCCTCGATCGTCCACTCTTTCCGTGTGCCACGCCCCCTCGTTAACCCTGCGTGGATTCCCCGTGTTTACCAGCTGTTCCTTATTGTTGTCAAATTTGTCATTACTCCATTGTATTTAGTCCGCGTTTCCGTTTCTTTCTCCAGTCCGGTCATTATATTGTAATTCTGCTTTACCGCTCGTCTGTGTTCCTTTTGCTTATTAAACCCCGCATTCCCCTGATCCTAGGTCTCCTCGCCTCTGCTTCCCCGGTCAGCGTTGTAACAGTGAGCCTGCTTCCATGCTGCAATGTGAACATTTGCCATGTTCCTAAAAATTCTGTTTATTGCACAGTGTCTGACCACACAGACCTACAGGCTATTGCCAGATGACCATACTAGACATATCAACTGGACATATTTTGCACTATTACAGATTGATGTCTTGTACATACACAGAAATTGATTTTATCGATTACTCAAGAACATTCAATATAATTAATACCAATTTTTTTCACTATATATATATATATACAGTCAGGGATGGGCAGTATTTTAGATAAATGTATTTAAAATACGTATTTGAAATATAAAATACTATTTTGTATTTTGTATTGTAAAGCCTTTGGGAAAAATCTAACGTAATTTGTATTTAAATACATTTAAGATGAGTATTTTGTATTTTCAAAATACATAAAATACTTTGTGCCAATCAACCTCTTTATCTGGGTGCTGATTTGGTTCAGACACACCCCTCCCCCAACCTTAACACTCATGCACGTGAGCTGCCTGCAGCAGAGTCAGCATTGGATCAGCGACTTTTCTCAGTTTTCTGCATTAAGGTAAGGGTGTCATCCTGATCAATTCCGTGTTGATTAAAGTTAAAATGGTGCATCATTCAGATTTGCCTTCAGTAAACATGAAAGAATAAAAAAGCACCGACATGTGTAGGAGGAAAATAGCGTTAGTTGCCTGTTAGCCAATCAGTTTTGATAGTTTTTTTTTTAATCTATCAACTAGCTAGTGAAATGTGTTTAAAACATTACTGCATGTTAGGGCTGGGTGATATGACAGAACTTTATATATCTTAGGCAGCGATGACATAAAGTGTGAATCGATTAAACTTTTCAAAATCGTTTACATAGGCCTAGGTCATTTAGAGCAAATAAATCCTTGCAGTGTTTAGTGGGGCAGCAGGAATTATTGGAACGTTGGGGTGGATGAAGAAGCATGAATGAATGAATAAAATAGTGTGATGTACTTGGTTCAGTTGTACTTTGCTGTTTAAAGCGCGAAAGGAGATTCATATTTACACTTCGAATAGATGGATGTCTGAAACACACAGGTACACCATCTTGAGGAGTACACCATCAGTTTTATAATTGACTTTGTGTTACTGAGTTCTTGTTACTGAGTTGAAGTCATGATGGTGATAAAACGTAATAAAAGATGTTTGGGGAAAAAAAAAAATAGTTTTGTTTTTCCTACAGGGCAGGGGAAGGGAAGATCATTTCTAATCAGTAGTACACATCTAAATGTTTTTGTTTTGCATTCAGAATATGTCCAGATATATTTCAGCCGCAGGGTTCCCCCTGGAGTTTGATTTCAATTCTTCACTTTTCTTTGTATTTTTGCTTCTATTAATCAAATTCTTCACTTTTTTTCAGCATCCGTTTTTTTAGTCACTCTCTCGCCGCTTCTCAATAAATTAATCATTAAACTCACTGAATATACATCTTCTGACAATCACACTGTGATTGGTCAACTAATGGCATGGGCGAGTCACGAGTCTACTTGATAAGGTTGGGAGAATCGTGAATACTGTGTAAAAATTTGTGTGCTGAAAACATGATGTATAGTACGCATTTCGGAAATAATGTTCTAATTACTATATATATATATGGTAAGCTAATACTTTCCCGGTGTTTCATAGTACCTTTGAGAGGGACATTCTAAAACGCTTAATGTGGTTTAATGTACCAAAATAGCGACCAATAATCACCAAATTTCGCACACACACACACCTGGTCTTCATAAAGACTTTCACCTGACAAAAAATCAAAACCGAAATATAAGGAATATGGACTTTATTTTACGTTAAGCGTTTTCCCCTCCATTGACGCCCATTATAAGGAAAAGGCTTAATGTAACTTGTACCAAGACAGCCACCAAAAATCACCAAATTTCTCACATATATATCTGGTCATAAACACTTTCACCTGACAAAAAATCTAAACCGAAATACAAGGAATATGGACTTTATTTTACATTAAGCCTTTTCCTTATAATGGGCGTCAATGGAGGGGAAAACGCTTAACGGAAGTCCATATTCCTTGTATTTCAGTTTTGATTTTTTGTTAGGTGAAAGTCTTTATGACCAGATGTGTGTGTGCGAAATTTGGTGATTATTGGTCGCTATTTTGGTACATTAAACCACATTAAGCGTTTTCACATTAAGTGTTTTAGAATGTCCCCACACTGATCGATAACATTTGCTACTTTTAGAACGGCCCATGCTCATTTGACATGGATGATCGACGATCGTGTGTCCGGGGCGCCGGGCCAGTTTTGATTAGGTGCTACGGGTGCTACGGTTGAAAATTGGGGAAAAATGAAATTCGACTTTTCAAAAATTCAAAATTCGTCATTTGAAAATTGAATTCGCCAGAGTGACGATTTGATGCCGTTTTTCTTCGTCACCATGGGTTCCGTTTTCGTCAATGACGAGAGTGACGAGCGGCAGCGGGAACCAGGGGCGGTTCTAGAGGCGGGGCCATAGGGGCCCTGGCCCCTTCTGAAATCTGATTGGCCCCTGATTGGCCCCCCTTCCATCAATCGTCGACGAGAAGAGCAACCGGAGAATTCTTCACAACGATTACAGATGCAATTCCACCCCCAAACAATTGGCGGCAGTAATGTGTCGATGCAACTTGGGAGAAGAAGCAGAGGTCTTGGCTTTATATTATCTTTGCGGCTTTGGCTTGAGCGATACCAGAACATTCTTTGACGTTATGACAGTAGGCGGGAGAAAGAATCCATCTAACATTACTTACAACTTGAAGACAATTCTTCAAATCCTCGTGTTGTTTGTCAAAATATGAAAGGATATTTAGCTGCTGCTCTCACTTATTTTAGGTTTGTTAACTAAATTGTGGAATGAGCACTGGAAGCACTGTCGAAGTAAACCAATAAACTTGTAAGCAATGTTAACATGTTTTTGCTAAGATAGCGCTAGCAAAGATTCTGTAGTTAACTTTATCAAACCAGTCCCTCCAGGATTTCACGATTTTTTTGTGTGATTTTTGCAATCAAAATGACTGATTTTGTGGTGGTAATTTCCAGAAATTTGTGAAAAAATTTGCGATTTTTATATTTTATAATTAGGACATCACATTTACCATAATAGTATTATGTCAGATCTATACACAATAGTCGTACGACACAAATCACAAACAAAATGCATAAATCTTTTTTATTTTGGTCTAATCAAATTTTCATCAAATTAACTTTTAAAACAACCTACGGACAATTTTTCTACTTGACCTATGTAAACATTAACAGCAGGTGTAGTGATTTATACTGTAGAACTGAGTGTAAATCCTGAGTTGAGGGGTCCTGAGCTGCAGAAGGCAACCACTTACTTATAGTGCGGCGTTTTGCATGGCGTCCCCACTGCGTAACTTTTAACTACGCAATACGAAGTGGCCGATCGAAAGGGACCTCCTCGGTTACTATCGTAACCTCAGTTCCCTGAGTAGGGAACAAGTATTGCGTAGCCGGCCGCACTATAGTAACCTGGCAAGTTGTCGCTTCAGTCGTTAAACCTGCTCAAATGGCATTTTTCGGGGACTAATATCATAGACAGTAAAAGAATAATATGGGCTAAGGCCGTGCCCCCTTTGCGCCCGCGCCATTGGATGTGCAGTTGCCGCAGCACAGCCAATGAGTGAGCCAGACACTCACTGCTAGCTGTGCAGCTGCAAAATGCGTTTACATTATAGGCTTCAGTAAATCGAGGAAAAGGAGTTTCCCCTTTTCCCGCAACATCTGTATTCACGTAAAAATGCAGTGAAACTTTAATTAAACTAGAGATATTTCAATTTGTCAGGCGTTTCAGCTCCAATGCGGCCGATGCGGTCTTTGACAGTTGATGTCACACTCGCTAAAGTCGCAGTGTATTCTGGGTCGAATCGCCATTTTGCAGGTATATAACTCAAGAGCAAGCGTTTGCATCCGCCTTTATCCTTCGAAAGATGGGATACTCGTGCTGTGTGAAAGGCTGTCATACTAAATCACAAGGCAGAAAGGTGGACCACAACAAGATTTTTTCGGATTCCCACTTGGAAAAAAGGATATGGACGGCAGGTAGAGGAGGTGTTAAATTATTCCATGTATTATTATTTATTATGCATTTGTAAGGCTGTCTACATGATTACAGTTAACTTCATCATATAATTACTAATAACTTAACTTGAACATAAGGAATTTATTGAAGTAGCCATTTGGCTGCATCCAGACCTGTTAGAATCTAATATGCCTGGACCATGTCCCCCCTTAGTCTAATTTGTTCGAGGCTGTACAGATTTGTTTGCAACTTGATTACAAGTTAGCGTACCTTTGCAGTGACGATTGTGTTGTCGCAGTCCTGCGTTCGAAATGTGAACAGATCCTACACCCAGCCATTGATGAAATGTCCGTGGGCTTCAAGAGATTTATAGTTCTTGAACTGTTCATATGTGTAAGCGCTGATACCATAAACAAGGTAGTTTGTTATATCCAGAGATGAAGTTAGAGGCAACAATGTCGCGTCGGAATTCCATTTTTTTATGTGAGATCATACGGATCTATATTGCTGATTGTTGACAATTTAGCCAAATACTGATCCCTGGCGTCCTTCGTAAGTTTTTCTCTTTAAGGAATTTTCTCGTTCTGCTTTTTCTTCTCCATTCTTTGCGTCCGCGAATACCTTCAAAATGGCGAATGGGGGCGTGTCAGACAGTGCAGACACGTGACTGACAAAGACCGGAGAATTCTTCTTTTTTGAGGTGTATGTGTGTATGGGTGTGTGTATGTGTGAATGAGCAAGTGAAAGAAATTGAGTGAGAGAGAGACGTTTAAGCTGGGAGGTGCAAGTTGTTGCTCCTACAGTATGTTAATGCTGCTTTGCATGTACGAAATTGTTTATCTCATCAAAAAAGGGCTTAAATTGCAATCTGTTTTTCTGACAATATGTGAAAAAGATGAGAAATAAGAAACATTTAGGTAAATATACCCACACTGTAAATTGTATTGTATTTGGAAACATTATGGTAACATACGTACATGTTAAAATACCTCTTTTGTTTGTTCTGAATTTGCTGTGCTCTGCTGCACTTTACCTTATTAGAGTGTACTGTATGAGATGTTTAAGCTGGGAGGTATAAATATATCCACACTGTAAATTGTATTGTATTTGATTAATTAATAGCTGTGATGTACTTTAGTGTGTGTGTGTGTGTGTGTGTGTGTGATTTATGCATTGTGTCCTAAAGGACACAGTATAAATAAATGAAAAAAATCATTAAGAACTTTACTGGCTCATATTTTTTTATTAGAGCGTTTGAAAAAGGAATGACTGCCGAAATGTATTTGCACCGTACTGAATAAATTATTTTGTGTGCTTGAATGTACCCTGTACTTGGCCCCTGAATGTAACATGTGGCCCCTTAATGGCCCCTGTTACAGAAAAATCCTAGAACCGCCACTGGCGGGAACCCTGCAGCCTAATAGGGATGCCTGCACTTGATGACCAATTTCACATGTATTTTGTGTACTTTAAAAATACAAAATACTGTATTTGTATTTAAATACATTTTTTTACACAGTATTTTGTATTTGTATTTAAATACAATTTTCCACTCAGTATTTTGTATTTTTATTTTAAATATATTTCTATGTATTTATGCCCATCTCTGTATACAGTATATATATATATATATATATATATATATATATATATATATATATATATATATATATATATATATATATATATATATATAAAACGAACAGAATCAGGCTTAATCAAGATAGGTGATCTATCATTTTAACTATCCCCAATTAAATTAACCCCGTGGACCGGACAAATACAAAACGAATGATTAAACATTATATGCGTCTCTTTTTGTATGTTTTCTAAATAAGACCGCGTGCCCATACCCAACTGTAATAGCGATTACAGCGATCTATTCTTTTAGCATTTATGTTAAGGCAAGACTTCTATTTTATTACTGTTCTGGGATTAATAATGTTTAATAATTTTAATAATGTGCTTTAATTCAAGTCAAATTCAGTTTATGCATGATTACATGATATAACTTTTTTAATACTGTATCCTAAATTGTGGATAATTAAGCTATATATCATATGCTGAAGTACATTACTGGAGTGTTAAAGATTAAAAGAAAAAAATAACAAGAACCGTACAGAACCGAAAACCGTGACCCTAAAACCGTGATACAAACCGAACCGTGGGTTTTGTGAACCGTGCCACCCCTAGTAAAGACACTATCGCAGACCCAGAAGGTAGATTCATTATTATTAAAATTTCAGCATATAACAAAGAGATATGTATTGCCAATATATACGGTCAAAATAGTGATGACGACTCCTTCTTCCACCACCTTTTTGCTGCAATAACATCGCACTCAGACACAGAACTTGTACTGGGAGGGGACTTCAACTTAGTACTTAATCCAGAATCTGACAGACGTAGTACAGCAGCTAGTTACCATACTTGCCAGTCATCTGAAACAGTAAAACAATATATGAATGATTTCGGCCTATGCAATGTCTGGCGTACTTTTCACACCACGCTCAGCGAATACACATTTTTCTCACCAATCCATCATTCTTACTCCCGGATAGACTTTTTTCTTACCAGCAATACAGTCCTGAAAGATATATGTGACAGACAAATTCACCCTATCACAATCAGTGACCATGCACCTGTCACTATGACGGTCACTGTAAAAGTTAGTGCACCACTTTTTAAATGGTGGAGACTGAATACATCATTACTAACGGACTCAGAGTTTCTAGAAGTTATTAAAAAAGATTGGACAACATTTATTGAAACAAATTACCTGCCAGGTATCTCTGCGTGCATTCTCTGGGAAACAGCAAAGGCTGTAATACGATATAATACGAAATAATAATTTCATATTCAGTACATAAAAAGAAGAAGGAAAAAGCACTCGAAACAGAACTAGAACAGAATATTAAAACTTTGGAATCAGCACATGTTGCCTCCCAAGAAAAACACCTTCTCAATGAGCTGACAAAAAGGAAAATGAAATTGCAAGAATTAAGAGACAAAAAAACTCAGTTTTACATACAGAGATTACGCTTGGACAATTTTGAACATAGTAATAAATCAAGTAAGTTTTTAGCAAACCAACTAAAACAGAATAAAGAGAAGGCAGCAATCTCTTCAGTTACAGACCCCAATGGGAAGGCAACTCATAGCCTAGGATTGATAAATAGGATATTTAGGGACTTCTATAAAAAAATGATACTCACCTAATATTAATCCAACCAATTCTGAAATAGAAGAGTTCTTAAACAACATCGACCTACCAAAATTAAATAATGAACAAATAACGGCATTAGAGTTACCTCTCTCAATAGTGGAACTTCATGATGCACTACAATGTATGCCTAACGGGAAAGCCCCAGGTCCAGATGGATTTCCAGCAGAATTCTACAAAACATTTTGGCCTCTGCTAGCACCACTATTCCATAGAATGGTTATAGAAATTAAAGAAACTGGCAGCATCCCTCCAAATATGAATTGTGCAGACATTAACCTGCTCCTCAAACCTGACAAAGATCCTGCTCTCCCCTCTAGCTATCGACCAATATCACTTATAAATGCGGACCTTAAAATCATCAGCAAGGCACTGGCTAGTAGAATTGAAAAAGTGACACCTTATATAATACATCCAGATCAAACGGGTTTCATTAAAGGCAGACAGTCCACTAACAACATGAGGAGACTAATTGGAGTAATAGACTACTGCAATTTTCAAAACAAGGAAGCCATAAAAGGCTTTTGACAGGGTCAACTGGAAATTTCTAATGGCAACCTTACTAAAATTTGAATTTCGCGAGAACTTCGTAACCTGGATTAAAATTTTATACAGTTCACCTAAAGCCTGCGCAAAAACAAATGATCAAATCTCCCCAAGCTTCACTCTCAGAAGGGGCACTAGGCAAGGTTGTCCACTTTCTCCATCACTATTTGCTATATTTATTGAACCATTGGCAGCAGCAATTCGGAATAATAATAATATCAAAGGTATTCAAACAGCAAGTATATAACCCATAAAATTAGTCTTTATGCAGATGATGTATTACTTTTTCTTCAAAATACACAGGGTTCCCTCACGGAGACGATAAGACTCATAGATAAGTTCTCCTCCATATCAGATTACTCTATTAATTGGAACAAGTCGACTACTCTTCCAATATCTTGTGACTTCCAGTCCAATCCAACTATCCCACTTCAATCTGGGAACATTAGATATCTGGGTATTAACATTTCTGCCAAGCTGTCAGTTCAGACGCAATTAAATTACAGTCCGCTGCTTAAAAAGATAGAAGATGATCTTGCACGGTGGAACAATCTACCCACATCACTTCTGGGAAGAGTAGCAACAATCAAAATGATGATCCTACCAAAAATTAACTACATGTTCTCAATGGTTCCGAGTCAACCTCCGCGGACTTGGTTTAAATCACTGGACTCCTTAATTTCAAAATATCTATGGAAATCCAAACCACCACGAATAAGTTTAAAAACTTTACAGAAACCCAAAAACTGTGGGGGTTTGGAGCTTCCCAATTTCTGCAACTACTTTCTTGCCAATAGATATATATATATATATATGTCCTAAAATGGACTACGCAAAATAACTTGGATCATAACTGGCTGGATATTGAGCAAACGTTCTGTAATGATATTCGAGTCCAGGACCTGCCATTTATCAGTCATATACTTAAACATTGCTGTTTTAAGAGCATCAACATCAGCACATCACTGACAGCCTGGTGGGAATTTCTTAGAATGAACCAAACTTCACTGGTCCCATGCAAACTGACACCCATCTGGAACAACCCTGACATCCTGTTAAATAAAAAAGTGATAAACTTCCTGGCTTGGCATAATAAAGGAATCAAGCGCCTCGAACATATAATCCAAGACAATTGCATGATATCATTTGACAAAATTACAGAAACTTATAACGTTGAGAAAAACAAATACTTAGAATATCTTCAACTTAAATCAATAATACATAATAGATGGTGCCGTAAGCAATTAGATCTGGAGCTTTCACCTAAAATAGCAAACTTCTTAATAACTCCAACTAAAAAACTACTGTCTAGGATTTACGGGCATCTAGCAGAATCTGATACAACGCTCTCACTCCCTACCCACAAATGGGAAAGGGATTTACTCATCAATCCAGACACTAACTTCTGGAGGCAAATTTGCTTGAATACCTTTCGAATGAATCAGAACTCCAACCTGCAGCTATTACAGTACAAAATTTTACACAGAACACACTACACAGGGCAGAGGATGTTCCAGATGGGTATCAGAGATACTGACATATGCCTAACTTGTAAGAAGGATGCACCAGATAATTACCTGCATGCTTTCTGGTACTGCACACCGGTCAACGAATTCTGGCAAAGGATTTGTGAAGACTTATCGACACACCTATAGGGCATCCCATCCCACCCTCCCCCTCACTCTGCCTGCTTGGGGACCTCACTGACACTAATATGGACATGAATAAATCTTGCATGCTTCTCACAGTACTAACCATTGCCAAGAAAACAATCTTTCTGAACTGGAAGTCAAAAGAGAATTTAAACATAAATCTGTTCAAAAATCTACTCTTGGATTATGTTTCCACGGAGAGAATGTCTGCCTGTAAGAAAAATCATTTGATCGATTTTGAAGATAGTTGGACTCCAATAATAAATTTTTTAATGTAATGTCGTCAGGGGTGGTGGGGCCTTGCCGTCGCCGTCCCGGGTTGGGGGCGGGGGGGCTGGGTTGTTGGAGTCCTCTGGTGTTTCTCTTGGCTGAGGGCGCGTGGTCAGTGTCTCTGGGTGGCCGCTGGCCTGGCCTGTTGGGGATGGGGGGGTTCTGCCCCCCCGGGGTGGGTGGCGCGCTGTGGGGGGGGGTTCGGGGGGTGGGGCCTCTGCGTTCCGCCTGGGCCGCTGCGCTGGGGTGCGTGGGTTCTATCTGCTGGGGCCGCTGCTCCGGCTCCCGGGCGGGTGGTCGCCCGCATGCTGGGGGGCCTGGTCTGCCCGGGCCCGTTGCCTGGTGGGGGCGGTTCGTTGTCTGCCGTTGGCGATTCCGGCGCGGGGCCCTCGTTCGCTGTGGGGTGGTTCGGGGGGGGCGGTGGGGGGAGCCTCTGCCTCGCCTGGGGGGGGGGCTGGGGTCACCCCGCCTGGCTGGACCGGCTCCCCGTTTGCCGGGGGGTCTGGAGTGGAGTTGTCCCGTCCTTGGCTGCTAGCTGGGGTCTCATCGGGCGTGGTGGGGTGGGTCTCTCCCGGTCTGCGCCTGGGGGGGGGTTCCCAGCTGCCGGGCTGCCTATGGCGCCCCTGAACACCTCGGTTGGCCGTCCCTGCCGGCTGTGCGGGGTCGGGGATGGGGACTAATGGGGGCCAGTCGGGGGGGGCCCACTCCTGGCACGCCCTTATTGCTCCCCTGGGCCCAACACCACATTTCACACAACACTAGTGGCCTGCTCGCCCACTTTTTGCACTTTAGTCATATACACAGTCCATATTACATTAGGGCCTTGGGGGTGCGGGGAGGGGGATGGGGGACTCTGCCATCTGCCAGTGGTGGGGCCCTCATACCCGAACTGCACCCACTAATTTTAATGCATTGTAGACATAAACACACAACCCTCTCACACATATATATGCACACTTCACACCAATATGGGTCGGGGAGGGGATGGGGGCTGAGGGCCCCCCCCTAACTCTCTGTCTCTGGCTCTGCGCGGGTGGGGTGGCCCACTGGGTGGAAGACCCATCATGGGGGGCCCTGGCCGGTGTGGGCGGCCTCCTCTCTTGGGCCGCGGGCCAGGTGGTGCTTGGCTCTGCTGCGCCGTGGTGGGGCCCTGGCGGGCAGTCCGGGGAATCTTGGGACACTCTGGGCCCTGCTAGGCGGATTGGGGGGTTCGGTTTGGGCTGGGCGGGGGGTCTGCCGCTCCCCGGTCGCCGCGGGTCCGCTCCCGGGTGGGGGGGGGCTCTTTGTATGGATCATCCTGCAGTGTTGGGGGGGAGGTGTGCCGGGTCGCTGGGGGGGCTGGGGGCCCTCCGGTGTGCGGGCAATAAAAAAAAAAAAAACATTTTAAATTTAAAAAAAGAGGAAGAGCGATTAATCCCATCACGAAGCCCAGCATCTCCATCATTATCACTGTCACACCTCACACACTCACTAACACAGAACTCGCTCCAATACACACATTTTATTCCCAATATACTCATGTAGCCGCCCGAGTCTGCGGCGCTCCGGCTGCCCCCTGCGCTGTGAGACACGCCGCGCTGAGAGACTCGCTGGGGACCGAACTGCACTTTAGCCTCTATTATTCTGTACAATACATAAAATATAAAAACGAAGCAGGAATTCAAGTATGTGAAATACCTCAGGAAATGTCGGACGCCCGCGCAACGCCGGCGGGAAGACGGGGCGAAATGTTGCGCGTGCTAGATTAATAGCCTTAATTACAGGTAAATAAAATTACAAACAGCATTAATCAAACGTGTTAAACCTGAAATCGTACCACAAAGAGTACCACTAGAAGTTAATTTGTCTTTACTTCAAAATAAGAACTTCCTTCAAACCACTTCGGACACATACCACCCTCCAGCAGCGTTCAGCGCCGACTAGTGAGGTGTCTGTCGCGAACGACCCGGTCAAAAGATCCGGATCCTGACCAAGAGACATTTTTATAAAACAAAACATCTCTGCAGCTCAGCGCTCCACGCTGCTCTGACTGTGACTGAAGTTTGTGTTAATGGCGTGTGAGCCGCGCGACCAATCACGTGATGAGTCAGATGGGGGGGGGGGGGTGCGCGTGCTGACGGTGTACAGGTACAGAGCACGAGGGAGGGAAAAAAGAGAGAGTGTGGTGCGCGAATAATAGGCAAGATGTTGGAAACCAGGCGGCATTTGGATGCATTTTAATAGCTATGATAACTCAAAGGCACAATGCACAGTTTGCAAGATGAAGCTGTCATTTCGATCAGGATCCACAAACAACCTTCACAGACACTTAGGAACTGCGCATCCAACAGTTCAGATGGAAGGAAAAAGACAGGCTAGCGTGCTGCTACTGCCAGAAGCCGGATCAGCCCGTCTAAGCTGAGGCACTTAGCCTTTCTGCCCCAAAGGAAATGTTAAAATATTAAACTGTTAGAAAGGTCATAGATAGTTGTTAAAGTGGATAGATACTAAAACTGTTGGATGCTGGTGTTTTGCTCATTGTAATTTCTTTATAATTTCTTTATTGTTATTCGTTATTTATGTTATTTGACTGTTAATGGTATCAAAGACAAAAACAGATTTTCCGCTATATAATGTTCAATACACGTGTAGTAGTGTGAGGTTTTTACATTTCATCTTTTTATACCAAACATGATGGTATTCAGAAAATCATGAGGTTTAGTACACATATCAATCATGCGTCATAACAGCGCTGAATCTGGCTGAGGCAGAAGTAATAAAATGAAGAGCCGTTTGGGAGCCAGAAGAGCTGACTCACTAAAAAGAGCCGAAATTCCCATCACTGGCGCAGACTGAGGAGACATTCAGTGTCACAGCCAGTTTGGGGAGATTACGGGTGCTGTCTTAGGACAATCCTAACAAATCTCAAAACAGTACTACTACAGAAGTCCCCAGACTCCCATTGTTATTTAAGAAAATAGTCATTTTTAAACCCAAAAAAGAAAAGAAGAAAAAAAAAAAAAGCACACATCACAATAATTATGTGAATGCTGTCATAAAGTAGTATAAATGGTATTAAGCATAAAAACATGCAAACAAACTTACATTTCTGGATCCCTGGTCTGGTCCTGCACTCTCCACTGTGGTCCACACTATAGCAGAAGCAGAATGACATAGTACTGCTGTATCCATTTATTTAATTGTTGTATTTTCTCCACATACATGAGTCTATAGCAGGACAGACACACATTCTGTACTCACTTCAGTTTCTCCAGTTTACAGCTGGGATCCTCCAGTAGAGCAGAGAGCAGCTTCACTCCTGAGTCTCCTGGGTGATTGTAGCTCAGGTCCAGCTCTCTCAGGTGTGAGGGGTTTGACTTCAGAGCTGAAGCCAGGGAAGAACAGCCTTCTTCTGTGACTCTACAGAATGGCAACCTGCAGAGAGACAGACAATATCTCTCCAATAAATATAAACACCTCAACACTATGAGTATTACTTTTAACTAAATGTGACGACTTCAATAAAGATTTCAGTAATTACACATTACAGTGTGGAATACCCAGTAATATTGACCTCAGTATCTCCAGTGTACAGTGTGAATCCCCCAGTCCAACAGAGAGTAGCTTCACCCCTGAATCCTGCAGGTCATTGTCACTCAGGTCCAGCTCTCTCATGTGTGAGGGGTTTGACTTCAGAGCTGAAGCCAGGGAAGAACAGCCTTCTTCTGTGACTCTACAGCCTGACACCCTGCAGAGAGACAGACAAAATTGCTCAAATAAATAAGATCACCTCACCACTATGAGTATTACTTTTAATTAAAGATGATGACTCCAATAAAGATTTCAGTAATCACACATTACAGTGTGTAATACCCAGTAATATTGACCTCAGTATCTCCAGTGTACAGTGTGAATCCCCCAGTCCAGCAGAGAGCAGCTTCGCCCCTGAATCCTGCAGGTCATTGTCACTCAGGTTCAGCTCTTTCAGCTGAGAGGAGTTTGATCTGAGAGCTGAAGCCAACACTTCACAGCATGTCTCTGTGAGTCTACAGCTGTCCAGCCTGGAAAAGGAAATGTGTTAAGATATAAATACATACACGACACACACAGGTATATCAAATTAAAAAATCAAAAGAAACAGTTTTAAGTACAATAAGACATGCAGCATATAGCTGAAATATCAGTTATTTTGTTGTTTCCTTGTCCTAGTCAGAAACACAAATAGTTTTTACTTGACATTCCCCAGCCGAGACGAACCTGCTGTTTAATGACCTTACAGGGTGAGTTACCCTGAGACTCTGTAATATATGCATAAGTATTTTTATAAAGCTCTGAGCAGCGCTGGGGCTCAGTGATCAGCACTACAGCCGACCCAGGGGTTCTAGGGTTTTGGGTTCAGTTCCTGCCTCGGATGTGTGTAAGTGTACATGTTTATGGGGGTTTGAATGTCAAGAAGAGCTTAAGTTTTTTTAATTAGTATTTTTTATATGACTTATGAATTGCTGACATCATGACTGAAATCCTTATTTTCTGTTTGCTGTATCTGAGAACCTGTAAAATTTCCAAAACACTAATCACACAATTACCAATCCTGTCAGATAGGGATGACATAGTGAAACTTTATTCGTCCCCCTGGTAAAATACTGCTGTTGCCTCTCTGATCTTGCTCTCTCTGACACACACATACAGGTCAGAGCTCAGGGTTGGCCAGCATCCAGCCCCCTGAAGCTGGGGGTTAAGGGCCTTGCTCAAGGGTCCAAAACTAGCATCACTCTGCCAGCCAGATATTTAAACCGGTGACCTTCTGACCACAGACACAGAGTCCAAACCCACTGAACCACACGCCACACTAAGAATGTTAAAAAATATACATATCCTGCAGTATCCAGAATGAAAAAAATTTTCTGGGCGTCCATATAAATACACTCTAATTGTTCTAAGATATAAAAGCAGTATCATGAATAACATCTGTACTTTTTTAGCAACAGACGTATGTAAGATCATTACATACTAACTTACAGAGCTGTCCTAGATTTCTTGATCACAGGCAGCAGCCTCTGAAGACCCTCATCTGATCTGATGTATTTCTTCAGATCAAACACATCCAGCTCCTTATCTGACATCAGTAACACAAAGGCCAGAGCTGACCACTGTGCAGGTGAGAGGTCTGCTGCTGAAAGACTTCCTGAACTCAGGTATCTTTGTACTTCCTCTATTAGAGAATTGTCACCCAGTTCATTCAGACAGTGGAACAGGTTGATGGTCCTTTCTGCAGATAAATTCTCTTGTATTTTCTCCTTGATGTACTGGGCCGTTTCCTTAATGTTATGTGAGCTGGGTCTTGTCTCTCCCAGTAGTTTTTGTAACAGAGTTTTACTGGAGTCTGTTGAGAGACCAAGGAGGAAGCGGAGGTAGAGGTCCAAGTGTCCATTCTTGCTCTTTAATGCCTGATTCACTGCAGTCTTCAGCAGGTCAGCTGATGAGTTTGACAGAAACACATAAAAAGCAGCGAGATACTCCTGGATGCTCAGATGCACAAAGCAGTACACCTTCTCCTGATACAGTCCATATTCCTCCTTAAAGACTTCTGTGCACACTCCAGAGTAAACTGAAGCTTCAGTGACATCAATGTTATTCCCAATCAGATCTAGCTCATAAAATATGAGATTGCCTTTCTCAAGGTTGTCAAAAGCCAGTTTACCAAGTTTCAAAAGGAATTCCTTGCTGTATTCCTTAAGCTTGGCTTCATAGTTTTTCATATACTTGTCCTTTTTTAAACTCGCCTGAAAGATCAGAAAGTGTGTGTACATTTCAGTCAGAGTCCTTGGAATTTCTCCCTTGTCAGTCTCACTAAAAAGCCTTTCAAGGACACTGGCTGAAATCCAGCAGAACACAGGTATGTGGCACATGATGAAGAGGCTCCTTGATGATTTCACATGTGTGATAATCCTGCTGGCCAAACTCTGATCACTAAATCTCTTCCTGAAATACTCCTCCTTCTGGGCATCACTGAACCCTCGTATCTCTGTCACCTGGTGGACACACTCAGGAGGTATCTGATTGGCTGCTGCTGGCCGGGAGGTTATCCAGAGGAGAGCGGATGGAAGCAGATTCCCCTTGATGAGGTTAGTCAACAGCACATCCAGTGATGTTTTCTTTGTTACATCAAACCAGCTCTCATTCTTCTGAAAATCTAGAGGAAGGTGACATTCATCCAGACCATCAAAGATCAACAAAACTTTGTACCTACACAGCTCAGAGGATTCAAGCGATTTCAGTTCTGGGACAAAGTGGTGAAGCAGATCAATCAGACTGTATTCATCCTTGATCAAATTCAGGTCCCGGAAAGGAAGAGCAAATATGAAGTGAATGTCCTGGTTTGCTTTTCCTTCTGCCCAGTCAAGAATAACTTTCTGCACAGAGACTGTTTTCCCGATACCTGCGACCCCTTTTGTGAGTACAGTTCTGATAGGTGTCACACGCCCATGTAAGGGTTTAAATATATCATTGCACTTGACTGTAGTATCTTCTGTTACCCTTTTCTTGGATGCTGTTTCAATCTGTCTCACTTCATGTTCATCATTGACTCCTCCAGCTCCCCCTTCAGTAATGTAGAGTTCTGTGTAAATCTCTTTGAGAAGTGTTGGCTGTCCTTCCTTAGCTTTCCCTTCAAATACACACTCAAATTTATTCTTCAGATTACATTTGATTGTGCGCTGATACCGCGACAGAAGAAGCCCTGAAATGAAATGAGAGCTTTTCAAAAAACATGTTTTACTCATTTAAGGCAAAATAAATCAAATTAAATAAATGTTAAACTGAAAAGTAATACACATGTTTTCATAAACTCTTCTTCTACGGCAAATCAAACACACACTGAATGAGGTACAGCTCTTACTCTTCTCCAGCATGTCAGCGAGATCATTTTGTTCCATGGTCCTCAGGATGTACAGTGTGATCTTCAGAGCTCCCTCTCTACCACAGGTCTTCTGCATCTGACCATCACTGTCCAGGTCATTGTCCTCCTCCAGCTGAGGCTCAGAGCATTCTGGGTCATTCTGATCCAGGTACCGTTTGAATTTCATCAGCTCATCCTTCAGAAACGTTTGAGCTTTTTTCTCCAGTAACTGAAATGAACAGTTACAGTTTAATTATTATCACTCCTGGCACCGTATCTTCATTTGTGAATTATGCTGCGTTCCATTTCAACTTGTAACTTGGAAATTCAGAGTTCCTAGTGGGAAATTTCAACTGGAACGCCCCCTGAACTCGGAATTCCAACTCATGAAGTCGGGGGAACCTACACAACCCTGACCTCAGAATTCAAAATGGCTGCACCCTTTATCAACAGAAGTTAAAGCTGTAGTTTTACAGTGTCTATAAGCAGTTCTGTATTATTTGTTGCTCATTAAATTGGTTGCACACACTGCTTTCTGTGGATGTGTTACTATGGTGTTTTCATGTGCAAAACACCACGTAAAATGTGTTATCAACTGGTATTGCTAACAATGGCTAACAATTAACCTGGCCAGAACTGGGGCCTGTTTCAGAAAGCGGGATTTTTTGCTTAGCCGGATAACTTGTCATATTTGAAGTAGTCTGGGCTAAACATAAGTGAATGAAGATGAAGGCCATTTAAACTGGGGCACATTAAATACAAAAAGTTATCAGGCTAGGCAAGAAATCCTGCTTTTTGAAACAGGTCCCTGGTTTTGCTAAATGTCTTTCCGACTTGCTGTACTGGAACGAGGGTAACTTGGGTGTGACGTCATTCCCAGCTCCGACTTCCGACCTCCGAGGTAAATGGAACGCAGCATTAGTTGTAAATATCATCAATTTTAACAGGATGAATTACTTACTGTACATCTTTAGAAGATGTCAATTTAGATAAAATTTAAGAAAATATACTTCAGTAATAAATGCACACCTTGAAGATGGATGATAAGTCTCCTTTATCTGGATGTGAATTACATCTATTCAGTCGGTCCCTGTGAATAAAACACAAATATCCAACTATTATATTTTTATCTAAATAGATGTAACTGCCTTCCACATTCTGAGTTTATTTCATTAGGGTGGCTTCCTGACATCAGCTTGCTTATGACAGTATAAGAGAAGCAGTGACATCTAGTGGCAGCACAGAGAGACAGCAGGTAGCAGCCAGGAGAGACGGTTTGGCATGTAGCTCCCAGTCACTCAATGACATTCACTGGTTACTTCTTGTAAACTGTAACATGATTTCAAACAGATTTCAACTTAATTACCATAACTATCCAGAGGGATCTGGGGGGGGACAACCCTGACCCCTGCAATTTGGGGCCCCCAGCTGATCTCAACTTTTTTTTTTTTTGCTAAAAAAACACACTTACCAAACCATTTATATATTAATTTTGATTACAATTAAATGAATAACAATATACCAATATACAAATTTTGCATGATATCGCCCCCTCCCCGATCGGTGAATTTTACCGACAGCTCTCCTGTTTCTCTTTTGGCTTCAAAAGCAGCTGGCTTAACCCCAAAGGGATTTGTTCTGTCCCTTGTTTCCAGGGTTAACACTATAATAATAATAATAATACATTTTATTTATAACGCACTTTTCATTAACAAAATCTCAAAGTGCCACATTTAAAAACAACAAAGTTAAAAATATCCATAAAATCAAAATAATATCACTACTACTAAGTATGACATCTTAGCAGTTGTATGCTTTCCTAAATAAAAAAGTCTTCAAATTTGCTTTAAAGGAGTCCAGGTTCTTTGTAACTCGCAGCTGGACAGGAAGATGGTTCCATAGCTGTGGGGCAACAGAGCAAAAAGCTCGACCTCCCATAGTACACAGCTTAATAGAGGGAACTTGAAGTAGCATACTACCTGATGATCTGAGGATGCGGTTGGAGGTTTGCAAACTCATCAAATCCTGGAGATATGAAGGTGCCAGACCATAAATACATTTATGGGTTAATAGAAGAATTTTATACTCGATCCGGGAAGACACAGGGAGCCAATGAAGAGATTTGAGGATGGGAGTAATATGTTCAAATTTCTTTGCTCTCAGTAGGATTCTTGCAGCGCTGTTTTGGATGTATTGTAACTTTTGTATGTCCTTAGCAGGAATCCTACTAAACAGTCCATTACAGTAATCCAGCCTTGATGAAATAAAGGCGTGGACAAGTTTCTCTGCATCTGGGAGGGTTAAAAGAGGGCGAAGTTTGGAGATTTTTTGTAGATGGTAAAATGATGTCTTACACAGATGTTTTATGTGGTCGCTGAAGGTCAACTGCGGATCAAACCGTACCCCCAGATTAGTAACTGAGGAGGAGAAAGTAATAGCCTGGCCATCAAAGGAGAACTGGAGTATAGGAAATGAACTTATCTGGCGTGGGGTGCCAACAAGGAGTCCCTCAGTTTTACTGCTATTCAGCTGTAGAAAATTAATGTTCATCCAAGCCTTAATTTCCTCCAGACATGCAGTGAGGTTCAGGATGGCTTCTGAGGGGTTTGGGGCAGTTTTAATGTATAGCTGCGTGTCATCAGCATAAAAATGAAAGGACAGCCCATGTCTGGTTATGACGTGCCCAAGAGGTAGCATATAGATGGTAAAAAGTATAGGACCAAGAACTGACCCTTGCGGAACACCACATGTGACATTGGACAGTCCAGATGTACATCCTCCCAACATGACTTGTTCAGTCCTTCCAGACAGGTAGGATTGGAACCACTGCAACGCAATTCCCGAGAGTCCAACTGTATTATGAAGGCGATCCAGGAGAATGGTATGGTCCACTGTATCGAACGCCGCTGACAAATCCAGGAGAATAAGCAAGGATGGTGAACCTGCATCAGCTGCCATCAGTAAATCATTTGTCACCCTAAGCAGTGCCGTTTGCGTGCTATGGGCTGAACGAAAGCCTGATTGGAACTTCTCAAACAGATTATTACATTTAAGATAGCTCTGTAGTTGGATTGCAACTGTCTTTTCTAAAACCTTTGACAAAAAAGTCAGGTTTGAGATGGGCCTGTAATTTGCAAGTACCTCTGGATCTAATGAAGGTTTCTTCAGCATCGGGCGAATGACAGCCGCTTTGAGGGAGGGTGGAACATTACCAGTTTGTAATGAAAGACTTACTAACTTCGTAATGATTGGACTGACAATAGGGATGAAGGACTTAAGCAGAACTGTCGGAATAGGATCCAGTGTGCAGGACGATGATTTCATTCCTTTCAAAATTCCATGAATGTGGCTGGTTGAGACTTCAGTGAAATATTGGAGAGATGGCAAACTCCCAAATGAAAGATTAAAGGCAGACGGTGGCAGAGAATGTGGTCCAGGCATTATGGAGCAAATGTTATTGACTTTTGATCTAAAAAAGTCAATAAAGCTATTGCATTGATCCTTAGTAACTTCAGTGATAGATCGCTGTTGTGGCTCCAAAAGATGATTAATTGTAGCAAACAGCTGCTTTGAATTGCCTTTATGTTTATTGATCTGATCTGAGTAAAACTGACGTTGCGCATCTTTCAGGGACTTAGAATAAGCCCTTTGATGGTCACGGAATGCCAGCTTATAGACAGTGAGTCCAGATTTTCTATACCGGCGCTCCAAGGCACGGCCTGCCATTTTTATTTGCCGTAGTTCTGGTGTATACCAGGGAGCAGAACGTACAAAAGTAACTTCACGTGTCCTGATTGGGGCATGGAGGTCAAAGATGCTGCTCAAAGATGCATTATAATGGTCTACCAGTTCATCTACCATTGTGATGGCAGGACAGGGAATTTGAAGTTGGAGGTCTGCAGCCATAGAGGTTAAATCAATGTGTTTCCAGTTCCGGAAGGCCATTTGGCGCTTAGGTCTTGTGATAGGCAATAGAAATGAGAAAACCATAGAGACCACCTTGTGATCAGATACACCCAGATCATAGACTTCTAAGCTTTTTAGAGTAGCTGAGTCAGAAATGACAAGATCTAAAGTGTGCCCTCTATTGTGTGTTGGGGCCTTCACATGCTGCTGGAGACCAAGGCAATCGAGCATACTCAAAAACTCTGTTGAGAGGTGACATGAAGAGTTGTCCACATGAATATTTACATCACCAACAATAACAATGTTGGATGACAATGAGCAGAGTGATGTAAGTAAGTCATGTATTTCCGGAAGAAATAAGGAATGTGGTTTGGGAGGACGATATATGAGCAATACTGTCATAGATTGAGGAGGTTTGCATTTAAAAGCTAAGCATTCCATGGTGATAAGGTCAGGCAATTGTAGAGGAAAAAGTTTCAATTCAGCCCGATGGATGACAGCCAACCCGCCTCCACGTCCAGAGCTGCGGGCTTTCTCCAGGTAGGAGACAACGCCTGCGTCCTCTCCAGGGCACATAGAGGCTAGAATGCCTGTAATACTCAGGGGTTTCCTGTCTCTAGCTGGGCTGCACCTCAGGTACCCAGCAGGCCCAGGCTCTGGTGTGACCTCTGGCAGCTCCGTAGGATCTTGTCCAGTGTGAGAGAAAAAGTGACTAGAGGGATATTTTGTAATCAGCTTTGAAATTGTATCTTTGTGCAACTAATGCAAAAGTACCTGAGTGTTAGGCAGCTGACAGCCAAGAATTTAAGCTTAAGAGAATTAAGAGTTAACCATAGTGTAGCAATATGTGCTTGAACTTTGTGCTCATTAGATTGAGCAGAAATGCAGGCTAGAGAACAGAAATGCAGGTTTAGAGGGTGTTTTTCAGACAGAGCAGGAAAATCACAAAAGGCTACAGTGAGTGGGGGCTGCTTGCAGTTGGCCAGACCCATAAGTTACAGGCTGTATAAAGTACATATGAAATGCTTATTACAAAATATCCCTCTAGTCAATTTCTCTCTCACAAGTGTTTTCCCTGGTCCCAGGTTCATAGCTCCTTAGTTCTGTGTTTGTTAATTGTTAGTTAATTCCACCTGTGTCCTCTTTCCAGTGTCTCCTCTGATTGGTTGATTGTGTTGAGTACTCACACCTGCCTTTTGTTAGTCCCCATGATCTGTGTATTTTACTGCCTGCCTGTGGTCAGTTCCCTCAGTTGGTCATTGTATCACATGCTGTTGATCCTGTGCTTTGTTCCTGTGTAGTTATTTCCCCCTTAGTTCTGCTCCCTGGGTTGCTGCTCTTTACTAGTGTCCCCTGTGTTTTGTTGTTATGACCTTTTGACCCCTCGTGGTTCCCTTATTTTCTGCTCTGTGTTTTGTTATAAATAAACCCCTGTCATCTTGGAGCCTCACTGTGGATCGTCTTCCTTTCCTCGCCTGCGCCATGTCCCGATCCCATAACAACTAGCTAATTAGTAACAGGCACTGTTCCATTAACATGTTCAAACTGAAGCATCAGTCTGAACAGAGCTAAGGAGCCCATGAGAATCTATTTATTATCAAAGCAGAAACATCCGTCCCAGAAGAAGACAATCTATTGTCCAGTCATGCTTAATCATTACAGAGCAGTAACTTTTATCCAGCTGCATGCTGAGGATTGACATTTAAAATGTACTTTTCAATCTACCTTCTAATTCCAGCTTGCAAGAAGTCAGTCTTTACAGTAATCATCATCCTTTTACCTCAGATGTGATTTATACAGAGGAGAGACGAAACTTCTGTTTACATCTTCAAAAATGATGGAATTTGCAAAAGTTTTAAAAATTTGAAATTTTAAGATTTTTTTCTTGTAGCTTGTGTCTGTGTCACGTTTCGGCAGGCAGGGAAGCAGGAGAGCAAGCCGTACTCACGGGTAATCAGGGGTTTATTAGGCAAGAGACAAACAAGCAGGAACATCCACGGACACTACAATGACGGATCTGGGGAAACTAACTGAGACACGGACTAAATGCACAAGACAGGTTGAACATAACAGGCAACAGGTGATCACAATCGGGGATTCACACGAGGTAATGAGGGGGGCGTGGCACACACGAGGACCGTACGGAGCTGGGCGTGACAGTTTGCCTGTATGTCTTTTGACTGAGAGTCTGCGTGATTTAAACACTGTTTAAATGTATATTTACCTTTGATCTGATGAAGAAGATCCCTCTCTGAAGTTGATCATGTGGTCCATTGACCAGTCACTCTTCATGGAAACACAGCTGGGTACAGGTGAGCCTGCTCTCTCCATCAGGACACTGTGGACAGCCAGAGGAAAGATCCTCATTATATAAATATAATTTATATACTGTGGACAGGGTCACATTAAATCTTTAGCTGTTTAACCTTCTGCTCTGTCGTCATGTAGTTTGTTATGCTGTGAAGCTCTTGATGCAAACATGCTTGTTTACATTTAGCTTTAATGTGAAATAAAGTGTCTCAACTAAAATGAAGGTCCCAGTATGAAAGGTTTAGTGTCACAGTTGCAGCCTCCGTTACTAGGCTTGCCTGTTGTTGCTTGATATTACATAAATTTAGCCTTAAATGGAGACCCCCAAAATAAATTTCACCAAGTTATCAATAAAAATTTTGCTGGACTGCTACTGAATACCGACAACGGGTTCTGAATGAGGCGGGTAGGAGACCGAAAATATAAACTTTATTTTACCGCATATTCAGAAAATCAGCTTGCGCCATAAAGATGTGAAAAATTGAAGAATCAGCGCTAGGTGGCAGCAGAGGACGGTGTCCAAGGAGTACAATTAAATGTATATTCTTGGAGGAGGTTAAATTTAATGAATTTAATAAATAATAAATCATGTACCCCACGGACCTTAATCAGTTAAGTTTCGAGGAAGTGAATTACGTTAAGACTGATTTATCGCTCTTTCGATAATGCTGGAACGTTTATTTTTTATGACCGTGTGTAAAGCCGTACAAACACACAGGTTCTGTCTTACCTCTCAGTTCTTTTTGTTTTACACTCCACAGTGGGGGTCACTTCAGAAGCAGCTCCCCCCATTTTTCTGCCGATCTAGACCAGTTGACTGATGCCGGGGTCTCTAAGAACACGAAGGGTAAATAGTAACATATATGCATAATATCTAGTAGGTACTTCATGCAACAGGTGCGGCCGATATATATAGGTGTGTTTATACATACATACACACATACATGTATGTCTGGGTTCTCCCAGGACTTTGTTTGAGAAACAGTATATAGCATCCGCTCTAATATACTGTATATATATAATATACTCTCAAATATAGCTTATTTTATTATGTTTTATCTGTTGACTAAAATCTTACCTTGCAATATAGAATCTTATCCGTGTTTCATGACAAAATGGAGAGTCCAGAATTAAAATACTTTCACTTTCATTTACAAACAGGAAATGCTGCGCATCAAACGCGGAAGCGGTCTAAGCAGAAATGGACACGGACTCAGTGGCCCGGCGTAGGATCTTTGGGGATATTATCCATGCGACTTAATAACAAGCAACAATAAGAGAAAGGGGACAAGCTCCCGCCGCCACCTAATTCTGTCATGACGCACATTTTGCGTTACACTTGTACATATACAGTAAAACGCGGATCTGCAGTGACACTTAATTAAATCAATAGCACACACCTTAATAACCTTTTGTATGTATAGCACAGCCGGGGGTCCTTTTTGCCAGAAAAAGCATTTCACTGTATGGTGTAGCAGCTATAACTACATGTGACAAATAAAGAATCTACATCTACAATCTACATCTACAAATCATTATCACACAGTCTTACTCATGGTTCACTATTCACATTTTCCGCCGCCAGGGACATTATATAACGCTTAACGTGAAAAGCTTATTGTGGTTTAATGTACCAAAACAGCGACCAATAATCACCAAATTTCTCACCGACATATCTGTTCATAAAGACTTTTCAGCCACTTCAGATTAATATTTTATTAGTGCTATTTCTAATATATATACATTCCTTACCGCTGGAACTGACAGTTTAAACCTCTGAGATAGCTTTTTGTAGCCTTCCCCTAAACCATGATACTGAACAATCTTTTTTTTCAGATCTTTTGAGAGATGCTTGGAGGATCCCATGCTGTCACTTCAGAGGAGAGTCAAGGAGAAGCACAACTTACAGTTGGCCACCTTCAATTCCCTTTCTCATGATTGGACACACTTGTCTGTGAAGTTCAAGGCTTAACGATCGAGCTAATCCAACCAATTTGGTGGTGCAAGTAATCAGTAATGAGCAGTTACATGCATTCAAATCAGCAAAATTACAAGCTTACCCAAATTTTTGCACAGCCAGTTTTTCACATTTGTTTCATTTTTCAAGTTTTATTGTCATATAAAGATAACAATGTCACATCATTACCTGTAATGAAATTCTTAGACTCGTGTTACCCCCAACTTTACATAAACATATAGAAAAATATACAGATAAATTGAGAAAAAAAAAGGTACAATAATAAGAAAATAACATTATTAGAAATTGTTAGTATATGCAAGTATTAAGAGATAATTTTATATTTATTAAGTATTAATAGTGCAAAATAATGCAGTGAGATATTTAGAATGTGGGGTGCAAAATTGTGCAGTGAGAATTTAAAGTGACATCGTTTAAAATGACATTATGAAGAGTCTGGCAGTTGTGGTGAGTGTATGTTGCTGTGTGCAGAATGTCAGCAGTTCAGAAGCCTGATGGCTTGTGGGTAGAAACTGTCTCTGTGTCTGCTGGTGCGGGTCTGCATGCTCCTGTACCATCTGCCTGACGGCAGGAGCGTGAAAAGTCTGTGGCTGGGGTGGCTGGGATCAGAGAGGATCCGCTGCGTCTTCCTCCTACAGCGCTGTCTGTAGAGGTCCTGCATGGCTGGCAGTTCAGTCCTGGTGATGCGCTGTGCTGATCTCACCACCCTCTGCAGAGCTTTGCGGTCCAGAGCGTTACAGCTGCCATACCAGGTGGTGATACAGCCAGACAGAATACTCTCGATGGTGCATCGGTAGAAGTTTGTGAGTATTCTGGAGTCCATGCCGAACCTTCTTAGGCGCCGTAGAAAGAAGATCCGCTGTCTTGCTGCTTTTGTGACCACACCAACATGGTGTGACCAACTCAGATCCTCGCTGATGTTGATGCCCAGGAATCTTAAGCAGCTGACTCTGGCCACCTCTGCTCCCTCGATGTGGATGGGGGTGTGGCCTCCTCCCTGCAGTCTCCTGTAGTCCACGATGCACTCCTTGGTTTTGCTGACGTTGAGCAGCAGGTTGTTATCGCGGCACCATGATGTCAGGACTCTCACCTCTGCCCTGTATGCCGACTCATCTCCATCAGAAATGCAGCCGACGATGGTGGTGTCGTCTGCAAATCGATGATGGTATTGGAGCTGTGTGTTGCTGTACAGTCGTGGGTGAATGGGGTGTACAGCAGGGGGCTGAGCACACATCCCTGGGGGGCACCAGTGCTAAGTGTCAGTGTGGATGAGGTGATGTTACCGATCTGAACCACCTGAGGTCTGTCTGTCAGGAAGTCCAGGATCCAGCTGCACAGGGAGGAACTGATGTTCAAGTTACGGAGTTTCATGACAAGTCTGGATGGTATGATGTTGAAAGCGGAGCTATAATCGATGAACAGCATCTGCACTTTTTCCGGTCCAGGTGGGAAGGGGCAGTGTGAAGTGCAATTGCTATTGCATCGTCTGTAGATCTGTTAGACCTGTAGGCAAACTGGAGTGGATCAAGTGGAGAAGGGAGTAAAGATGTGATGTGAGGTTTGACTATACGCTCAAAGCTCTTCATGGCAATGGAGGTGAGTGCTACTGGGCGATAGTCATTTAGGCAGCTCACATTAGCTTTCTTTGGGACAGGGATAATGGTGGTCGTCTTAAATCATGTTGGGACAGCAGGGAAAGGCTAAAAATGTCTGTGAAGACATCTGCCAGCTTGTGGGCGCATGCTTTGAAAACACGACCTGGGATGCTGTCTGGTCCAGGAGCTTTCCATGTGTTTACTTGTCTGAAGTATTTACACACGTCTGCCTGAGATACCTGAGGAGGACAGCTGTCCTCTTCCAGCAAAAGCTCCTGATATAGGTGTTTATCAAAGCATGCATAGAAGGTGTTCAGCTCATCAGGTAGAGAAGCAGTTAGGGTGGATTCAGGTGTTGTGGGACAGTTAAGCTAAGACAAATTTATTTCCTGGCTAAAGTAGATCTAATTAGAATAATTGTTATTGGGAGCTGGTATAGAAAGCACATGATCGGAAAAACGTGATTTTATTGGTCTGAGGTCACAGTTGAGGGCGTGGCAAGCATTTTGCGGGAACGTCCCTCAGAAATCGCAGCGTAAGGTGAATGACATGGGCTTTTGATTGAATTGATATTAAGTTTGTGAATCTGTTATAAAAAATAAATTCCACCTATTTTTTATGTAATTATATCTATGATATACAGCTGCAGTAAATTAAATAACTTAAATTGACAAAGTTTCATTTGATTTTTTTAAACAGTGTTATTTTTCAGTTGTCCCACTTTACCAAATCAATTAGGGAAAGTAGGACAGTATGTTTTAGGTAATGTGGGACAATTGGCTTTCCCAAGAAGAGAGTACATACATAATTGACAGGATGGACTCCTAAATATATTCAATAAGTATACACAATATATAAATAATAATATTTATTTATGTATGAAATGGGAAAAATTGATAACTTGAATTTGTCCTATTATTTTAGTGTATATTGGCACCAAGCCAGAGACAGACAGAACTGAAGGCTGGAAAGGTGAAGGGGCAGAGACAGACAGAACAGAAGGCTGGAAAGGTGAAGGGGCAGAGACAGACAGAACAGAAGGCTGGAAAGGTGAAGGGGCAGAGACAGACAGAACAGAAGGCTGGAAAGGTGAAGGGGCAGAGACAGACAGAACAGAAGGCTGGAAAGGTGAAGGGGCAGAGACAGACAGAACAGAAGGCTGGAAAGGTGAAGGGGCAGAGACAGACAGAACAGAAGGCTGGAAAGGTGAAGGGGCAGAGACAGACAGAACAGAAGGCTGGAAAGGTGAAGGGGCAGAGACAGACAGAACAGAAGGCTGGAAAGGTGAAGGGGCAGAGACAGACAGAACAGAAGGCTGGAAAGGTGAAGGGGCAGAGACAGACAGAACAGAAGGCTGGAAAGGTGAAGGGGCAGAGACAGACAGAACAGAAGGCTGGAAAGGTGAAGGGGCAGAGACAGACAGAACAGAAGGCTGGAAAGGTGAAGGGGCAGAGACAGACAGAACAGAAGGCTGGAAAGGTGAAGGGGCAGAGACAGACAGAACAGAAGGCTGGAAAGGTGAAGGGGCAGAGACAGACAGAACAGAAGGCTGGAAAGGTGAAGGGGCAGAGACAGACAGAACAGAAGGCTGGAAAGGTGAAGGGGCAGAGACAGACAGAACAGAAGGCTGGAAAGGTGAAGGGGCAGATTCAGCTAAATGCATGGAGTGAGGAAAGGATGGCAGGAGCAATAAATGAGTTCAAGCAACTGGAGCAGGAAATGCAGACGCCAAAGCTAAGACCTTTAGCACTGGCCTGGAATGTTCCAATGTACTCCTCAGCACAGAGTGAAGGGCATGGTTCAAGGCCATGTGCATTCAATAGGGAGAAATCCTGTGTTTTTAAAGGGGGAAGAAGAATAGCTGGCAGATTTAATCAAAATCCCACAGTCGTTCAGCAGTGGTTTGCCAGAGCTGTTGTGTGAGCTGGAGATTCAGGATGTGCCATCACACATCTGGAACTGTGATGAAACTGGGCTCCAGGGTCACTATAATAGGTGATTTCTGAGGCAGGGACCCCCTGTTACCAAATAACAGCGAGTGAGAGGGGTGAGACGACAACTGTCCTGGCCAGACTGAATGCTGCAGGACAGTCTGGTCCCCTCTTAATAATCTTTAAGGGGAAACGGCTCAGGGCAGAGTGGCTGTTTGGGGCTCCAAACAATTGTATGGTGAAAGTGTCTGACAATGGTTGGATGAACTCTGAGCTGTTCTTGGAGTGGGGCAGACAGTTTGTTGCCACGCTCCCATAGGATGACCTCCGACCACATGAGCTACTGCTTGATGGACGCAGCAGCCATGTTTTCAATCTGGACTTCCTCATGCTAATGAAGAACTCCAATGTGCATGTAGTATGTTTTCCACCTCACACTACACACATTTTACAGCCAGCAGATCGGTCCCTCTTCAAAAGCTTACAACACAATTGGAACCTGGAGGGCCAAAATATGACAAAGCAGACCAGAGGAAAGAAGCTGTTTTCTCCAGAGCATGGGAAAAAACAGCAATTGTACAGACTGCTCAAGCTGGATTTAGAGGGAGTGGTATTTACCCAGTCAATTTAAATGCCTCTCATTTTGCCCCAAGCATGACCACAGAGCGGGTAATAGATCGTACCTGCAACACCATTTACCATCATACCCAGCACTCATTTCACTGTCCTCCACCAAGCTCTCCTCATCACCGCCAAGCACTGCTTCTCCCAGTGGAATGGAGATGTTAACTACACCCCCATCGCCCATTTGTGAAGTTGCGGTGGGAACTGCAGGAACCAGCTTTGCAGACTTTATCACAATATCTACCCGTGAAAGGTCCACTGTAAGAAACAGGGTAAAACCCCTATCGTACAACTTAACAAGCACAGAGCACTTTGAATTCATCAATAAAAAGGCTGCAGTAAAGGCAGTGCTGAACTCCAGAGCCATAGTCATCACAGAATACAACACAGGTCCCGTGTGCTGTGTGCAGAGGGGTATATGGAGACAAAGATGATTCCAAGTGTACAGAGGAATGGATTGGCTGTGTAATTTGCCATAGATGGTTTCACCAAAGCTGCGGGGAGGAAAATGGTATCATTGATGATGATGATTCCTTCACGTGCAAAGACTGCTGTCAGACTATCTGCAAGGCACAGGAAATAAGGAAAAGTTGATTTTTTTTATTTTAAAGTTCAGTTCATTTTTAATAAAGAAGCATGCAAAAAATTGTTAGTTATATTTTAAAAAGTTGAAACATGTTTTATGATATAATCTATTAGTGTCACGCCCTGCTCCGTCCGCTCCTGATGTGTGCCACGCCCCCTCATTATCCACGTGTGCTTTCCCGATCGTGCCCAGCTGTTCCTTGTTATGTCGGCTTGTCTTCTGCATTTAGTCCGCGTCTGAGTCAGTCTTCCCCAGATCTGTCATTGATGTTTGTTGATGTGCTTTCCCCGGTCCTGTCTTCTGGAATAAACCCCGTTTGCCTGCATTTTCGGCTTGCTTTGCCTGCTTCCCGGCTCGCTCGCTCGCTCGCTCTCCAGTCGCTCACCTGGTCACAACAGAATGACAGATCTCCACAACGCACCTCCGCAGGTCGACGATCAACGCGTCGACCTGCTCCACGAGGTGCTCTACTGGCTCCACCAGCCGGAGGTCCGGGAGGACTCCGGACTGCTGGTGTTAGCCAGCACGAGCGGGACCCTCCTCCAGGAGGTCACGCCGCTCACAGCAGCGCCTGTCATGGCGGAGGTTCGGGAGAACCTCCGGCGGCTCGTCGAGGGGGTAACAGAGAAGCGGCTCCAGCCGCTCACGCTCCCTGCAACAACCGCGGTTGCTGACGCCGCAAGGCCCGCGGCCCCACCTGCTGAAGCTGCCGCCGATCCGCCCGCGGCAACGCTCGCCCTCTCCGAGGTTACCCCGCCTCCATCGTCATGCCCCAGCCGCAAGAAGAAAAAGAAGCGGAAGGGGAAAGGAGAAGCAGCCGCCCCGACGCTCTTATTGGGGGCTTGCTCCTTACTCCCCGCCTGGGAGCTACCCAGGGAGCATGACAGCTCACCGCCCGCCTAGGATGACATCGCCTCTGCCCGCCTTGCCAGCTTCCCCGCGGAGAAGCCACCTCCGCTGGAGGCGTATTTTTACCGGCCGGAGCGTCTGGGGCACGGCGGCATACGCGCTGTTAGGGACGCTATCCTTCGGGTCCCTAGATCCCTTAAAGGGACGCCGCATACGCGCTCAGCACCCCTCCTACCTGCTCCGGACCAGTCCGATCCGGACCTGCCTGCTGCCGCCGCCGCTCTGCCCGCGGCAACGTCCGCTGCTGCTGCCGCCGCCGATCTGCCTGCGGCAACGCCCGCTGCCGATCTGCCCGCGGCAACGCCCGCTGCCGATCTGCCCGCGGCAACGCCCGCTGCTGCTGCCGCCGCCGATCTGCCCGCGGCTGCGCTGCCTGCTGCCGCCGCCGATCTGCCCGCGGCTGCGCTGTCTGCTGCCGCCGCCGATCTGCCTGCAGTACCGCCTGTCCAGCCTGTCCAGCCTGTCCAGACTGTCCTGCCTGTCCTGCCTGACCCGCCTGCTGCAGCTGCCACCACTCTGGCTGCGGCGCCCGCCGCGGTGGCCCCTGCTGGCCGCGTGCTGGCGGCGCCTGCTGCGGCGCCCCCTGCTGGCCTAAAGACTGCAGCGCCTGACGTGGTGCCCCCTGCTGGCCGCGTGATGGCGGCGCCCCCTGCTGGCCAAGTGACTGCAGCGCCCGCCGAGGCGCCCCCTGCTGGTCACATGCCCGCAGTGCTGGCGGCCCCGCCTGCGGCTCTGGCGGCCTCGCCTGCGGCCACGCCCGCGGCTCTGGCTGCTCTGTCTGGGGCCACGCTAGAGCTTAGATCGGGCCCAAAAAATTAAACCCGACCCTACCCGAGCCCGTGCACCTTGTGTCCGAGCCCGACCCGGTCCGACACATTAACTGTAATTATGAGCCCGAGCCCGATTTAAACCCGACTATTTTTTAATACGTGAGCCGTTGTAACAGACGTTCTCAACTACAATTCTAAGTTGTTTGAACTACAGAAATTAGTTTAGATTTATCTTAATAAAAAATGCAACAAGGACGAAGCATGTAAACTGCATTGTTTGTTTATTCAGAATGGATTTTTGAGACACGTTTAGAAGAAAAGCACGTTAACGTTTTCACTTATCCAGTTCGCTTGCTGCTGGAACCAGTTTGTGTGCTCGGCATCGAACTTTAAGTAAAGGGTTAAGAAAAAGGTTAAATCCTTCCGTAAGCAGCCAACGAGGTATGTGTTAATTAAGTTTTAGTTAAGTTTGTTGTATTTAGCCATGTAAATGTAAATGCTAACTGAGGTTCGTGTTAACTGTATATGAATTCTCTAAGCTGTCTTTATTGTTATTTATGTTTATATTTCATTTGAATTTCAATGTTTGTTAGCTAATATTGTAAGTAAATGTGCTTGATTTTGTGTTTCCGTATCTGTATTTAGTTCTCACGTCTGCCATGATGGTGATAATAACGAAGCCACTGTCTTTCGAATAAATCGTCGGCTCAGTTAAATGCAAAGGACTCTTGTGCTCGTGTCTTACGGGAGGGAGCTACATTTATAATTATGGCATAGCTCTCCACCCAATTAGGCTAATTAAGTAATGATTTAAAAAAAAAAAAAACACACACAAATGCTTGATCATGGCCCCGCCCAGCCCGGCCCGGCCCGACCCGGCCCGAAGATAGTGGCAGGAAATATCGGCCCGACCCGGCCCACGGGTCGGGTCGGGTCGGGTCTGGGCTCGGGCTCGGGCAGAGAATCTAAACTCTAGGCCACGCCTGCAGCTCTAGTTGCCGCTCAGCCCAAGGTGCCTGCCGGGGCGCCCTCTGCTGGACTCACGCCCCAGGTGTCTGCTGAAGCGCCCCCTGCGGCTGCTAGCCGTCCGCTCGAGGACACCGCTACGTCCGCAGCGCCCCCTGCTGCTGAGGGCCACTCACCAGAAGAGGCCGCTCTGCCCGTCCAGCCCGGCTCTTCCGTCCTGCCCGTCCAGCCCGACTCGTCCGTCCTGCCCGTCCAGCTCGGCTCTTCTGTCAGCACGCCAGCCACGCCCTCGGCTCTGGCCGCGCTGCCTGCCGTCGCCGCTCTGCCCGCGGCACCGCCTGCTGCCGCTGCCGCTCTGCTCGCGGCAATTCCTGCGGCTGCCACAGCACCGCTGGTCCAGCCTGACCCACTCATCCTGCCTGCAGTCCCTGCAGCTACTGAGGCGGCCCCCACTGGCCCAGTGACTGAGGCGCCCCCTGCTGGCCGCACGCCCGAGGTGCCCGCAGAGGCGCCCCCTGCTGGCCGCACGCCCGAGGTGCCCGCAGAAGCGCCCCCTGCTGGCCGCACGCCCGAGGTGCCCGCAGAGGCGCCCCCTGCTGGCCGCATGCCCAAGCCAGTCTCGCCTGACCTGCCCGTCCAGTCCGGCCAGCCCTGCTCGCCGGTCCTGCCCGTCTCGCCTGTCCTGTCCGGCCAGCCCTGCTCGCCGATCCTGCCCGTCTCGCCTGTCCTGTCCGGCCAGCCCTGCTCGCCGGTCCTGCCCGTCTCGCCTGTCCTGTCCGGCCAGCCCTGCTCGCCGGTCCTGCCCGTCTTGCCTGTCCTGCCGGCACCTGAACTGCCTGTCCTGCCGGCTCTCGACCTGCCTGTCTCGCCTGTCCTGCCGGCACTTGACCTGCCCGTCTCGCCTGACCTGCCCGTCTCGCCTGACCTGCCCGTCTCGCCTGTCTTGCCTCCGGCTGCATCGCCGGCTGCTGCCGCTGCTCTGCCCACGGCAGCCCCTGTTGGCAGCTCGCCGGTCCAGCCCTGCTTGCCTGTCCAGCCCTGCTTGCCTGTCCAGCCCTGCTCGCCTGCGGCTCCGCCGGCTGCAACGGCCACGCCCGGGGTCCCGCCTGAGACTCTGACTCCTGTCCCCATGGGGGACCTTGAGTGGGACCCCTCAGGGATCCGATTGCTGGGTTCCCCCGACCCAGGCGGGCACCGGTCTCCTACACCGGTGCCCCTGAGAGGAGAAGCCCGGCAGGCCCGCCTGTCTGTGTCCAGCAAAGGGAGGGGACACAAACGTCGGGTCCGGGTCCCGCCCTCCCTGCCCCCTGGCTCGCCCTTGCGCCCCCTGGCCGTGGCTCGGTGGCTGCCTGCGGGTCCTGCGGCTCCGGCTCGGCTGTCGCCTCCGGGTCCCCCTCCGGTGCCTCGTCGCCCGCCTGCGGTCCCTCCGTCGGCGCCTCGTCGGCTGCCTCCGGGCCCCCCCGCTTCGGCTGGGCGTCGGACGGCGCCTTCCCTGGCTCCGGCTGCGCCTCCGCCTGTTGCGGCTTCCCCCTTCTGCCTGCCTGCGCCGGGGTTCCCTCCTGCTCCCTCCTCGTTTCCTTTGTCGGTCCCTCCGTCTGTCTCCTTGTCCCCTGTGTGGTCCCCTCCTGCTCCGGCCTCCCTTCCGCCTGCGGCCCCTGCGGCTGCCTTCCCTCGCCCGCCTGGGTTCCCTTGGGCTCCCCTGCTTCCTCCTCCCTTCCCTTCCGTCCCGCCTGTTTCTGCTCCTCGTCCCTCTGTGTCTCCTCCGTTCCCTTCTGGTCCCTTTGTCCCGCCTGTCTTTGCTCCTCGTCCCTCGGTGTCTCCTGTGTTCACTCCTCGCCCTGTTGTTCCTCCGTTTTCTGTCCCCTCTGTGTCTCCTGTCTCTGTCTGCCTGTCCGCGTTTCCTGTTCTTTGTCGGGTCCTGTCTTTCGTTTCTTCCTTGTTCTTGTTCTGTGTTTCGGTCTTGTTCCCTGTTCTTCGTTGATGGTTTTTGGTTTTGTCTTTCAGGTCCTGTTCCCCGGTCTCGTCTCGTCCGTCGCCTCCTCTCTGGCGCGCCCGGAGTGCGCGCCTTTGGGGGGGGGTTCTGTCACGCCCTGCTCCGTCCGCTCCTGATGTGTGCCACGCCCCCTCATTATCCACGTGTGCTTTCCCGATCGTGCCCAGCTGTTCCTTGTTATGTCGGCTTGTCTTCTGCATTTAGTCCGCGTCTGAGTCAGTCTTCCCCAGATCTGTCATTGATGTTTGTTGATGTGCTTTCCCCGGTCCTGTCTTCTGGAATAAACCCCGTTTGCCTGCATTTTCGGCTTGCTTTGCCTGCTTCCCGGCTCGCTCGCTCGCTCGCTCTCCAGTCGCTCACCTGGTCACAACAATTAGTCCTATTTACTGTTGTTACTGTTAGTGTAAGCTTTGCATGTAATGAATTTAAGTATTTTCAATGACTATTTTTGATTAAAAATAAAATTTATCAACAATTAATGTTCAGCTCTCCCTTGAGTTGTTTTGTTTATTAAATTCGTAAAACCCTTTGCAATGTTTTCATTATCAATGTATTGAATAAATGCCTGTCCCACATTACCAAATTACCTGTCCCACATTACCTGAAATGCATCCCACTTTACCTTATGGGTGCAGGGAGTGTTTATACTGGTGTCACGGCCCTCATAAGCAAGAAATTTCATTTTTTTTTTCTTTTGATTTGATAAGTAGACATCTTAAGGATTGCAGAAAGGTATCATATGTGGGTTAATTACATTAGGTTAATATTTCAATAGGCACTAGAAATCAAAATGGCAAAAAGTGTCCCACTCCACCTGAATTCACCCCCTACCTCCCCCACTCTGCAGCTCCTTCCCTTGTAGTCTGTGATGGTCTTCAGTCCACTCCACATGTTCCTGATGTTGGAGTTGCTGTAACAGGATTCTACCTTTTCTCTGTATTGTCCCTTGGTTGTTTTTATCACTTTTCTGAGCGCATACCGAGATGTTTTGTACTCACTTAGGTCTCCGGATTTAAAGGCTGCAGTCCGCGCTCTGAGCGCTGCTCGGACCTCTCCGTTAACCCACGGTGCGTTGGAAAGTTTACGTGCTGGTGAAACTTCAGCAGAACTTTCTTCATGTTGGCTTTATTAAAATCACCAGTCATGATAAAAGCAGCCTCCGGGTGTAACGTTTCCTGCCCGTCGATAACAGTTCATCCAGTGCCGGTGTGGTGTCGGCGTGGGGGGAAATATAAATAGCGGTACAGAATACCGCAGTAAACTCCCTGGGCAGATAAAAAGGTCTGCATCTGATCATATGATGTCCAAGATCAGGAGAAGACCCCGACGAAACTGTCTGTACATCAGTACACCACCGTTTGTTGGTCATTACATTCACGCCACCTCCCCTGCATTTTCCCAAAATTGTTGTTCTATCCCGGCGGTGAATAGAGAATTCCTCAAGGACAATGGCCAAGTCAGGGACGGACGGGTCCAGCCATGTCTCTGTGAAAACAAAGACGTTGCAGTTCTTAGTGTCCCTGTGAAAAGTTATACTGGCCCTTAGTTCATCCAGCTTATTTTCCAAACACTGGACATTTGCTAGAAGAATGCTGGGAAGCGGGGTGCGCTGTTGTCTGTTCCTCAGTCTGACCAGGGTTCCGGCTCTTTTCCCCCTTTTTCTCCGGCGTTTCACCTGCCCAGGTAGCCAAGGTAAGTCACCTTGTCAGGCTGAAAGACACCTTGGAACACAAATGTAATTCATGCTAGAAGGCTGTTTCGTTGAGGTCCATGTCGAATTTTTCCATAAGAAATTATGTAAATGAATTTAATCCATTCCAGACCCCCAAATGATTAGCTATTTAAACTTATCTACCTACCTAACTAATGAAAAAAAAAACATTAACAATCAATATAAAAGTAATACACACATGAAGAAGCACACACCTAAGCATTAACATGAAAACAATTACAATTCCATACTTCGAAGAGAGAGCAGACACATGTGCACCACCTTCACCTTTCGCTGTAATTTTCTTTTTAAGTTATACAGTTACTCATATCATCCAAGTAAATCACATAACCATTCATCCAGGTTCTTACCTGCCTATTCCAGGAAGTAGAGGGTACAGGACAGGGGACATCCTGGACAGGGTGTCAGTCCATCACAGGACACACAATCACACACTATGCGCGGTTTAACGTTGGAAATTCACTTAATTTATTGCGCTGCAGGAGAAACAAAGAGTAGTTAGAAGAAACCATAGAACATGGGGAGAAAGGTCCTTAAGCAAGACCCTTAATCCCCAGCTGCCTGGGTGCTGCTACGGGTGGCTGCCCTTCGTGGACAACTTACTCTACAAAAGAGAAAGTTGAGGGAGGTGTAAAGACAGGTTCCCCATGGGGATTAATGAAGTATCAACTAACTCTGGTGTTTGTGCAGTCTGGCCTCAGTCCAAAACCACACCTACTGCAGCCTGAGAAGCAGGAAGTTCCTCCCACTCTCACACACAGACGACTGCGAGTGAAAATGAAACTGAATCCTATCAGTCCTCGTGGTAAAATGGCAGAAGCTAATGTCGCACTGGATCAAAACCAGTTTAACTGTCCAATCTGTCTGGATCTACTGAAGGATCCAGTGACTATTCCCTGTGGACACAGTTACTGTATGAGCTGCATTAAGAGCTGCTGGGATCAGGAGGATCATGCTGGAGTTTACAGCTGCCCCCAGTGCAAACAGACCTTCATACCCAGACCTGTTCTGGGCAGAAACACCATCCTGGCTGAAGTAGTGGAGAAACTGAAGAAGACTGGACTACAAGCAGCTACTCCTGCTGACCATTATGCTGGACCTGGAGATGTGGAGTGTGACGTCTGTACTGGGAGAAAACACAAAGCTGTCAAGTCCTGCCTGGTGTGTCTGGCCTCTTACTGTGAAACTCACCTCCAGCCTCACTATGAGTCTCCAGCTTTTAAGAAGCACAAGCTGACTGATGCCACTGGACGTCTGCAGGACAAGGTCTGTTCCCAGCATGACAAACCCCTGGAGGTCTACTGCCGTACCGACCAGCAGTGTATCTGTGATCTCTGTACGATGTATGAACACAGAGGCCATGATACAGTCTCAGCTGCTGCAGGAAGGGTGGAGATGCAGGTATGAAAACTCGTTATATGAAGTATTCTTGAAAAGAAATCATTTATCTGTCTTCTTTGACTGTGGCAGTTGTGGGGGTGAAAACACCTTGTTAATAAGAGAGGTCAGAGAAGAATGGCCAGACTTGTTAAAGTCTAACAGGAAGATCACAAGTGCAAAAATGACGGCTCAGTACAGCAGTGATGAGTCTAAGGGTCTGTGTCCAGTTTATCCTTCCTACAGTCAATAAATCATTTAAGAATATCCATCCATCCATCCACCCATTCATCCATCTCCTAACCACTTATCTGGATCAGGGTAATGGGGACCTGGATCCTTTCCCGGGCAGCATAGGGCCTGCACAGGATGGTTAAAATACAATATCTGTTACTAAAAGGAACTTATTTTGTTTTTTTTTTCTACATGTAGAAACTAATGGGTGAAACTCAGAAGGAATTTCAGCAGAGAATTCAGATGAGAGAGAAGGAGCTGCAGGAGCTGAGAGAGGCTGTGGCTTCAATCACAGTGAGTATGAACCTGAGGAGAAGATAACAGCTGGTCTGTAATCACCTTATACAGTAACTTCTATCAAATTCAACAGATTACAGATTTCTAAACTTGGGGATTAAGTGGGTTACTCTGGGTCAGAGGTTTGAGGGGACAAAGGTGCCAGGGAGCAGGCCTCACTCACCTGAGGTTACAGCAATCATAGCTTATTTATTTAGAAAAATACCATGTAAAGCATGTTTGAGAAAATGCAACTTTTAATAACCCAGTGTAATGCGAATAAACACCAAAAAAGTCACACTAAAAGTCTGTGCTGTTTTTATACCTCCTGTCAGCTCACATCACTATTGTACAATGAGGCTCTCTGGAGTCTCAAAAGGGGCCAATTGTAATTTACTGTCCTCTGCTCCTTGTGTCACCAACAGAGCTCAACACAGTCAGCAGTGGAGGACAGTGAGAGGATCTTCACTGAGATGATCCGCTCTATTGAGAGGAGACGCTCTGAGGTGACAAAGCTGATCAGAGATCAGGAGAAGGCTGCAGTGAGTCAGGCTGAAGGACACATGGAGATACTGAAACAGGATATTGATGAACTGAAGAGGAGACACTCTGAGCTGGAGCAGCTTTCACACACAGAGGATCACATCCAGTTCCTCCAGGTAACATTACAGTTACTCTGACAACATGAAAAGCAGAGCATTCTAATGGATGAATATTTTCATTTGTATTTGAACTTGTCTGTTATTGGGGTGGCATGGTGGTGCAGAGGTTAGCACTGTTGCTTCAGATCTCTGGGGTCTGGGTTCGAGTCTCTGCCTGGGTTACGTGTGAGTGGAGTTTGCATGTTGTCGTCGTGGGGTTTCCTCCAGGTACTCTGGTTTCCCCCACAGTCCAAAGACATGCTGAGGCTAATTGGAGTTGCTAAATTGCCCTTAGGTGTGCATGTGTGAGTGAATGGTGTGTGAGTGTGCCCTGCGATGGGCTGGTCCCCCATCCAGGGTTGTTCCCTGCCTCATGCCCATTGCTTCTGGGATAGGCTCTGGACCACCCGTGACCCAGTAGGATAAGTGGGTTGGACAATGCATGGATGGATAGTCTGTCATTTGTCAGATGTTAATAGTCCTATTAATTTGATTACAATACACATTTGTTTGGATGAAGCTGTTTAATCAGACTGTGTGTTTGTAGAGGTGCCAGGATCTTCCTGATGCCCCTGAAGCTGGATTTGGACCCAGAATCTCTGTCTGTCCATGTTCTGGTTTTGGGAATGTGAAGAAGGTGGTTTCTGAACTGAAGGATGAACTGGAGAATGTTTGGAAAAAGAAAATGGCAGAGATCCAGGATGCAGGTTAATGAATAAATACATTTTCCAGTCTGTTCATGTTAATATAGACCATGCAGAGAGAGTATGCAGTACAGTCAGCCTCACGTTTGTGTGACCAAGTCAGTTTCTGCTTTAATAAGATTAAATCTTTGTTAAAACTGTTGAAAGAGCTCCACATTCTACAGGCTGAAAAACCCACAAATGAATAGTGTTTGTTCCATATAATAGTATCAAAAACTCTGTATCATGTGCAACTTTCAAGGATTTGCAGTTTGTTAAAATGCCTGTTATTGTCCCTCATAATGAAAATACCCTACTGCTGTTGTCTCCACAGTGAGTGAAGTCCATCTCCCACAAGCAAATTCCTTTTACTCACATCCCTGTTTCTCTCTGTCTCCTTCTAGTTACCAAAGACACCATCCTACCGGTATTAGTGCCCAGGACCAGAGCAGAATTCTTACAATGTGAGTCTGTTCACACACACGCTTCTCTCTCCCTGTATGAGGTGGAGTGTGTTTTATTGTCTCTTTTTTTGGTACTGCGGGGTTGGGGTTGAGTTGGGATTTGCAAACACATTTATTGATGATTTAAAACATAATTTTAAAAAAGCCTAAAAGCCAAACAACCAAATAAATAGTTAACTAAAAAGAAGTTACATTGTAGAGGCAGCGTATGACTAAACTCCTGCTGATTTAATGTATTGGAAAGCTGCAGAAAACAGTAACATTTTAAGCCCTGATTATAATGAGCTGACAGTGTTAGCAGACCTCAGGTCTTCAGGGAGCTTCTTCCACAGATGGGGAGCATAGAGACTAAAAGCTGCTTCACTCTGCTTGGTCTTCATTCTGGGACACTGAGTAAACCTTTCCCAGATGCCCTCAGGGGTCTGGATGCTTCACAACGTTCAAGGAAATCAGAAATGTATTTAGCCCTGAGACCATTTATGCTTTGTACACATGTAATAACATTTAAAAGCAATCCTGCGACGCTGAAGAAGCAGTGCAGTGATTTAAGGGTTGATGTGATATGCTGAACTTTATTGGTGTTAGTGAGGACTCTGGTGGCAGCATTCTGGATGAGCTGCAGCTGTGTGTCTGATTTATTACCAAGACCAGTGAAGACACCATTACAATAGTCTAGCCTTCAGAAAATAAACACATGAACAAGCTTTTCTGTATCTGGTTCAGACAGAAATCCTTTAATTTTTGCTATGTTTTGGTGGGAGGCTGATTTTGTAATTGTCTTGTTGTGACTGTTGATTTTTAGGTTTTGGTGTCAAGAATTCTTGGGGCCAAAAACAATTATTTCAGTGTTTTCTGTGTCCAGTTGTAAAAAATTCTGGCATATCCAGTCATTGGTTCATTCAGGGCACTTTTTCAGTGAATCTAATGGACTATATGTTACATCCCTGGCTCAGATCTAGGCAGTTTTATGGGACGCTAACATAGGATCAGGATGGATAGCATGGGTGGCCATAGATCTACTAGCTGGATGAAACCAAGTATGGGATATGGGTTGGGAGAGTATTTTAATAGGAACACATATAATAAAATACAACTGTGGCAACCAATATAGAGACATGGGTGCTGGGAACACAAGAGGATGGGCCAGACCCAGGGAAAAGAACATAGAAGGTGCCAAAGGAATGATTATAACTAAAACCAAAGATAGAAAAGAAAAACCCAGACTACACTAGGCTTACCCACCCGAACATAAATACAGAAGGTGGCACTCGCCCTCTAACCCAGTGTGTTTATACAGAGAGAGGACTTACGTGTTAATGTATGTGCGCACACTTCTTACCTGTTCAGTTTCACAAGAGGGGGCGGACAGACCTTGTCTTGCACCCCATGAGATTAACAACATATCTCTCCTCCAAGACACATAGACACAGCCAGCTTTTGAACGCTTGGCCCCTCCCATCAGGAAGAGGCCAGTCGGGATTGGTTAGATCTTCCACTGGAACACTGAGCACCAATGACGGGTTGCCCTGTATTTCAGATGGATAGGGCTTAACAGCCAGGAGCAACGTTCCTGTTCTTGACAGATCTGGGAAAAGGGGGAGAAAGAAAACAGATATCTACACCCCCCCTTTGCATGTGACACTATAGTCACATGGTGACACTGTAATCTAAAGTTGTGTGTCATCTGCTTAATTGTGATGAGATTTTATAGTGTTCCATAATCTGAGCAAAAGGGAGCATGTAGATGTTAGGCTGCAATAAGCATATGGACCCCCTCTCTGTTTAAATGAACCCTGTCCATCCTGTAATGGTTTTGTTGCTTCCAGAACAGGTTAAAATGGTCAATGAATCTCAGCTTATGAGCTCTGCCTGCTGAGGAAAGCCATGTTTAATGTTAACAGACAACTAAAATGTTCAAACCCTTTTCCTAAAGTGGAAATTGGGGCTCACACAAATGTCTGGACTGGAACATGCTGAAGAATGTCCCTGAGATGCGTGAAGTTCCTTTTTAGCAGTTCTGAGCCATAACTACCAACATGTACAACAATTCTGTCCATGTCCAAATAGTTTAATAACACTTGAGGCAGTGCTTATACCATATCATTAACCGTAGCATTGAGTAGACAGGTTTCACATATTTGCTTTCAATATTAATGCTACTTTATAATAGCATTCACCCAATTATTGCAATGTGTGTGTTTTTTGTCCTATATGTAGATAGATTTGCATGATGGTGTTCAAGTGAATTTCTGTGTGTGATTTTAGACAACATCCAAAGATCCACAAAAACACACACTTTTTCTTTTTTCACATAAAGGGCTTGTTTCGGTTTAAAGACTACTGGTTTCACAAATAAAAATGGTAGTCTGGGAATTCCTGTACAAATTATTTAGATCTTCTTGTAACGTCTTTGTGTTTGTGCAAGAGTGTAACAAGGTTTAATATATTCTGGTATAGCTGTCCTGTATAGGTGTCACGTTTGTTCTCTTTGCTCATGTGATGAGTGCACTCTTTTTTTAGATTCATCAATACTGCTCTAAGACAGCACCTGCACATTTTCCTCCTTTTCCACACTGTAAATAAATATTGATGTTTACTTTTATTCTCATATTTATTAGTGATGTTGTCGGCTATTATGTATTTTTCTTTAGTTGTTGTTAATGTGTGCTGATTGTTTTTGCCACTGTAACACCCGAATCCTATCTGGGGATCAATAAAATGTTATATCGTAGGCTATATGTAGTATGAAGTAATCTTTACATTTTATTAAAATATTATTTAGCAATTATAATGATGATTGATTATGACTTTACTTTTAGCATAGACACGTTTCTCGCGCATGGGCTGCCGTAAATGGTTCAAATCGGGCAGCGACACACATGCACATGTATGTGTAGATGAAGTAGATCCAGAAGGAACAGGGCGGGACATGACAGCGCAGGGGGCAGCCGGAGCGCCGCAGACTCGGGCGGCTACATGAGTATATTGGGAATAAAATGTGTGTATTGGAGCGAGTTCTGTGTTAGTGAGTGTGTGAGGTGTGACAGTGATAATGATGGAGATGCTGGGCTTCGTGATGGGATTAATCGCTCTTCCTCTTGCCTACAGACTCCTGCCAGCTGACGCTGGACCCCAACACAGCACACAGACTCCTGTCTCTGTCAGAGGGGAACAGGAAGGTGACACGGGGGGCAGAGCAGCCATATCCTGATCATCCAGAGAGATTTGAATACTGGTACCAAGTTCTGTGCAGAGAGAGTCTGACTGGTCGCTGTTATTGGGAGGCTGAGTGGAGTGGAGATGGAGCCCGGATAGGAGTGACTTATAAAGGAATCAGGAGGAAAGGAGACAGTGCTGACTGTGGGCTTGGATTCAATGACAAGTCATGGATGCTGCGCTGCTCTCCTGACAGTTACTCTGTCCGGCACAATAATAAACGGACTGTCATACCCATAAAGCCCTCAGGCTCCCGCAGAGTAGGAGTGTATCTGGACTGGGCGGCTGGTACTCTGTCCTTCTACAGAGTCTCCTCTGATGGACTGACCCTCCTGTACAGCTTCACCTCCTCATTCACTGAACCCCTCTGCCCAGGGTTTTGGGTTAATTATATAAACTCCCCCGTATCCCTGTGCATGCTGGGATAGCTCACTGTGTGCTGGAGGAATCATGCATTTTTACCTTATCAGAGTGTCACATGTTGCTGCTTCTCTATGGCAAAAAGGTAAAATCTGTTTTTTTACCCAGTATAACCCTTTCACTCTGTCTGAACTGTGACATGTGTTAGACAAAAAAGAAAACTAGATTCGCAAGCAGAACAAACTTGGAAAATTACAGTTTCTGTCTGATTAAAATGTAATGAAATGTAATCCTGATGAGTGGGGGGGGGGGGGCTTTTCCCCTCCCCTGTATATATACATTTTATATATTTCTGTCTGTATATTGTAGCTGCTACCTGTACACTGACAATAAAGGCTTCCTATTGTATCTTATTAATGTTCTGGTTCAGCTCTGCTCAAAGCGTAACGGAGTAACATAAATAATGTAATACAATTAAACTGAACATAAGTACATGATTAGCACGATTGGGTTATATCGACATACACTCACCTAAAGGATTATTAGGAACACCATACTAATACGGTGTTTGACCCCCTTTTGCCTTCAGAACTGCCTTAATTCTACGTGGCATTGATTCAACAAGGTGCTGAAAGCATTCTTTAGAAATGTTGGCCCATATTGATAGGATAGCATCTTGCAGTTGATGGAGATTTGTGGGATGCACATCCAAGGCACGAAGCTCCCGTTCCACCACATCCCAAAGATGCTCTTTTGGGTTGAGATCTGGTGACTGTGGTGGCCATTTTAGTACAGTGAACTCATTGTGATGTTCAAGAAACCAATTTGAAATGATTCGAGCTTTGTGACATGGTGCATTATCCTGCTGGAAGTAGCCATCAGAGGATGGGTACATGGTGGTCATAAAGGGATGGACATGGTCAGAAACAATGCTCAGGTAGGCCGTGGCATTTAAACGATGCCCAATTGGCACTAAGGGGCCTAAAGTGTGCCAAGAAAACATTCCCCACACCATTACACCACCACCACCAGCCTGCACAATGGTAACAAGGCATGATGGATCCATGTTCTCATTCTGTTTACGCCAAATTCTGACTCTACCATTTGAATGTCTCAACAGAAATCGAGACTCATCAGACCAGGCAACATTTTTCCAGTCTTCAACTGTCCAATTTTGGTGAGCTCGTGCAAATTGTAGCCTCTTTTTCCTATTTGTAGTGGAGATGAGTGGTACCCGGTGGGGTCTTCTGCTGTTGTAGCCCATCCGCCTCAAGGTTGTGCGTGTTGTGGCTTCACAAATGCTTTGCTGCATACCTCGGTTGTAACGAGTGGTTATTTCAGTCAAAGTTGCTTTTCTATCAGCTTGAATCAGTCGGCCCATTCTCCTCTGACCTCTAGCATCAACAAGGCATTTTCGCCCACAGGACTGCCGCATACTGGATGTTTTTCCCTTTGCACACCATTCTTTGTAAACCCTAGAAATGGTTGTGCGTGAAAATCCCAGTAACTGAGCAGATTGTGAAATACTCAGACCGGCCCATCTGGCACCAACAACCATGCCACGCTCAAAATTGCTTAAATCACCTTTCTTTCCCATTCTGACATTTCCATTCCTTCAGTAATATACAAATATCCCTAGTCCTCCATGCACATACACAAATCTAAAAATGTGTGTTGAATGGAAACACATCATCATTATATGAGCTCTATAAAACGCCCAGAAAATAAGTGGTCAAATCTGAGAGAAAGAAACGACTTAAAGCAGCTCTTAGTGCAGCTCATACAGTAACTGTGTCCACAGGGAATAGTCACTGGATCCTTCAGTAGATCTAGACATACTGGACAGCTGAACTGGTTCAGATCCACTGCAACACTGGCTTCTGCCATTTAAAAAAAAAAACACTGATTGGACTAATTTTTCTTATTATTACCTGTTTTCTTGCTTCTCACATTCACACAAATATGTCATATATTTCACACCTGAAAACAGACTTTTTGTTCACTGGTAATATCTATAAGTAAAATTGTGTTATTGAATCATGGTCAGAAACATTGCTAAGAAATGCATTTCAACAAATGACAAAAGGAAGAAAATCTCAAACATTGGTATTTAATGACACTATATCTAGAATGGCTCCTTGTGACCTGTGCTGTCCTGTGTCTGTGACCTGTGTCTGTAACGTTAAGTGAGATTTGTTGGTACTGTAAGCTACATATAACTTGTCAGATTTAAGGTATCCCAGTTTTAATGGACTTTGTTCGACTACACTTAGCCTAGACTACCTTAAATCTCACAAGTTATTTTGATAACCCAAAAATCCAGGGATCTTCATTTAATAATAAATAAAGACAGTCTTAATTAACAAACGACACACTCATTCTGACACGGGGTTAAAGAAACGAGGTCAGTGATGGGAAAAAGTATGTGAAGGATAACGACCTCTTAGAAATAAGATGACTAGAGTCAGGTATAGATTTGACCTGAAAGAAACCACACTATGGAGGTTACCCACTGTTCATCAAATATTCAAGTGCACAATCACCAGATCAATTAAAAGAGATATAATACTGATATGCTGCCCTTGCATTGCGTTGCCGACCAGCCAGCAGGACTAGACAGCTAGCTAACACTTGAAAGGGTGGTTGAAATCCCAGTAACTTCACAAGGCATCCTTTTCTTGTGCTTACTGATTTTTCAACGTCATAATCACCCTTATTATTTTGTAAAACTGCAGTACAATACGGAAATAAAGGTACATAAATTTAACATAAAATACGTAGTACAGGATTAACACATCTGTTATGTACATTTTTCTTTATCCTACAAACACAGTCCTTCAGACACAAACAAAAACCAAAAAAAAAACTACAGAATTTAGATATAACAATCCAACATAAACATCAACTTACACATAAATAATGTCCGGGGCTTAAGCGCTTAAGACGGGAGTTCGCTAGTGTTCAGCTGCGTCCATAACTTGTGATCGTTATGCGTGTATGTTTACTAGACTGGAAAGTACGGAGGAATTACATTCACGCAAATGTCCACAAGGTGGCAGCCCCTCCCAAGCTAAGTCAACATAAATAGAAATAAAACCCAATCCAAAGCTTCCCAATGAAGGGCAGAACATGTGCAATATATACTGTCTTAATATTATTTCCGGGAAATAATTCACACATCTACCCAGGCCATGCACTCTGTATCCTGTATCTGCATCTGTACACAGTGTGTATCCAGTTACTCCGTCCTGCAATTAGTTTGCTTGCTGCTTGTATTATTTATATATTTTTTATTATGTTATTTTATGTTTAAAACTCTCTGTTTTATCCTCTATCTCTCTATTTTGTAAAAATGACTCTGGGAGATATGCACAAGAATTCCAATGTACTTGTAATGACCTGTCCCTGTGCAAATGGCAATAAAGAAAGATATCTATCTATCTATCTATCTATCTATCTATCTATCATCTATCTATCATCTATCTATCAATCTATCCATCTATCTATCTATCTATCTATCTATCATCTATCTATCTATCATCTATCTATCTATCTATCTATCTATCTAATCTCAGCACACTGGTTATTTAATCTAACTTGCACTTTGATGACCCCTTCTGATGCCAGTGGCTCTCCAGTGTGTGTCTTCAGCATGATATCCGTGGGTTGAAGGGGCACTTGGCTCAGGATGCTTCTGTACTGTTCCCAAGGTACAATACAGAGATTTGTGAATAATTTCCTTTTCAAGACGAAGAATACAGACCCAACTCATAGTCAGTGTCAGATTTATTTTCCTCACTTTCGCTTTCACTTTCACTTTGCCTCTACATGATGAATTCTCTTCTTACAGTATATTGTACACTGCTCTTAATTGCATTGCCTTTCTTTTTAGGTTTTCCCTCTTTCCACTTCCTTTCTCCGTCTTGGCTGCTTTTGGCTTTACCCTTACACATGCACTTTGTGTGGCCTTTCCTCCCACACTGGTGGCAATCACGATCTTTGTACCAGCAATCATCAGCATTATTAGTTTTCCTGCAACTCAGAGGCTGAGAGATACCAGCTAAATATAGTTGGACTCACCTCAACACATAGCGTGGGCTCTGGAACCAATCTCCTGGAGAGGGGCTGGATGCTCTTTTGTTCCGGACCTCCACTGTGGAAGCGGCCATATGGAGCTATGGCTGCAGGGTGGGCGGTGCCAGTCATGGCGATAACCCCCGTACCCAATGGTGGACACCAGAGGTGAGGGGGCTGTCAAGCTGAAGAAGGAGGCCTACTGGGAATTAGTAGCCTGAGGGTCTGTGGAAGCAAAAACCCGGGCGTGGGAGGAGTTTGGTGAGGCCATGGAAAGTGTCACCATTGGCTCAAAATAGTGGCAAAGTGCAGGAGAGGTAGCGGCAAAGTTCAAGAAGTCTAGGGGTTTATTTGAAAATTATGAGTTTACCAAAAAGAACTTTCAAGTAACAAAACAAAAATACAACAGAAACACAACAGCTCCCTTTCTGCTGGTGCACAGACCAGGCCCCCTTTATGCAATCGATCTGGGACACGCCTCGCATGCCGAAACATCCGACCCATTAGCATACGGAGCCAGGCCTACAATAGAACAAGACACAGACAGATAAGAAACAAAACATGTATTGCAGCCATGGGCTGAAAGGGATGTAACAGGACACCAGAGGTGAGAGGGGCTGTCAAGCTGAAGAAGGAGGCCTACCGGGAATTATTAGCCTGGGGGTCTCCGGAGGCAGCTGATAGGTACCGGCAAGGCAGGTGGACCGCAGCTCGGGAGGTTGTGGAAACAAAAACCAGGGCATAGCAGGAGTTTGGTGAGGCAATGGAAAGTGACTTTTCGTCGGCCTCAAAATGGTTCTGGCAAACCGTCTGGAATATCAGGTAGGGGAAGCAGCTCCTGGCTCCTACTGTTTACAGTGGGGAGGAGGTGCTGTTGACCTCACCTGGGGATATCATCCGGAGGAGGAAGAAATTCTTTGAGGACCTCCTCAACCCTGCCTCAGATACACCTACGTGCGCCGCCTGAGGGGGCTGAGGCGGACTTGGCCATCACTGAGGTCAAGGTTGCCAGGGTGGTGGCCGAGCCCCAGGGGTGGATGTAATTCGTCTGGAGTACCTGAAGGCTCTGGATGTTGTGGGGCTGTCATGGCTGACACGCCTTCTCAACTGTGTGTGGAAGTCAGGGACAGAACTCCTGGATTGGCAGACCGGGGTGGAGGTTCCCTTATTTAAGACAGGGGACCAGAGAGAGTGTTCCAACTACAGGGGGATCACACTTCTCAGCCTTCCTTGGGAAGTCTATTCCAGGGTACTGGAGAGGAGGGTGGGATCGAAAGTCGAATCTTGGATTCAGAAGGAACAATCCGGTTTTCGTCCTGGCTGTGAAACACTGGACCAGCTTTATACCCTTGCGAGGGTATTGGAGGGAGCCTGGGAGTTTGCTTATCCAGTCTACATGTGTTTTGTGGACTTGGAGAAGGCTTACGACCGAGTTCCCCGAGGTGCTCTGTGGGGGGTGCTTCAGGAGTATGGGGTTCGGGGCCCACTAATGTGGGCGATTCGGTCCCTATATGAACGGAGCAAAAGCTTGGTCCGCATTGCCAGTAATAAGTCGGACGTGTTCCCAGTGCATGTTGGGCTCCATCAGGGCTGCTCTTTGTCACCAGTCCTGTTTATAATATTTATGGACAGGATTTCTAGGCGCAGCCAGGGTGTTGAGGGTGTCCAGTTTGGTGGTATCAGGATTTAATCGCTGTTTTTTGTGGATGATGTGATCCTGTTAGGTTCATCTTTCGGGGACCTCCAGCGTTCTCTGGGGTGGTTTGCAGCCAAGTGCAAAGCGGTGGGGGATTAGCAGCTCCAAATCCAAGACCATGGTTCTCAGCCAGAAATGGGTAGATTGCCCTCTTCAGGTCAGGAAGGAGATACTGCCTCAAGTGGAGGACTTTAAGTAAAGTATCTTGGGGTCTCTTTTACGAGTGAAGGTAGAAGAGATCAAGAGCTGGACAGACGGATCTGAGCGACATCTGTAGTTTTGTTGGCGCTTAACCGGTTGATCGTGGCCCAAAAAGAACTGGGCCTGAAAGCAAAGCTCTCGATCTTTTAATCCATCTTCGTTCCCACCCTCTCCTATGGTCATGAGCTTGTCAGTAGTGACCGAAAGAATGGGATTGCGGATATACTCTAGGTGGCCAAAATGAGGTTTCTCCACAGGGTGTCTGGGCTCTCCCTTAGAGATAGGGTGAGAAGTTCGATATCCAGGAGAGTCTCAGAGTAGAACCGTTGCTTCTTCAAGTCGAAAGGAGGCAGTTGAGGTGGAGGCCCCGGAGCAGGGAGGAGGGAGGAGGCCCCGGGGCAGACCCAGGATGTGCGGGAGGGATTATATCTCTCGGTTGGCCTGGGAATGCCTCAGCATCCCTCCCAAAGAGCTGGTAGAGGTAGCTGGGGAGAGGGAGGTCTGGGTATTCCTCCTGAAGCTGCTACCCCCACGACCCGAACCCCGGACAAGCGGATGGTAATGGATGGAAGGATGGATGGAGTTTTCAGTCGAAAGCCGCTTCTGAACAGTTTCACACTTTAATCCGCAAACAAATCTGTCCCGTAATGCGTCTTCCAAATGTGCACCAAACTTACAATTTTCCAAAAGTCTTTTCAGCACCGCTACATATTATGCTACTGTTTCCCCTCAGCCCTGATTATGCCTGTGGACCCGGAATCACTGCAATGCTCCTGGCCTGCTGCACTTACAGGCTTATGTACTTATAGTAAACTCAACAACTGATCGAAATGCATCATTTCAATGTGACATCTGACTTATTAATGTTCTCACTTATTTCATTAAGTGTAAGATCATATCAAATATATAACCCACATAATAAATATGCACATTAATGACTTTACAAAAATGGCTTCAACACCAGTGAACCCTGAAACTGGGAATCCCATCTGGGATTATAAAGACAGAAGCAGGCAGTGATTCCAGGGGTTCAGTGCACAGATCAAGCCAAGGTGAGTCCTCCAGTGCATCGCAGAGCAGAAACTCACACATCATGCACACACAATTTACAGTTACCAGTTCACCTGAACGACACCCGTATAGACACGTGCAGAATATGCAAACTACACACACACACACATACACACACAGAATTTGGGGTGAAAGTGTCACACCCTGCATCCCTTCCCCCTCGTTCTCTCCCTTATGTGGCCCTAATGAGCCACAGCAGGTGCCCCCTCACATGCCCTCTATAAAGTATCTCTCAGTCCTGCATGTGCTGTCCAGTGTGCCCCGTGTCCAGTGTGCCCTGTGTCCAGTGTGCCCCGTGTCCAGTGTTCCTGCCTGATCCTCCCTACCCGGTTTTGGTCCATTTCCTTTGCCCTTCCTGTAGTATAGTTTCCTTAATAAAACCCCTTTTGGTTTTCCCCCATGCCTACCTTCACCTCCGTCCTTACCTTCGATGTGACAGGGAGTCGAACCCACAGCCCTGGCAGGACATCAGATATGGAGATGAAAGTTATCTTCTAGATGAAATGTGCTTCATCCAAACCACAGCTACTGTGCTACTCACTGAAACACCATGTCACCCTGTTTGCTAACATTATTATTATTATTATTATTATTGTTATTATTATTATTATTATTATTATTCCCTCAGGCACAGAGTTCAGACCACATTCACTGAGATTCTACATCCTGGATCATCTTTAACGTATTACAATGGACACAGGTTCCCAAAACTGCATAGTATATTTAGTTAGTAGTTGTACAGGTAGCGTGGCTGTGGGTACATTAAATGAAAGCACACAACCGAGTTCTTACTTAATACTTCTGTATTCTCCCGCTCCCTCTCAGAAGCCACCGCTCTCCCAACTCCCTAGACTCTGCTAATCAACCCAGAGGACAGTTATTCAACAAAGTAATCAAACCTCGTTGTCTGTAACATGAAGTTTACATCGTACAGCTAATAATGTATAACATAAATCATTATCAATTCAATTCTTATTTTTATAACTAATAATGCACAAAATAATCAATTCCATTCTTACATTTTACTACCCTTCCTGGAAAAAGAATTGTCCTCGATCTGTGTTGTCACACATAACAGAACTAGTATAGGGAAACAATAACATACTAAACACAACAAATTTAACTGTTACAACCCCCTCCTTTTGGTTACATTTTGTGCTTGTTTGTGCCTTGGGTGACCCTACCAGGGGCATAAAGCCCCGGGCAACTTAGCTCCTGGGATCACTGGAACACGCAAACCCCTCCACCACGACAAGGTGTCACTCCAGGAGAGGCCTGCTTGGCCCACTGGTACCTGTCAGCTGCCTCTGGAGAAAAAAAAACAAATGAAATCAAAGCAAGCTAAAAGCTAAATGTAAGAGGGGACTAATTTAACTAAAGCAAAACAGCAGTGGTATCCAAATTATGCGTCTGGAGGAAACAATTACACAAGTTGTATATTTGACATTTACATTTAATATTTATATATAGACATACCATTTATATTTACATATGATGAACAATTGTGCAAATAATCTACACAGCAAAAAATATGATGATCCACAACACCATTGACTTCTAGCTAAATGTCAGAAAATTGCACTAAATGTTGAAAAAGTGGCAAGTACAAAAATGTTTCGTAACTTTACAAACGGCACCCCATACTTGCTGTGTGCTGATTGGTCAGTCTCCTATAACCATGCATATGTCACTAATGCTAATGTGAAAAACCCGAAGTAGCTCAAAGTGTCCTCCCTGACATGGATTATCTGGTTACCCTAGGGAAACCTGAACGTATGGTAACCTTACAGTTAACTTTTGTTTCACAGTCTACACACAATTGATACAATATACATGTATACAAGTCATTTTCATCAAAAGTTCCAAAACACTAAGCTAAAATCTGTTAAATTTCAAGTAAATGAAGCAATTCACTGTTCACGCGAAAACACAGTGTCAAAGTACAGATGGTTTCAGGAAGTTGACATCACTCATGAACAGCATGACATGTGGCAATGTGCATATTTAATTAAATAAATGTGGGCACGAGCCCTGCAAACGATGTGTGAAAATTCTAATAGCAGAAAACATGACTACTGGCTGTGATCTGCTTGCCGCCGACTACAGAATGGACCTTCATTTTATCCCAGTGAACCCTAAAACCTCCGCCATGTGGGATTAGAAAGGTAGGAGCAGGCAGTGATTCCAGAGGATCAGTGCACAGATCAAGCCAAGGTATGTCCTCCAATGTTGGGGGACACCCTGGATGGGATGTCAGTCCATCACAGAGCAGCCACTCACACATCATCACACACTGTGGGCGTCCACATCACACAGAACTTCTCATGGTCTCGCCACGCCAGCTCTCTGTCTAAGAAGACCCATCTGCGTCTGTTCCATCTGAGGCGCCTCAGAGATTTCTGCCTGCCTCAGAGGGTGCTAAGGAATTTCTACTCTTGCACCATCGAAAGTATCCTGACGGGAAACATCTCCACCTGGTTTGGGAACTGCACAATGCAGGTCAGACATGCTCTCCAGAGAGTGGTGCGATCAGCCGCGCGCATCATTAACACTGAGCTCCCTGACCTGTAGTCTGTCTACACCAAACAGTGCCAAACCAAAGCCAGAAGGATCATGAAAGACCCCAGACTCCCCAACAACAAACTCTTCTCACTGATGAGGTCAGGGAAGCCATTTCGTTCCCTAAAGGCAAACACAGAGAGAATGAGGAGGAGCTTCTTCCCTCAAGCTATTTGGTGTCTGAACCAGGACAATACCCAGGATGCGAGAGAGTGATGGTGATGGAGTGACGTCATCAACCCTTCACTATTATATTATTTTATATTATATTATATTATATTATATTATATTATATTATGCACTCCATACTCCTATGCCACCACATTGTTCTGTAAACTCCATGTTCAGTGTTGTTTTATAGTGTAATATATGTACATTGCAGATATATATATATATATATATATATATATAGTATATCCCTTTATATAGCATAGATAGTGCTATATCTCATCTCTTTCATCTCTTTTTATACAGTTTTTTTAAGCAATATTTAATTGGAACAGTTGCAATAAGCATTTCACTGCAGGTTGTACTATGTATGATGATGCATGTGACAAATAAAATTTGATTTGAATTTGATTTATAGACACCAGTTCAATTTGGTGTATTTAATATTTCTTGTGAAAGGGGAAAAACAAATATAAAAATAAATATAATTTAAAAATACAGGTATACAGATTTCTTATGAATTATATTTTTGAGTCATTGACAGGTAGAAATTAAACAAAAAATCAATACATTTACTCAGTTTTTATGTTAAATGTTAGGATCCTGTGCAATGACCCCCAAGCTGGCCGAGTGCCTGAAAGTCTCACTGAGAGCAAGATGAGACAGACGAAAGACAATTTCCTCACAGGGAGAAATAAACTATTCTATTCTATTCTATTCTATTGGCATGAATCATTTAAATAATAATAACAGGTTTAGTTAACAAATATAATTCAGTTCATCAAATGAAAACAATTTCTCATTAATATGGTAATTCAATTTGATTACATTTTTTTGAGAGATTAAAATCAGGAAGCATATTTCTGCTGCCATGTAAGATATCTTTAACTGTTCCTGTAACTGGTGCCCTCCTGAAACTAACTGGTGCTCATCTGAAACTAAAAATGAAAAAAGAAAAAATTCATATCCCCTTATGGGCTTTGTAACTTTGCCATATTTTCATTTTAAAAATTCTGCATGTCTGAATTGAGAGCATCCATCTTAGTGGCCATGAATCCTACCAGCAAAGTTCCCAAATCTAATGGAAAGCGTTCCCAGAAGAGTAGAGGCTGATATAGGAAAAATGGGCCAACCAACTTCATATTAATATCTTTGGTTTCAGAATGAGATGTTGGACAAGCTGTTTTCCACATACTTTTGACCATATAGTGTACAGGGAGAAAACACAGCTGTCAAATCCTGCCTGTTGTGTCTGGTCTCATACTGTGAAACTGACCTGCAACTTCACAATAAACTGAACCACTCAAAACAACACAAGCTCATTATTGCAGGACAAGGTCTGCTCTCACCATGACAAACCCCTGGAGGTCGACTGCCGTACCGACCAGCAGTGTGTGTGTAATCTCTGTATGATGTATGAACACAGAGGCCATGATACAGTCTCAGCTACTGAAGGAAAAGCAGAGAAACAGGTCAGGCCAGAAACTTTAACAAATTATTTATGAATCATATAAGAAGTAAACTTGATGATTTGGATTTGAAATATATAGCATATGTCTACATGCATATTATAATGTTTCCTTTGAAGACACAGAACTCACGTCACACCTGCTTAGGTTAGGGTGGGGAAACAGGTGAATCCTGTAAGTTAACATTTTTAAAGTCAGCTTAAATTCCAAAACAATTCTTGAAAATGACGTTCATAATCATGCATGATTCCGTAACATTAAAATGATACTTAAAATAGATCCTAACAGTATGTGTGATTGTGGGGAGGTGTGGAGTCTCAGGGTGTAACCTCTGGCTCTGGGCTTGAGAGAGCACAGATGGTCAGAACATGTGTTGATACATACATGGACAAGCATAGTGGATAATAAATGGCATGTACAGCAGCACCAGCAGCTATACTGTAGGTATTTAATGTGCAGTGTGTGCTCCCAGATAACAGAGCATCATAGTCTAACCTACTGTATACAAAGGCATGTATCAATTTCTCTGTGTCTTGAATAGTAAGATCTTGTCGCAGTTTGGCGATTTGGCGTAGCTGTAGGAAGCATGCCTTCGATACTGCATCCACATGTGATTTGAATGAGAGGCTTGTATCTAAGATGACACCTAGGTTATGGGCTCAGCTGCTGAGGGAAAAGTTCAGCCCTTTGGGGTGAAGTGCAGAGATTATAAAATTCCTATCTGCAGACCTGCCTTCAAACATCAGAACCTCGGTTTTCTGAGCATTTAGTGATAAAAAAAAAAAAGTTGTCAGTCATCCAGGTCTTGACTTTGATAAAGCAATTAGCTAAGGTGACAATAGATGTTGTGTCATTAAGCCTAACCAAAATGAATATTTGGGTGTCGTTGGCATAGAAGTGATAATTAACATTATGTTTTCTCATTATGTTTCTTAATGGCAGCATGTACTGTAAAGAGGAAACAATAAAGGACCAAGCACTGATCCCTGTGGTACTCCATATTTGACTGGTGACATTGACGATAGAGTAGAAGTATCTGACAGTTGAACATACAGTACTTTGGGGCAAAAAAAGTATTTAGTCAGCCACCAATTGTGCATGTTCTCCCACTTAAAAAGATGAGAGAGGCCTGTAATTTTCATCATAGTTATACCTCAACTATGAGAGACAAAATGAGAAAAAAAATCCAGAAAATCACATTGTCTGATTTTTAAAGAATTTATTTGCAAATTATGGTAAAAAATAAGTATTTGATCAATAACAAAAGTTCATCTGAATACTTTGTTATATACCCTTTGTTGGCAATGACAGAGGTCAAACGTTTTCTGTAAGTCTTCACAAGGTTTTCACACACTGTGGTTGGTATTTTGGCCCATTCCTCCATGCAGATCTCCTCTAGAGCAGTGATGTTTTGGGGCTGTCGCTGGGCAACATGGACTTTCAACTCCCTCCAAAGATTTTCTATGGGGTTGAGATCTGGAGACTGGCTAGGCCGCTCCAGGACCATGAAATGCTTCTTACGAAGCCACTCCTTCCTTACCCGGGTGGTGTGTTTGGGATCATTGTCATGCTGAAAAGACGCAGCCACGTTTCATCTTCAATGCCCTTGCTGATGGAAGGAGGTTTTCACTCAAAATCTGACAATACATGGCCCCATTCATTCTTTCCTTTACACAGATCAGTCGTCCTGGTTTTATTTAAATTATAATAGTTTTTAGCTCTTGTTCATTAATCAATTCAAAAACATTAAGGATGTGTTTATGTTCCATTTGCGTTAAAGTTAATTGTGAGCCATCTGAATATGTTTGAAGTCAAATGTTTGTATTTTTATCACTAAAGAAGTTTATAAAATGTTCACTACCGAAATTATTCGGTAGCAGAGGTTCAGCCTTATTTATCAGATGATCTATTGTTTTAATAAGGCAGTGAGGGTTATTTCTATTACGATCAATAAGGTTAGAATAACAGGTTGAACATGCCCTATGAAGGGCTAGTTTGTATTAATGCAGGCTGTCAAATCAGCCAACTTGAACACTTCTAAGCCTGTGGATTTCCATTTGTGCTCCGAACTGTGACACTCCTGTTTGTAAGAGTGTGTGTGATCATTAAACCATGGGGAGTGTCTGGTGATTTTTACCACTTTATTTTTCAAAGGAGCTGTTTCATCTAAAATCTGACTAACCACTGTATTAAAGTCATGAATGATGTCATTGACATCTGTACTAGACATGAAGTTCACATTACTTACTGCATTAATAAATCGCAGGGAATTTCTATCGTTTAGGTGACGTGTCATAATAATCTTCTCTGCCATAGTCAAAGAGGGTGACTCAATCAGGAGAGCGATTCTAAGAAAATGGTCAGAACATAAGAACATAAGAAAGAGAAGAACTTATTCAATGGACAGATACACGATGAGCAGGAACCCCTTGAGTAATAATCAAGTCTAGTGTATGATTGTGAACAGGCGTTGGTCTTGTTACGTGTTGGAGACATTCAACAGAGTCCAGGAGGGACAGGAAACTTTTGCTGAAGGCATCAGTCTCTTTGATCACATGTATATTGAAGTCTCTAAGTATTATAATATTCTCTAAGTTAATAATTAAGTCAGAGAGAAGTTCCTCAAATTTTGACAGAAACAAAGTATATGACCCCAGTGGCCTGTATACTATAAGAATATGAGCGGGTCGGACACCATGTGAATTAGCGTTGCTACAAATCTTGTAAAATCTTTGATAATCTTGGGTTTAATTTTTAAGATTGAGTTAAAAACAGCTGCCAGGCCAGCAAATTAATCGGACAGATATTAAATTATCCATACAGGAGCCCCCAGTGGAACTTTTAGATCTAAGTCTTGGTCAAGTAATACTTGCAATATTCTTTCTTTGGTCACTCAACTCTGTTTCTAAATAGTTGCTAGATTTAGGGGATGTCGTGTGATGGTAAGTCAGTAACATTCTCTGCCTAGATAACTAAGCATCATAGGGTATATGCTTACGTATAAGGTATGCTTATGTTTAAGGTATGCTTATGTATAAGGTATGCTTATGTTTAAGGTATGCTTATGTAAAAGGTATGCTTATGTATATGGTATGCATGCTACTCAAGTAAATTTGTACAGCCAGGAGAAATATCCTTCACCAAAATGAAAAATTTTGACTAGAAAATTAAAAGGTAAATTATGACTAAAAAATGTACTAAAATTAGACTAAAATTAAACCATTGACTAAATCTTAACTAAATCAAAACAAAAACAAAAGACTAAAATGTGACTTTAATCCGACTACAATTTTACATAAGTGACAGACTAAAACTAAATTAAGAATTCTTGCCAAAATTAAAACTGTTGCACAAACCTGCAAGTCACACCTGATACCATGACAGCTTCAAATCCCATCAGCTTTTTTGCGGTAAATCTCCTTCATCTGGAGAAAAAACCAAAGAAACACAAACTTTTAAACAGACACAGAAATTCATTCTCAATAGAGCTGCTGTCTTCTACCTTTCTACTTAATTTCTATCTACAAAAACAAATAGCAGGATTATAACTGGTTTTCAGAAAAACAGCATTATCACTATCAGTTATACTCATAAAAGCTAAATAAATGTGTATAGTTTGTTTAATTTACTATTTTTTCATAAACCCCAAACCTAGTGTTTGCCTAGTCTGCTCTTCTCAGGCTAGTATCAGTCCAAAACCACACCTACTGCAGCCTGAGAAGCAGGAAGTTCCTCCCACTCTCACACACAGACGACTGTGAGAGAAAACAAAACTGAATCCTATCAGTGTTCGCGGTAAAATGGCAGAAGCCAGTGTCTTACTGGATCAGAACCAGTTCAGCTGTCCAATCTGTCTGGATCTACTGAAGGATCCAGTGACTATTCCCTGTGGACACAGTTACTGTATGAGCTGCATTAAGAGCTGCTGGGATCAGGAGGATCATGCTGGAGTTTACAGCTGCCCCCAGTGCAGACAGACCTTCACACCCAGACCTGTTCTGGGCAGAAACACCATCCTGGCTGAAGTGGTGAGGAATCTGAAGAAGACTGGACTACAAGCAGCTACTCCTGCTGACCATTATGCTGGACCTGAAGATGTGGAGTGTGATTTCTGTACTGGGAGAAAACGCAAAGCTGTCAAGTCCTGCCTGGTGTGTCTGGCCTCTTACTGTGAAACTCACCTCCAACCTCACTATGAGTCTCCAGCTTTTAAGAAGCACAAGCTGACTGATGCCATTGGAAGTTGGCAGGATAAGGTCTGTTCCCTCCATGACAGACCACTGGAGGTCTACTGCCGTACCGACCAGCAGTGTATCTGTTATCTCTGTACGATGGATGAACACAGAGGCCATGATACAGTCTCAGCTGTTGCGCAAAGGGCAGAGAAACAGGTCAGACGGGAAACTTTTACAAATTATTCATGAATCCTATTTTAAGTAAACATAAAAGTATGATGTTTTTTGGTGTGAAATATTTGATGTGTCTGTGTGCATGTGAGAATGTCTTCTTTGAATACACAGAGATCACACCTGCTTAGGTAAAAGGTGGAGAAACAGGTAAATCCTGTATGTTAATTTAAAGTTTGCAAGTTCTACCAACATGGGTTTTCTCCTCCTACTATGGAGATTGAGCTTTATGTTCTGATGTACTTGCTAACATGCTATATAAAGCATATCCTGTCAAATGCTTTAGGTGTCAATCATAGTTACATCTCCAGGCTTGTGGGTCTGGTTCCCACTCCTGGTTCTGCATGTACAGCTTGCATGTTCTCCCCGTGTTCCTGTAGGTTTCTTCAAGTTTCTTCCCACAGTTCAAGATCATGCGGTTTGATGAATTAGTGCCTCTTGATTGTGCTCAGCGTGTGAGTGAGTGTTTGCCCTGTGATGGACTGGCTTCCCATCCAGGGAGTCTCTGCCTTGTGCTCTGTGCTTCCTGTGATGTGTGTGTCCCATAACCCTGTACTGGATAAGCGCTTATTGGAATTTGTCAGATATTTTATCTAGCATTTTATCTTTCTTTTCCTGGACTTTGCTGAAGCTGGTCCTGTTAGTTTAGATGTGTATTTGATTTTTCAACTTTACTTTAAATTTTTCAGTAGTGCTTAATAAATATCAAGAATAAATTTACATAGTTATATCCTTGTGGTGTACTTTAATAACGTGATGGCTACACACGTTTTACAACTCATCTTACACTTCAGACAGCAGGCTTGCAATCTATCATGTACTTTAGCAGGGAACAAGTGTGACAAAGGTCACCTTTCAACTTAGAAGTACGGTGAGACTAAGAGCTCAATGTAGCACGTCACCTCCCCTTTTAGCCCAAAGTAACCCAATACAATATTCCAAGTGAAATACCTTGTATCGCCACATCATATTATGACTATCAACATTGTGCACCTTGCTCAATTAACTTAACTGAACACTGCTACACTTAAACCACAACCTGCAATTAACTAAAATCAGCAATCTCTCTAAGCTTTTTATCACCATATTCAGTCCTGGTAGCGTTGTGACACTTTTGCGGTACGCTGAGAGTGCCTTAGGGTCACTGCTACAGGATCAGGTGGCTCTGCTGGCTTTAGCAGTTCCGATGCTGAGGGTGCTGCTCTGGAACTATTCTCCACTGGTTCGATCATCTCAGCTACTTGATCTGGAAACACTGCACAATGACGTGGCCTCAGCTGGTCCCCATGACGTCGGAATTCTTGATCCGTCACTTCTTCATGCACTTTGTACGACACAGGTCCTGATTGCTGGGTAACTAACTCCTAACTCCTGGAATCCACTTCGCGTTTTCTCCAGCTGTATTTTGCAGATGGACCCATTCATCCATATCAAACTGCCTCTCCAATGCCCGTTTGTCATGTCCTTCCTTTTGAAGATACTTCTTCCTCACCGTTTCCTTGATGCTTGGTTTGAAGTAGTCTATTCTAGTTCTGACATGCGTTTTCAAAAACAGACCAGCAGGCAACTCCCCGGTCGTGCTGTTGGGAGTGGTACAGTACCACAGCAAGAAGTGGGAAACTTTGTCCTCAATGCTCAGATTCTCTCTTGCTAGCTTTTTCATGCAGTTTTGAATGTTGAGACGTATCTTTCGGCTAGCCCGTTTGTGGCTGGGTGCCTTGGAGCTCTGATTGTGTGGAGGATTCCATTTCTTCTCACAAATGGCTGGAACTCGTCAGGCATAAGAGTTGTGGCATTACCTGTAATGATTTGTTATGGAACTCCATATGATGCAAACAGCCACTTTAGTCTAGTAATGGTTGCAGCGTCATTTTATATACTTCCAGCCACTTTGAAAATGCATCGACTACAATCATAAACATGTGACCCATGAACGGCAACGCAAAGTCAATGTGAAGCCTCCGGCAAATATCTCCCGGAAACTCCCCAGGATGCAGGACTACCTGGCGTGGCCTGTTTTGCTCCAACTGGCACGCTTCACACTCTATGCAGACCTTTTCAATGTCCATGTCAATATGTGGCCACCAGACATGCTGCCGCGCGATTGCCTTCATTCTCGCAATGCCAGGGTGCCCACTGAGGATTTCTTTGAGCGCTGCTTCTTTAAGTTTTGCTGGTACAATCACTCTTGTGCCCCACAGCACACACCCTTGCTCCACAGAGAGTTCATCATGCTTTTTGTGGTACCCTTTTAGTTCGTCAGAAATTTCTTTCAGCCATCCCTCCATGATGAACCGGTGCAGCTTTGAGAGCTCTTTATCATTTCTTGTTACCTTGGCAATCTCTTTTGCGCTCAGCAGCAGCCCCTCCAAATGGTCACATATTAGTGCGTCTACATAGGCAGCGTCCTTTGTCTCTGACAGCGGAACATAAGACAACCCATCTGCATTGCCATGCTTGTCAGACTGACGGTAAACAATTTGGTAATTGTATGCCGACAGTATGATGGCCCACCTCTGGATACGAGCTGCCGACATTGTGGGAAGCCCTTTATGTTCTCCAAACAGCATCAACAGGAGTCTATGGTCTGTGACTATGTTGAACTGGCGTCCCTAAAGGTATTGGTGAAACTTTTTCACACCATACACAAGGTTCAATGCCTCCTTCTCTATTTGCGAATACTTCTTTGCTGGGGAGAGTTTCGAGAAGCGTAAGCTATTGGATGTTCTTCTCCGCTTGGAGTTGAGTATTGGATTACAGCTCCAATCCCATAAGCAGAAGCGTCACATGCAAGTGTCAGCGGCAGATTCTGACCATAGTGCACTAACACTTCAGGAGTACTTTGCATTTGTTAAATCAATCCTGCTTGACTTTGTTCCATCTCCATGTGACTTGGTCCTTCAGCAGTCTGTAAAGTGGTGCCAACACAGTGCTCTGCTGTGGCACAAAGTGGCCATAGTAGTTCACTAAGCCTAGAAAAGCCCATAGCTCGTTGACAGTTATGGGTGTTGGTGCATCATGCATAGCTCTCACCTTGTCTTCAGATGGGTACACCCTTGTTCCATCCAGCACGTGGCTCAGATATTCAATTTGGGTGTTTACAAACTCACTCTTTGACTTTTTCACACTCAATATGTTTTCTTGCAGGCACTGTAGGACTCTGTCCAGGTTCTTCAGATGCTCGGACTCATCTCTGCCCACAATATGAAGGTCATCTGAGTAAACAACCACTTTAAGGTCCCTCATGAGATTCTCCATTATAGTGGTACCTCAGTACTCAAACTCATTAGAACTCGAATTTCTTAAAAGTCGAACCAACCAGTTTGAAAAAAAAATGACCTAGAACTAGATCTGAATCTCAGAAGTCGAACCGTGAACACAAACCTAATATAACTTGTACGCGCGGGGAAATGAGTCACGCGGCACATCTCTCAGCAGAAACAAAGGGTACTTTATATCATTTTGATAGCCATTGCACATTGTTTGGATAAATTTATTTTCTTACTTTACAAATTTGTCACGCCCGGCATTTACGATCCTCCTGTGTGCCACGCCCCCCTCGTTAACCTCGTGTGATATCCCGATGTCATCAGCTGTTTCTCATTATTTCCAGTTAGTCATGTGTATTTAAGTGTATTTAAGTCCGCGTTCAATTATGTTTCACCAGTCCTGTCAGTGAAGTCTACTGCGCATTATGCCTTGTTTGCCAGCAATAAACCCTGCTCTTGGATTTCCGTCTGCCTGACCCTGATTCCGCGCTCCCTGCTCGTTCATCCTGCGCGTGGTGTGACAAAATTACAGTTTTGATAAATGTGCTTAGATGTGTTTAGTATATGCTCTTCTTGTTTTATCCCGTTCATTTTGTATTTAAATGCTAAAAAAGAAAAAAGAAAAACATATTTGGTGTAATTTTTTGGGGCCGGGAACCAATTAATTGGTTTTCCATTATTTCTTATGGTGAAAATTCGATCAGAACTCAAACTTTTTAGGATTCGAACCCGAGTTCTGAGGTACCACTGTATTCTCTGGAAAATATTAACAGCAGAGTTTATGCCGAAACAAAGACGATTGTACACAATAAGCCTTTGTGCATGTTAATTGTTGTGTACTTTTTAGAGTCAAGGAGCACTTGATGATAAGCAGAAGCCAGGTCTATTTTTGAAAACAGCACGTCTTCTTGGCAGCGGGTATATGTCAGTATTAGTAGCCTGGATCACCGTTACCTTGTAGTCGCAGTACAAATGGATGGTGACCACCTGGACTGCTGGAGCTGCCCACTCGCTGTGCTTCACTGGACAGATTCTCCTTTTCTAATCTCTCTAGTTCTTTTTCCACTAGTGCTTCCATTGTGAACGGCAGGGGGCGGCTTTTATGAAATTTGGGTGTAGTGTTGGGTGTAACGGAGATTGTTGCTTTTATGTCCTTTAATGTTCCCAACTCGTCCTTAAAGACATTATCATATTTTTCTAGCAGCTCAGAAATAGACTTGGGTGAGGGTAGTTTTGTGTTTTTGCTGACCATTTTCATCATCTTCCAGGCTAACTTTATCTTTTCGAGTCAGTTCCTACCACAAAGTAGGTCCATTGCTATTAACGGCAAAGCAGCGGTCTGAGTTCTGTAAGCTACTTTGGCTAAGAACTGCCCTCTTACTGGGATATCCTGATCCATTCCTCTTCAGTGTGACACTGCTGACCTCCAATGGAACATGCACGAATGACTTCTTGTACATTGTCTCTGATATTATATTAATTGCGGCCCCCGTATCTCTTTCCATCAGAACATTTTTCTGATTAACGGCAAAATTCACTTTGAATGCCTGTCTGCCTGTTTTGTTTACGCTGAACACCTCTGCTTCGTCCGTTTGCACATAGTCCGTAACTTTTTGTTGGTTTTTCTTCTGCCTCCCCCCTCTTCTCGCTAGCCCTACATGCCTTCTGTATGTGGCCAATCTTATCACATTTATGGCGTTTAGTGTTTTTAAAGTAGCAGTGACTTGCGCTGTGATTCTTCCCTTTACATCTATAACACACAGCACGGGCTGGCTTAGAGGATTGTCGTTCCTCATTCACCTTATGAACAGAAGTTGAAGAAGCTTCAACTGCTGTGTGTCTCGGTGAGCTGCCTTCATGACGAGCCCCACCTCCAGGTCCTTTACAAATGTTAGTCCATCCATCAAGAGCAACTTGCGCTGGCACGATTCATCATGAATCCCACTGACAAACCCGTTGCTCAGAGCCTCATTTAGCCTCTCACCGAAATCGCACCGCACTGCTTCAGTTCAGCTGCAAACTGGACAACTGTGTTATTCTTCTGAACTCACCGTCGGAACCTGAACCATTCAGCTACGAGTAGTGGTTTGGGCTCATAGTATCCCTGTAGGATGTCCACAATCTGTTGAAAAGTCTCTTCTTTGGGCTTCTGAGATTAGACCAGATTCCATAAAGGACTATATGTAGAAGCACCGATAGCACTCAACAGGATGGCTACCGTTTTATCATCTTTGATGTCATATGCCTTGAAAAACGTTCCACTGTTCATTTTCGGGTTTGAATTCGTCTGGCAGACTAAAAAAGCTTCAGGTGCAGCTGATTAGAAGTTATGCCCAAGGCAAACTCAGGGATTAGACAAGCAAGGTGAGGGTGGATGTAACAGGTGTCAAGTGTGGTGGTTCCCACATCTCAGAATTAGCTACCATCCTGGGATTTTCACCCACTACAGAGTATAGAGAGAGAGGTAAGGAGCAAGCACAGATTGCAGTGTGTTGCCGCACCCACCACATGACAAAACTCAGGGGTGAGAACCTGAGTGCAGCCATGTGGCAGCTGATACCTCAGCACCACACTAGTCCGAATGGACCGGTTTGAGTTTATTTTTCCAGTGGCTGGAGTGCTAATCCTGCCACCAACCCCCAAGTTATTCCCTGTAAATTGAGGAGCTCCTTATAGGGCTGGATGTAGATTAACATCATACCCAGGATGAAGCCATTGCAGGTTAAGGGCCTTGCTCAAGGGCCCAACGAAGTAGAATCACTCCAGGAATTCATGCAATTTGAACCTGCAGCCTTCCAGTTGCTGGCACAGATCCTTAGCCTCAGAGCCACCACTCTGCCCATACAGAGTATAGAGTTTACTGAAAATGATGCAATAACCATAAAACACCCAGAATGTGGCAGTTCTGTGCGCAAAAAGACTGTGGTAACGAGAGGAGAATGGCCAGATTTGTTAGAGCTAACGGGAAGGACACAAGTGCAAAAATAACAGCTCAATAAAACAGTAGTGAGTCAAAGGGTCTTTGTCCAGTTTAAAGAAACTTGCTTTGTTTTTTTTGCTACATGTAGAAACAAATGAGTGAAACACAGAGGGAATTTCAGCAGAGAATTCAGATGAGAGAGAAGGAGCTGCAGGAGCTGAGAGAGGCTGTGGGCTCATTCACAGTGAGTATGAACCTGAGGAGAAGATAACAGCTGGCTTGTGATCATCTTGAATGTTTTCTCAGATTCAACAGATTGCAGATTTATATACTTGTGGGGATTAATCAAATTACTGTCGTGGTGGGTTATTCTGGGTCAGAGGTTTGGTGCAACAAAGGTACCAGATAACAGCATTTAACTAACGTGGGGTTAGAGCCTATACTAAAAAAGCCTATTTATTTGTAGAAATACTATTTAAAGTCCATTTGAGAAAAAGGCATCTATTCCTACAGCAGTAATGCAAACATAAAAAAGTCATCAATAAAACTCAGACCCAATGGTGACAACCAACCTGCCCCATACAGCCACCAGTATCTGCCAAATCCCTGCAGCTGACAGTGTATGAGTTTAATGAGTGATCATTTCCAATCAGTGCTGGCTGGGTTTCAGTACCTGAGGTATCCAGCATCGTGATGCTCCAAACCCCAGCCCTGTGCTGTTTTTATACCTCCTGTCGGCTCACATCACTATTGTACAATGAGGCTCTCTGGGGTCTCAAATGGGGCCAATTGTAATTTACTGTCCTCTGCTCCCTGTGTCACCAACAGAGATCAGCACAGTCAACAGTGGAGGACAGTGAGAGGATCTTCACTGACATGGTCGACTCCATTGAGAAAAGACGCTCTGAGGTGATACAGCTGATCAGAGATCAGGAGAAGGCTGCAGTGAGTCAGGCTGAAGGACATATGGAGAGACTGGAGCAGGAGATTGATGAACTGAAGAGGAGACACTCTGAGCTGGAGCAGCTTTCACACACAGAGGATCACATCCATTTCCTCCAGGTAACAGAACAGCTACTTTGACAATAAGAAAACCAGAGTATTCAAATGCATGCATGTTCTCATTTGTATTTCAACTAGTCTGTCATTTGTCAGATGTTAATGGTCCTATTGATTTGATTACAACACACATTTGTTTTGATGTTTAATCAAACTTTGTATCTGTAGAGGCTCCAGGGTTTTTCTGTCACTGCTGAAGCTGGATTTGCACCCAGAATCTCTTTCTGTCCACGTTCTGATTTTGAGAATGTAAGGAAGGTGGTTTCTGAACTGAAGGATCAACTGGAGAATGTTTGCGAAAATATAACGGCAGAGATCCATCACACAGGTTAATGAATGAATACATTTTCTAGTCTGTTCATGTTAATATAGGTCATGCAGAGAGAGTATGCAGTACAGTCAGCCTCACTTTGTGCGACCAAGTCAGTTTCTGTTTCAAATAAGACTAAGTCTTTGTGAAAACTGGTGAAAGAGGCATTCTACAGCCTGAAAAACTCAGATTACATGAAACATTTTTCTTCTACATTATATTGTCCAAAAATCTGTATGAAGTGAGTGAAGTCCATCTCCCACAAGTAAATTACTTTTACTCACATCCCCGTTTCTCTCTGTCTCCTCCTAGTTACCAAAGGCACCGTCCTACTGGTATTAGTGCCCAGGACCAGAGCAGAACTCTTACAATGTGAGTCTGTTCACACACACGCTTCCTTCTCCCTGTATGAGGTGGAGTGTGTTTTACTGTGTTTCGTTTTCTTCTGCTAGGGGAGCTTCTCTTTCTCTCTCCCGCTGCCTCCTGGCCTTTCACATTTACATGAGCTGTTGATGTCAGTAGCCTTTGAATCCAACTGCATAGCAAGACAAGTTTATTCAGGGTGCTTTTCCACTGCACCAGGTACGGTACTTTTGGTACTTTCCCTTTTCCATTGACTTCTGGTCGAGTATCAGTACCCAAAGTATGACTTCAGAATTTTTTGGTACTTCAAAATATTAGGGTGGGACTTGCAAGCGCGTTCATTGTCGATTTAAAAGACATTTTTAAAGCCTAAAAGCCAAACAACAAAAAGTTAACTAAAAAGAAGTTAGACGCAGTGTATAACTGAACTCCTGTCAGGGATCCGGTCGGTTCGGGCACGGGAACGAGGCATCGTGCAGGCACAAAAAAGGGTGGACGACCCACTTGCGGCTCAGAGAACAGAAGGGGTTTATTAAATAAAACAGAAGACACTACAAACACAATGAAACCAAAAGGACCACGAGGGGTCAAAACTAAAGGGGATTAATCAACAAAAACTAGGACGGTAAACAGAATACAGATCTAACCAAGACAATCAATCACAATCATAGACATATCAACAGAACACAGAAACTACAATGAACCACTGGGGAACTGAACACAGGCAGGAACTAAAATACTAAAGGGTAACGAGACTAACACAGGACAGGTGAGGCTAATTAACAAAACCAAGGAAACAGGGCACAGGTGAAACTAATGAACTCTAAAGGAACTGAAAACAGGGAAACTAGGAATTGACCAAGGAAACAGAAACTAACACTGGAATTAAACATGTAAAGACACAATGAGGGGCAAAAGGAACAAAACCAAAACCAACTACAAAATCAGATACAAGAACTAAAGAAACTCAAACGAAACACTAGGGAGCCAAAATACAAAAACAGAGGAGGTGGGATTTGAACACAGGACAGAAGGGTACTCAGGACAGAAGGGTATATAGACAACCACATGCTCAACACATTGAGCCATGTGGCTAGACAGGTAACAGGGGAAACTCAAAGACAAACATGAAGGACGGGATGACCAGCGACACCTGCTGGTCAAACGGGGAAGGGACACGGAAGGACCACAGCAGGGGCTGACCCTGACAACTCCTGCTGATTAAATCCATTGAACAGCTGCAGCAAACAGTCAAATTTTAAGCTCTGATTATAATGAGCTGACAGTGTTTGTAGACCTCAGGTCTTCAGGAAGCTTGTTCCACAGACAGGGAGCATAGAGACTAAAAGCTGCTTCACCTGCTTGGTCTTCATTCTGGGACACTGAATAAACCTTTCCCAGATGCCCTGAATGTTTCATAAACTTCAAGGAAATCAGAAATGTATTTAACAATGAGACATTATAGTGCTATGTAGACAACTAATAATATTTTAAAATCAATCCTGTGATGCACAGGAAGCCAGTGCAGTGATTTAAGGACCTGTGTAATATGCTCTACTTCCTTGGTGTTAGTGAGGACTCTGGTGGCAGCATTCTGGATGAGCTGCAGCTGTCTGACTGATTTATTACCAAGACCTGTGAAGACACCATTACAATAGTCTAACCTTCTGAAAATAAACACATGAACAAGCTTTTCTGTATCTGGTTTAGAGAGAAATCCTTTAATTCTTGCTATGTTTTTAAGGTGGTGGTAGGCTGATTTTGTAATTGTCTTTATGTAGCTGTTATAATTTAGGTCTCAGTCCAGAACTACATCAAGATTTCTGGCTTGATTTGTAGATTTTTGTGTCCTTGATTCAAGGTGAGCAATGACTTTCAGTCTTTCTTTTTCAGGGTCAAACAATAATTTTCTGCTTTTTCTGTGTTCCGTTGTAGAAAATTCTGGCATATCCACTAATTTATTTGTTCAGTGCAATTATGCAGTGGATATAAGGGACTACATGTTATGTCCCTGGCTCTTATTTAGGCAGTTTTATGGGACTCAAACATAGGATCAGGATGGATAGCATGGGTGGCCCTAGATCTACTAGCTGGATGAAACCAAGTATGGGATATGAGTTGGAAGAGTATTTTAAATAGAACAAATATAATAAAATACAACAGTGGTAACCAATACAGGGATTTGGGTGCTGGGAACACAGGAGGATGGGCCAGACTAAGGGAAAAGAACATGGACTAATTGTCAGGAAAGAAATTAACAAAACATAACACCTCTTCCATACCCTGTTTAGTTAAGATTCTAATTAAAATCACTGCAAAAAAAATGAGATACCAAGGAAGTATAACTTTCTTATATTTATATATTTTATAATTTTGTTAGTTTTAGGCCATCTTGTCTCAAAACAGAACAATTTATCTTAAATATAAAAGGTTGTTTTTCTTGCAGTGATCAAAAATAGAACAGAAAAACCCAGACTACACTAGGCTTACTCACCCGAACATAAATACAGAAGGTGGCACTCGCCCTCTAACCCAGTGCGTTTATACAGAGAGAGGACCTACGTGTTAATGTATGTGCGCACTCTTCTTACCTCTTCAATTTGGGGATTGGGGGAGGGGGACTGCAGAAAACAGGAGGAGAGAATGAAAGACAAAAACTTCACCAAATGACACTAACAGCACATCCATATCTCCCCTCCTAGACACATAGACACAGCCAGCTTTTGAATGCTAGGCGCCTCCCATCAGGAAGAGACCAGTCAGGACTGGTTAGATCTTCCACTGGAACATTCAGCACCAATGATGGGTTATTGCCCTGTATTTCAGATGGATAGGGCTTAACAGCCAGGAGCCTGTTCTTAGATTTGGTAAAAGGCGAAGAGAAATTCATAGAAAACAGACATCTTCTCTAATGATGTTTTATGTATCACAACACATCTATGTAAGGCATTTTGGGATGACTCTGTTGTTAAAGGTGCTATATCAAAAATAAATAAATAAATTGAATTTAATTAAACTGAACATCCAGACCCCGTTCTACATGTAACACTATAGTCACATGGTGACACTGTAATGTAGTTGTTTGTCATCTGCTTAATTGTGATGAGATTTTATAGTGTTCCATAATCTGAGCAAAAGGGAGCATATAGATGTTAGGCTGCAATAAGCATATCGGCCCCCTCTCTGTTTAAATGAACCCTGTCCATCCTGTAATGGTTTTGTTGTTCGCAGAACAGGTTAAAATGGTCAATGAATCTCAGCTTATGAGCTCTGCCTGCTGAGGAAAGCCATGTTTAATGTTAACAGACAACTGAAATGTTCAAACCCTTTTCCTAAAGTGCGGAGTTGGGCCTAATACAAATATCTGGGCTGGGACATTCTGAAGAATGTCCATGAGATGTGTGCAGTCCCTTTTTAGCAGTTCTGAGCCATTTGTACCAACATGTACAATAATTGTGTCAGTGGCCAGATAGTTCAATAACACCTGAGGCAGTGTTTATACCATATCATTAACCGTAGCATTGAGTAGACAGGTTTCACATATTTGCTTTTAATATTAATGCTACTTTATAATAGCATTCACACAATTATTACGATGTGTGGTTTTTTTTGTTCTGTATGTAGATAGATTTGCATGTTTGTGTTCAAGTGAGTTTCTGTGTGTGATTTTAGACAACATCCAAAGAGCCACAAAAACACACACTGCAAAATCACTTAATTCATTTGTCAGTTTTTTTTTTTTTTTACAAAAAGTGCTGGTTTCGGTTTAAAGACTACTGGTTCCACAAATAAAAATGGTAGCTTGGGAACTTCTGTACAAATTCTTTGTATCTTCTCTTTGTGTTGGTGTGAGAGTCTAAAAAGGTTTTATACATTCTGATATAGTTGTGCATCTTTAAAAAAAAATCCTTCACATTTGTTCTATTTGTGCACACTGAGTGCACTCTTTTTTGTTTGAGGTTCATCAATATTGGCATGAGACAGCACACGCACATTTGCCTTCTTTTCCACACTGTAAAAAAATATTAATGCTTACTTTTATTCTCATATTTATTAGTGATTTTATCAGCTATTATATTATTATTTATTTTTATTTATTTGTTGTTAATGTGTGCTGATTATTTTTTGCTGCTGTAAGACCTGAATTTCCTCTCTGGGGATCAATAAAATGTTATATCGTATATAGAGTATGAAGTAATCTTTTACTTTTTAATTAAATATTATTTAGCAATTTTAATGATAATTGATTATTACTTTACTTTTAGCATAGACGTGTTCTCGCACATGCATTGTCATATAGTGGGGGCTGCGGTAAATGGTCCAAATCGTGGTGAGTCTCTCAGCGCGGCGTGTCTCACAGCGCAGGGGGCAGCCGGAGCGCCGCAGACTCGGGCGGCTACATGAGTATATTGGGAATAAAATGTGTGTATTGGAGCGAGTTCTGTGTTAGTGAGTGTGTGAGGTGTGACAGTGATAATGATGGAGATGCTGGGCTTCGTGATGGGATTAATCGCTCTTCCTCTTGCCTACAGACTCCTGCCAGCTGATGTTGGACCGCAAAACAATAAACAGATACCTGTCTCTGTCAGAGGGGAACAGGAAGGTGACAAGGGGGGAATACTGGCACCTATATCCTGATTATCCAGAGAGATTTGACTGCTGGCCCCAAGTTCTGTGCAGAGAGAGTCTGACTGGTCGCTGTTACTGGGAAGCTGAGTGGACTGGAGATGGAGCTGATATAGGAGTGACTTATAAAGGAATCGGGAGGAAAGGAGACAGTGATGACTTTGGGCTTGGATTCAATGACAAGTCATGGAGTCTGTTCTGCTCTTCTAACAGTTACTCTGTCTGTCACAATAATAAAAAGATTGACATACCCATAGAGCCCTCAGGCTCCCGCAGAGTAGGAGTGTATCTGGACTGGGCGGCTGGTACTCTGTCCTTCTACAGAGTCTCCTCTGATGGACTGACCCTCCTGTACAGCTTCACCTCCTCATTCACTGAACCCCTCTGCCCAGGGTTTTTGGTTTATTATACAAACTCCTCAGTGTCCCTGTGCATGCTGGGATAGCTCACTGTGTGCTGGAGGAATTATTTTTACCTTGAGTGTCAAATGTTGCTGCTTCTTCATGACAAAAACGCTTTTTAACCAGTATAACCCTTTTTACTCTGTCTGAAGTGTGACATACAAAAATAAATGGCTGGGTTCAACAAGCTGAACAAACATGGAAAATGACTTTCTCTCTCTGATTACAATGTAATGAAATGTAATCCTGATGAGTTGGGGGGGGGGGCTTTTCCCTTCCCCTGTATATGTACATTTTATATATTTCTGTCTATATATTGTATTTGCTACCTCTACACTGACAATAAAGGTTTTCTATCCTATCATATTAATGTCCCGGTTCAGCGCTGCCCAAAGCGTAACTGAGTAACACACTTAATCCGCGTCTCTGGTGACTGAGCGCAGCAGCCTGATATCGCAGCGGTGATGCTTTGGCCAGCAGGGGGCGCCAGACGGCAACTTCCTAATGTGACATTTTATTACCTGACATTCTATTAACTGAAAATCGACAAGAAAATAACATCCCTCACCCCCAACAGCGGTTCTGAGGCAACAGAGTAAACATAAATCATATAATACAATTAAATTCACCTTACAGCAATTGAACATAACTAACACAATTGGACTAAATCAACATATATAATAACCATGTAAAAGTCGACAGGAGAAATAAAAAAAATGTAAAGTTAAAAACATAAAAAAATAATACATTTGCAAACTGCGTCTCTCAGCCCCATTAAAACCCCGATAAAAAGATCATTTAAAAGCCGATATAGTCTTTACTTCTTACAGTAAAATGTACTACTGCCGTCCTGAGGTAGCTGACGACGCTGAAGTTGGCTCCTTATTCGCAGCTCCTTATTCGGATTTTCCGGTCCACCTTAAATGCTTCGCAGCCAAATGCAATGACGCTATTGCGCCTGTAGGGGGGCAATTTTAATGCCTTAAACCTCTCTGGGCCAAGCAAATATCAACTTCTCAGTACACATCAGGTATTCTACTATACAGAAAAAGTGACATTGTCCTGGCCCAGACTGATTTAATGCTTTAAAAATCAGATGGAAACAAGGCGCGTCATGCTATAGTGGACAATGGTGTTAATGGGAAGCCAGGTTTCCATGCCCATTTTAATGCCTTAAACCTCTCTGGGCCAGGCAAATATCAACTTCTCAGTACACATCAGGTATCCTACTATACAGAAAACGTCACATTGTCCTGGCACAGACTGATTTAATGCTTTAAAAATCAGATGGAAACAAGGCACATTACTCCCTGGCCCACCCAGGCAAGTTTGATCAAAATACATTTTTAGTTTATTTTTATTATTCGAATGTATAAAAAAATATATATTCATATAAATCTGATTTATTTATTCATTGCCGAATAAAATCAGGTTTATATGAATATATTTTCTCTAAGGTTTAATTATTATTTAAGTAATATTTTTTCTAGGAAAAAATATAGGCCCGCTCACTTTTTCAATGGCCCGCCCAAAATACAATTTCTGCCTACGCCACTGGCGCACAATGGTGTTAATGGGAAGCCTGGTTTCCATGCCCATTTTAATGCCTTAAACCTCTCTGGGTCAGGCAAATATCAACTTCTCAGTACACATCAGGTATCCTACTATACAGAAAGCGTCACATTGTCCTGGCCCAGACTGTTCAATTTTATCTATTAAATTTAATTTTACATTCGCATTTCATGCTGCAGTTTAATTGACCTTAAATGCACTACCATGTCGTCAACAACAACAACAGCATGAAATGCGAATGTAAAATTCAATTTAATAGAACAATTGAATAGTCAAATGAAATCTCCATTGTGCACTATAATACGCTTTACTTCCATCTGATTTTTAAAGCATTAAATCAATCTGGGCCAGGACAATGTGACGTTTTCTGTATAGTAGGATACCTGATGTGTACTGAGAAGTTGATATTTGCGTCATTGCATAGCGTCATTGCATTGGGCTGCGAAGCATTTAAGGTGGACCGGAAAATCCGAATAAGGAGCTGCGAATAAGGAGCCAACTTCAGCGTCGTACTGTAGGTAACTGCGGGTTTCCCGTCGGTCGCAGCACGCAAGACGCAAGACAAACAAATACTGTAATTAGCAGGTTAACAGCGTGGATGCCCCCGTGTGAACGCCACTTTTTCTGCGTTCGGTCTGAGCCAAAATGCCGCGTCAAATAAACATGAAACACATTCACAACAATTAACCAACTACCCATAAACTGAAAATATCTGGCACACTAATACAAACTAGGTTGCTAAATATTCCTTTAGCTATTCACTACCGTCACTAGATGCATTTTATGCGAAAGCCATTAAGCCGATTCCCCCTTTACACGGTACGAGTTTCACATACACTTCCTTTTTAGATAAGTAGGGGCCGCTGATATTCTCTGTCGCCCTCCCTATCTGTTCCGATTAGGTAGCCTTGCCTTGCCGGCGCGCCAGTCAGTTCTCGTTTTGATTAGTTATAGCATTATAGAATCATTCCCTTTATTTTATTAATTATTCCCTCAATTCCCCCTTTTGAATAGTTACAGCCTTATAGAATCATTCCCTTTATTTTTTAATTATTCCCTCACTTACCTGCAATCACATATAAATAAATAGCAGGTTAGCAGCACGGAAACCCGCATGTGAACGCTACTTTGGCTGCGTTCGGTCTGAGACAAAATGCTGCGTGACATCACAGCACCTTCATGGATTGCCACCTAGTGGCGGGAATAAAGTACTGTGCGTGAACTGCAAGTTACAGTGGTAAGTAGCTTTCCTTCATTTAGACATAACAAGTCATCGCAAATATAAATAAATTATAATGGGGGTGGCCTGGGATATGCATAAAACAGCCGGATCCCCCCACTCTCCCCCCCTAGAAGAAATGACGGCCCGACATTGAGATCACCCATCTACCTTATGCTAATTGCACAGTATTGACCAGGTGAGGACAATACGTCACGACGAGAGAACGTTGCAGGGCTCATCAGTGACATTTACTATTTCTCCAGTTAATCACCCATCCAAGATATTCACAGTTGATAAGGCATTCACTGCAGCACAGCTAGGTTTGGCCGATCATACCTACCCAGTAGATGGTTTGAAGAGGAAGTTCAAGCATCTTAAGTCACTTCCGCTTGAGCCTTTTTACAATGCTAAACCACTCCTTCTGATTGGGTCAGATCACCCCCATCTCATAACACCCATTATGCCAGTACGCCTTGGACCACCGGGTGGCCCCGCGGCAGTGAAAACAAGATTGGGCTGGACTCTTCAGGGGCCTGTAAGTCGCATACAGTGCAATGATTCCCAGCAGTGCCTCTTTCTGTCCACATGTTCTCCTATGTCTGAGCTGTACCGCCAAGTGGAGAAACTTTGGCAGTTAGACACACTCCCATTCCAAAATGAGAAGCTGGTGACACGGTCACGTAGAGACCAGGAAGCTATAGAGTTGCTGGAAGCTAAGACTCAACGTGTTGAGGTAGATGGTGTTCGTCGTTATGCCACACCTCTGTTGAGGGTTGCAAGTATGCCCATTCTGAGAGCCCCTCCCCAAGCAGTACTGCCCCACCTGCGAGAGATAGAAAGGCGACTCATGAGAGATCAAGTTAAAGCTCAGGTCTATAGCACTGAGATCAGGAAGTTGGAAGAATCAGGCTACATACGGAAGAACAGTCCTGAGTTAGAAGCGACAAGTACACAGTCTTGGTTCATTCCCCATCATCTAGTGACACACAATGGTAAGAACAGTGTTGTGTTCAACTGCTCCTTTGATTATGAGAATCAGAACATCAATAAGCTTCTGCTGCCAGGCCCGAACCTGGGACCCTCAATCCTTGGTGTCCTGTTGCACTTCCGAGAACACTCCATTGCCATCAGCAGTGACATAAAAGGAATGTTTCATCAGGGGAGATTGCTGCCTGAAGATCGTCCACTTACGCGCTTCCTTTGGCGAGATCTAAAAAGAGACTCCCAGCCTGATGTAAACGAGTGGCAAGTCTTTCCCTTCGGGACAATGTGCTCACCATGCTGTGCCATCTACGCACTCCAGCGGCACGTCCGAGACCACAGCTATAAGGGGGAAGATGTCAGACGTTCAGTGGAAGCTCACTTTTATGTCGACAACTGGCTCCAGAGTTTCCCGTCGGCGGATCAGGCTAAACGTATGGTGGACAAGACCAGAGCACTGCTGACACAGGGAGGTTTTGAATTGCGACAGTGGGCAAGTAACCAGCTACAAGTTATCAATCACTTGCCAAGGGCTCTTCGATCAGAAAGTAGTGAACAGTGGCTAAACCACGGTGAAGTGGAACAGCAAGAGCATGCGCTTGGCTTGAGCTGGATGTGCCAGACGGACACAATAAGATACAGATCAAGACCACTTAGGTCATCTCCCACCACAATGAGGATTATATACCGAGTCCTGGCCAGCCAGTACGACCCCCTTGGATTCCTTATACCATATACGACGTGGGCAAAGATCATTGTCCAGCAATTGTGGGATAAAGAAAGGGGGTGGGATGACCCCCTTCTGCCTAAGAATTTACTGAATGCCTGGCAGGCCTGGGAAGGTGAGCTGTGTCACATTGACAGTATCTGCTTACCCCGTTGCTATGTTAGTCCAGAGATGGATCATGCTGACACTTGGAGAATGGCACACATTTTCTGCAACGCGTCAGAACGGGCATACGGTAGTGTAGCTTACCTCCGTACAGAAGACACCCAAGGTCGAGTTGAGGTGGCATTCCTGACAGCTCGCTCTAGAGTGGCGCCGAAACGCCAACTATCCATGCCACGGCTAGAGTTGTGTGCCGCTCTTACAGGTGCACAGTTAGCTAAACTGCTGCAACGTGAGCTGACTGAAACATTTCATAGAGTCACAATGTGGACAGATTCCATGACGGTCCTATCATGGATCAGGTCAGATTCCTGTCACTTTAAAGTGTTTGTGGGGACCCGCATTGCAGAGATACAGGAATTGACAGACTTACAGGCCTGGCGATACGTGCCATCAGCGGAGAATCCCGCTGATGATCTTACCAGGGGGAAGACGTTGCAGGAGATTGCTGGGGAGAGCCGGTGGGCATGCGGTCCATCGTTCCTCGCCTCATCGCCTGAGCAATGGCCAGTTGAGGTGGCATTTCCCACCACTGACCACAGTGATGAATTACGGAAGGCTGTGATTTGTCTGCTGACCACGCCTACAGCTAGTATTAACCTACCTGGCATCAGTACAGCAACTTGTATCTGTAGTTCGTCATCATAATTAGTGCGGCTTGCTCAGTTCAGGAAGCGTGTGCGTCCAAAGAGCCGTAAGTTTGTGTTTGGTTAACGTTTGTTCCCTTTACTCTAATCCTTTATTGTGTTATGGTTTAAGTTTTGTATTTTAAGTATGTTTAAATACCTCATTTACGAGGGATAGCGTAACATTACGTTCTCAGTGCTTATAGTTAGCCCATGCTAAGACGGCTGCAGAGCTATTGTGCTGACTCGTTTAAATATTCTATAAATATAAAAGAGGGCTGTTAATTTGTAATTACGGAATTAGACAATCGCTGTTATTTGGAGGGTGTGTGATATTTACCGGGAGTTCAATTTGTTGCAGAACCACACGTGTATAGCCTACCTGCGAAAGCATTAAGCGGCTGTTGTCAATAAAGGCTGGTGGAACAACGGACTTATGCATTCTGACCGATGCACACTCAGGGCTCATAACGCCATACGTAACCAGCACTAATATGCAGCAACTCCTTTCTCACACAATATTACTATCAAAATTAATCAAGCCTATATTATCAAATACTTTTAAATAAATTATTGGATGCCATTTAAATGTTTGCTTATTATTTATTTACAAATGTACATAGGCCTATGCATTTGTTTGAGAATGACAAGAAATATTTTTGCAGGGTGAAAAGTTTGGAAACAAAACAAATTACTATTTAGATTCTCAGTGTAGCAGTGATGTAACTGATATCATTTTGCAAGAGGCCAATAGCTCGTCACCAGAGGAAGAAGAGGGACGTCAGAGTAAGAATCCACCTTTCCATTGCGTTCAGGGGTATATCTGTCTTGCTGCAATGCCACTGTGAGTGTTTTGTGGGATACATTGTGTGGGAGCCAAGTTAATATAGTTTATATATTTCAGTGTTTATATTTGCTGTTAAATTTATTTTGTGTAGTTAGTAATTTAATAAGTAAATTCATGGTTATAATTGAACTAAAATTATTTTATTGTACTTGTGTTGACTTGGTTAAGGGAAACTGTGAATACGTTTGTTTGCCTTTAAGGGCTTTAAAACTCGGCATCGCAGATTTATGCAAATAAATACACCCGGAAAAGAAAAAGGTTAGTATAGCGGAGGCAAGACGCTGCAGCTGAGGAGGATAGAGTCGCACGGTTTTCCTACCGTAGTATATTTGTTGTTGAGGATAACTTACTCTTGTAAGAAGATTAACCCGTGGAATAAAAATTTGTTTATATCTTTTCACATCGGAGTCCTGTGGAAGTTTTCCTTTTCGAATGAACGTACACGAGTGAAGCACGGGAAACCGGTCTCATGGCTATACACATTGCATTTGATAATCTTATTCCTAAATTGTGTGGATTAAAAAGAAGAAATTTAGACCAGAATATAAAGTAAATCAGGATTCCTAAAAAAGAGATTTTTTTTGGTCATTTGAAATCACATACAGTGCATATCATTGACGATCAGGCATGTATAGTGAAATAAGAATGCTATCCACATTGCAGTAAAAATAACAAATCAACTTATTAACTAGAGATGCTCCGATCAGCATTTTTGGGGCCGATCACCGATTACTGATCACCAAGATCATGATCTGCCGATTGCCGATCACTGCCGATCACAGAATGGCAGGGGAATGGGAATCTTTTATCTGTAATCTAGCAGAGTTTGCACCATTTGTAGAAATGAAACGAACTCTAAATTAACTATATTGGAAAAAAAACTGTAGGAATAGGCTACAGTCAAGTTCTTGAAGAATCAAGCGCTTGACACTTGGCGCCCCACACTGAAGGAGGGGCAGTGACACTTTGGTCAGCACTGTTGCCTGACACCTCCAGGGTCAACACATGAAATGTTCCCCGAGAGTAGAGTGGTTTAGTTTCTCATACTCGGCATATTCAGTTGTATCAGTATGGCGTGTTCTAAGATGCCTAATCATGTTAGTGGTGTTAAAATGCCGTTGCTTGCTTCCACCTTGTTATGTTATGTTAACATCAAAGGGTAAGTACCGGGTAATTATATATCACGAAAGAAACAGACGGAGAGCAGCATCACGTTCATACGCTTTTACTGTATATGCTTCCTCCCGGAAGCCCCGCCCCATATGTCCCCTCCTAATGGGTCCTCATTGCAACATCAATACAACACAACTATCCTTTACAGAACACCTCCCCCTTAAGTAAGAAATCCCTTTAAACATCAAAACAGAGTTTACAGGTGACACACTCTAACAGGTATCCCAAACGCATAAACCTAAATTATATTACTGTTTTTTTTTTCCTTCTTTCTTCACCACAATCACCTATAAATCCAGACGACTGGGAGGACGTGACACACGCCCTGAAGATGTCACATATGTGTTAGTTGCATCTGAATGTGTGTGGCTATCTGTTTCCTTAGTGGTGTGAATGTGTGTCTCTGTGTCACCTGGTACTGGGGTTACATCAGGTGTGTCAGTTGTGTCAGGCCTGGATGTCTGGAGCTGTGTATTATGTACTGACCGCATATGAGTGCGGTTACGCCTGACTGGTCCTTCGTTAGTGTGAATGATGTAAGACCTAGGTGTTGTCGCTTTCTGCACAACCGTCCCTTGTTTGTTCTCTCTTGGCAGCCATACAACTTGACCTGTCTGCAGCTGTGGCAGGGAGCGAACTCTGTGACGCAGATTGTAGCGGCGTTGCTGGTACTCCTTAGCCTGCCTTTCTTCCTTCCGGAAGCTTTTGATGTTCGGCCACTGAGGATGCAGTGCTGCTGGAAGTTGTGGAATATCGGAGCGAATTTGTCTCCCCATGAGGAGCTGTGCTGGGGAGTAGCCACGCTCCAGAGGTGTGGCGCGGTAAGTCTGTAGCGCCTTTGCTTTGTCGCCTCCTCCTTTCCACAGTTTTTTAACTGTGGCAACGGCCCGCTCCGCTTCCCCATTGGCCTGCGGGTATCTAGGGCTGCTCGTGACATGGGTAAATCCATACTCCCTGGCAAAGGTCCTGAACAGTGAACCACTGTATTGCGGCCCATTGTCGGACATGACAGTCTCTGGTGTCCCGTGGCGACTGAACACATCCTTGAGAGCAGCCACTACAGTCTCAGCGGAAGCTATCTTGAGGTGAGCTACCTCTATGTAGCGCGAAAAGTAGTCCACCACTAGAAGGTATGACCTATTCTCCCAGAAGAATAAATCTGAGCCAACTCGTTGCCAGGGTCTATCTTGCACAGGCGTCGTCAGCAAGGGTTCTCTCTGTTCTGCCCTATGCTGAGAGCATGTGTTGCAGTTTTCCACCATTTGGCTAACATTCACTGACAGTCCTGGCCACTAGACTGACTGACGAGCCCTTGCTCTGCATTTAACGACCCCTTGGTGTCCACTGTGAAGCTTGTGAAGGATCTCCCGTCTCATGTCTCGTGGAATCACAATCCTTTGACCTCTGAGAAGCAGCTGTCCATTCAAGGTGAGGTTATCTTTTTCAGGCCAGAAGCAGGCCAGTTCTGGGGGGAGCGCGTGTCTTTCTGGCCACTCAGTCTCGCAATACCTGACTAACTTTGCACAGACCGGGTCAGCTTTCTGTTTCTCTATGATTTCTTTTAATCTGGCCTCGGTGGCTGGAAAGCTCTGAGTGACTGCGTCCAGGAACACTTTGACCTCGGCCTCGTTCTCCTTCTCCTCCTGTGTGAAAGTATGTTCCACCGGGGCCCTTGATAAAGTGTCTGCGGTTATCAGCCGTTTACCGGGCACATGGACAATATCAAAAGTGAACCTGGGGGAAGTTCGTCGAGAGCCTTCGTGCTTAACAATGGCACTAGTGGTTTGTGGTCCGTTTCCAATCTGAATTTCAGTCCCAAGAGATAGGATGACAGACGCTCACATGCCCACGTAGCTGCCAGAGCTTCTTTCTCGATCTGAGCATAATGTTTTTCAGTATCTGACATACCTCTTGAGATGAAGACAATCGGTTTCCATGTTCCATCTGACTGCTGCTGGGTTAGGACGCCCCCCAGTCCAAACGATGAGGCGTCAGCAGAAACACACGTTTCAGCTGTTGGAGAGTAAGCGGCCAACACCTGTGTGGAACTCAGTTCCATCTTCAGTCTTTGGAATGCCTCCTTCTGTGGTGCTTCCCAACACCACTCGTTCTTTCCACAGAGCAAGTCTTTGATTGGGCGTGTATAAGATGCGAGATGTGGCAAAAACTTACTGAGATAGTTTGCCATTCCCATCAATCTCTTCACCCCTTCGACATTTGTTGGTGCCGGCATCTCTTGTATTGCTCTAACCTTCCCAGGGTCAGGCGTCACACTGTCCACAGTGACACGATGGCCCAGGAATGTTATGCAGTCTTTTGCAAACTCACATTTCTCACCATTTAATGTCAGACCCGCTTCCTGGAGTTTCTTTAAGACCTGACGCAGTCTCTCATCGTGCTGAGCCTTGTTCTCCCCATATACCAGAATGTCATCAGCATGACACACGGCGCCTGCACATCCTTCCAACATCTGAAACATGCGGCGCTGAAAGTGTTCTGGCGCGGAGGAAATTCCAAAAGGCAAGCGATTAAAGGCATACCGCCCAAACGGGGTAATAAAAGTTGTTAGCAGCTTGCTGTCTTCTGCCAATGGGATTTGCCAGAAGCCGGAGGTGGCATCCAGCTTTGTGAAGACTTTTGCCCCTGCCAGCATTCCCAATGTATGGTCTACTGCTGGGAGGATGTGTCTTTCCCTCAGAACCCACTTATTTAAGTGGGTTAAGTCCACACACAGCCGTATCTTTCTGTTAGGCTTGGGCACTACAACCAAGCCTGCACACCATGGTGTAGGTTGTGTCACCTTGGAGATGACTCCCATACTAGCCATACGGTCCAGCTCTGTTCTTACTTTGTCACGCAGAGGGAGAGGCACACGCCGTGGAGAAGACAGGACATATGGGACAGCATCTGGTTCTAGCACAATTGTGTAGCGCTCCTTTAATTCCCCCAGCCCTGAGAATACAGTGGGGAACTGAGCTTTGAAGTCTTCCTGCTGGGCTTCCACCTCAGCAACTTGAGCGCCATTATTGCTGGGAGACCTAAAAGAGGCTTTGACAGTCCGTTAACAACATACACATTTTGTTTAGTTGCTCTTACTTTACTGGTCAGGTTCCCTTCAAAACACCCTTCAACATCCAGTCTGTGATACCCTGGTCCATACAACACCAAACTAGATGGTCTCAGTGCTCCATGTATTTTACTGGAGTAATTGCAGCTTGGGATTGCAGTAACTGCGGCTCCCGTATCCAGTTTGAACGCAGTGTCCTCCCCGTTCAACCGCAGCACTCCAATCCATTCCTCTTCTCCTTTTGAACTCACTTCTCCCAAGAAAGCAAATTCCTCATCTTCACTGTTCTTGTACCCCTGTGAAATGTCATGTACAGACTTTGCAGACCTGCATTTTCTAGCGAAATGTCCCTTTTTATGACATTTCCTACATTCCGCCTCCCGGGCCGGACAGTCTTTCCATAGGTGTCTCTTAACATTACCACATTTGCCACATCCTGCCAACTGGCTGTCTGGTTTCTCACCTAAAACTTTTTTCCCTTTTTGTTGTTTTTTGTATATTGCCTCAACTTGCCCTGCTGTCGGCTCGGCCCCCCTCAGCACTGACTGTTGCTTCTTTACTGCTGCACTTTGTCTGACTTTGGTCATTGCTTTTGCTAGTGTCAATTCTGGGTCTAACTGTAAACTTTCTGACAGCTTAGCATCTTGTATTCCGACCACTATTCTGTCCCTTATCAATTCTTCTCTCAGAACGCCGAATTGACAATGTTCCGCTAGCGTATGAATAGCAGTTATGAAAGACTCAACACTCTCACCCGGCTGCTGATTCCGACGATTGAAGCATGCTCTTTCGTAGATAACATTCCGCTTGCTAATGCAGTGTTTTTCGAACGCCTCCGTGACCAACTTGTATGACTTTTTCTGCCCGTCGGTCAGAGGTAAAACACTGAAGATGTCTTCGGCTTCATCGCCCGCCGCGTACATAAAGGCATTCACTTGAAACTCCTCTGACTGTTTGTCCAGCCCTGATGCGACTCTATAGCGTTCAAACCGCTTTATCCATCTTGGCCAATCATTAGTGTTCGAGAAGTCAAACTTGCCTGGCGGGAGATATTGCGCGGCTAACTGTGGCTGTACCACCTGTTGTTGCTGCGGTGCTCGGTCGTCCATATTTCTTTCGCCTTCTTCCTTTCGTTTTTTTTTTTTTTTTTTTCGTATGTCGTTTTACCGTCGTTCTACTGTCCCTCTTCTGACACCATGTTATGTTATGTTAACATCAAAGGGTAAGTACCGGGTAATTATATATCACGAAAGAAACAGACGGAGAGCAGCATCACGTTCATACGCTTTTACTGTATATGCTTCCTCCCGGAAGCCCCGCCCCATGTGTCCCCTCCTAATGGGTCCTCATTGCAACATCAATACAACACAACTATCCTTTACAGAACACACCTCGAGGGATTTCATCACGACATACATTGCAAACGGCTAACTTTACGTCTTTATCGGACACTTTGAAAAACTTCCAGACGGGAGAACTCATGTTGCCACTGGTAAGCTCCGCTCTGCTGTTGTTTACAGTACCTGTGCGCTGTGCATGCACGTGTGAAAAAGTCGCGCGAGTAATTTACGTCAAGTGATCGGCTTTTTTGATCGGCGCTTTTGGGGTTCGCCGATCAAGCTATTTTTAGCCAATATCGGCCGATCATGATCGGTGGCCGATCAATCGGAGCATCACTACCTCTATTATAACCATTTTATCATACGTCGTCAAGGGAAAGAGATGGGATGTACCAGAAAGATGTTAATATTAAGTCTCTTATACCAGGGACAGAGGCCTCGGGTAAGCTATGAATATGGCTAGCCTATATAATGATCCTTTGCTTTGAATTGAAGAGAATGAGCCTCCAGATTGACTTGCACCTCCATACATTGACTTGCTTTCTAATCAATGTAAAATACCTAATTTATTTGAATTATAACTATGCTATAGACTTTGCGGACATTTTCGGACATTTCTTTGCCGACTTCGCTATGATGTGATGTGTATGATGTGTGTGGACTGTGAAGCACTGGCAGTGACCGTTGAGAAAATCCATAAAATGTAACATTTTTAAAATAGATGCATCTGACTGGTTGCATTTGAATTGAGGCGCGTAATAATGATACTGTTCTGTGAGTATGTGCTGTTTTCTCTTTTTTTCCCCATCCCATCGAGACCGCTATGTCCGAGACCAAGACAAGACCGAGACCAAATGGAGTCGAGACCAAGACAAGACGGAGACCAAATAGAGTCGAGACCAAGACAAGACCGACACCACAAAAAATTGGTCTGGAGACCGGTCTCAAGACCAAGACCGGCCTCGAGAACTACAGCACTAACTCCTAGTAAAACAGAGTAAGGTCACCGTGTCTGCTGTTAATGTTTTTAATTCGGCATTTTGTAGCAGAATGAATATCAAATAGAGCTTGGCGATCATATACCAGTGTAGGATCACACATGCACATATCACAGGGCCTAAATTCCAGGTGGCCTGAGACAAGGCCGAGCCTGGTACGAGAGGCACCAAAGGGGGGTTACACACACAAACACACACACACAGATAACCAGGGAGGCTAGCACTCCAACTTTTATTGCCCAAAGATTTAGGGACCTACAGACAAGCAGAGTGGACTTCACGGACAGGGGTCCCTCGACTTGGCACACAACCCCCTCCACATACACTCTGCCTTACATCTCACTCACCCAACAGACGAACACCCTAAAGGAAATTTCATTTAAGTTTGGCTTTTGTATACCCTGTATATTGATTTACTCACGACTACTAGTCTCAATATACAGATACGTTATGTTTGTATGTGTCCTAACTTTTAGAGAGTCTTCTGTGTTAAAACCCCCCCTTCTCTTCCAACATTCCTTTGAGGTCCTTATCTGATCTTGGTGGACCTCACCAAGTTTCTTTGTTTCTACCATGCTATGTTAAAAGAACTGAATTAAGGTGTATTTTATCCATTCTGGAGAAGATGAATTGGCATAAGCCACACCAAACAAAATATGTTGTTTCCAGATGTGCAACTTATATTGATATTACCACGAACTAACGGCCACGCCTATCTATGGATAAGATGTGCTGTTTGTAATAGGAATATTCGATGTAATATCCGCACAAAGTGTAACATCTGTTGATGTGCAACCCAAAACACCTGTATCCTATACTGATGTGAATCAGTCACATACTGTAGATAAAATAATTAATTGTTTAATCAATTAATACAGATGGTATGAGGTGTATACCTGTGAAGCTGGTATGGCATGTTTGGTGTCAAACTGATTGTGAATCACCCCTGATTCCAAATCTGGTCAGTGATTACCATAAAAGTGGATGTATCAAAGGTTATAACAGCTTAATGAAAATCATCAGTCAAGGGAGAATCAGTCGGGCCATAAATCCCAAAAGGACTGATACAGACCCCCTTCCGAAAGCCCGCCAAATGGATGGCCAGCCATTGGGCCAGGAGTCGAATTCCTGGTCATCCCTATTCATGAACTTTAGACCATAAAAATCTAGCACCTCAGAACAAAGCAGAGCAGAACAACCGCCAACCAGCGCAGAGAGGAGCCCGAAGGAGAACATCAGCCCGGGAGGAGAGAAGCCCACAAGAAGCCCTCCGGTGAAGGCCCAGCTGAACAGAGAACAGCACCCAAGACAAAGCTTCACCAGGAGAGAGAATCCAAAGGGGCTCCACTCCACTGCTCCAAACGCCACGCCTTCCTGAGTGCCATCAGCTCAGCAACTCTGCCATCAACTGCCAAGACCCCCCCCCCCCCCCCCACCCACTCTTCAACCAAGTAAACCAACTTCCTTTCATTCTAACAACTTAAGCTGTTCTGTTTAACCTGCTATAAGACTTTAGGGTCGTGTTTCCTCAAACTATGCTTGCTTTGCAGAACAGTATTTCCCATTTAAGGTTACTTATTTAAATTCGGTCATTGCATTTTCATAATTACATTGTTTGTTTTATTCCGTTATTTCGTGTTTGTTGTTTGTGTTAGGTGTAATGTCTGTCTTATGTCAGTTGTAGTGTTAGTTAGGAATAAATGCATGTCTTTTACACAACTTCAGCCTCCGTCATTGAATACTCACACTAAGTTCCTGCCTCTGTGCGATCTTGCTACACGCTCTGAACCTCAAACTCGCCTGAAACATCGCGAGACTCTCTCTCATTGGCCATGAGGGGAGCTTCGCTACCAATCGTGTACATTACCTGGTGATGCAGTTCGCTGGACGAGCCTTCTAACCCAGGTTACTAAGCGATACTGGTAATTAGTGAATCCCATTTAGGTCTCACATTAACAGACTCACAGGGATACCGCAATTGAGTTTGGAGGAGCCGACCATTCGGCATAACAATTGATTAATAATCAGCATTAAATAATAATTAATTAAACTTTAATTAATTCAAACATATTGGTGGAGAATATAAAAATTTATTTGAGCTAATAATTCCTACACCAGTAAGGAGCAAACATTTCCAGCAAAAAGCAACAAAAAACAAAAAAACACCAACATGAGCTAATCATGGAAGACGGCCGGCCACACACACTGGCACCATCTTAGGAATGAGATGTCTTATTTTGTCTAAAACTAGAGAAAAATTGCCATTCACTTCATGCTGAAGGAGTGGACTGAGTTGCTGAGTCAGTAGGTGAATGACAAATGCTCATGTTCATCCACCAGCTCATTCAGAACGAGAATGAGACCCAAAGGAGTGACCAAGGCTGTCGGTGGTTCGTTCACTATAGGCATATATAGTCCAACACTGTCAAAAAAGAGGGACAGTCCTGGTTCAGTTTTGTTCCCCAAGGTGCAAACTTAATGTTCCCTCCCTCAGACTCCATTTCTGTACCTTAAATTAGACTAAAGGGCACTTTTACCTACAGCTAGGATACAATTGACAGACCCTTGAGGGAACAGCCCGTACAGATTGGTACTTTTTTTTCTGACAGTGCAGGTGTAGTTTCCAGCCAGTCACATGCTGACTTACAGCAGGTCCTTACATGCCTCACTGGCTCTCAATGGCCATAGTCAAGGAGGGAAGCAGCTTTACATTTCTTTTTTTTTTTTTTTTTTTTTTTTTTTTTTTTTTAATTTATTTTATATTTTTATTTGGTTCCTCAAAAGAAGGAGAGGGAGGGGGGGAGGGAACAAAGGAGAAGAAGGGGGGAAGAGAGAGAGAGGGAGAGAGAGGAAAAGAAAAAAGAAAGAAAAAAGGAGAGAAAAGGAAAAAAAAAAAAAAAACAAAACAAAACATATAATCTGCTTCCATGTCTGCTGAAAAGAGAAAGTCAACATACAACACCTGTACTAATCACAACAACCATCAAACGTTAAATGTTATTGAACAGTACACACAACCCGCATTACAACACATGCCCAGAAGCAACAGCCGGTCAAGACAGTGTGTGTCCGTGAGCACGTGTCTGTGAGCACCTGTGTGCACACCTGTGTGTGTCAGCGCGCTGGTGTTCCTAAGGTTTCTCCATGTAACTGTCTAGTAGTGTGTGTGGGGAGCCACAGCCCCGCCCACCCAGGACATGAAGCCGACACGGAGGAGACCCGGGCCCCAGACATCCAGAGGCCCCTCAGGGCACGGGAACCCCAGGAGGACCACCGCAGGAACGATTGCAGCCCCCACCCAGAAAAAGGCAGAGGAGCGCTCCGGAGGGGGGCCATCCGGCAGCCACATCGCAGGAGCCCCAGGGGGCCGTGGCGGCGAGCACGCAGGCTCCGTCGGCGGCCGGCCACACCAGGGCAGACCGGACCCCGGGCCCAGAGGACCAAGGGCCCCCCCACCCCCCAGCTGGGACCCGACAGAGCCGGAAGGGCCAGGCCCCGACAGGCAACCGCCGAGAGTGAGTCAGCACACACCAGAGCATCCAGCCCCGGACATCGAGAACCACCAACGCATCGGCAGCCGGGGGCCCCATCCACCAGCAGGGAGTGTGGTGGGGGGCAATAGAGCCTGAGATGTTATTTCAGGTGGAGTCTAAGACCCAACCTGACACCTGCGTAAAGACAAACAGGCGTACACATACACAAGCATACGTTCCCACCCTCATGCACACATAATCAAATATTCACCCATTCGCCCAACATAAAGACACACAGAAATGAACGCCGTACACACACTCACACTCCCCATATATACTCTATACTCCGAGATCCAGGCACCACGGCCCCAGAGGGGCAATCTGTCGCCAGACCTCGGAGATGGATCCCTTTTTTCCTCTGGCATGGGGACAAGAAGACCACCCCGGACTCCACCGCAGCCGAGAAGCCCACCAGCCCAGACCCCGACCGGATGGCCAGCCCCCCCCAGCCCCCGGCTCCAGATGGCGAACAGAGAACGGGGGTGTGAAAAGACCCCATGCCTCCCTCCGCCCGCTCATATGTGGTGTTGGTGCGTGTTGTTCTAAAGTGTTTTAAAACAGGGGAAGGGCATGGTGCTAACCACCCTCTGCCAATCAGCAGCTGGTGTCAGCTCAGCCCCTCCCCAGAACCCTCAATGTCTATGTGCAACTTAAAATTGAGAAGTGGGCACTGGCACCAGAGGTAAGGCTGAATGAACAGACCGACCTCTGGACGCCATTCCGTGTGCCCACCCCCAAGGCCCTAAATGTATGTGTCATGAGAGAGTAAGTAATGAGAGTGTCTAAGTTGTGATGTGTGATTGAGATACAGGTGGTCACGGGGGGACAGAGGAGGAATACCTCCCCTGCATCCCAGCGACGCACCTGCACCTCAGAGCCCTACGTGTGTGTTGGGGTGACAGAGCGGGAGGAGGGAAGCATTTAGGGATGGGGAGGAAAGGATCGGGGGGGGCAGAGGACCCCCCCTCTGGAGCCAGCTCCCCCGCTGACCCCCATAAGCACCTCCGTTCTCCTGAAATTCACCCAGGGCGGGAGGGCCCAGGCCTATCCAATCCGGGGCCCAGAGCAGCGGCACCGCCGGGCACCATAGAGCCCGGGGCAGCCAACCAGACCCCACCACAGAGGAAAAACTACACCCACCCCACCATTCAGTCAACTCCCAAACTACATAAGACAATAGACACCCAGGTTGGGTCCATTCTCCTACTCTATTGGATTCCCCCCCACCCCCGCAGAGAGGATACCCCTAAGGCAGGGACCACCTGCGGACAGATGGTAACAACCTCCCCGCCAGCTAAAGAGGCCCCCAGCCCCTCCGACGCGCCGAAGGTCCCCGCGCCGGGGCTGGGCCCCAGTGCATGCGCCAACCCACACCCCGGCGATACACCCACCAGGACCCAAGCCCCCCAGCCCAGCCGGAACCCCAGCCCGGAGGCAGAGCGCCCCCAGAACCCCAAGCCCGCCCCGGACCCACCCAGGAGCAGCACGGCCGCCAGCCGGCAACCTACGTCCGCCGGCACAGGCTACCCCAGCAGCGCTGCATGCAGCCGCCAGAAAGACGCCACCCAAGAGCCACCAAAGCCCCATCCAGGCCATGACCGCAGTCCCAGCGCCGAACCCCCCCAGAAACCCCCCCCCCCCCAAGGGAACCCCCAGACGCCCCAAGCCCACATGCCCCCCCCCACACCAACCACAAAAACCGAAGCGGGACAAACCTGCGACCCCCCACCGCCACTAGGTAATGGAGCTGATCAAAGGAGCCCAGAGAGATTGGTCTAATGTGGCGGCAGAAGCTGTATCAAGACTAATATGGTCCAGCAAACTCTCTCTATATTGGTTGATATTAAGGTTATTTTTATTTTTCCAGTTCATGAGGACAGTCTTCTTAGCAATGCATAAAGCGGTGAAAGCCATGTGGGTTGTGTTAATCTCTGTAGTGACACCATCTAGGTCGCCCAACAAGCAGACTGAAGGAGAGGCTGGAATGGTACATTTCAGACACTTTGATAAGTCCTCACAAATCCTGCGCCAGAACATCTGAGCAGGTGGACAAAACCAAAGAGCGTGGATGTAATTGTCAGGTGTAACCCCTTGACAGTGTGAGCAGTTGTTAGAAGACGTAAAACCCATCCTGAACATCCGATGCCCTGTGTAGTGCACTCTATGCAGGATTTTATATTGTATTAATTGTAGATTGGGACTTCTAATCAGTTCAAAGGTTTTTAAACATGTCTTAGACCAGAAATTGTGGTCCCAGCTGATTGATAGATCTGCCTCCCATTTTGCTATAGGAAGGGATATAGATCCATCCATTTTGGATAGTGTCCTGTATATTTTAGACAATAATTTGGGGGTTTTGAGATTAAGGAATTCTGCCACACTTGGTGGTATTTGTAATTTGATTTGATTAGACTTGAATTTCCTTTTTACTATAGATTTAACTTGTTGATATTCTAAAAATCTATTCTTGTTAATCCCATGTCTTTTAACTAATAAGTCAAAGGGGATAAAGTCTATTTCTTCGAATATATGTTCCAAGTATTTAATACCTTTACAACTCCAATCCGGGAAATTTATCATATTGTTGTTTAGTAGTATGTCAGGGTTGTTCCAGATGGGAGTACGTTTGCATGGGATTAATGAAGACTCAGTCGTTTTTAGAAACTCCCACCATGCTGTCAGAGAAGAGCTGATACTGATGCTTTTGAAGCATTCGTGTCGTTTAATGTTTGAGCTAATGAATGGTAGATCCGATATCTCTATGTTATTGCATAGTGCCTGTTCTACGTCTAGCCAAGGTTCATTTAAGAGGGTATGTTTTAGCCACCCTGAGATGTTTTGAAGCCTGTTAGCTAAGAAGTAGTGGTGAAAGTTAGGCAGATCTAGTCCTCCTTTGTCCTTGGTCCTTTGCAGCGTTTTTAAGCTAATACGCGGTGGTTTATCTTTCCAAAGGAATTTAGAGATGGCGGAGTCCAGAGATCTAAACCAGTCAGGTGATGGTTTGCTCGGGATCATTGCAAATAAATAATTAATTCTTGGCAGCACCATCATTTTTATAGAGGCGACCCGTCCCATGAGTGATATGGGTAGGGACTTCCATCTAGCCAGATCATCCTCTACCTTTTTTAAAAGTGGGATGTGGTTTAATTTAGTTAAATCTGCCAGCCTAGGTGAAACATTAATACCTAAATATTTGATATCTCCAGATTGCAGTGGAGTGGAGGAAGAATTCTGAAAGGAGCAGTTAATTGGAAGAGCTGTGGATTTTAACCAGTTTATCGAATAATCTGAGACTCTTGAGAAAGAGTTAATTAATGTAATTACCTCAGAGAGAGATGTTTGTGAATGTTGGAGAAAGAGTAATACATCATCCGCATAAAGACTGACCTTATGTTCCACATTCTTGCATTTGATGCCTTTAATCACTATAGCCTGTCTAATTGCTGCTGCTAGTGGTTCAATAAAAATTGCAAAGAGTGAGGGGGAGAGAGGGCATCCCTGCCTGGTGCCCCTCTTGAGACAGAAGCTAGAGGATGTTTGGTCATTTGTCCTAACACATGCTGTTGGGGAACTATATAATATTTTTAACCAGTTTATGAAAGAGGTTCCAAAACCAAATTTGTGTAATGTTGCAAATAAAAAACTCCAACTGACTCTATCGAATGCTTTTTCTGCATCTAGAGACAATATTGTGATTTGAAGGTTTTTATTGCACGAATAGTCTATTAGATTGAGTAATCTACGTGTGTTTGTTGATGAGTGCCTCCCTTTTATGAAACCAGTTTGGTCAGGATGAATTATGTGAGGGGTTATCTTCTCTATTCTTTTTGAGAGAGCTTTGCAGATTATTTTAAGGTCAACATTAATAAGGGATATTGGACGATAGCTGGTAGGCAAAATAGGGTCTTTGCCTGGTTTTAGCAAGAGACTAATGTTGGCAGAATTCATATTTGGTGGTAGTCTACCATTTACCTCGGTTTCCTGCAACATTCTGTAGAATGTTGGTGACAGAATTGTCCAGAATTCTTTATAGAATTCTACTGGAAATCCATCTGGACCTGGAGCCTTATTATTGGGCATACTGTTCATAGCTTCCTGGAGTTCACCTGGTGTCAGCGTGGAATCCAGTGTCATCGTTTGATTATCTGATAATTTCGGAAGGGTTATACTATCAAGAAACTGATCAATTTCGTCTTTTGATGGGTTTATCTGTGGTGAGTATAAAGATTTGTAAAAGTCCCTGAAAGTGTTGTTTATTTTTTCAGGGTCATATACTGTATCCCCAGTTAAGTCTTTAACAGCACATATAGTTGTTTTTTCTTTATTTATTTTTAACTGGTTAGCTAGAAATTTACCTGATTTATTACCATATTCATAATTTTGCCAGCGAAGTCTTTGTGCTAAGAATTGTGTTTTTTTATGAATAATTTTATTTAATTCTAATTTTGCTTTACGTATTTTGTTCAGTATTTCCTGTTCCTGGGATGATACATAAGCTTCTTCTAAGGATTTGATGGTTTCTTCTAATTCCTGAATATACTTGTTTTCTCTTTTCTTTTTATGTGATGAGAATGAGATTATTTTACCTCTCATCACAGCTTTGCCTGCTTCCCAGAGAACAGATGCTGATGTTCCAGGCAGGTCATTATAGTCTAAATATAAGGCCCACTCTTTTTTGAAATAGTTAATAAAATCTCCATCTTTAAGCAATGATGTATTAAATCTCCAGTTTCTAATTGGTGGAATGGCTTTCTTATTTATTAGGGTTAAAGATACAGGAGCATGATCGCTGACAGCTATAGGGTGTATCTCAGTGTCTGAAATGTCACTCAGCAGTGAGCTACTGACTAGGAAATAATCCAGACGGGAATACGAGTGATGGACTTGTGAGAAGAAAGTATATTCCCTACGGTTGGGGTGAAGAGAACGCCATGCATCGCAAAGTCCGTGGTCGCTCATGTACTGCTTAACTATATTTATGGATTCCCAATTGCGCTGAACAGCTGTACTGAGCCTGTCCATTTCTTTATTTAGTGCGAAGTTGAGGTCGCCCCCAAGAACGAGTGAGCTATCTAGGTGTTCGGAGAGTGCGGTAAAGAAAATGTGGAAGAATGAAGGGTTATCAACATTTGGACCATATATACTAACAATACATAACTTTTTGTTAAGTATAGATAATTTAATGATTATAAATCTACCTTCTGGATCTATAATTGTGTTGAGTAATGTGAAATTAACATTTTTATGTATTAAAATTGCTACTCCCCTTTGCCTAGAGTTATAACAGGCTGAGAACACATTAGGAAACTCAGGTGTTTTAAATTCATCTGTAGCTGTGGCAGGTCTATGAGTCTCTTGTAATAAAACAACGTCTGCCTGTAGTTTTTTAAGCTGGCTAAATATTTTTAACCTCTTCTCTCTGGAGCCAGCTCCATGCACATTCCATGAGACAAACCTTAGTGTGCCCATAGACATGTTTGTGTAGCTAATATTGCACGTGCAAATGAGTTAGATATGAGCAAGCGTGTGAGCGCTTGTGTGCGTGTGTATCCTATATGTCTGTGTGCACTATAAGGTCGGAGTGGTTGTGGTGAAGCTGAGTACATATGTACATGGTCGTGCCGTGCAGATGTGTAAAAATCGAGGGTGTTGTGAGTGACTGAGTAGAGATTTAAAGCAGGTGATCGGTGCAGGGAAAGCAGGGAGAAGTGAAAAAGACATACAAAGGGGCACGCGAGTAAGGGTGTAAATAAGAAACATAGAAACGAAAACATTGTTAGGACTGAAGCGCTGCGGAGACTGACGGCAGTGTATTTGTTATGACATAACATTAAATTAGCGAATTAACATGTTTAAGCTAGATTGATGTGAACGGAATAGGATTAGGGAAAAGAAGAAGAAAAATATAACGGGTTCTTATCTGGAGTGGCGTTAATATAGCCATCTGGAGTGGCGTTAATATATAAACAGAAGAAGGAAAACAACAAATTTGTGCAGAGAGCTGCTGTAAGGGACTCGTTGACTGTGAACAAATCGGTCACAAACTTTACACCATAAATGGAAGATACCTGTATCAATAATTAATGATGGATTGATGACTTTGTAATGTGGGCATGTGCGGGGTGTGTGTGTGTGGGGGGGGGGGGGGCACTGGGGGTGCCAAATGATAACTGACTATCACTTAAACGCCCCCATCCTAAGCAGGGAAATTTACCAGCCAGCAGAATTTATCGAGGGGACCTTCCCCCGCCCCCGACCGGCAATTTAGTGGTCTGATGCCCACCCAAGGGATCCCTCAACTTGGTACGCAACGCACCCCCCCCCCCCCCCCCCCCCCCCTTTCCATCCTGCCTTACAAACCACAGACTCACCCAACACCCTGAAGAAAGTTCCCTTTTAAGTTTGGCCTGTATATACCCTGTATATGTGTTTACTTATTGTTGCTAGTCTCAGTATCCATATAGGTTATGTTTGTTTGTGTCCTTAGACAGTCTTAGTGTTTTGTCTGCCACTCTTATAACCGTGTTTCACAGAGTATCACCTATTTTACCTTCTCACTCGAACCATTATATAAATATGGATAAATATATATGTATAGCTACCCCTGCATACATGCTCTCATGGTTTCCCAGAGGAATCGTGAAAGTTAAATAATGTAACCAGGTATCTCAGTGGGTCTCCTAACTATCAGAGGTTTTTTCTGTCTTTGCTTAACAACCCCCCCTTTTTACATTCCTCTGTTGGCTCTTATCTGATCTTTGTCATCTGACTTTTTTGACTCACGGGGAATCCGCAATTGAGTTTGAAGCAATCAACCATTCAGCATAACAATTAGTTGATAATCATCATTAAATAATAATTTATTAAAACGTAATTAATTTCCCTACACATTGGTGGACATTAAAATTTACTTGAGCTAATTTTTCCTACACCAGAGAATTTACAGTGAGTGAGTGGGAGTGTTGATGATATTTCTGTCATACGACAGACATGAAAATGGAAGAATACAAACATTACAGGGGTGAAGAACAAGGGTAATTTTCACACACGGGGCCCCCCAGCCTGCCGCTGCCTGAGGAGCTGGGGGTCATCGCCCCCCCCCTGCAACCTGCTGCCCAGGATGGCAATCCTCTCCTGCATCCTCGTTTCTCCACCTTGTGATGCTCAGGGAGAATCATCAGCTTCCCCTGTTTTCCCTCCTTTTTCTGAGCCAGGGGAGTTTGTTCTTTGATATCTCCTAAATGGCGGCGTCCTCACTCTGCTCAAAGTGCTCCATGCGGATTGGACTCTTATCCAAACAAGACTGTGGCCATTTTGAACACACTTCCACCAAACGAGATTCATACTAAACTACTGTGCTTTATTATTCCAAACAAAGTTAATCAATGAATCAACTATGCGGATTAAATTGACCTTGAAATAAATGAAAACATTCCAAAAACAATCACTCAAAGTGAAATAAAGTGGCCTAAAAATTGCCTGACCACACTCACCCCTTCTGACATTTATCTCCTCCAATGTGATATCTGCCCCCCCTCAGACTGGACACAGGCCCTCCCTAAACTTAAAGACCAGAATAAACATTCACAATTCAATATTAATATCAAAATGAATCAAGCCTATATTATCAAATACTTTTAAATAAATTATTGGATGCCATTTAAATGTTTATTTATTTACATATGTACATATGCATTTGTTTGAGAATGACAAGAAATATCTTTGCAGGGTCAGTGAAAAGTTTGGAAATTATTATTATTATTATTATTTAGATGCTTATTGTAGCAGTGATGTAACTGATATCATTTTGCAAGAGGCCAATAGCTCATCACCAGAGGATGAAGAGGGACGTCAGAGTAAGAATCCACCTTTCCATTGCGTTCAGGGCTATATCTGTAATGCTGCAATGCCACTGTGAGTGTTTTGTGGGATACATTGCATCTGATAATCTTATTCCTAAATTATTAACTGAGGGACCGCAGCGTCTCGCGTGCTGCGACCGACGGGAAACCCGCAGTTACCTCAGGACGGCAGTAGGGGGCGGACGTAAGGTTCAGCCGTCTGAAGTTAAACCGTATATTTAATGACAAATTAAAATGTGTTACACTTTCTTTTTAATTACTTGTGTAATTATTTACTTACGTAGTAAGGACTTAGTTCGGATTTTAATGAGTCTTTTCCCGAGTTTCAACGTGGTGAGAGAGAGACGCGGTTTGCTAATTAGCTTGTCGGTTGTCAGGTGTAGCAGTTCACAGGTTTAGTTAGGAATTTTTATTGTTGTTTGTTGTATTTTGATAATTGAATCTAATGTATGTTACTGATGTGATTTATGACTTTTGTTTTTAACTTTGTTTTTGCTTTCGCTGTTCTCCCATCTCCTTTTACATGGTTATTATATATGCTGATTTAATCTAATACTGTTAGTTATGTTCAATTACAGTAAAGTGTATTTATTTAATTGTATTATATGATTTATGTTACCCAGTTACCTCACGCTTTGAGCAGAGCAGAACCAGGACATTAATAGGATACAATATGAAGCCTTTATTGTCAGTGTACAGGTAGCAAATACAATATACAGACAGAAATATATAAAATGTACATATACAGGGGAGTGGAAAAGCCCCCCCACTCATCAGGATTACATTTCATTACATTTTAATCAGACAAAAAAACAGTCATTTTGCATGTTTGTTCAGTTTGCTGAACCCAGTCACTTATTTTGTCTGACATACGTCACACTTCAGACGGAGTAAAAAGGGTTATAAAGGTTAAAAAGCAGAGATTTTACCTTTTTGCCATAGAGAAGCAGCGACATGTGACACTCTGATAAGGTACAAATGATTCCTCCAGCACACAGTGAGCTATCCCAGCATGCACAGGGACACAGAGGAGTTATAATAAACCCTAAACCCTGGATAGAGGGGTTCAGTGAATGAGGAGGTGAAGCTGTACAGGAGGGTCAGTCCATCAGAGGAGACTCTGTAGAAGGACAGAGTACCAGCCGCCCAGTCCAGATACACTCCTACTCTGCGGGAGCCTGAGGGCTTTATGGGTATGTCAGTCTCTTTATCATTGTGCCAGACAGAGTATCTGAAAGGAGAGCAGAACAGCATCCATGACTTGTCATTGGCTCCAAGCCGACAGTCAGCACTGTCTCCTTTCCTCCTGATTCCTTTATAAGTCACTCCTATCCAGGCTCCATCTCCACTCCACTCAGCCTCCCAGTAACAGCGACCAGTCAGACTCTCTCTGCACAGAACTTGGGGCCAGCGGTCAAATCTCTCTGGATAATCAGAATATGGCTGCTTTGCCCCCCGTGTCACCTTCCTGTTCCCCCCTGACAGAGACAGGCGGCTGTTTGCTGTGTTGGGGTCCAGCGTCAGCTGGCAGGAGTCTGTAGGCAAGAGGAAGAGCGATTAATCCCATCGCGAAGCCCAACATCTCCATCATTATCACTGTCACACCTCACACACTCACTAACACAGAACTCGCTCCAATACACACATTTTATTCCCAATATACTCATGTAGCCGCCCGAGTCTGCGGCGCTCCGGCTGCCCCCTGCACTGTGAGACACGCCGCGCTGAGAGACTCGCTGGGGACCGAACTGCACTTTAGCCTGCGCTCTATTATTCTGTACGGTACATAAAATATAAAAACGGAGCAGGAATTCAAGTATGTGAAATACCTCAGGAAATGTCGGACGCCCGCGCGACGCCGGCGGGAAGACGGGGCGAAATGCTGCGCGTGCTAAATTAATAGCCTTAATTACAGGTAAATAAAATTACAAACAGCATTAATCAAACGTGTTAAACCTGAAATTGTACCACAAAAGTACCACTAGAAGTTAATTTGTCTTTACTTCAAAATAAGAACTTCCTTCAAACCACTTCGGACACATACCGCCCTCCAGCAGCGTTCAGCGCCGACTAGTGATGTGTCTGTCGCGAACGACCCGCTCAAAAGATCCGGATCCTGAGTCCTGACCAAGAGACATTTTTATAAAACAAAACATCTCCGCGGATCAGCGCTACATGCTGCTTTGACTGTAACTGAAATTTGGTTTAATGGCGTGTGAGCCGCGCGACTAATCACGTGATGAGTCAGATAAGAGGGGGGAGGGGGGTGGGGGGGGGGGCGTGATGACGGTGAACAGGTACAGGTACAGAGCAGGAGGGAGGAAAAGGAGGAGAGAAAGAGGGAGTGTGGTGCGCGAATAATAGGAAACGAAGCGGCATTTGGATGCATTTTAATAGCTATGATAACTCAAAGGCACAATGCACAGTTTGAAGATGAAGCTGTCATTTCGATCAGGATCCACAAACAACCTTCACAGACACTTAGGAACTGCGCATCCAACAGTTCAGATGGAAGGAAAAAGACAGGCTAGCGTGCCTGCTACTGCCAGAAGCCGGATCAGCCCGTCTAAGCTGAGGCACTTAGCCTTTCTGCCCCCAAAGGAAATGTTAAAATGTTACACTGTTAGAAAGGTGATAGATAGTTGTTAAAGTGGATAGATACTAAAACTGTTGGATGCTGGTGTTTTGCACGTTGTAATTTCTTTGTAATTTATTCTTATTCGTTATTTATGTTATTTGACTGTTAATGGTATCAAAGACTTTCCGCTATATAATGTTCAATACACGTGTAGTAGTGTTTGAGGTTTTTACATTTAATTTTTTTATACCAAACATGATGGTATTGAGAAAATCAGAAGGTTTAGTACACATATCAATCATGCGTCATAACAGCGCTGAATCTGGCTGAGGCAGAAGTAATAAAATGAAGAGCCGTTTGGGAGCCGGAAGAGCCGACTCTTCTTGGTGAGCTGAGCCAAATGATCCGACTCACTAAAAAGAGCCGAAATTCACATCACTAGCGCAGACTGCGGAGACATTCAGTGTCACAGCCAGTTTGGGGAGAATACGGGTGCTGTCTTAGGACAATCCTAACAAATCTCAAAACAGTACTACTACAGAAGATCCCAGACTCCCATTGTTTTTTAAGAAAATAGTCATTTTTAAACCCAAAAAAGAAAAGGAAAAAAAAAAAAAAAACACATCACAATAATTATGTGAATGCTGTCATAAAGTAGTATTAATGGTATTAAGCGTAAAAACATGCATACAAACTTACATTTCTGGATCCCTGGTCTGGTCCTGCACTCTCCACTGTGGTCCACACTATAGCAGAAGCAGAATGACATAGTACTGCTGTATCCATTTAATTGTTGTACTTTCTCCACATACATGAGTCTATAGCAGGGGCAGACACACATTCTGTACTCACTTCAGTTTCTCCAGTTTACAGCTGGGATCCTCCAGTAGAGCAGAGAGCAGCTTCACTCCTGACTCTCCTGGGTGATTGTAGCTCAGGTCCAGCTCTCTCAGGTGAGAGGGGCTTGACCTCAGAGCTGAAGCCAGGGAAGAACAGCCTTCTTCTGTGACTCTACAGAATGGCAGCCTGCAGAGAGACAGAGAGATCTCTCCAATAAATAAAAACACCTCACGACTATGAGTATTACTTTTAACTAAATGTGACGACTTCAATAAAGATTTCAGTAATTACACATTACACTGTGGAATACCCAGTAATATTGACCTCAGTATCTCCAGTGTACAGTGTGAATCCCCCAGTCCAGCAGAGAGCAGCTTCACCCCTGAATCCTGCAGGTCATTGTCACTCAGGTCCAGCTCTCTCAGCTGAGAGGAGTTTGATCTGAGAGCTGAAGCCAACACTTCACAGCATGTCTCTGTGAGTCTACAGCTGTCCAGTCTGGAAAAGGAAACGTGTTAAGATATAAATACATACACGACACACACAGATATATCAAATAAAAAATCAAAATAAACATTTTTAAGTACAATATGACATGCAGCATATAGCTGAAATATCAGTAATTTTGTTGTTTCCTTGTCCTAGTCAGAAACACAAATAGTTTTTACTTGACACTCCCCAGGCGAGACGAACCTGCTTTTTAATGACCTTACAGGGTGAGTTACCCTGAGATTCTGTAATATATGCATAAGACTTTTTATAAAGCTCTGAGCAGCGCTGGGGCTCAGTGATCAGCACTACAGCCGACCCAGGGGTTCTAGGGTTTTGGGTTCAGTTCCTGCCTCGGATGTGTGTAAGTGTACATGTTTATGGGGGTTTGAATGTCAAGAAGAGCTTAAGTTATTTTAATTATGTATTTTTATATGACTTTTGAATTGCTGACATCATGACTGAAATCCTTATTTTCTGTTTGCTGTATCTGAGAACCTGTAAAATTTCCAAAACACTAATCACACAATTACCAATCCTGTCAGATCGGGATGAAATAGTGAAACTTTATTTATCCCCCTGGTAAAATAGTGCTGTCGCCTCTCTGATCTTGCTCTCTCTGACACACACATACAGGTCAGAGCTCAGGGTTGGCCAGCATCCAGCCCCCTGAAGCTGGGGGGTAAGGGCCTTGCTCAAGGGCCCAAAACCAGCATCACTCTGCCAGCCAGATATTTAAACCAGTAACCTTCTGACCACAGACACAGAGTCCAAACCCACTGAACCACACGCCACACTAAGAATGTTAAAAAATATACGAATCCCTACAGTATCCAGAATGAAAAAGAATTTCTGGGCGTCCATATAAATACACCCTAATTGTTCTGATACGATATAAAAGCAGTATCATGAATAACATCTGTACTTCTTTAGCAAAAGACATATGAAAGATCTCTTACAGAGCTGTCCTATATTTCTTGATCACAGGCAGCAGCCTCTGAAGGCCCTCATCTGATCTGATGTATTTCTTCAGATCAAACACATCCAGCTCCTTATCTGACATCAGTAACACAAAGGCCAGAGCTGACCACTGTGCAGGTGAGAGGTCTGCTGCTGAAAGGCTTCCTGAACTCAGGTATCTTTGTACTTCCTCTATTAGAGAATTGTCACCCAGTTCATTCAGACAGTGGAACAGGTTGATGGTCCTTTCTGCAGATAAATTCTCCTGTATTTTCTCCTTGATGCCCTGAGCCGTTTCCTTAATGTTATGTGTGCTGGGTCTTGTCTCTCCCAATAGTTTTTGTAACAGAGTTTTACTGGAGTCTGTTGAGAGGCCCAGGAGGAAGCGGAGGTAGAGGTCCAAGTGTCCATTCTTGCTCTTTAATGCCTGATCCACTGCAGTCTTCAGCAGGTCAGCTGATGAGTTTGACAGAAACACATATAAAGCAGCGAGATACTCCTGGATGCTCAGATGCACAAAGCAGTACACCTTCTCCTGATACAATCCATATTCCTCCTTAAAGACTTCTGTGCACACTCCAGAGTAAACTGAAGCTTCAGTGACATCAATGTTATTCCCTATCAGATCTTGCTCATAAAATATGAGATTGCCTTTCTCAAGGTTGTCAAAAGCCAGTTTACCAAGTTTCAAAAGGAATTCCTTGCTGTATTCCTTAAGCTTGGTTTCATAGTTTTTCATATACTTGTCATTTTTTAAACTCGCCTGAAAGATCAGGAAGTGTGTGTACATTTCAGTCAGAGTCCTTGGAATTTCTCCCTTGTCAGTCTCACTAAGAAACCTTTCAAGGACAGTGGCTGAAATCCAGCAGAACACAGGTATGTGGCACATGATGAAGAGGCTCCTTGATGATTTCACATGTGTGATAATCCTGCTGGCCAGACCCTGATCACTAAATCTCTTCCTGAAATACTCCTCCTTCTGGGCATCACTGAACCCTCGTATCTCTGTCACCTGGTGGACACACTCAGGAGGTATCTGATTGGCTGCTGCTGGCCGGGAGGTTATCCAGAGGAGAGCAGATGGAAGCAAATTCCCCTTAATGAGGTTAGTCAACAGCACATCCAGTGATGTTTTCTTTGTTACGTCAAACCGTCTTTCATTGTTCTGAAAATCTAGAGGAAGACGACACTCATCCAGACCATCAAAGATCAACAAAACTTTGTACCTACACAGCTCAGTGGATTCAAGCGATTTCAGTTCTGGGACAAAGTGGTGAAGCAGACCAATCAGACTGTATTCATCCTTAATCAAATTCAGGTCCCGGAAAGGAAGAGCAAATATGAAGTGAATGTCCTGGTTTGCTTTTCCTTCTGCCCAGTCAAGAATAACTTTCTGCACAGAGACTGTTTTCCCGATACCTGCGACCCCTTTTGTGAGTACAGTTCTGATAGGTGTCACATGCCCACGTAAAGGTATAAATATATCATTGCACTTGACTGTAGTATCTTCTGTTACCCTTTTCTTGTATGCTGTTTCAATCTGTCTCACTTCATGTTCATCATTGACTCCTCCAGCTCCCCCTTCAGTTATGTAGAGTTCTGTGTAAATCTCTTTGAGAAGTGTTGGCTGTCCTTCCTTAGCTTTCCCTTCAAATACACACTCAAATTTCTTCTTCAGATTACATTTCATTGTGCGCTGAAACTGCGACAAAAGATCCCCTGAAATACAATGAGTACTTTTCAAAAAACATTTTTTACTCATTTAGGCCAAATTAAATCAAATTAAATAAATGATAAACTGAAATGTAATACACATTTTTTCATAAAACTCTTTTTCTGCAGTAAATCAAACACACACTGAATGAGGTACAGCTCTTACTCTTCTCCAGCATGTCAGCGAGATCATTTTGCTCCATGGTCCTCAGGATGTACAGTGTGATCTTCAGAGCTCCCTCCCTACCACAGGTCTTCTGCATCTGACCACCCCGGTCCAGGTCATTGTCCTCCTCCAGCTGAGGCTCAGAGCATTCTGGGTCATTCTGATCCAGGTACCTTTTGAATTTCATCAGCTCATCCTTCAGAAACGTTTGAGCTTTTTTCTCCAATAACTGAAATGAACAGTTACAGTTTAATTATTATCACTCCTGGCACCATATCTTTTTATAACTTCATTTGTGAATTATGCTGCGTTCCATTTCAACTTGTAACATGGAAACTCGGAGTTCATAGTGGGAAATATCAACTGAAGTCGGAATTTAATGTTCTCTGAGCTAAATATAAGTGAATGAAGATGAAGGCCATTTAAACTGGGGCACATTAAATACAAGGAGTTATCTGGCTAAGCAAGAAACCCTGCTGTTTGAAACAGGTCCCTATTCAAGCGATTTCAGGTCCATGGTTTTGCTAAATGTCTTTCCGACTTGCTGTACTGGAACGAGGTTAACTTGGGTGTGACGTCATTCCCAGCTCCGACATCCGAGCTCCGAGGTAAATGGAACGCAGCATTAGTTGTAAATATCTTCTCTTTCACAGGACGAACTACTTATTGTATACGTGTATTTGTAGAAGATATATGTCAATTTAGATAAAATTTAAGAAAATATGCTTCAGTAATAAATGCGAACCTTGAAGGTGGATGATAAGCCTGCTTTATGCGGATGTGAATTACATCTATTCACTCGGTCCCTGTGAATAAAACACAAATATCCAACCATTATATTTTTATTTAAATAGATGTAACTGCCACCCACATTCTGAGCTTATTTCATTAGGGCGGCTTCCTGACATCAGCTTGCTTATGACAGTATAAGAGAAGCAGTGACATCTAGTGGCAGCACAGAGAGACAGCAGGTAGCAGCCAGGAGAGACGGTTTGGCATGTAGCTCCCAGTCACTCAATGACATTCACTGGTTACTTCTTGTAAACTGTGACATGATTCCAAACAGATTTCAACTTAATTACCATAACTATGCAGGGGTGGAATTTTTTTGGGGGGGGCAACACTGACTCCTGCAATTTTGGGCCCCCACCTGATCTCAACCTTTTTTTTTTTGCTAAGAAAAATAAAAAAACATAGAACAAATATAAAACACAAACAATTTATATAATTATTTTGATTACAATAAAATGTATAACAAAACACCAATATACAAATTTTGCATGATTGTCGCCCCCCGATCAGTGAATTTTACCGACAGCACTCCTGTTTCTCTTTTGGCTCTAAAAGCAGCTGCCTTAACCCCAAAGGGATTTGTTCTGTCCCTTGTTTCCAGGGTTAACACTAGACTGCCTGTAATACTCAGGGGCTTCCTGTCTCTTGCTGGGCTGCACCTCAGGTTCCCAGCAGGCCCAGGCTCTGGTGTGACCTCTGGCAGCTCCATAGGATCTTGTCCAGTGTGAGAGAAAAATTGACTAGAGGGATATTTTGTAATCAGCTTTGAAATTGTATCTTTGTGCAACTAATGCAAAAGTACCTGAGTGTTAGGCAGCTGACAGCCAAGAATGTAAGCTTAAGAGAATTAAGAGTTAAGCTTAGTGTAGCAAAATGTGCTTGACCTTTGTGCTCATTAGATTGAACAGAAATGCAGGCTAGAGAACAGAAATGCAGGTTTAGAGCGTGTTTATCAGACAGAGCAGGAAAATCACAAAAGGCTACAGTGAGTGGGGGCTGCTTGCAGGTGGCCAGATCCATAAATTACAGGCAGTATAAAGTACATATGAAATGCTGATTACAAAATATCCCTCTAGTCAATTTTTCTCTCACACGTGTTGTCTCTGGTCCCAGTTTCACAGCCCCTTAGTTCTGTTTGTTAATTGTTAGTTAATTCCACCTGTGTCCTGTTTCCAGTGTCTGCTCTGATTGGTTGATTGTTTTGAGTTCTCACACCTGCCTTTTGTTAGTCCCCATGATCTGTGTATTTTACTGCCTGCCTGTGGTCAGTTCCCTCACTTGGTCATTGTATCACATGCTGTTGATCCTGTGCTTTGTTCCTGTGTGTATTGGATTCCTGTGTAGTTATTTTCCCCTTAGTTCTACTCCCTGGGTTGCTGCTCTTTACTAGTGTTCCCCTGTGTTTTGTTGTTATGGCCTTTTGACCCCTCGTGGTTCCCTTATTTTCTGCTCTGTGTTTTGTTATAAATAAACCCCTGTCATCTTGGAGCCGCATTGTGGATCGTCATCCTTTCCTCGCCTGCACCATCCCCTGATCTCATAACAACTAGCTAATTAGTAATAGGCACTGATCCATTAAACATGTTCAAACAGAAGCCTCAGTCTGAACAGAGCTAAGGAGCCCATGAGAATCTATTAATTATCAAAGCAGAAACATCCGTCCCAGAAGAAGACAATCTATTGCCCAGTCATGCTTAATCAATATAGAGCAGTAGCTTTTTTCCAGCTGAATGCTGAGGATTGACATTTAAAATGCACTTTTCAATCTACCTTCTAATTACAGCTCGCAAGAAGTCAGTCTTTACAGTAATCCTCATCCTTTTACCTCAGACGTGATTTATATAGAAGACAGACAAAACTTCTGTTTAAATTTTCAGACAATGGGATTTGCAAAAGTTAAAAAAGTTTGAAAGTTGAAGTTTTTTTTCTTGTAGCTTGTGTTTGCCTGTATGTCTTTTGACTGAGAGTCTGAGTGTTTTAAACAATGTTTAAATGCATATTTACCTTTGATCTGTAGGAAAACGTCCCTCTCTGAATAAGATTGGTGGGTCCATTGACCTGTCACTCTTCATGGAAACACAGCTGGGCACAGGTGAGCCTGCTCTCTCCATCAGGACACTGTGGACAGTGAGAGGAAAGATCCTCATTACATAAATATAACCCATATAATGTGGACAGGGTCACATTAAATCTTCAGCTGTTTAACCTTCTGCTCTGTCTTCATATACTTTGTTATGCCATGAAGCTCTTGATGCATTCATGCTTGTTTACAGTTAGCTTTAATGTGAAATAAACTAATCTAAAATGGGATAGCCTCCTTTGCTAGACTTGCCTGTTGTTTCTTTATATCAGTGGTTCCCAAACTGGGGGGGTATTGCAGGGGGTGCACCAATGGGATAGCCCACGCTCCACTCGAGCACTGCTAGCAAAAACGTGGGCAAGTTTGTGCACCCAGCCAGGCCTCCAGCAGAGGCTGACTCTTCATCAGCTGCAAGTTCAAGCTCCAAAGCAAAGAAGGGAAAATATGATGAGTCATATCTGGCCCATGGTCTCACAGCGAGAATGGTGGGTAACGAGGAGACCCAGTGTGTTGTGTGTCTGAAAATACTCGCTGCTGACAGTCTGAGGCCGACCAAATAAAGTCGTCATTTGGAGACAGCACAGCCTAAGCATAAAGATAAGCCAGTTGATTTCTTTAAAGGAAAACTCACAAACTGCCGTGCACAACAAAGCATCATTACTGATGCTGTATCTTTGCCTAAAAACACTTAACTGGCATCATATAAAGTTGCCTACCGAGCTGCTCAGTGTAAAAACCACACAGGAATTAATACTTCCCTCCACTATTGATATGGTTGCAACTATGATTGATGAAGCAACAATTGATGAAGCCAGCAAGTTAAAGGCAATTCCGTTATCAAACAATATGACCGCGAGGCGCATTCATGACGTCAGAAGACATAGAGGAGCAGCTGCCTGACAAGGTGCGGGACAGCCGCCACTTCACACTGCAGGTGGATGAAGCTACTGACAGTAACAGAGACTGTTTATTCATAACGTACATCAGATATATCGATGTGAGGATTTCAAGGAGGATTTGTTGCTCTGTAAGCAAATCACTTGCAGAGCCACTGCAGAAGAAATGCTTAAAATCACTGACACTTATTTGAGAGGCTGATCTGAAATGGGAGGACGGTGCGGGGATCTGTACAGACGGGGCTCAGGCTATGGCTGGGAAACGGGGCGGCTGCAAGCGCTCGTGAAGCGCGTCTCTCCCAGTGTGCAGTGGACACACTGTATGATGCATCAAGAAGGGCTGGCGTCTAAACAGCTGAGTCCCGAGCTGAACGATGTAATGACGGATGTCATCGCTGCAGTAAACTACATTAAAACGCCCTGTCAAAACCCGGCTTTTTTCTGCCCTGTGTGAGGAAATGGGCTCCAACCACACAGCTGCTTTGTTTCACAGTGGGGTTCGTTGGCTGTCACGTGGGAAAGTTTTTACCAGAATATTTGAGCTCCGAGATGAGATCAGCACTTTCATGGAGGAAGAGGGTCACGAGCTTGCCAATAAGTTTCAAAATGACAAATTCCTCCTGAAAGTTCCATACCTGAGTGACATGTTTCAGAAACTCAATGTACTAAATCTGCAGATGCAAGGCACAAACACACACCTTCCACATCTGGCAGATAAAATCACATCATTCACAAGAAAACTGGAGATATGGGAGTAGCAAGTTACTGAGGGAAATGTAGGCTCATTTGGGAACCTGAACACAATCATTGTGCTCAACAAGCTTCAGAACACAAATATCTTACGCATGAAAGCTCACCTCTCCGCCCTACAAAAATATTTCCAGAAGGAACAGTGGTCTGTACTACGAAGCGGGGTTACTGGCTTATCGGGGTAACTTGTCGGATTTAAGGTACCACGGTTTAAATGGACTATATATTGGTTCACTTACATGTTGCACAGATTACCTTAAATCCGACAAGTTACCCCGATAAGCCAGTAACCCCGCTTCGTAGTACAGACCACAGTTCATTGATGTTACCTCAGATTCATCAAGGCTGCAATTTGTCTCTTGAGCCTCAGATTCATCTTGAGGCTGCAATTTAAGTCTAAAACACTGGCTGCATTTTGGATTGGAGTGGAGAAGGATTAGCCAGTGCTAGGAGGGAAAGCTGTGGGCACACTCCTTCCTTTTGCTACATCCTAGCTATGTGAGGTAGGTTTTTCTGCTGTGGCCTCTATTAAGACAAAATACAGATCAAAGCTGGACCTTGAAAAGGAACTAAGAGTGGCTGTTTCCCAGCTGCAACCCCAAACTGAGAAGATTTGCAGCACAAAGCAAACCCACACCAGCCACTGAAAGGTGTGAGACTTCAGATGATCCCCTTTTAAGTTTTGTTCTGACTGGGAACTGGTTAATTTTCCCAGATATTTTTGTGGAGACAGGTCTTTATTCTTGTTTATAACTTCAGTTTGCTCTTTATTTCTCCCACAGAGGTGAAATTGCACCATTTGTAATTGCATTTCTTTCGCCCAATTAGAAAAGGGAGTTGTATTTCAAATAAAGTTTGAATTTGAACCTGTGTAGTTTGAATGGGGGGGGGGGGGGGGGGGTGTCAATAATGTTCCTATGTAGAAAAGGGGGCCCTGCAGAGAAAGTTTGGAACCACTGCTTTATATTATATAGCCTACATTTAGCCTTAAATGGGGATCCCCACAATAAATTTCACCAAGTTACAAAAAAAATAAATATTTCCAACCGGATTCTCGACTGTCACTGAATACCGATAGCAATGTTTTGATTGGTTGCAAAGACCGAAAATATAAACTTTATTTTACCGCATATTCAGAAAATCATCTCGCGCCCCAAAGATGTCGTGAAAAATTGAAGAATCAGCGCTATGTGGCAGCAGAGGACGGCGTCCAGGGAGTACAATTAAATGTAAATTCTTGAAGGGAATTAAATTTCATAAATTTTATAAATGATAAACATAAATCATCTACCCCACGGACCTGAATCAGTTAAGTCTCGAGGAAGTGAATTAAGTTAAGACAGATTACTCTCTCTTTCAAGAATGCTGGAACATTTATTTTTTATGACCGTGTGTAAAGCCGTACAAACACACAGGTTCTGTCTTACCTCTCAGTTCTCTTTGTTTCACACTCCACAGGGGGGGTCATTTCAGAAGCAGCTCCCCCCATTTTTCTGCCGATCTAGAGCAGATGACTGATGCTGGGGCCTCTATGAACACGAAGGGTAAATAGTGACATACATGCATAATATCTAGTAGCTACTTCATGCAACGGGTGCGGCCGTTATATATAGCTGTGTTTTTATATGTATACATACATACATATATATATACACACACACATATGTATGTCTGAGGTCTCCCAGGACTGGTTTGAGAAACAGTATATAGCATCTGCTCTAATATATCCTCCCAAATATAGCTTATTTTATTATAAGTTGTCTTTTGAATAAAATCTTACCTTGCAAAACAGAGTCTTATCCTCGTTTCTTGACAAAATGGAGAGTCCAGCATTAAAATTCTTTTACTTTCATTTACAAACTGGAAATGCTGCAAATGCAGAAGTGGTCTAAGCAGAAATGGACACGGACTCAGTGGCCCGGTGTAGGATTTTTGGGGATATTATCCATGCGACACACACACACACACACACACACATATACAGTGCCTGACAAAAGTCTTGTCACTTAACCAAGTTGTAGGAACAACAAATAATAACTTGACCTGTAGTTAATCAGTTGGTATCAGAAATGGCTTATAAGAAAGGCTAAGCCCTCTAGATTATGCTTATTATACCAAAATAAAGTTTTTCATCATTCATTGAGTTTTGTCATGTAATTAGGACAGAAAGGTCAACTTTTGCCTGGACAAAAGTCTTGTCATATACAAAAATAATGTAGAAATTATACATATACTTTATTTAGAATACACAAACATGCTACAATAATATCAGAACATAAAGTCATGGTGCCTTGGAAGAAAGAATTAATAACATGTATGACTTCCATGAGCTTGGAGGACCGCATCCATACGTCTTGGCAATGACTGAAATAACTTGTTGATGAAGTCATCTGGAATGGCAAAGAAAGCAGTCTTGCAGGACTCCCAGAGTTGGTCTAGATTCTTTGGTTTCATCTTCCAAGCCTCCTCCTTCATCCTACCCCAGACATGCTCAATAATGTTCATGTCTGGTGACTGGGCTGGCCAATCCTGGAGCACCTTGATCCTCGTCAGTTTCAGGAACTTCAATGTGGAGGCTGAAGTATGACAAGGAGCGCCATCCTGCTGCAGAATTTGCCCCCTCTTATGGTTTGGAATGTAATGGGCAGCAAGAATGTCTTGATACTTCAGGCTGTTGATGTTGCCATCCATTCTGCAGATCTCTCGAACACCCCCATACTGGATGTAACCCCAAACCATGATTTTTCCTCCACCAAACTTGACTGTTTTCTGGGTGAATCTTGGGTCCATGCGGGTTCCAACAGGTCTCCTACAGTATTTGCAGCATTTGGTATGCAGTTCAATGGATGATTCGTCAGAAAAATCAACCTTCTGCCACTTTGCCACTGTCCATCCTTGCTGCAAGCTGTGGGCCTTGGCAAATTCAACACGCTTTTTTTGTTGTGTTCTCATTAATGCTGGTTTCTGTGCACTAATTCGGCCATGGAGACCACTGCGTGCGAGAATTCGAGAAACTGTTCTTGTAGACACAGCGGTTTCTGGTGACCAGTTCTGATGTCGCTCTGCTGCAGTTGAAAAAGGGTTGGCCCTGGACTTTCAAAGCAACAAACGGTCCTCTTGAAGAGTTGTCTTACGTGGTCTGCCTGACCTGGGCTTGTCATGAACATCACCAGTTTCTTCATATCTTTTTTTAATCCTCTCCACTTGATGTTTGGATACATTAACGATGTCTGCCACCTCAGCAGCAGACTTGGTCTGTGGTTGAATCTTTGGCATGTTTTCAGAAGCCAGGCTGCACTTCAAGTGAAGGTCTGGTTTGCTGGAGATCTTTTTATACACACCTGGGATTATGTTAATTACAGTATTTGTCACAGGTGAACCTCTAATCTGTGATTGGTTGAATCATTAAAAGACATGACAAGACTTTTGTCCTTGCAAAAACAGGTGTTATGGACTTTAACAAGCTGTGAACATCAGGACACTTTTTGACTGTTTCATTTTGCACCCAGTTATTAATGTTAAAGTCCTTGACATTAAATTGATCCATTCAATGTAACAATTGATTGATTAGAAATAAAGTTATATGCCTTTTTAAGTTACTATGTCCTTATGTGACAAGACTTTTGTCAATGACTGTATATATATGTCCAGCAGACAAGATGTCATCTTGTAATTTTCACTAAAGTGGCAAGTGACAGACATGAAAGAGCAGGTGGTTGTAGAGCTCCAGCAGTCAGGTGTCAGGCAAACTGATGGAGCTTTTTTCACTTAGTCTTGCCATAATGCACGTTCTATGTCATACAGTTTTGTGATCATTTTTAGCGACAGTGTTTTTCTACTGGGTAGAGTACGTGGGATTTAAGGCTTTGACAAGACTTTTAAAACCTTTGTCCTCCACAATGGAAAAGCGCTGGAAATCAGTGGCAATCATTTTATCGAACTCCTCATCAATACTGTGCTGTTTGGCTGGGGTCATCTGCTTTGGTATAAACTAACTTAATTTGCTTTGAGTTGCAGTAAGAACGGTTATACTTGCATGACTAGTAGCTGCTGCAGCAGCAGTTGTTGTTGGTTTGGGACCAGACCCCCCAGGGTCAGTAGACGTTGAGCCAGCTTGCCCTCTCTCCCGCAACTGTACTGTGGGATGGACAGTTCTGATGTGTTTGTGCAGGTTTGTGGTGGAACCTGTTCTTACTGTTATTTTCATTTTACAATGAAGACGCTCTGCTCTGCTATTCCCAGTGTCTCTAAACTGTAGCCAGATGCTGCTTCGTTTACGGGTGTCAGTCATATTTACGTTTTTGCGACGCACTCGCCCTCTCCTCCTCACCGCTGTCTACTGTCTCACTCACTGACTGAGGGGACGGACGGTCGCATCTGTCGCCCTCTCTGTTTTCACATAATGGTATGATCCTATATCCTCACACGTGATTGGCCACAAGGCTGCCATGCTGCCAATCAAAACAAAGTTTTCCCTGAGCAGAGCTGAGCCACTGACAGTGAGAGCTGATTAGCGAAAGGAAAAGAAAATGGGGAGCCGGCTCTCACTCGATGACATGCCCCACCAGAGAGAATAGAACACTGGACTTATTGTATGTCAACACAAGAGAGGCATACAGTTCATCACCTCTCCCTCCCCTGGGAAGATCAGATCACAACCTGGTGCACCTTGTCCCTGTGTATGAGCCCTTAGTGCGCAGGGAGCCAGCAGTCACCCACTCAGTGCAGAGATGGTCGGAGGAGAGCGAGGAGGCTCTAAAGGACTGTTTTGATTCTACTGTGTGGCAAGTGCTTTGTGATGACCATGGGGAGGACATCGACAGCCTTGTGACCTGCATTACGGACTACATTCATTTCTGTGTGGATAACACCGTACCCACCAGGACTGTGCGGTGCTTCCCAAACAATAAACCCTGGATTACCCCAGAAATCAAGGCCGTCCTCAAGCAGAAGAGGAGGGCTTTCAAATCAGGAGACAGGAAGGAGCACACCAGCTGGGGTGGCCTGTTCCCCAGTCTCCCCATAGACTGGGACTGCCTAATTTGTGGGAAATTAGGTGCCCTCTGGTCACCCCCCCCCCCACCTATCATACTCTGTTCCAATCAGGGACCAGAGGCCAATTAGTATCCTGGGGGGCCCCAGTGACAGGAGACTGTCGACTGTCCACAGGCTGCCCCCTGGGGCTTGGGTCCGGAGAGACCACTGGTGCCTGGACTTTTTTCTTTTTGGTGGTCTGCTCCTCCAGCTGCATCTGAATCAGTTTCTTTGTCAACTCCCTCTCACGCTCTTTAGCAGAGTCCTCCTCTTCTCTGTAAGTCAATAGTGTGAATCAGCTGCTCCTCAGGCATAGTAATAAGCCCCCCCACTTGCCTTAGCCTGCTCCTCACTGGCTTAGGGAGCGCGTCCTGCAGTGCCCTTCAGTACAGACCTCCTTGATGGGCTCCACCTTCATTTCAACCACACTCAGCCGTGGAGGAAACATTAGTCGCAGCTGATGCCAGCAGTTAGCACGGTAACCGTCAGAGTGACATGCATCATTCACAGGAGTCCCTGTCACCGCTGCCAGGCCACTGCTTCGCAGCAGTCTCTCCATTCCGTCTGCCCCCAAAACGCGAGCCAGAACCACCTTTATGTCCCCTATCGCCAGGAGCCGACCCATAGTTTCCTCCTCAAATGCTTTTATCCATTTTCCGGCCCCTTCTGCCAGAACTGGGAGTCTGAGAATCAGGCCCTCCAGATCCTGTCCTGCCCACGGCCCATACTGTGTCTGTGCTCCGTTCACCCTCAGCGGAAGCATCGGAGTGTTCCTGGTGGGGGGCTTCACAGCCCTCCTGCTTCTCACTATTCTATGATCTGCATTATCCTCCTCTACTCCTTCCTCACTCTCCGTTTCTGTCTCTTTCTCCGGAAACTGACTCCATCCTTTAGATGGAGGGTTAGGGGTGTCCAGCAGATGCACCAGCCCTTCTGCATTACTACCACTTGCTCCGTACTCCACCTTTATCTCACTCCCTTGTTTCTCAGGCCCACATGCCTGGCCTTCTGTTCTTCTCTCACTCCCTCGCAGTCCTTCCTGCACTGCCTGCCGCAGCAATGCACTCACTTCCCTGTATCCATCTAAACAACTTGCCGTTCCGTTCTGCTCCCTACTTCCTTCATCCTTCTGTGTCACCTCACCTCTGAATTCTACCTTCCCCTCTATTACTGGAAACTGACCCTTGTATGAAGGAGGGGGGGCTTCCACTAACGGACACTGACTTTGATATGACAGTGGCCATATTTCTTCCTGCCTCATCTCTTCTTTCTCACCCCCCTTCTTCTCATTTAGTGCCTTTCTCATGGCTTTCTGCTCCCTTCTCCAGGCCTCTCCCTTTGCTTTAAATAACCTCAGTACCTCCAGTTCCTCACTCCTTTTCTTTTTACGCCTTTCTGTGTTCTTATTAGCCTTATGATACTTTATCAGAGTCTCCATCTCCTCACACGCCGCCACATCCCATGTGCCCCCTTTAGGCCACTTAGTTACCAGGGCCTTTGTTCTATTCCCCCACTTTTTAGACATCTTTTCTATCCTCGCTTTAAGCAGGGGGTGCTCTCTCCCCTACTGCTGTACTGGTGTTTCTGCTTCCTTTACCGGGGCCTGCATTTTAATGCTTTCCTGCACTTTCCTGCACGTTACTTGAACTCTGCACTTTACTGTTACACCTCCAATGACGCAGTGGTCAAATTCCTGAAGTTTGCCGATGACACTATAGTCATTGGACTTATCCAGGATGGTGACGAGTCTGCACATCGGCGGGAGGTTGACCGGCTGGTGTTCGGGTCCCGTCAGAACAACCTGGAGCTTAACACACTCAATACTGTGGAGATGACAGTGAACTTTAGGAGGCACCGTCAGGCACTTCTTCCTCTCACCGTATCCAATGGTCGAGACCTTCAAGTTCCTGGGAACAACTATTTCCCAAGACTTGAAGTGGGAGCCCAACATCAACTGCATCCTCAAAAAGGCCCAGCAAAGGATGTACTTCCTGCGGCAACTAAGGAGGTACGGTCTGCCACGGGAGCCGCTGAGCCAGTTCTACACTGCAGTCATTGAGTCTGTCCTTTGCTCATCAGTCACATCTGTACGAATCACAATGAACATTAAATGTTAAATGTTGTTGAACAGCACACATAACTAATAGTACAATATATGTTTAGAAGCAAAAGCCGATCAAGACAGTTGTTGTGTTCTGTACATTTGCCAATATGTGGCGACAGAGGGAAAGGGTTTGCTGGCTGTGTGTGCTTCCCCAGAAGAAGAATACAGAGAGACTTAAAAATACCATGCTGCCGTGCTGTGTGTCATTTCGTCACTCCTTACCCTGCTTTTACCACTCCAGTCAGTTACCACGCAACATAACAACAGTGTGTGTCTGTGAGTCTGTACACCTGTGTGCACACCTGTGTGTGTCAGTGCGCTGGTGTTCATAAGGTTTCTCCATGTAAATGTCTAGTAGTGTGTGTGGAGAACCACAGCCCTGCCCCCCAGGACATGAAGCAGATATGGAGGTCCCCCAGGGCACAGGAGTCCCAGGAAGACCACCACAGGGACAATTGCAGCCCCTGCCCAGAAAAGGGCAGAGGAGAGCTGGGGGGTCATCCGGCAGCCACATCGCAGGAGCCCCAGGGGGCCGTGGCGGCGAGCCACACCAGGGCAGACCGGTCCCTGGGCCCAGAGAACCAAGGTCCCCCCCCACCCCCCAGCAGGGGCCCGACAGGGCTAGAAGGGTCAGGCCCCCCAAGCAACAGCTGAGAATGAGCCAGTACGCACCCGAGCATCCAGCCCCGGACCACCAACATACCAGCGGCTGGGGGCCTCATCCACCAGCAGGGAGTGTGGCGGAGGGAATAGAGCCTGAGATGTTATTTCAGGTGGAGTCTAAGACCCAACCTGACACATACGTATAGACAAACAGGCGCACACATACACAAGCATACGTTCCTACCCTCATGCACACATAAACAAATATTCACCCATTCGCCCAACATGAAGACACAGAAATGAACGGCGTACGCACACTCACACTCCCCATATATACTCTGTACTCCAAGATCCAGGCACCACCACCCCCAGAGGGGCAATCCGCCACCAGACCCCGGAGATTGACACCTTTTGTCCTCTGGCGCGGAGACAAGAAGACCACCCCGGACCCCACAGCAGCCGAGAAGCCCACCAGCCCAGACCCCGACCGGACGGCCAGCTCCTCCCAGCCCCCGGCCCCAGATGGTGAACAGAGAACAGGGTGTGAAAAGACCCCATGCTTCCCTTCACCCGCTCAGATGTGGTGTTGGTGCGTGTTGTTCTACAGTGTTTTAAAACAGGGGAAGGGCATGGTGCTAACCACCCTCTGCCAATCAGCAGCTGGTGTCAGCTCGGTCCCTCCCCAGAAACCTCAATGTCTATGTGCAACTTAAAATTGAGAAGTGGGCACTGGCACCAGAGGTAAGGCTGAGTGATCAGACTGCCCTCTGGATGCCATTTTGTGTGCCCACCCCCAAGGCCCTAAATGTATGTGTCATGATAGCAGAGGTGGGTAGTAACGAATTACATTTACTTCGTTACATTTACTTGAGTACATTTTTGGGGTAACTAGTACTTTTAGAGTATATTTAAAGATAGGTACTTTTACTTTTACTCAAGTACATTTTTAGTGAAAAAACTTTACTTTTACTTCGCTACATTTGATGGCGTTCCTCCGTTACTGATAAAATTGTAATAAATATTAGATATATGAAATAATAATTCGTTTACGTGACTTGATCTGAAGTCTCGCGAGACGTTGGAGAGGCTGCTTCGCGAGAGTCTGCTACGCATCTCCCGATTAAGTTCAGCGCGCGTTTAGAAAGATGATGGCTGAAGCAGAGGATGACGTGTGTGAGCTATCGGGGGCAGATCACCCGTGGCCTCAAATCAACTCTATTTTTTCACTTCAAGATGTGAGAAAGAACAGTTTCATAATGCGATGCAGGCTGTGTGCACCAAAAAAAGCGCCATCGCTGCGTACAAAAATTCCAGCTCCAACCTGAAAAAACGTACCGGTAAGTGTCAATATGATGCCTATTTGAACCCTATTAATGGTAATTTAGTAACTATGGGCACTTTGACCTTATAGTACCATATTTCACACACTGTCCGAATGTTTTTCCTCATATGCGCGCTTGTGCAAGCAATGACAAATATCTTGTGAACCTTACAAACAACACACGTTCGTAAAAAACGTTCATTCTAAACGTCTGCATGTTTTCATATCCATTTTCCAAAAATCTAAATAAATTGAAGCGCATACTGTGACGTTATACACAAATTCGTACACTTCACTAAAGGTTTTATTTGTGACACTTCACCTAACGTTAAGTGCAGAACGTCATTGCATTTTAATTTATTCCTATCTAATGAATTTATTCTTACTTAAAATGTAAGAATAAAGTAAATAAATGTTTTTAAAGGAGACTGCTTTTAAAAGGAAGAGTTGCTTAGCCCAGAATATTATTCATTCACACCATTAATCACAAAACATATACATAATAATTCATATATATATTAAAATTTACTTATACTTATAGTCATATATTATTTTTACTTACTGCTATTTGTCCAAAGTGCCCATAGATACATAATTACCAATTTATTGATGATTCAAGTTTTAATGTATAATAAAACCAAATGTAACCTAATCTGCATATATATATATATATATATATATATATATATATATATATATATATATATATATATATATATATATATGCATATGAACCTAATTCAAAAATGAATCCAAAGATCATTAGTGCCTTTTCCAGCCCTGCAACGAAGGTAACACAGGCAGTGATTGACAAGCTGCTGATCAGTTTTGTCTGTGAAGGAAGCCAGCCAATTTCTATTATAGAACTACCGTCATTTAGGAAAATTATAGAAACCTTGCAACCTCAGTGTACAGTCATGACAAGAAAAACACTGCGTCTCAAAGTGCAGGATACATTTGAAAACATGAAGAGTGCACTTATCCAAAAATTAAACCATGCTGATTACATTGATACAACTGCAGACTGCTGGTCAGCCAGGCAGCGCAGTTACTTGGGGGTCACCTGCCACTGGATAGACAGTACATCTTTAGAGAGATGTTCAGCAGCTTTGGCTTGCAGACGGATGACAGGATCACACACATTCGATGTAATTGCTGCTGCTTTAGAGGAAATACACGAAGAGTACAAAATCAGAGGAAAGATTACTAGGACAACTACAGATAGTGGCTCAAACTTCCTGAAGGCCTTTCGAATATATGGGGAGGAGAAAGAAGATGATGCTCAGGATGCACAGGAGGAGGGAGACTACATACTTGAGGATGAATCTGACGAAAGTGAATCGGAGGTGGAGTGCCAAGACCTTTTTGGTATTTTAGATGAGGACTGTGGCCTGGACTACCAACTTCCCAGACATCAAAAATGTGCCTGCCATTTACTTAATCTTGTTGCTACTGTTGATGCTTCAGCAGTAATACGTATAAGAGACTATCACGGTCAGCTTTTGCTAAATGCAGTGCACTGTGGAACAAAACCAGCAGGTCAACCTTGGCTTTTGAAACTGTGGACAGAAAAACATCTGGGTGTGTTTGAAATTTTATTGCAAATGACAGTTTATGTGATGTTAATGTGCCCATCACAGAACTGAGATAGGCTACTTTACTTCAGCCTATGTTTTATATAAACAAAACAAAGAGACTTTCAAGGTGAGGTGTGTGGAAGCTTTCCAAATAGTTTGAAATTCAAGGTTTTCGCTTCATATCAATCAGATCAGAAGTAACTAGTAACTAGCTACTTGAGTAGTTTTTCCATCGGATACTTTTTTACTCTTACTCAAGTAACTATTGGGATTGTTACTTTTACTCTTACTTGAGTAAATATTTCCATAAGTACTTTTACTTTTACTTGAGTACAGATTTTTGGTACTCTACACACCTCTGCATGATAGAGTAAGTAATGACAGTATCTAAGCTGTGATGTATGATTGAGACACAGGTGGTCACGGGGGGTCAGAGGAGGAATACCTCCCCTGCATCCCAGCGACGCACCTGCACCTCAAAGCCCTACAGTACATGTGTGTTGGGGTGACGGAGCGGGAGGAGGGAAGCATTTAGGGATGGGGAGGAAAGGATTGGGGGGGGGGGGGCAAAGTACCCCCCCCCCTCTGGAGCCAGCTCCCCTGCTGACTCCCATAGGCACCCCCGTTCTCCCGAAATCCACCCAGGGCGGGGGGCCCATGGCAGCGGTACCACCAGGCCCCACAGAGCCCAGGGCGGCCCACCGGACCCCACCACAGAGGAAAAACTACACCCACCCCACCATTCAGTCAACTCCCAAACTACATAAGACAATAGACACCCAGGTTGAGTCCATCCTCCCCCTCTATTGGATCCCCCACCCCCCCCCCCTCCACAGAGTGGATACCCCTAAGGCAGGGACCACCTGCAAACAGATGGTAACAACCCCCCCGCCAGCTAAAGAGGCCCCCAGTTCCACTGACGCGCCGAAGGCCCCCATGCCGGGGCCGGGCCCCAGTGCACGCGCCAACCCACACCCCGGCGATACACCCCCCAGGACCCAAGTCCAGCTGGAACCCCAGCCTGGAGGCAGAGCGCCCCCAGAACCTCAAGCCCGCCCTGGACCTATTCAGGAGCGGCGCGGCCGCCAGGCCGGGAACCTATGTCCGCTGACTGAAGGAGAGGCTGGAATGGTACATTTCAGACACTTTGATAAGTCCTCACAAATCCTGTGCCAGAACATCTGAGCAGGTGGACAGAACCAAAGAGCATGAATGTAATTGTCAGGTGTATCACCTTGACAGTGTGAGCAGTTGTTAGAAGATGTAAAACCCATCCTGAACATCCGATGCCCTGTATAGTGTACTCTATGCAGGACTTTGTATTGTATTAATTGTAAACTGTGATTTCAAATCAGTTCCAAGGTTTTTAAACATATCTGAGACCAGAAATTGTGGTCCCAGCTGACTGATAGATCTGCCTCCCATTTTGCAATAGGAAGGGATATTGATTTGTCCATTTTGGAAAGTGTCCTGTATATTTTAGACAGTAATCTGGGGGTTTTGAGATTAAAGAATTCTGCCACAATTGGTGGTATTTGTAATTTGATTTGATTAGACTTGAATTTCCTTTTTACTGTAGATTTAACTTCTAAAAAGCTATTCTGTTAAATCTGTTAATCCCATATCGTTTAACTAATATGTCAAAGGGAATAGTCTATTCCTTCGAATATATGTTCCAAGTATTTAATACCTTTACAATTCCAATCTGGGAAGTTTATGATATTATTGTTTAGTAGTACGTCAGGGTTGTTCCAGATGGGAGTATGTTTGCATGGGATTAATGAAGACTCAGTCATCGTTTTTAGAAACTCCCACCATGCTGTCAGAGAAGAGCTGATACTGATGCTTTTGAAGTATTCGTGTCGTTTGATGTTTGAGCTCATGAATGATAGATTCGAAATCTCTATGTTATTGCATAGTGCCTGTTCAATGTCTAGCCAAGGCTCATCTAAGAGGGAATGTTTTAACCACCCTGAGATGTTTTGAAGCCTGTTGGCTAAGAAATAGTGGTGAAAGTTAGGCAGATCTAGTCCTCCTTTGTCCTTGGTCCTTTGCAGCGTTTTTAAGCTAATACGCGGTGGTTTATCTTTCCAAAGGAAATTAGAGATGGCGGAGTCCAGAGATCTAAACCAGTCAGGTGATGGTTTGCTTGGGATCATTGCAAATAAATAATTAATTCTTGGCAAAACCATCATTTTTATTGAGGTGACCCTTCCCATGAGTGATATGGGTAGGTACTTCCATCTAACCAGATCATCTTCTGGGATGTGTTAATTTAGTTAAATCTGCCAGCCTAGGTGAAACATTTATACATTTATACCTAAATATTTAATATCTCCAGTTTGCAGTGGAGTGGAAGATAAATTCTGGAAGAAGCAATTAATCGGAAGAACTGTAGATTTTAACCAGTTTATCGATTAATCTGAGACTCTTGAGAAAGAGTTTATTAATGTAATTACCTCATAGAGAGTGGTTTGTGAATGCTGGAGAAAAGACATCATCCGCATAAAGACTGACCTTATGTTCTACATTCTTGCATTTAATGCCTTTAATCACTATAGCCTGTCAAATTGCTGCTGCTAGTGGTTCAATAAAAATTGCAAACAGTGAGGGGGAGAGAGGGCATCCCTGCCTGGTGCCCCTCTTGAGACAGAAGCTACAGGATGTTTGGTCATTTGTCCTAACACATGCTGTTGGGGAACTATATGATATTTTTAACCAGTTTATGAAAGAGTTTCCAAAACCAAATTTGTGTAAAGCTGCAAAGCAAAAATTCCAGTTAACTCTATCAAATGCTTTTTCTGCATCTAGAGACAATATTGTAATTTGAAGGTTTTTATTGCACGAATAGTCTATCAGATTAAGTAATCTACGTGTGTTTGCTCCCTTTTATGAAACCAGTTTGGTCAGGATGAATTATGTGAGGGGTTATCTTCTCTATTCTTTTTGATAGAGCTTTGCAGATTATTTTAAGGTCAACGTTAATAAGGGATATTGGACGATAGCTGGTAGGCAATATAGGGTCTTTGCCTGGTTTTTGCAAGAGACTAATGTTGGCAGAATTCATATTTGGTGGTAGTCTGCCATTTTCCTTGGTTTCCTGCAACATTCTGTAGAATGTTGGTGACAGAATTGTCCAGAATTCTTTATAGAATTCTGCTGGAAATCCATCTGGACCTGGAGCCTTATTATTGGGCATACTGTTCAAAGCTTCCTGGAGTTCACCTGGTGTCAGTGGACAATCCAGTGCCATCGTTTGATTATCTGATAATTTCGGAAGGGTTATACTATCAAGAAACTGATCAATTTCGTCTTTAGATGGGTTTATCTGTGGTGAGTATAAAGATTTGTAAAAGTCCCTGAAAGTGTTGTTTATTCTTTCAGGGTCATATACTGTATCCCCAGTTAAGTCTTTAACAGCACATATAGTTGCTTTTTCTTTCATTTTTAACTGGTTAGCTAGAAATTGACCTGATTTGTTACCATGTTCATAAATTTGCCGGCGAAGTCTTTGTGCTAAGAATTGAGTTTTTTTATTAATAATTTTATTTAATTCTAATTTTGCTTTACGTATTTTGTTCAGCATTTCCTGTTCCTGGGATGATATATAGGCTTCTTCTAAGGATTTGATGTTTTCTTCTAATTCCTGAATATACTTGTTTTCTCTTTTCTTTTTATGTGATGAGAATGAGATTATTTTACCTCTCATCACAGCTTTGCCTGCTTCCCAGAGAATAGATGCTGATGTTCCAGGCAGGTCATTATAGTCTAAATATAAGGCCCACTCTTTTTTGAAATAGTTACAGTAATAAAATCTCCATCTTTAAGCAATGATGTATTAAATCAACAGTTCCTAATTGGTGGAATGGCCTTCTTATTTATTAGGGTTAAAGATACAGGAGCATGATCGCTGACAGCTATAGGGTGTATCTCAGTGTCTGAAATGTCACTCAGCAGTGAACTGCTGACTAGGAAATAATCCAGACGAGAGTAAGAGTGATGGACGTGTGAGAAGAAAGTATATTCCCTACGGTTGGGGTGAAGAGAACGCCATGCATCGCAAAGTCCGTGGTCGCTCATGTACTGTTTAACTATATTTATGGATTCCCAATTGCGCTGAGCAGCTGTACTGAGCCTGTCCATTTCTTTATTTAGTGCGAAGTTGAGGTCGGCCCCAAGAACAAGTGTGCTATCTAGGTGTTCAGAGAGTAAAGAAAACGTGGAAGAATGAGGGGTTATCAACATTTGGACCATATATACTGACAACACATAACTTTTTGTTAAGTATAGATAATTTAATGATTATAAATCTACCCTCTGGATCTATAATTGTGTTGAGCACTGTGAAATTAACATTTTTATGTATTAAAATTGATACCTCCTTTGCCTAGAGTTACAGCAGGCTGAGAACACATCAGGAAACTCAAATGTTTTAAGTTCATCTGTATACGCTGTGGCAGGTCTATGAGTCTCTTGTAATAAAACAACGTCTGCCTGCAGTTTTTTAAGCTGGCTAAATATTTTTAACCTCTTCTCTCTGGAGCCAGCTCCATGCACATTCCATGAGACAAACCTTAGTGTGCCCATAGACGTCCTAACACGCTGACAGGGGTGTTACATAAGGAAGCTTCAGGGCGCATGGGATCAGGGGTATTAATGAGATTGTTAATAACAGAACAAAGAGCTCCATTGTTATTTGGATTTTTCCTTACAATGCTTGACAGGTATTCAGTCATCTCAGCTGTAACAGTACTTTGATAACAGTGCCAGCTTTCTTTCAAGATACTGTATATAGAGACACTTTCAACCTGTCTTTCCTCCACTTGCGCTCTGCCTTCCTATAATTTCGTTTAGCAGCTTGAGTAATATCATTCAGCCACAGCTTCAATTTTGGCTTAGAAGGAAGGACTTTAAGAGGGTCAATGACATCCAAAATATCCTGGCAAGTAGAGTACAAAAGTGAAGTTAGCTCCTCCGTGTCAGTACAGTGAATATTCTCTAAACGTGGCTGAACAGCATCATTAAACGCAGTTACAAATTTTGTAGCAGTAGAAGGCTTCATCTGTCGGAAACACTGGGAGCCCCCACAAGACTTAGGGGCATCACACGGAAGATAACTTTCCATCAGAATGGGGGAATGATCAGAGAAATCAGCCTCACAAACTGCCATATTAAAAACAGACAGGCCATATGATGGTACAAGGTCTAAAGTATGGCCATGATCTTCAGTATGACCTATTACAGACCTATTATAGGTCAAAAGATTCAGTAAGATTCAGGAAGTCTTTAACTAGCGGCTTAGGCGAGCAGCAAATATGTATGTTAAAATCACCCACAATCAAAACCCGTTCATATTTTGGCATAAAATAAGTCAAAAAGTTAGAAAAGTCACTAATAAAGTCCTTCTTATATATATTTTGGTGGCCGGTAAATCACAGCAATAAATACTAGATTTAGGCGGCCCAGTTCAAACATAATCGCCTCAAAATTGTAAAACTGCTGATAACTGTTTACAAATAAAAGTTCTCTTTAAAAACTATAGCTACTCCTCCTCCTTAACCAGTAGATCTCGACGAGCTAAAAGATCGCAGAAGGCACTTGATTGAAGTCTGAATGTGGCGTAGATGATTGGGTACTCCTAGCAAAACAGAGGAAGGTCACTGTGTCTGCTGTTAATGTTTATAATCCGGCATTTTGTAGCAGAACGAATATCAAATAGAGCTTGGCGATCATATACCAGTAAGGAGCAAACATTTCCAGCAAAAAGCAACAAAAAACAAAAAAACACCAACATGAGCTAATCATGGAAGACGGCCGGCCACACACACTGGCACCATCTTAGGAATGAGACGTCTTATCTTGTCTAAAACTGGAGAAAATTTGCCATTTACTTCATGCTGAAGGAGTGGACTGAGTTGCTGAGTCAGTAAGTGAATGACAGATGCTCATGTTCATCCACTCATCCACCAGCTCATTCAGAACGAGAATGAGACCCAAGGGAGTGACCAAGGCTGTCGGTGGTTCGTTCACTATAGGCATATATAGTCCCAGACTGTCAAAAAAGAGGGACAGTCCTGATTCAGTTTTGTTCCCCAAGGGGCAAACTTAATATTCCATCCCTCAGACTCCATTTCTGTACCTTAAATTAGACTAAAGGGCACTTTTACCTACAGCTAGGATACAATTGACAGACCCTTGAGGGAACAGCCCGTACAAATTTACCAGCCAGCAGAATTTATCGAGGGGACCTTCCCCCGCCCCCGACCGACAATTTAGTGGTCTGATGTCCACCCAAGGGATCCCTCAACTTGGTACACAACGCACCCCCCCCCCCTTCCATCCTGCCTTACAAACCACAAACTCACCCAACACCCTGAAGAAAGTTCCCTTTTAAGTTTGGCCTGTATATGTGTTTACTTATTACTGCTAGTCTCAGTATTCATATAGGTTATGTTTGTTTGTGTCCTTAGACAATCTTAGTGTTTTGTCTGCCACCCTTATAACCGTGTTTCACAGAGTATCACCTATTTTACCTTCTCACTCAAACCATCATATAAATATGGATAAATATATATGTATAGCTACCCCTGCATACATGCTCTCATGGTTTCCCAGAGGAATCGTGAAAGTTAAATAATGTAACCAGGCATCTCAGTGGGTCTCCTAACTATCAGAGGTTTTTTCAGTCTTTGCTTAACAACCCCCCCTTTTTACATTCCTCTGTTGGCCCTTATCTGATCTTTGTCATCTGACCTTTTTGACTCATGGGGATTCCGTAATTGAGTTTGAAGTAATCAACCATTCAGCATAACAATTAGTTTATAATCATCAGTAAATAATAATTAATAAAAATGGTATTAATTTCCCTACACATTGGTGGAGACAATAAAATTTACTTGAGCTAATTTTTCCTACACCAGAGAATTTACAGTGAGTGAGTGGGAGTGTTGATGATATTTCTATCATACGACAGACATGAAAATGGAAGAATACAAACATTACAGGGGGTGAAGAACAAGGGTCATTTTCACACGCGGGGCCCCCCAGCCTGCTGCTGCCTGAGGAGCTGGGGGTCGTCGCCCCACCCTGCAACCTGCTGCCCAGGATGGCAATCATCTCCTGCATCCTTGTTTCTCCACCTTGCGATGCTCAGGGAGAATCATCAGCTTCCCCCGTTTTCCCTCCTTTTTCTGAGCCAGGGGAGTTTGTTCTTTGATATCTCCTAAATGGCGGCGTCCTCACTCTACTCAAAGTGCTCCATGCGGATTGGACTCTTATCCAAACAAGACTGTGGCCATTTTGAACACACTTCCACCAAATGAGATTCATATTCCAAAAACAGTCACGCAAAGTGAAATAAAGTGGCCTAAAAATTGTCTGATCACACGCACCCCTTCTGACATTTACCCCCCCAAAGTGAAATCTGCCCCCACTCTCAGACTAGACACAGCCCCTCCCTAAACTTAAAGACCAGAATAATCATAGTCACAATTCAATATTAATATCAAAATTAATCAAGCATATATTATCAAATTCTTTGAAATAAATTATTGAAAGCCATTTAAATGTTTACTTATTATTTATTTGAGGATGACTAGAAATATCTTTGCATGGTCAGTGAAAAGTATGGAAACAAAACAAATTATTATTTAGATGCTCAGTGTATCAGTGATGTAACTGATATCATTTTGCAAGAGGCCAATAGCTCATCACCAGAGGAAGAAGAGGGACGTCAGAGTAAGAATCCACCTTTCCATTGAGTTCAGGGGTATATCTGTATTGCTGCAATGCCACTGTGAGTATTTTGTGGGATACATTGCATCTGATAATCTTATTCCTAAATTATTAACTGAGGGACCGCAGCGTCTCGCGTGCTGCGACCGACGGGAAACCGGCAGTTACCTCAGGACGGCAGTAGGGGGCGGACGTGAGGTTCAGCCGTCTGAAGTTAAACCGTATTTTTAATGACAAATTAAAATGTGTTACGCTTTGTTTTTAATTACTTGTGTAATTATTTACTTACGTAGTAAGGACTTAGTTCGGCTTTTAATGAGTCGTTTCCCGAGTTTTAACGTGGTGAGAGAGAGACGCGGTTTGCTAATTAGCTTGTCGGTTGTCAGGTGTAGCAGTTCACAGGTTTAGTTAGGAATTTTTTATTGTTGCTTGTTGTATTTTGATAATTTAATCTAATGTATGTTACTGATGTGATTTATGACTTTTGTTTTTAACTTTGTTTTTGCTTTCGCTGTTCTCCCGTCTCCTTTTACATGGTTATTATATATGCTGATTTAATCTAATCGTGTTAGTTATGTTCAATTACAGTAAAGTGTATTTATTTAATTGTATTATTTGATTTATGTTACCCAGTAACCTCACGCTTTGAGCAGAGCTGAACCAGGACATTAATAGGATACAATATGAAGCCTTTATTGTCAGTGTACAGGTAGCAAATACAATATACAGACAGTAATATATAAAATGTACATATACAGGGGAGTAGAAAAGCCCCCCAATCATCAGGATTACATTTCATTACATTTTAATCAGACAGAAAAACAGTCCTTTTACATGTTTGCTAAGTTTGCTGAACCCAGTCACTTATTTTGTCTGACATACGTCACACTTCAGAGTAAAAAGGGTTATACTGGTTAAAAAGCAGAGATTTTACCTTTTTGCCATGGAGAAGCAGCGACATGTGACACTCTGATAAGGTAAAAATGATTCCTCCAGCACACAGTGAGCTATCCCAGCATGCACAGGGACAAGGAGGAGTAATAAACATAAAACCCTGGATAGAGGGGTTCAGTGAATGAGGAGGTGAAGCTGTACAGGAGGGTCAGTCCATCAGAGGAGACTCTGTAGAAGGACAGAGTACCAGCCGCCCAGTCCAGATACACTCCTACTCTGCAGGAGCCTGAGGGCTTTATGGGTATGAGAGTCTGTTTATTATTGTGCCAGACAGAGTAACGGTCAGGAGAGCAGCTCAGCATCCATGACTTGTCATTGGCTCCAAGCCAACAGTCAGCACTGTGTCCTTTCCTCCTGATTCCTTTATAAGTCACTCCTATCCAGGCTTCATCTCCACTCCACTCAGCCTCCCAGTAACAGCGACCAGTCAGACTCTCTCTGCACAGAACTTGGCTCCAGTAGTCAAATCGCTCTGGATGATCAGGATATGGCTGCTCTGCCCCCCATGTCACCTTCCTGTTCCCCTCTGACAGAGACAGGTCTCTGTATGCTGTGTTGGGGTCCAGCGTCAGCTGGCAGGAGTCTGTAGGCAAGAGGAAGAGCGATTAATCCCATCACGAAGCCCAGCATCTCCATCATCATCACTGTCACACCTCACACACTCACTAACACAGAACTCGCTCCAATACACACATTTTATTCCCAATATACTCATGTAGCCGCCCGAGTCTGCGGCGCTCCGGCTGCGCCCTGCGCTGTGAGACACGCCGCGCTGAGAGACTCGCTGGGGACCGAACTGCGCTTTAGCCTGCGCTCTATTATTTTGTACGATACATAAAATATAAAAACGAACCAGGAATTCAAGTATGTGAAATACCTCAGGAAATGTCGGACGCCCGCGCGACGCCGGCGGGAAGACAGGGCGAAATGCTGCGCGTGCTAGATTAATAGCCTTAATTACAGGTAAATAAAATTACAAACAGCATTAATCAAACGTGTTAAACCTGAAATTGTACCACAAAGAGTACCACTAGAAGTTAATTTGACTTTACTTCAAAATAAGAACTTCCTTCAAACCACTTCGGACACATACCGCCCTCCAGCAGCGTTCAGCGCCGACTAGTGATGTGTCTGTCGCGAACGACCCGCTGAAAAGATCCGGATCCTGACCAAGAGACATTTTTATAAAACAAAACATCTCCGCGGCTCAGCGCTTCATGCTGCTCTGACTGTGGCTGAAGTTTGTGTTAATGGCGTGTGAGCCGCGCGACCAATCACGTGATGAGTCGGATAAGGGGGGGGGGGGGGGTGCTGACGGTGTACAGGTACAGAGCACGAGGGAGGGAAAGGAGGAGAGAAAGAGGGAGTGTGGTGCGCGAATAATAGGCAAGATGAGTGATAGTTGGAAACGAAGCGGCATTTGGATGCATTTTAATAGCTATGATAACTCAAAGGCACAATGCACAGTTTGCAAGATGAAGCTGTCATCATTTCGAGCAGGATCCACAAACAACCTTCACAGACACTTAGGAACTGCGCATCCAACAGTTCAGATGGAAGGAAAAAGACAGGCTAGCGTGCTGCTACTGCCAGAAGCCGGATCAGCCCGTCTAAGCTGAGGCACTTAGCCTTTCTGCCCCAAAGGAAATGTTACTCTGTTAGAAAGGTGATAGATAGTTGTTAAAGTGGATAGATGCTAAAACTGTTGGATGCTGGTGTTTTGCTCGTTGTAATTTCTTTATAATTTATTGTTATTCACTATTTATGTTATTTAACTGTTAATGGTATCAAAGACAAAAACAGATTTTCAACTATATAATGTTTAATACACGTGTAGTAGTGTTTGAGGTTTTTAAATTTCATCTTTTTATACCAAACATGATGGTATTGAGAAAATTATAAGGTTTAGTACACATATCAATCATGCGTCATAACAGCGCTGAATCTGGCTGAGGCAGAAGTAATAAAATGAAGAGCCGTTTGGGAGCCGGAAGAGCCGACTCTTGGTGAGCGGAGCCAAATGATCCGACTCACTAAAAAGAGCCGAAATTCCCATCACTAGCGCAGACTGAGGAGACGTTCAGTGTCACAGCCAGTTTGGGGAGATTACGGGTGCTGTCTTAGGACAATCCTAACAAATCTCAAAACAGTACTACTACAGAAGTCCCCAGACTGCTATTGTTATTTAAGAGAATAGTCATTTTTAAACCCAAAAAAGAAAAGAAGAAAAAAAAACAAACACGCATCACAATAATTATGTGAATGCTGTCATAAAGTAGTATAAATGGTATTAAGCATAAAAACATGCAAACAAACTTACATTTCTGGATCCCTGGTCTGGTCCTACACTCTCCACTGTGGTCCACACTATAGCAGAAGCAGAATGTCATAGTACTGCTGTATCCATTTATTTAATTGTTGTACTTTCTCCACATATATGAGTCTATAGGAGGAGCAGACACACATTCTGTACTCACTTCAGTTTCTCCAGTTTACAGCTGGGATCCTCCAGTAGAGCAGAGAGCAGCTTCACTCCTGAATCTCCTGGGTGATTGTAGCTCAGGTCCAGCTCTCTCAGGTGAGAGGGGTTTGACTTCAGAGCTGAAGCCAGGGAAGAACAGCCTTCTTCTGTGACTCTACAGCCTGACACCCTGCAGAGAGACAGAAAATATCTCTCCAATAAATAAAAACACCTCACCACTATGAGTATTACTTTTAACTAAATGTGACGACTTCAATAAAGATTTCAGTAATCACACATTACAGTGTGTAATACCCAGTAATATTGACCTCAGTATCTCCAGTGTACAGTGTGAATCCCCCAGTCCAGCAGAGAGCAGCTTCACCCCTGAATCCTGCAGGTCATTGTCACTCAGGTCCAGCTCTCTCAGGTGTGAGGAGTTTGATCTGAGAGCTGAAGCCAACACTTCACAGCATGTCTCTGTGAGTCTACAGCTGTCCAGCCTGGAAAAGGAAACGTGTTAAGATATAAATACATATACGACACACACAGGTATATCAAATAAAAAATCAAAATAATTTTTTTTAAGTACAATAAGACATGCAGCATATAGCTGAAATATCAGTTATTTTGTTGTTTCCTTGTCCTAGTCAGAAACACAAATAGTTTTTACTTGACACTCCCCAGCCAAGACGAACCTGCTTTTTAATGACCTTACAGGGTGAGTTACCCTGAGAGTAATATCTGCATAGGTATTTTTATAAAGATCTGAGCAGCACTGGGGCTCAGTGATCAGCACTACAGCCGACCCAGGGGTTCTAGGGTTTGGGATTCAGTTCCTGCCTCGGATGTGTGTAAGTGTACATGTTTATGGGGGTTTGAATGTCAAGAAGAGCTTAAGTTATTTTAATTATGTATTTTTATATGACTTTTGAATTGCTGACATCAAGACTGAAATCCATATTTTCTGTTTGCTGTACCTGTGAACCTGTTAAATATACAAAACACTAATCAGACAATTATCAATCCTGTCAAATAAGGATGAAATAGTGAAACTTTATTCGTCCCCCTGGTAAAATACTGCTGTCGCCTCTCTGATCTTGCTCTCTCTGACACACACATACAGGTCAGAGCTCAGGATTGGCCAGCATCCAGCCCACTGAAGCTGGGGGGTAAGGGCCTTGCTCAAGGGTCCAAAACCAGCATCACTCTGCCAGCCAGATATTTAAACCGGTGACCTTCTGACCACAGACACAGAGTCCAAACCACACTAAGAATGTTAAAAAATATACAAATCCTGCAGTATCCAGAATCAAGAAGAATTTCTGGGTGTCCATATAAATACACCTTAATTGTTCTGATAAGATATAAAAGTAGTATCATAAATAGCATCTGTACTTCTTTAGCAACAGACGTATGTAAGATCACTTACAGAGCTGTCCTAGATTTCTTGATCACAGGCAGCAGCCTCTGAAGACCTTCATCTGATCTGATGTATTTCTTCAGATCAAACACATCCAGCTCCTTATCTGACATCAGTAACACAAAGGCCAGAGCTGACCACTGTGCAGGTGAGAGGTCTGCTGCTGAAAGGCTTCCTGAACTCAGGTATCTTTGTACTTCCTCTATTAGAGAATTGTCACCCAGTTCATTCAGACAGTGGAACAGGTTGATGGTCCGTTCTGCAGATAAATTCTCCTGTATTTTCTCCTTGATGTACTGGGCAGTTTCCTTAATGTTATGTGAGCTGGGTCTTGTCTCTCCCAATAGTTTTTGTAACAGACTTTTACTGGAGTCTGTTGAGAGGCCAAGGAGGAAGCGGAGGTAGAGATCCAAATGTCCATTCTTGCTCATTAATGCCTGATCCACTGCAGTCTTCAGCAGGCCAGCTGATGAGTTTGACAGAAACACATATAAAGCAGCGAGATACTCCTGGATGCTCAGATGCACAAAGCAGTACACCTTCTCCTGATACAATCCATATTCCTCCTTAAAGACTTCTGTGCACACTCCAGAGTAAACTGAAGCTTCAGTGACATCAATGTTATTCCCTATCAGATCTTGCTCATAAAATATGAGATTGCCTTTCTCAAGGTTGTCAAAAGCCAGTTTACCAAGTTTCAAAAGGAATTCCTTGCTGTATTCCTTAAGCTTGGTTTCATAGTTTTTCTTATACTTGTACTTTTTTAAACTCGCCTGAAAGATCAGAAAGTGTGTGTACATTTCAGTCAGAGTCCTTGGAATTTCTCCCTTGTCAGTCTCACTAAGAAACCTTTCAAGGACAGTGGCTGAAATCCAGCAGAACACAGGTATGTGGCACATGATGAAGAGGCTCCTTGATGATTTCACATGTGTGATAATCCTGCTGGCCAGACCCTGATCACTAAATCTCTTCCTGAAATATTCCTCCTTCTGGCCATCACTGAACCCTCGTATCTCTGTCACCTGGTGGATGCAGTCAGGAGGTATCTGATTGGCTGCTGCTGGCCGGGAGGTTATCCAGAGGAGAGCAGATGGAAGCAGATTCCCCTTGATGAGGTTAGTCAACAGCACATCCAGTGATGTTTTCTTTGTTACGTCAAACCGGCTCTCATTGTTCTGAAAATCTAGAGGAAGGCGACATTCATCCAGACCATCAAAGATTAACAAAACTTTGTATCTATACAGCTCAGTGGATTCAAGTGATTTCAGTTCTGGGTCAAAGTGGTGAAGCAGATCAATCAGACTGTATTCATCCTTAATCAAATTCAGGTCCCGGAAAGGAAGAGCAAATATGAAGTGAATGTCCTGGTTTGCTTTTCCTTCTGCCCAGTCAAGAATAACTTTCTGCACAGAGACTGTTTTCCCGATACCTGCCACCCCTTTTGTGAGCACAGTTCTGATAGGTGTCACACGCCCATGTAAGGGTTTAAATATATCATTGCACTTGACTGTAGTATCTTCTGTTACCCTTTTCTTGGATGCTGTTTCAATCTGTCTCACTTCATGTTCATCATTGACTCCTCCAGCTCCCCCTTCAGTTATGTAGAGTTCTGTGTAAATCTCTTTGAGAAGTGTTGGCTGTCCTTCCTTAGCTTTCCCTTCAAATACACACTCAAATTTATTCTTCAGATTACATTTGATTTTGCGCTGATACTGCGACAGAAGATGCCCTGAAATGAAATGAGAGCTTTTCAAAAAACATTTTTTACTCATTTAAGGCAAAATAAATCAAATTAAATAAACGTTAAACTGAAAAGTAATACACATTTTTTCATAAACTCTTCTTCTGCGGCAAATCAAACACACACTGAATGAGGTACAGCTCTTACTCTTCTCCAGCATGTCAGCGAGATCATTTTGCTCCATGGTCCTCAGGATGTACAGTGTGATCTTCAGAGCTCCATCTCTACCACAGGTCTTCTGCATCTGACCATCACTGTCCAGGTCATTGTCCTCCTCCAGCTGAGACTCAGAGCATTCTGGGTAATTCTGATCCAGGTACCTTTTGAATTTCATCAGCTCATCCTTTAGAAACGTTTGAGCTTTTTTCTCCAGTAACTGAAATGAACAGTTACAGTTTAATTATTATCACTCCTGGCACCGTATCTTTTTATAACTTCATTTGTGAATTATGCTGCGTTCCATTTCAACTTGTAACTTGGAAATTCTGAGCTCTTAGTAGGAAATTTGAACTGGAACGCCCCCTGAAGTCAGAATTTTAACTCGTGAAGTCGGGATAACCTACACAACCTCGACCTCAGAATTCAAAATGGCTTCAACAGAAGTTAAAGCTGTAGTTTTATGTTGTTTATTAGCAGTTATGTATTATTTGTGGCTCATTAAATTGGTTGCACACACCGCTTTCTGTGGATGTGTTGCTATGGTGTTTTTATGTGCAAAACATCACGTAATGTGTTATCAACTGGTATTGCTAACAATGGCTAACAATTAACCTGGCTAGAACTGGGGCCTGTTTCAGAAGGCAGGATTTCTTGCTTAGCCGGATAACTTGTCAGATTTTAAGTAGTCTGAGCTAAATGTAAGTGAATGAAGATGAAGGCCATTTAAACTGGGGCACATTAAATACAAGGAGTTATCTGGCTGAGCAAGAAACCCTGCTGTTTGAAACAGGTCCCTATTCAAGCGATTTCAGGTCCATGGTTTTGCTAAATGACTTTCCGACTTGCTGTACTGAAACGAGGTTAACTTGGGTGTGACGTCATTCCCAGCTCCGACTTCCGACCTCCGAGGTAAATGGAACGCAGCATTAGTTGTAAATATCATCTCTTTCACAGGACAAAGTACTTATTGCACATCTGTAGAAGATATATGTTAATTTAGATAAAATTTAAGAAAATATGCTTCAGTAATAAATGCAAACCTTGAAGATGGATGATAAGTCTCCTTTATGTGGATGTGAATTACATCTATTCAGTCGGTCCCTGTGAATAAAACACAAATATCCAACCATTATATTTTTATTTAAATAGATGTAACTGCCTGTCACGCCCCGCTCCGTCCGATCCTAATGTGTGCCACGCCCACCTCGTTACCTCCTGTTTCTGCCTGATTGTTCTCACCTGTTGCCCGTTACCCTTAGCTTGTCTTGTGTATTTAGTCCTCGTCTGAGTCAGTCTTCCCGAGACTTGTCATTGACGTTTGTACGTGTGCTTCCCCCCGGTCCTGTCTACAAATAAAACACTGTTTATTCGACTTCCTGGTTGGCTTGCCTACTTCCCCGCTCGCCTGCAGCCCGCGACGTAACCCTGCCATCCACATTCTGAGCTTATTTCATCAGGGTGGCTTCCGGATGTGAACTTGCTAATGACAGTATAAGAGAAGCAGTGACATCTAGTGGCTCCCAGTTACTCAATGACATTCACTGGCTACTTCTTGTAAACTGTAACATGATTTCAAACAGATTTCAACTTAATTGCCATAACCAGTGGCATCATTAGGCCTATTTTAGGGTGACTGAAGCCTCCCTAAAATATTCTTAAGCCCCCCTAAATACTTTGGTGTTTTTTTTTTCAAGTATTTTTTTTTACTTATTCTATTTTTTTTATTTTTACAAAAATTGCAGACAAATTCAATATAAAGATGCAGGTATATGAGTTTAAATAAATAATAATATAAACCTATCACTATTCACTTGAATATGATCATAAATCTGTTGGTTCCTTTCACTTTACAGTGTTAAGGTAGCGTCAGTGCTTCGTTATCCAATCCGTTCCAGTTGTTCACAGGGAACGCCCACATTACTGAAAATTCAGTCCACGTTTTCACTGCTACTTTACACTCCGTTGTATCTACACCTGCGGACACACTAGCATGCATGCTGCACACAGCAAGACAACATGCCTATACGCAAGTTTTTCAAGAAAGTAAGTCTTCATCACTGCTGGTAATAACAATTAGTTAGCTCCAGCTAATAGCAGAGAGTCCCATGTAATTAAACCCCTGGGGTCGGCGGTCCCGCCGGCGGGACCGAACAGAAATTTCGCCAAACCGTTTAAATAACTCTGCGAGACACGCTTCAGCATCTGAGTCACGACAGAGTGATTGACCGATTTGCCACTCTTAAAAACAGACCGCATTCTTTGATGCTTCCACCCACCAAGTAACTGGTGATTGCAGCCATAAAAATGATGTACTTTATTGTCATTTTTTTTCTTGTTGTTAATGCAGCAAACACATTTCCTGTGTTTTCTTGTTGTACGGTATTAAAAAACAGACTGAAATAAAACAACAAATCTATTGGTGGCCTAAGATGTTTAATCTGTCCAAAAAAGTTGAAAAGCAATTTCTCAGTCTTTGTTTTCTGTTGTGCTCATGCGCTACGTTTGTTCATATCGTGTGCATTTCTTGGGGGCTAAGCCCCCCCTGTCCTTAAAACCTAGTGACGGCCCTGGCCATAACTATCCAGGGACGGAATTGAGGGGTGGGGTAACCCTGGCCCCTGCAATTTAGGGGCCCCCAGGGTAACTCACCTTGTAAGGTCATAAAAACACAGGTTCGTCTCGGCTAGGGAATGTCAAGTTACATAATTTGTTTTTTTTTTGCTAAAAAAAACACATACATCAAATGTTCACACCAAACCATTTAGGTAACAATTGTTGTTAAAATGAAATGTATAACAATATACAAATATACAAATTTGTCTGAACAATCCACCAGCATGATACCCCCCTCCCCCCATTTGGCAAATTTTACCGACAGCACTCCTGTTTCTCTTTTGGCTCCAAAAGCAGCTGGCTTAACCCCAAAGGGATTTGTTCTGTCTCTTGTTTCCAGGGTTAACACTAGACTGCCTGTAATACTCAGGGGCTTCCTGTCTCTTGCTGGGCTGCACCTCAGGTACCCAGCAGGCCCAGGCTCTGGTGTGACCTCTGGCAGCTCCGTAGGATCTTGTCCAGTGTGAGAGAAAAATTGACTAGAGGGATATTTTGTAATCAGCTTTGAAACTGTATCTTTGTGCAACTAGATGACATCTTGCTAAACGCTCTGAAACCTCAAACTCGCCTGAAATATCGCGAGACACTCATCGGCCGTGAGGGGAGCTTTGCTACCAATCGTTTACATTACCTGGTGACGCAGCTTGCTGGACGAGCCTTCTAACCCAGGTTACTAAGCGATACTGGTAATTAGTGAATCCCATTTAAGTCTCACATTAACAGACTCACGGGGATACCGCAATTGAGTTTGGAGGAGTCGACCATTCGGCATAACAACTGGTTAATAATCAGCATTAAATAATAAATTAAAATGTAATTAATTTCAAAACATATTGGTGGAGATATTAAAATTTACCTGACCTAATATTTCCTGCATTAAACATGCTCAAACTCAAGCCTCAATCTGAACAGAGCTAAGGAGCCCATGAGAATCTATTTATTATCAAAGCAGAAACATCCATCCCTGAAGACAATCTATTGTCCAGTCATGCTTAATCAATATAGAGCAGTAGCTCTGTTCCAGCTGCATGCTGAGCATTGACATTTAAAATGCACTTTTCAATCTACCTTCTAATTCCAGCTCGCAAGAAGTCAGTCTTTACAGTAATCCTCATTCTTTTATCTCAGATGTGATTTATACAGAAGACAGACAAAACTTCTGTTTAAATTTCCAAAGACAAAGGGATTTGTAAAAGTTAAAAAAGTTTTAAAGTTGAAGTTTTTTTTCCTTGTAGCTTGTTCGCCTGTATGTCTCTTGACTGAAAGTCTGAGTGTTTAAAATAATGTTTAAATGTATATTTACCTTTGATCTGTAGGAAAAGGTCCCTCTCTGAAGCGGATTGGGTGGACCATTGACCTGTCACTCTTCATGGAAACACAGCTGGGTACAGGTGAGCCTGCTCTCTCCGTCACGACACTGTGGACAGTGAGAGGAAAGATCCTCATTATATAAATATAACCCATATACTGTGGACAGGGTCACATTAAATCTTCAGCTGTTTAACCTTCTGCTCTGTCTTCATGTACTTTATGACATGAAGCTTTTGATGCAAACATGCTTGTTTACAGTTAGCTTTAATGTGAAATAAAGTGTCTCAACTAAAATGAAGATCCCAGTATGAAAGGTTTAGTATCACAGTTGCAGCCTCCGTTACTAGGCTTGCCTGTGGTTGCTTGATATTACATAAATTTAGCCTTAAGTGGGGTTCCCCACAATAAATTTCACCAAGTTACTTTATTTTAGCGCATATTCAGAAAATCATCTTGCGCCCTAAAGATGTGGAAAAATTGAAGAATCAGCGCTAGGGGGCAGCAGAGCACGGTGTCCGGTGAGTACAATTAGATGTCAATTCTTTAAGGAAATTAAATTTTATAAATTTAATAAAGGATAGACATAATTCATCTACCCCACGGACCTGAATCAGTTAAGTGTCAGCTCGAGGAAGTGAATTAAGTTAAGACAGATTATTCTGGAATGTTTGTTTTTTATGACCGTGTGTAAAGCAGTACAAACACACAGGTTCTGTCTTACCTCTCAGTTCTCTTTGTTTCACACTCCACAGGGGGGGTCATTTCAGAAGCAGCTCCCCCCATTTTTGTGCCAATCTAGACCAGATGACTGATGCTGGGGCCCCTAATTTAAAGAACACGAAGGGTAAATAGTGACATACATGCATAATATCTAGTAGCTACTTAATGCAACGGGTGCGGCCGCTATATATAGGTGTGTTTTTATATGTATACATACATACAAACATACACACGCACACATATATTTTATTGACTAAAATCTTACCGTGCAATACAGAATCTTATCCGTGTTTCTTGACAAAATGGAGAGTCCAGAATTAAAATACTTTCACTTTCATTTACAAACAGGAAATGCTGCGTATCAAACGCGGAAGCGGTCTAAGCAGAAATGGACACGGACTCAGTGGCCCAGCGTAGGATTTTTGGGGATATTATCCATGCGACTTAATAACAATTAACAATAAGAGAAAGGGGACAAGCTCCCGCCGCCACCTAATTCTGTCATGACGCACATTTTGCGTTATACTTGTACATATAAAACGCGGTTCTGCAGTGACACTTAAATCAATAACACACATAAATCATTATCACACAGTCTTACTCACGATTCACTTTTCACATTTTCCGCCGCCATATGGCTGCTTCAGGGACATTATATAACGCTTAACGTGAAAAGCTTATTGTGGTTTAATGTACCAAAACAGAGACAAATAATGACCAAATTTCTCAGCGACATATCTGGTCATAAAGACTTTCACCCTTTCTTTGCAGCCACGTCAGATTAATATTTTATTAGTGCCACTAAAAATCTTTAATAAAAATCTTTGTTCATAAAACACCCCAGTACTCAGATGTTGCTATGAAATACATATCACTGTTATCTTTTTTGGTGGAAGTAGAGTAAATTATTATGCAAGCTGAGAGCAATTCCCAAACTTTTTCATATGACTGTATATATACCCACAATAGTAATTATATAAACATTATACATATATACAAGAACATTACAACAATTGTCATAGTTATATTCTTAACATTCATCCAACAGCCACTCTCAAGGTTCACCTCTCAACAGTCAATTTAAAGGCCATATTATATTTCTATTTTATTAGCAGACCACCATCATTGCCTATATAACATAACAAAATCATCTGATCATTTCATTTTTGCTTATACTGACTACCACAAATGTCTCATGTGTTCAAGCTGAATCAGTAAATGTGGCATTTTGGCTGGGAATGAAAACTTTGCAACACAATATGAGTTGAGAAATCTTCAGGTCATTCACAGTCCTTATTCAATATTCAATTCAATTTATTTGTATAGAATATTCTCACAATATTACATTGTCTCAAAGCGCTTTACAGCATCCCCACCCAAAGCCCCCAGTGAGCAGCCAGAGGTGACAGTGGCAAAGGAAAAACTCCCTAAAAGGAAGAAACCTTGCGAGGAACCAGACTCAGAGGGGGAGCCCATCCTCCAGGGGGCAGCAGGGAGAGTCAAAGTCCCAATTCACATTTTCACAGTCTTTACATTTGAGATACAAAGCGGGGGGGCAAGGGAGGTGATGACAGGCAAGTGGTGATGCTGCTTCAGATGGCAGGACGAACAGTGATATGGCAGCAGGGCATAAAGGGAAGGCATCACAGGCAGAAGGGCGTACAGGGAAGGCATCACAGGCAGAAGGGCGTACAGGGAAGGCGTCACAGGCAGAAGGGCGTACAGGGAAGGCGTCACAGGCAGAAGGGCGTACAGGGAAGGCGTCACAGGCAGAAGGGCGTACAGGGAAGGCGTCACAGGCAGAAGGGCGTCGCAGGTAGTGGAGACGTTGCAGGCAGTGGGGTAGGCAAGATATCTTGAAAATTTGATTGACGCAGTGACTGACTACTCGGGAAACAGTATGCTACATAAAGTGCAATTGAAAAAACAAACCACAAATGGTATATTCCAAATAATTTCAAAGTCACAGAAATATTGAACCATACCTACCAATGAACCCACAAACTTCTTAAATCCTAAATCTTAAATAGTCCAGCAACATTCACTCCTTCTGCCTACTAAAAAACTGCTTATCCAGCACGTTAGTCTCCAGGGGGTGTCTGTTACATTAGGCCCCTCCTATGCAGGCGACCAATAACTAAAGGAGGACGGTGATTGGATGGAGGTCCATTGGAAGTCCAGGGGGTGTTTGCTACATTAGGCCCCTCCTATGCAGGCGAACAATAACTAAAGGAGGACGGTGATTGGATGGAGGTCCATTGGAAGTCCAGGGGGTGTCTGCTGCATTAGGCCCCTCCTATGCAGGCGAACAATAACTAAAGGAGGACGGTGATTGGATGGAGGTCCATTGGAAGTCCAGGGGGTGTCTGCTGCATTAGGCCCCTCCTATGCAGGCGAACAATAACTAAAGGAGGATGCTGATTGGATGGAGGTCCATTGGAAGTCCAGGGGGTGTCTGCTGCATTAGGCCCCTCCTATGCAGGCGAACAATAACTAAAGGAGGATGCTGATTGGATGGAGGTCCATTGGAAGTCCAGGGGGTTTCCTACATAGAGGTTCCTGTAGTCAGAAGAGGGCGTCTGCTAATAATAATTTAAAAAACTAAATATGTGAACACCTTACAATATACTGTTAACATGTAATGGTATTTCGTCATAAATTATGAGTTAGGGTCCCAGGCAAATTATAAATCTCCCTTTTGGGTCCCCAGGGGAAAAGGTTTGGGAAACCCTGGTTTAGAGTTCAGTCTATTGGTTTGAGCTTGAATTAAGCTTATTATTATTATTTTTTTTTAATCTTCTTTTCAATTATGTTTATGGTTATAAATGTTCATTAAAATAATTACAAATACTTAAATGTAATATTGGTTTATGGTTTTCATAAATGCATTATTGAATAACACATATTAACACTTTAATATCCAAAAATTAGAAGTGAAGTAAAAACAAAAACTGGATTGTTACACCTATTTCCACTTTTATTGAAACACAAATACAAATAATTTTGCTGCCTTAGCAAATAGAGATGCAAATATAATTATTTGGCTCTGTGCACATCCTTATTTGGTAGCACAGACTAAATGCATATAGGCTTACATGAAAAGGACAATTTATATGTAAAATACCACGACACAATGCGATCAAATCCCGGCCCAAATAAGTGAAATATGTACAGGTACAGAAACACAGTGAAATACGCAGCATTCACTGGAATACCTACAGTACAGTGAAGTCCAGCACTCATATGGAGGGCAGCAGCACACAGTACAGCTCCTCCAGGACATGCTGTGTTATTTCTTTGCATTTTTCTGAAGATTTAATGTCCAGATGATTTAATGTCCAAATGCTCACCGTGACCTGAAAGCTTCAACACTGTAGGACAGATTCCATACAAACTGCACCTCCTGTCTCGACTTATTATTGGTGGCAACAAGTAAATGAGAAACAGCGCCTCCAGGTGACGGGAGAGTGTACTGCTTGCAGGTGCACACAGGTGGTGCCTTCCTGAAACCATGTGCACTGTCAGACAGCACTGTGACTTGGTAGGTGGCGCTGTAGCCACACCTGGAGGCTTGTGGGTCTGGTTCCCACTCCTGGTTCTGCATGTACAGCTTCCATGTTCTCCCCGTGTTCCTGTGAGTTTCCTCAGGTTTCCTCCCACAGTCCAAGATCATGCAGTTTGGTGAATTAGTATCTAAATTGTCCTCAGCATGTGAGTGAGTGTTTGCCCAGTGATGGACTGGCATCCCATACAGGGTGTCCCTGCCCTGTGCCCAGTGATGGACTGGCATCCCATCCAGGGTGTCCCTGCCCTGTGCCCTGTGATGGACTGGCATCCCGTCCAGGGTGTCCCTGCCCTGTGCCCAGTGATGGACTGGCATCCCATCCAGGGTGTCCCTGCCCTGTGCCCAGTGATGGACTGGCATCCCATCCAGGGTGTCCCTGCCCTGTGCCCAGTGATGGACTGGCATCCCATCCAGGGTGTCCCTGCCCTGTGCCCAGTGATGGACTGGCATCCCATCCAGGGTGTCCCTGCCCTGTGCCCAGTGATGGACTGGCATCCCATCCAGGGTGTCCCTGCCCTGTGCCCAGTGATGGACTGGCATCCCATCCAGGGTGTCCCTGCCCTGTGCCCAGTGATGGACTGGCATCCCATCCAGGGTGTCCCTGCCCTGTGCCCAGTGATGGACTGGCATCCCATCCAGGGTGTCCCTGCCCTGTGCCCAGTGATGGACTGGCATCCCGTCCAGGGTGTCCCTGCCCTGTGCCCAGTGATGGACTGGCATCCCATCCAGGGTGTCCCTGCCCTGTGCCCAGTGATGGACTGGCATCCCATCCAGGGTGTCCCTGCCCTGTGCCCAGTGATGGACTGGCATCCCATCCAGGGTGTCCCTGCCCTGTGCCCTGTGCTTCCTATACTGTGCTGTCCCATAACTGTATACTTCATAAGGGGATTATTGAAATTTGCTGGATATTTTATCCAGTATTTTATCATTCTTTTTCTGGGCTTAACTGAAGCTGGTCTTGCTACTTTAGGTGTGTAGTTGATATTTTAACTTAGTAGTATCTAAAATAAATTTACATAGTTACATCCTGGGAAGCTTTCTGGTGGAAAATTAATAGTCATTCTGAACCTGGTCACCTGACTCTCCTTCCTAAGACACGAAGGTGGAGTTTGATCTAACTGCTCTTCTCAGTCTGGCCTCAGTCTAAAACCACACCTACTGCAGCCTGAGAAGCAGGAAGCTCCTCCCACTCTCACACACAGAAAACTGAGAGAAAACTAAACTGAATCCTATCAGTGTTCGTGGTAAAATGGCAGAAGCCAGTATCACAGGGAATCAGAACCAGTTAAGCTGTTCGTTCTGTCTGGATCTACTGAAGGATTCGGTGACTATTCCCTGTGGACACAGTTACTGTATGAGATGCATTAAGAGCTACTGGGATCAGGAGGATTATCTTGAAGTTTACAGCTGCCCCCAGTGCAGAGAGACCTTCACACCCAGACCTGTTCTGGGCAGAAACACCATCCTGGCTGAAGTGGTGAGGAATCTGAAGAAGACTGGACTACAAGCAGCTACTCCTGCTGACCATTATGCTGGACCTGGAGATGTGGAGTGTGATTTCTGTACTGGGAGAAAATGCAGAGCAGTCAAGTTCTGCCTGGTGTGTCTGGCCTCTTACTGTGAAACTCACCTCCAGCCTCACTATGAGTCTCCAGCTTTTCAGAAGCACAAGCTGGCTGATCTTACTGGACATCTGCCCGACAAGGTCTGTTCCCTCCAAGACAAATCCCTGGAGAGCTACTGCCGTACCGACCAGCAGTGCATCTGTTATTCCTGTAAGACGTTTGAACACAGAGACCATGATACAATCGCAGCTGCTGCAGAAAGGACGGAGATACAGGTCAGACCAGAAACTCTCTAATATAAATGATGAATTTTATTAAGTTATAACTTTTTTGTTTTAACTGGTGAGCATTTCTGCTTTAAAGATGCAGAGATCAAGCCTGGTTTGGTATAGAAATGTGTTACTGAATATATCCTATAACTGATTAAAGAGAAATTTTAGCACCTTAACTTATATCAGAGTCTGCGTTCTAAATGGGGCAAACCTGGGTCATGATGTTACTATAAAGTATAAAAAGTTCAAATTTTCTACCGAAAACTCCATCAAACAGTGAATCCTGTGGCTACAGTTGAATGCATGCAGCAAGCAAACAGGGTGAAGAGGATCACTTATTATCTGGCTGAGCATCTGAATGGCTGAGATGTGTGAGCTAAGAGGTTTTAAATATGATGCGATTGTTAGCGTCAAACATGGTGCTTCCAGCATCTCAGAAATCGCCACCATCCTGGGATTTTCACATACTACAGTGTGTAGTTTACTGAGGATGGTGCAGTAAACATAAAACAGTCAGACTGTGGCAGGTCTGTGAGAGAAGACACCTTGTTAATGACAGAGGGCAGAGGAGAATCTCCTAACCATTTATCCTGGTCAGAGTTATGGGGACCTGGAGCCTTTCTCAGGCAGCATAGGGCACAAGGCTGGGCTCCATCCTGCAGTGGATGATTAAAGGATATGATCACCTTCAATAAAACAAACTCATTTCATCATCTTTTTGCTACATGTAGAAAGATATGGGTGAAACCCAGATGGAATTTCAGCAGAGAATTGAAGTGAGAGAGAAGGAGCTGCAGGAGCTGAGAGAGGCTGTGGCCTCAATCACAGTGAGTATGAACCTGAAGAGAAGATAACAGCTGGCATTGGTATTAGTACCCAGGACCAGAGCAGAATTCTTACAATGTGAGTCTCTTCACACACACGCTTCTCTCTCCCTGTATGAGGTGGAGTGTGTTTTATTGTGTTTCGTTTTCTTCTGCTAGTGGAGCTTCTCTTTCTCTCTCCCGCTGCCTCCTGGCCTTTCACATGTATGTCAGGAGCCTTTGAATCTGTTTATTTATATATTTCAAAACCTATATTTCATACCCAAAAAAGGGTGCACTCTTACTCTCACTCTTACACTCTTAAAAGAGCCACTTCCACACCACTAAAGACACACAGCTTATGACAGGGCACTCAGGCTGTCACTCAGCACAAGCCTGCGCCAACCGGCAGTGACAGGGACGTCACACTGCCTGAGGAACTGAACGAGTTCTACACACGGTCTGATGTGCTGAACAAAGAGCCTGTGAGGAAAGTCAGGCCTCCCACCACCAACCAGGTTATCTGTCTGCCTACAGCTGATGTGAGGAGAACTTTAACCAAAGTCAACCCACAGAAGACTGCTAGACCAGACAACATTCCTGTTCGCGTGCTCAGAGACTGTGCCGATCAGCTGACCGAGGTCTTCACAGACATCTTCAACACATCACTGAGCCAGATGATCATCCCAATGTGCTTCAAGTCCACCACCATCATCCCAGTGCCAAAGAAATCTTCAGTGAACTGCCTGAACGACTACCACTCTATCGGACTAACCCCCGTCATCATGAAGTGCTTTGAGAGACTCGTCATTAAAAACAGCCTCCCCCGCTCACTGGACCTGCTACAGTTTGCATATCGATCAAACAGGTCGACTGAAGATGCCATATCCTCTGCCCTTCACCTCTCCCTATCTCACCTGGAGAAGAGAGACACTTATGTTAGAATGCTGTTCATAGACTTCAGCTCAGCATTCGACACCATCATCCCCCAAAGGCTCAGCAGGAAACTGAACGAGCTGGGACTGAGCACCTCTCTGTGTAACTGGATCCTGGACTTTCTGTCAGAGAGGCCTCTGTCTGTCCATATTGGCAACAACATTTCCAGCACCATCAGATTGAACACAGGAATTCACATCGCAGACGACCTCACCTGGACCACCAACACCACCTCCATCACCAAAAAGGCTCAGCAGCGTCTTCACTTCCTGAGACGATTGAAGCCGGCCAACCTCCCTCCTCCCCTCCTCTCCGTGTTCTACAGAGGCAGCGTAGAGAGCGTCCTGACCAGCTGCGTTTCCGTCTGGTTGGGCAGTGCCAGTGCTGCTGACCAGAAGAGCCTGCAGCGGATCGTTAAAGCCGCTGGTAACATCATCGGGGCGTCTCTCCCGTCACTGCAGGAGATCTTCCACAAGCGCTGCATCAGAAAGGCCTCCCGCATGGTGCTGGACTCCTCCCCCCCCACACGGACTCTCTGCACTACTCCCATCTGGCAGACGCTACCGCAGCATCAAAGCCCGATCGACCAGACTGTGAGAGCTTCTTCCCACAAGCCCTCAGACTCCTCATCGTGCTGCCTGCCCTCCCACCCCCACCCACACACACACCTGAACTGTGAACCGTGACTTTACTGTGACTTTACACATCTGCACTTTACACATCACTGTTTAAAATGCACATGCTGCTACATGCACAAAATCAACTGTGCAAAACTGCATTTAAAAAAAAAATACTGTCCTTGTATCATGTTGAACTGCTACTAATCATTTGCACACAAAATTACATTCCCAGTATTGAAATATGTTTCTCTGCTGTTGCAATACTTGCACATATTCTGAATACCTCCTTAACTAATTGCACAATTTCCACGCTAGCTTAGAGTTTATATTTATATTTATGGTTTATATATTTATTCTCTGTGCCTATTTGTACTTTGTAAGAACTGGAGCTGCGTCGTCTCGTCTCACTGTATACATGTATATAGCTGAGATGACAATAAAGTTCACTTTGACTTTGACTTAATATAAGGAGTGAATAAAGCCCAATTCATACTGTTACTGTCTGCGGACAGTGACAATGACTTTAGTGCATCGGTATGTGTTGACTGCACATTGCAGCGAATTGTTAGCCTGCTGGTCTGCTGGAATATCATTGCTGTACTCATGGACCAGATACAACAGTCTGCGCACACAGACAAACGTAATATGTGTGTAGAAGTCTGTGCACAGTATGAAATAGACTTAAAACCAAACCATCTCTTCTCCTCCATCAGACTCCTGTTGGCTCGTTCTGGACCCCAACACAGCAAACAGACACCTCCAACTGTCTGAGGGGAACAGAGTGGTGACATGGAAGAGAGAGACAGAGTCATATCCTGATCACTGGGAGAGTTTTGACTCACTCCGGCAAGTGCTGTGTACAGAGGGTCTGACTGGGTGCTGCTACTGGGAGGTAAAGTTGAGCGGGCATTTGATTGGTGTAGCCGTCACATATAAAGGGATCAGCAGGATAGGATGGAGTAATGACAGTGAGCTTGGAAGCAATAACAAGTCCTGGTGTTTGTACTGTGATCCCTCTAGTTACACACTCTGGCACAATAATGATGACACTATTATATTTGCCCCCGCTCTTCTGAGATAGGAGTGTACCTGGATCACGGGACAGGAACGCTGTCCTTCTATGGCAGCTTGAGTAATATCATTCAGCCATGGCATCGATTTTGGCTTAGAAGGACAAACTTTAAGAGAGGCAAGAACATCTAAAATATCCTGGCAAGTGCAGTACAAAAGTGAAGTTAGCTCCTCCGTATCGGTACAGTGAATATTCTCTAAACACGGTCCAACAGCATCATTAAACGCAGTTACAAATTTTGTAGCAGTAGAAGGCTTCATCTGTCAGAAACATTGGGAGCCCACACAAGTTAGGGGCATCACACGGAAGATAACTTTCCATCAGAATGGGGGAATGATCAGAGAAATCAGCCTCACAAACTGCCATATTAGAAACAGACAGACCATATGATGGTACAAGGTCTAAAGTATGACCATGATCTTCAGTAGGATCTATTACAGATCTATTACAGGTCAGAAGATTCAGTAAGATTCAGCAAGTCTTTAACTAGCGGCTTAGGTGAACATCAAATATGTATGTTAAAATCACCCACAATCAAACCCGGTCATATTTTGCCATAAAATAAGTCAGAAAGTTAGAAAAGTCACTAATAAAGTCCTTATTATATTTTGGTGGCCGGTAAATCAAAGCAATAAGTATTAGATTTAGGCGGCCCAGTTCAAACATAATCACCTCAAAATTATAAAACTGCTGATAAATGTTTACAAATAGAAGTTCTCTTTAAAAACTATAGCTACTCCTCCTCCTTAATCAGTAGATCTCGACGAGCTAAAATATCGGAGAAGGCACTTGATTGAAGTCTGAAAGCGGCGTAGATGATTGGGTACTCCTAGTAAAACAGAGGAAGGTCACCGTGTCTGCTGTTAATGTTTATAATCCGGCATTTTGTAGCAGAACAAATATCAAATAGAGCTTGGCGATCATATACCAGTAAGGAACAAAAATTCCAGCAAAAAGCAACAAAAAACAAAAAAACACCAACATGAGCTAATCATGGAAGATGGCCGGCCACACACACTGGCACCATCTTAGGAATGAGACGTCTTATCTTGTCTAAAACTGGAGAAAATTTGCCATTTACTTCATGCTGAAGGAGTGGACTGAGTTGCTGTGTCAGTGGGTGAATGACAGATGCTCATGTTCATCCACTCACCCACCAGTTCATTCAGAACGAGAATGAGACCCAAGGGAGTGACCAAGGCTGTCGGTGGTTCGTTCTCTATAGGCATATATAGTCCCAGACTGTCAAAAAAGAGGTACAGTCCTGGTTCAGTTTTGTTCCCCAAGGTGCAAACTTAATGTTCCCTCCCTCAGATTCCATTTCTGTACCTTAAATTAGACTAAAGGGCACTTTTACCTACAGCTAGGATACAATTGACAGACCCTTGAGGGAACAGCCCGTACAGATTGGTACTTTTTTTTCTGACAGTGCAGGTGTAGTTTCCAGCCAATCACATGCTGACTTACAGCAGGTCCTTACATGCCTCACTGGCTCTCACTGGCCATAGTCAAGGAGGGAATCAGCTTTACATTTCTGAGGACAAACAGAAGAAGGAAAACAACAAATCTGTGCAGAGACGTGAACGTGAGTGTGTAGCTGCTGTAAGGGACTCGTTCACTGTGAACAAATCGGTCACAAACTTTACACCATAAATGGAAGATACCTGTATCAATAATTAATGATGGATTGATGACTTTGTAATGTGGGCATGTGCGGGGTGTGTGTGTGGGGGGGGAGCACTGGGGGCGCCAAATGATAACTGACGATCACTTAAACGCCCCCATCCTAAGCAGGGAAATTTACCAGCCAGCAGAATTTATCGAGGGGACCTCCCCCCCCCCCCCCCCGACCGGCAATTTATTGGTCTGATGCCCACCCAAGGGATCCCTCAACTTGGTACGCAACGCACCCCCCCCCTTTCCATCCTGCCTTACAAACCACAGACTCACCCAACACCCTGAAGAAAGTTCTCTTTTAAGTTTGGCCTGTATATACCCTGTATATGTGTTTACTTATTGTTGCTAGTCTCAGTATCCATATAGGTTATGTTTGTTTGTGTCCTTAGACAGTCTTAGTGTTTTGTCTGCCACCCTTATAACCGTGTTTCACAGAGTATCACCTATTTTACCTTCTCACTCAAACCATCATATAAATATGGATAAATATATATGTATAGCTACCCCTGCATACATGCTCTCATGGTTTCCCAGAGGAATCGTGAAAGTTAAATAATGTAACCAGGTATCTCAGTGGGTCTCCTAACTATCAGAGGTTTTTTCAGTCTTTGCTTAACAACCCCCCCTTTTTACATTCCTCTGTTGGCCTTTATCTGATCTTTGTCATCTGACCTTTTTGACTCACAGGGATTCCGCAATTGAGTTTGAAGGAATCAACCATTCAGCATAACAATTAGTTGATAATCATCATTAAATAATAATTTATTAAAACGTAATTAATTTCCCTACACATTGGTGGACATTAAAATTTACTTGAGCTAATTTTTCCTACAGCAGAGAATTTACAGTGAGTGAGTGGGAGTATTGATGATATTTCTATCATACGACAGACATGAAAATGGAAGAATACAAACATTACAGAGGGTGAAGAACAAGGGTCATTTTCACGCGCGGGGCCCCCCAGCCTGCCGCTGCCTGAGGAGCTGGGGGTCGTCGCCCCGCCCTGCAACCTGCTGCCCAGGATGGCAATCCTCTCCTGCATCCTCGTTTCTCCACTTTGCGATGCTCAGGGAGAATCATCAGCTTCCCCTGTTTTCCCTCCTTTTTCTGACCAGGGGAGTTTGTCCTTTGATATCTCCTAAATGGTGGCGTCCTCACTCTGCTCAAAGTGCTCCATGCGGATTGGACTCTTATCCAAACAAGACTGTGGCCATTTTGAACACACTTCCACCAAACTAGATTCACATTCCAAAAACAGTCACGCAAAGTGAAATCAAGTGGCCTAAAAATTGTCTGACCACACTCACCCCTTCTGACATTTACCCCCCCAAAGTGAAATCTGCCCCCACTCTCAGACTAGACACAGCCCCTCCCTAAAATTAAAGACCAGAATAAACATATTCACAATTCAATATTAATATCAAAATTAATCAAGCCTATTTTTATCAAATACTTTGAAATAAATTATTGAAAGCCATTTAAATGTTTATTTATTATTTATTTGAGGATGACAAGAAATATCTTTGCAGGGTCAGTGAAATGTTTGGAAACAAAACAAATTATTATTTAGATGCTCAGTGTATCAGTGATGTAACTGATATCATTTTGCAAGAGGCCAATAGCTCATCACCAGAGGAAGAGAGACGTCAGAGTAAGAATCCACCTTTCCATTGCGTTCAGGGGTATATCTGTATTGCTGCAATGCCACTGTGAGTGTTTGGTGGGATACATTGCATCTGATAATCTTATTCCTAAATTATTAACTGAGGGACCGCAGCGTCTCGCGTGCTGCGACCGACGGGAAACCCGCAGTTACCTCAGGACGGCAGTAGGGGGCGGATGTGAGGTTCAGCCGTCTGAAGTTAAACCGTATATTTCATGAGAAATTAAAATGTGTTACGCTTTGTTTTTAATTACTTGTGTAATTATTTACTTACATAGTAAGGACTTAGTTCGGCTTTTAATGAGTCTTTTCCTGAGTTTTAATGTGGTGAGAGAGAGACGCGGTTTGCTAATTAGCTTGTCGGTTGTCAGGTGTAGCAGTTCACAGGTTTAGTTAGGAATTTTTTTAGGAATTTTTTATTGTTGCTTGTTGTATTTTGATAATTTAATCTAATGTATGTTAGTGATGTGATTTATGACTTTTGTTTTTAACTTTGTTTTTGCTTTCGCTGTTATGTCTCCCGTCTCCTTTTACATGGTTATTATATATGCTGATTTAATCTAATCGTGTTAGTTACGTTCAATTACAGTAAAGTGAATTTATTTAATTGTATTATATGATTTATGTTACCCAGTTACCTCAGGCTTTGAGCAGAGCTGAACCAGGACATTAGTAGGATACCATAGGAAGCCTTTATTGTCAGTGTACAGGTAGCAAATACAATATATAGACAGAAATATATAAAATGTACATATACAGGGGAGGGGAAAAGCCCCCCCACTCAACATGATTACATTTCATTACATTTTAATCAGACAGAAAAACAGTCATTTTACATGGTTGTTCAGTTTGCCGAACCCAGTCACTTATTTTGTCTGACATACGTCACACTTCAGACAGAGTAAAAATGGTTATATTGGTTAAAAAGCAGAGATTTTACCTTTTTGCCATGGAGAAGCAGCAACATGTGACACTCTGATAAGGTAAAAATGATTCCTCCAGCACACAGTGAGCTATCCCAGCATGCACAGGGACACAGAGGAGTTATAAACACAAAACCCTGGATAGAGGGGTTCAGTGAATGAGGAGGTGAAGCTGTACAGGAGGGTCAGTCCATCAGAGGAGACTCTGTAGAAGGACAGAGTACCAGCCGCCCAGTCCAGATACACTCCTACTCTGCGGGACCCTGAGGACTTTATGGGTATGACAGTCTGTTTCTTATTGTGCCAGATAGAGTAACTGTCAGGAGAGCAGCTCAGCATCCATGACTTGTAATTGAATCCAAGCCCACAGTCATCACTGTCTCCGTTCCTCCTGATTCCTTTATAAGTCACTCCTATCCAGACTCCATCTCCACTCCACTCAGCCTCCCAGTAACAGCGACCAGTCAGACACTCTCTGCACAGAACTTGGGGGCACCACCAGCTGTCAAATCTCTCTGGATGATCAGGATATGGCTGCTCTGCCCCCCGTGTCACCTTCCTGTTCCCCTCTGACAGAGACAGACGGCTGTTTACTGTGTTGGGGTCCAGCGTCAGCTGGCAGGAGTCTGTAGGCAAGAGGAAGAGCGATTAATCCCATCACGAAGTCCAGCATCTCCATCATTATCACTGTCACACCTCACACACTCACTAACACAGAACTCGCTCCAATACACACATCTTATTCCCAATATGCTCATGTAGCCGCCCGAGTCTGCAGCGCTCCGGCTGCCCCCTGCGCTGTGAGACACGCCGCGCTGAGAGACTCGCTGGGGACCGAACTGCACTTTAGCCTGCGCTCTGTTATTCTGTACGATACATAAAATATAAAAACGAAGCAGGAATTCAAGTATGTGAAATTCCTTCAGGGAATGTCGGATGCCCGCGCGACGTCGGCGGGAAGACGGGGCGAAATGCTGCGCGTGCTAAATTAATAGCCTTAATTACAGGTAAATACAATTACAAACAGCATTAATCAAACGTGTTAAACTTGAAATTGTACCACAAAGAGTACCACTAGAAGTTAATTTGTCTTCACTTCAAAATAAAAACTTCTTTCAAACCACTTCGGACACATACCGCCCTCCAGCAGCGTTCAGCGCCGACTAGTGATGTGTCTGTCGCGAACGACCAGCTCAAAAGATCCGGATCCTCACCAAAACACATTTTTATAAAACAAAACATCTCCGCGGCTCAGCCCTCAATGCTGCTCTGACTGTGACTGAAGTTTGTGTTAATGGCGTGTGAGCCGCGTGACCAATCACGTGATGAGTCAGACAAGGGGGGGGGGGTGCGCGTGTTGACGGTGTACAGGTACAAAGCACGAGGGAGGGAAAGGAGGAGAGAAAGAGAGAGTGTGGTAGGGCTGCACGATTAACCTTTATCGCATCGATATTGAGGTTTTAACTCCCGCAATAACCTAACCTCAGGAGTCTGAGGTTTTTTCCCCCGCCTCTGACATTTGAGTGACAAACCTATTAGCCAATCAAAATGGTCGAATCTCGCGTTCCTGGCTTGCTGGCCAATTAGAAATGGCAATGGAAACAAGGATGTATGCAGTGCATCGGCATTCTGTCAGCAGCAAAGCAGCTAACACAGAACGTGTACCTCGAATTGTGCCAATAGAAAAAGCTTGTAACTGCGCAGAAATGGCCGAAGGCACTTCTTCGGTGACGGGAGAGTGTAATATAACAGTTTCATGTTCAGTAAATGGCAGTGGACTACAGAATTATTTTGTTTTTCTAGTTGTAAATCTAAATCTAATAAGAATTCATTTTCTATTTTTCAGTGTTTAAGATTGTTAAATTTAAAAACAAATGACCAAGTGGTTAAGTTAATTTCCATTATGTCTTCTTATTCTTTGGTATTTAGGTTCAGGTATTTAATAATCACGAAGCATCAAACAATCTCATTACCTCAATCACTATGTATGTAGTTTATTTAACCCTCTGTGTCGTAAAAGTAACAACATATTTTATTCATAATTTTAGGTTTTATGCTCTTAAAAGTATCGAAAGCAAAAATCGAAAATCGCAATCGCAATCATACCTGTCAAGTATCCCGTTTTGGCCGGGAAAGTCCCGTAATTTACCCTTCTTTCCCGCCGTCCTCCCGTATTAGTATTTTCCCGTAAATCTCCCGTATTTTAACCTGCGTTATTAAAAAAAAAAAAAAAAACACCCCCCCCCAAAAATATCTGAGCTCTGTCACTAGCCTCGCGATAACTGCCACCTGCAGTAGCCTACTACAGGTACTGTAGGTGCCAGTTGTCGCGAGGTTAGTGTGTGAGGTCAGATGATGAGTTGATGAGTGACGACGCGGGAAAAAAAAGAAGAAAAATCAGACAGATGATGGACGCCAGGACAGAGAAGGAAGGCACTCCTTCCAAAACAGTTTTAAAGAATGCAAAGTCTGCAACAAATGAGTACAATAAGTCACTAAAAGAGTAAAGAAAAGTTATGTGAAATGAAAAGAAAAACTGTACAAAAAAGCAATATGAAATGAATGAGTGTGTGAATGTGAAAAGAATGTGGAATGAAAATGAAATGTAAAGACAAGCAATGTTAAATGAACAGAAAATATGCAAATAAGCCTTTAAATAAATGCTCTTCATATATACCCTTTTGCGTTTTCATTTAGGCTATGAATGTTCACAGCATGTCAATATCAACAAAGGTAGGCCTATCATTGGCTTTATGCACAGCTGCACTACTTCCTGAACTTCAGGCAGCTCCTTTGTTTCCTGTCTGCCATTACTGGACAAACTGATTAATCCAGGTGATCAGTTTGTCCAATAATGGCAGACAGGAAACAAAGGAGCTGGCTGAAGTTCAGGAAGTAGTGCAGCTGTGCATAAAGCCAATTGTAGTTTATAAGTGGTTGACAAGTGGTGATTAGCTTTCTTGTCACCTCTCTTAAAATGTAAGGGATACTGGAGCTTGGTTGGGGTGGTGGGGTGGCTCGCGGCGGGCGCCGGAAAATTTCCCTTATTTTCAAATCCAAAACTTGACAGGTATGATCGCAATATTTGTCAGAAAAACCGCAATTAGGTTTTTTCTCAAAATCGTGCAGCCCTAGAGTGTGGTGCGCGAATAATAAGCATGATGAGTGATAAGTGGAAACGAAGCGGCATTTGGATGCATTTTAATAATTATGATAACTCAAAGGCAGAATGCACAGTTTGCAAGATGAAGCTGTCATTTCGATCAGGATCCACAAACAACCTTCACAGACACTTAGGAACTGCGCATCCAACAGTTCAGATGGAAGGAAAAAGACAGGCTAGCGTGCTGCTACTGCCAGAAGCCGGATCAGCCCGTCTAAGCTGAGGCACTTAGCCTTTCTGCCCCAAAGGAAATGTTAAAATGTTACTCTGTTAGAAAGGTGATAGATAGTTGTTAAAGTGGATAGATACTAAAACTGTTGGATGCTGGTGTTTTGCACGTTGTAATTTCTTTATAATTTCTTTTTTGTTATTCGTTATTTATGTTATTTGACTGTTAATGGTATCAAAGACGAAATTTTTTTTTTCCACTATATAATGTTCAATACACGTGTAGCAGTGTTTGAGGTTTTTAAATTTCATCTTTTTATACCAAACATGATGGTATTGAGAAAATTATAAGGTTTAGTACACATATCAATCATGCGTCATAACAGCGCTGAATCTGGCTGAGGCAGAAGTAATAAAATGAAGAGCCGTTTGGGAGCCGGAAGAGCCGGCTCTTCTTGGTGAGCTGAGCCAAATGATCTGACTCACTAAAAAGAGCCGAAATTCCATTCACTAGCGCAGACTGAGGAGACGTTCAGTGTCACAGCCAGTTTGGGGAGATTACGGGTGCTGTCTTAGGACAATCCTAACAAATCTCAAAACAGTACTACTACAGAAGTCCCCAGACTCCCATTGTTATTTAAGAAAATAGTCATTTTTAAACCCAAAAAAGAAAAAAAACACATCACAATAATTATGTGAATGCTATCATAAAGTAGTATTAACAGCATTAAGAATAAAAACATGCATACAAACTTACATTTCTGCATCCCTGGTCTGGTCCTGCACTCTCCACTGTGGTCCACACTATAGCAGAAGCAGAATGACATAGTACTGCTGTATCCATTTATTTAATTATTGTACTTTCTCCACATACATGAGTCTATAGGAGGAGCAGACACACATTCTGTACTCACTTCAGTTTCTCCAGTTTACAGCTGGGATCCTCCAGTAGAGCAGAGAGCAGCTTCACTCCTGAATCTCCTGGGTGATTGTAGCTCAGGTCCAGCTCTCTCAGGTGAGAGGGGTTTGACCTCAGAGCTGAAGCCAGGAAAGAACAGCCTTCTTCTGTGACTCTACAGCCTGACACCCTGCAGAGAGACAGACAATATCTCTCCAATAAATAAAAACACCTCACCACTATGAGTATTACTTTTAACTAAATGTGACGACTTCAATAAAGATTTCAGTAATTACACATTACAGTGTGGAATACCCAGTAATATTGACCTCAGTATCTCCAGTGTACAGTGTGAATCCCCCAGTCCAGCAGAGAGCAGCTTCACCCCTGAATCCTGCAGGTCATTGTCACTCAGGTTCAGCTCTTTCAACTGAGAGCAGTTACATCTGAGAGCTGAAGCCAACACTTCACAGCATGTCTCTGTGAGTCTACAGCTGTCCAGCCTGGAAAAGGAAACGTGTTAAGACATAAATACATACACCACACACAGGTATATCAAATAAAAAATAAAAAAAAACATTTTTAAGTACAATAAGACATGCAGCATATAGCTGAAATATCAGTTATTTTGGTGTTTTTACTTGACACTCCCCAGCCGAGACGAACCTGCTTTTTAATGACCTTACAGGGTGAGTTACCCTGAGACTCTGTAATATATGCATAAGTATTTTTATAAAGCTCTGAGCAGCGCTGGGGCTCAGTGATCAGCACTACAGCCGACCCAGGGGTTCTAGGGTTTTGGGTTCAGTTCCTGCCTCGGATGTGTGTAAGTGTACATGTTTATGGGGGTTTGAATGTCAAGAAGAGCTTAAGTTATTTTAATTATGTATTTTTATATGACTTTTGAATTGCTGACATCATGACTGAAATCCTTATTTTCTGTTTGCTGTATCTGACAACCTGTTAAATTTCCAAAACACTAATCAGACAATTATCAATCCTGTCAGATCGGGATGAAATAGTGAAACTTTATTCGTCCCCCTGGTAAAATACTGCTGTTGCCTCTCTGGTCTTGCTCTCTCTGACACACACATACAGGTCAGAGCTCAGGGTTGGCCAGCATCCAGCCCCCTGAAGCTGGGGGGTAAGGGCCTTGCTCAAGGGCCCAAAACCAGCATCACTCTGGCGGCCAGGTATTTAAACCAGTAACCTTCTGACCACAGACACAGAGTCCAAACCCACTGAACCACACGCCACACTAAGAATGTTAAAAAATATACAAATCCTGCAGTATCAAGAATGAAAAAAGATATAAAAGCAGTATCATGAATAACACCTGTACTTCTTTAGCAACAGACGTATGTAAGATCACTTACAGAGCTGTCCTAGATTTCTTGATCACAGGCAGCAGCCTCTGAAGACCCTCATCTGATCTGATGTATTTCTTCAGATCAAACACATCCAGCTCCTTATCTGACATCAGTAACACAAAGGCCAGAGCTGACCACTGTGCAGGTGAGAGGTCTGCTGCTGAAAGGCTTCCTGAACTCAGGTATCTTTGTACTTCCTCTATTAGAGAATTGTCACCCAGTTCATTCAGACAGTGGAACAGGTTGATGGTCCTTTCTGCAGATAAATTCTCCTGTATTTTCTCCTTGATGTACTGGGCGGTTTCCTTAATGTTATGTGAGCTGGGTCTAGTCTCTCCCAGTAGTTTTTGTAACAGAGTTCTTTTCTGGCCCAGTAGCCTTTGTAACAGATTCTTACTGGAGTCTGTTGAGAGGCCCAGGAGGAAGCGGAGGTAGAGGTCCAAGTGTCCATTCTTGCTCTTTAACGCCTGATCCACTGCAATCTTCAGCAGGTCAGCTGATGAGTTTGACAGAAACACATATAAAGCAGCGAGATACTCCTGGATGCTCAGATGCACAAAGCAGTACACCTTCTCCTGATACAATCCATATTCCTCCTTAAAGACTTCTGTGCACACTCCAGAGTAAACTGAAGCTTCAGTGACATCAATGTTATTCCCTATCAGATCTTGCTCATAAAATATGAGATTGCCTTTCTCAAGGTTGTCAAAAGCCAGTTTACCAAGTTTCAAAAGGAATTCCTTGCTGTATTCCTTAAGCTTGGTTTCATAGTTTTTCTTATACTTGTCATTTTTTAAACTCGCCTGAAATATCAGGAAGTGTGTGTACATTTCAGTCAGAGTCCTTGGAATTTCTCCCTTGTCAGTCTCACTAAAAAGCCTTTCAAGGACAGTGGCTGAAATCCAGCAGAACACAGGTATGTGGCACATGATGAAGAGGCTCCTTGATGATTTCACATGTGTGATAATCCTGCTGGCCAGACCCTGATCACTAAATCTCTTCCTGAAATACTCCTCCTTCTGGGCATCACTGAACCCTCGTATCTCTGTCACCTGGTGGACACACTCAGGAGGTATCTGATTGGCTGCTGCTGGCCGGGAGGTTATCCAGAGGAGAGCGAATGGAAGCAGATTCCCCTTGATGAGGTTAGTCAACAGCACATCCAGAGACGTTTTCTTTGTTACATCAAACCAGCTCTCATTCTTCTGAAAATCTAGTTGAAGGCGACATTCATCCAGACCATCAAAGATCAACAAAACTTTGTACCTATACAGCTCAGAGGATTCAAGCGATTTCAGTTCTGGGACAAAGTGGTGAAGCAGATCAATCAGACTGTATTCATCCTTAATCAAATTCAGGTCCCGGAAAGGAAGAGCAAATATGAAGTGAATGTCCTGGTTTGCTTTTCCTTCTGCCCAGTCAAGAATAACTTTCTGCACAGAGACTGTTTTCCCGATACCTGCGACCCCTTTTGTGAGTACAGTTCTGATAGGTGTCACACGCCCATGTAAGGGTTTAAATATATCATTGCACTTGACTGTAGTATCTTCTGTTACCCTTTTCTTGGATGCTGTTTCAATCTGTCTCACTTCATGTTCATCATTGACTCCTCCAGCTCCCCCTTCAGTTATGTAGAGTTCTGTGTAAATCTCTTTGAGAAGTGTTGGCTGTCCTTCCTTAGCTTTCCCTTCAAATACACACTCAAATTTCTTCTTCAGATTACATTTGATTGTGCGCTGATACTGCGACAGAAGATGCCCTGAAATAAAATGAGTACTTTTCAAAAAACATTTTTTACTCATTTAGGCCAAGTTAAATCAAATTAAATAAATGATAAACTGAAATGTAATACACATTTTTTCATAAACTATGTTTCTGTGGCAAATCAAACACACACTGAATGAGGTACAGCTCTTACTCTTCTCCAGCATGTCAGCGAGATTATTTTGCTCCATGGTCCTCAGGATGTACAGTGTGATCTTCAGAGCTCCCTCTCTACCACAGGTCTTCTGCATCTGACCATCACTGTCCAGGTCATTGTCCTCCTCCAGCTGAGGCTCAGAGCATTCTGGGTCATTCTGATCCAGGTACCTTTTGAATTTCATCAGCTCATCCTTCAGAAACGTTTGAGCTTTTTTCTCCAGTAACTGAAATGAACAGTTACAGTTTAATTATTATCACTACCGGCACCGTATCTTTTTATAACTTCATTTGTGAATTATGCTGCGTTACATTTCAACTTGTAACTTGGAAATTCTGAGTTCCTAGTGGGAAATATCAACTGAAGTCGGAATTTAATGTACTCTGAGCTAAATATAAGTGAATGAAGATGAAGGCCATTTAAACTGGGGCACATTAAATACAAGGAGTTATCTGGCTAAGCAAGAAACCCTGCTGTTTGAAACAGGTCCCTATTCAAGCGATTTCAGGTCCCTGGTTTTGCTAAATGGCTTTCCGACTTGCTGTACTGAAACGAGGTTAACTTGGGTGTGACGTCATTCCCAGCTCCGACTTCCGACCTCCGAGGTAAATGGAACGCAGGATTAGTTGTAAATATCATCTCTTTGATAGGATGAACTACTTATTACACATCTGTAGAAGATATATGTCAATTTATATAAAATTTAAGAAAATATACTTAATAAATGCAAACCTTGAAGATGGATGATAAGCCTGCTTTATGAGGATGTAAATTACATCTATTCACTCGGTCCCTGTGAATAAAACACAAATATCCAACCATTATATTTTTATTTAAATAGATGTAACTGCCATCCACATTCTGAGCTTATTTCATTAGAGCGACTTCCTGACATCAGCTTGCTTATGACAGTATAAGAGAAGCAGTGACATCTAGTGGCAGCACAGAGAGACAGCAGGTAGCAGCCAGGAGAGACGGTTTGGCATGTAGCTCCCAGTCACTCAATGACATTCACTGGTTACTTCTTGTAAACTGTTTAACATGATTTCAAACAGATCTCAGCTTAATTACCATAACTATCCAGGGGGTAGAATTTTTTTGGGGGGGACAACACTGATGTCAATTTTTTTTTTAGCTAAAAAAAAAAACCACATAGATCAAATGTTCACATCAAACCATTTATATAATTATTTTGATTACAATAAAATGTATATCAATGCACCAATATACAAATTTTGCATGATTGTCCCCCCCCCCCCCAATATCACTCCTGTTTCTCTTTTGGCTCCAAAAGCAGCTCTCTTAACCCCAAAGGGATTTGTTCTGTCCCTTGTTTCCAGGGTTAACACTAGACTGCCTGTAATACTCAGGGGCTTCCTGTCTCTTGCTGGGCTGCACCTCAGGTACCCAGCAGACCCAGGCTCTGGTGTGACCTCTGGCAGCTCCGTAGGATCTTGTCCAGTGTGAGAGAAAAAGTGACTAGAGGGATATTTTGTAATCAGCTTTGAAACTGTATCTTTGTACAACTAATGCAAAAGTACCTGAGTGTTAGGCAGCTGACAGCCAAGAATGTCAGCTTAAGAGAATTAAGAGTTAACCTTAGTGTAGCAATATGTGCTTGAACTTTGTGCTCATTAGATTGAACAGAAATGCAGGCTAGAGAACAGAAATGCAGGTTTACAGCGTGTTTATCAGACAGAGCAGGAAAATCACAAAAGGCTACAGTGAGTGGGGGCTGCTTGCAGGTGGCCAGACCCATAAGTTACAGGCTGTATAAAGTACATATGAAATGCTGATTACAAAATATCCCTCTAGTCAATATTTCCCTCACAAGTGTTTTCCCTGGTCCCAGGTTTATAGCTCCTTAGTTCTGTGTTTGTTAATTGTTAGTTAATTCCACCTGTGTCCTGTTTCCAGTGTCTGCTCTGATTGGTTGATTGAGTTGAGTTCTCACACCTGCCTTTTGTTAGTCCCCATGATCTGTGTATTTTACTGCCTGCCTGTGGTCAGTTCCCTCACTTGGTCATTGTATCACATGCTGTTGATCCTGTGCTTTGTTCCTGTGTGTATTGGATTCCTGTGTAGTTATTTTCCCCTTAGTTCTGCTCCCTGGGTCGCTGCTCTTTACTAGTGTCCCCTGTGTTTTGTTGTTATGGCCTTTTGACCCCTCGTGGTTCCCTTATTTTCTGCTCTGTGTTTTGTTATAAATAAACCCCTGTCATCTTGGAGCTGCACTGTGGATCGTCATCCTTTCCTCGCCTGCACCATCCCCCGATCCCATAAAAACTAGCTAATTAGTAACAGGCACTGTTCCATTAAACATGTTCATACTGAAGCCTCAGTCTGAACAGAGCTAATGAGCCCATGAGAATCTATTTCTTATCAAAGCAGAAACATCCATCCCAGAAGAAGACAATCTATTGCCCAGTCATGCTTAATCAATATAGAGCAGTAGCTTTTTTCCAGCTGCATGCTGAGGATTGACATTTAAAATGCACTTTTCAATTTGCCTTCTAATTCCAGCTCGCAAGAAGTCAGCCTTTACAGTAATCCACATCCTTTTACCTCAGATGTGATTTATACAGAAGACAGACAAAACTTCTGTTTACATTTTCAAAGACAATGGGATTTGCAAAAGTTAAAAAAATTGAAAGTTGAAGTTTTTTTTTCTTGTAGCTTGTGTTTGCCTGTATGTCTTTTGACTGAGAGTCTAGATGTTTTAAACAATGTTTAAATGTATATTTACCTTTGCTCTGTAGGAAAACATCCCTCTCTGAAGCTGATTGGTTCTATCATTGACCTGTCACTCTTCATGGAAACACAGCTGGGTACAGGTGAGCCTGCTCTCTCCATCAGGACACTGTGGGCAGTGAGAGGAAAGATCCTCATTATATAAATATAATCCATATACTGTGGACAGGGTCACATTAAATCTTCAGCTGTTTAACCTTCTGCTCTGTCTTCATGTACTTTGTTATGCTGTGAAGCTTTTGATGCAAACATGCTTGTTTACATTTAGCTTTAATGTGAAATAAACTGTCTCACCTAAAATGAAGATCCCAGTATGAAAGGTTTAGTATCATTGTTACAGCCTCCGTTGCTAGACTTGCCTGTTGTTGCTTGATATTATATAAATTTAGCCTTAAATGGGGTTCCCCACAATAAATTTCACCAAGTTACCATACGAAAATATAAACTTTATTTTAGCGTATTTTCAGAAAATCACCTCGAACCATAAAGATGTGAAAAACTGAAGAATCAGCGCTAGGTGGCAGCAGAGGACGGCGTCCAGGGAGTACAACTAAATGTAAATTCTTGAAGGAAATTAAATTTCATAAATTTAATAACTGATTAAACATAATCATCTGCCCCACAGACCTGAATCAATTAAGTCTCGAGGAAGTGAATTAAGTTAAGACAGATAACTCTCTCTTTTGAGAATGCTGGAACGCTTATTTTTTTATGGACGTGTGTAAAGTAGTACAAACACACAGGTTCTGTCTTACCTCTCAGTTCTCCTTGTTTTACACTCCACAGAGGGGGTCATTTCAGAAGCAGCTCGCTCCATTTTTGTGCCGATCTAGACCAGCTGACTGATGCTGGGGCCTCTATGAACTGCACATATATACACACACATAGACACAAATATACTGTATGTGTGGGTTCTCCCAGGACTGGTTTGAGAAACAGTAGGCCTATATAGCATCCGCTCTAATATATATAATATACTCCCAGATATAGCTTATTTTATTATACGTTTTATCTGTTGACTAAAATCATACCTCGCAATACAGAATCTTATCCGTGTTTCTTGACAAAATGGAGAGTCCAGTATTAAAATACTTTCACTTTCATCTACAAACAGGAAATACTGCGTATCAAACGCGGAAGCGGTCTAAGCAGAAATGGACACGGACTCAGTGGCCCGGCGTAGGATTTTTGGGGATATTATCCATGCGACTTAATAAGAAGTAACAATAAGAGAAAGGGGGGACAAGCTCCCGCCGCCACCTAATTCTGTCATGACGCATATTTTGTGGTATACTTGTACATATAAAACGCGGTTCTGCAGTGACACATAAATCATTATCACACAATCTTACTCACAATTCACTTTTTACATTTGTCGCCGCCCTACGGCTGTTTTTTTGACATTCTAAAATGCTTAACGTGAAAAAGCTTAATGTGGTTTAATGTACCAAAACAGCGACCGATAATCATCAAATTTCTCACCGACATATCTGTTCATAAAGACTTTAACCTTTTCTTTGCAGCCACTTCAGATTAATATTTTATTAGTGCCACTAAAAGTCTTTACCAAAAATTCCCAAATTGTTTCATTTGACTGTATATATACACACAATAGTAATTATATATACATTATACATACACTCACCTAAAGGATTATTAGGAACACCATACTAATACGGTGTTTGACCCCCTTTCGCCTTCAGAACTGCCTTAATTCTACGTGGCATTGATTCAACAAGGTGCTGAAAGCATTCTTTAGAAATGTTGGCCCATATTGATAGGATAGCATCTTGCAGTTGTTGGAGATTTGTGGGATGCACATCCAGGGCACGAAGCTCCCGTTCCACCACATCCCAAAGATGCTCTATTGGGTTGAGATCTGGTGACTGTGGGGGCCATTTTAGTACAGTGAACTCATTGTCATGTTCAAGAAACCAATTTGAAATGATTCGAGCTTTGTGACATGGTGCATTATCCAAGGTTATTATCGTAAACGAAAACGAACGAAATAACGAAAACTAGAATTGAAAAAACATTTTCGTTAACTGAAATAAATAAAAACGACAATTAAAAGAAAAAACGATAACTAACTATAACTGTATTGTGCGTTGACAAAACTAACTAAAACGTACTGAAATTATAGATGAAATGTCCTTCGTTTTCGTCTTTGTCAATTTATTTATAAGTCGATTTATTTCGCTCTAGCAGTTTTACGTGAGCTGGCAGCACCGTACGGCACCTCTCTGTCCGTCACTTCTTGTTTACAGTCGGCTTTTGCTCACCGCGTTACCTGGAAAAATGGCGATGACAAAAGTTGGGAGAAGGCGGCAGAGTCCTATCTGGAATTTCTTTGACTATGACAGCGAGACAGTTAAGAGCAGGTGCATTGTAGAAACAGGTGACAAAATCTGAAAGTCCACTTGAGAAGCTCACATAAGACGGCTAATCGCGAGTACCTTGACCAAGTAGCCTCTCTGATTAGCTCCCCCGAAAGAGAAGCAACATCCCGGCCAGGTAGCACCGGGAAGGAGGAGACAACCATAATGAACTGCTTTCACCGACGACCAAACAGCTGCTGGTTAGTAAATACGCAGGAACACCACAAGACTTCATTTCCTTTTTGTTTATAATATTGGACGTATGGTTAACATAGAAAAGCAAAGCACATCAGCTTCAAACCCCCGGGGAAGACCCAGGACACGCTGGAGAGACTATATGTCTCGGCTGGGCTGGGAACGCCTCTGGATTTCCCCAGAGGAGCTGGAGGAAGTGGCGGGAGAGAGGGAAGTCTGGGTTTCCATGCTGAGACAATCCTGTTGTGCAATGGTTTTTGAGTTTGTTAATGTTTTTCTCAGATTGAGCTCCCTGAGACTCCTGGCTGTCAAGAAATGTGACGTGCGCCTCGTGAATGGGTTTATATTCTTATGTTCATGTGTGTCTTTAGTCTATTGGCTATTTTGATTTGTACCAGGCACACTACCTGTATCCAACATCAGAAGCAGTATCACACACATTTTGCACATAAGCTGCTTTCTTGTACAGTGTTGGTTGTTGTGGATGGTTGGTTGTTCAGAAGTAACTGAATACACTTTTTGAAATGGTTTCCTTTGTTGAGTTTTATTACACAATACTTACTGATCTTTTTGAATCCTGCACCTGACAAATAACCCAAAGTATGAAAAAATGAAAACTAATACTAAAACTAATAAAAACTAAACTAAAACTAAGCATTTAGAAAAAATTAAAACTAACTAAAACTAGCAAACCTGCTCTAAAAACTAATTAAAACTAACTAAATTAGAGGGAAAAAAGGTCAAAACTAAATAAAACTAAACTATAATGAAAAATCCAAAACTATTATAACCTTGGCATTATCCTGCTGGAAGTAGCCATCAGAGGATGGGTACATGGTGGACATAAAGGGATGGACATGGTCAGAAACAATGCTCAGGTAGGCCGTGGCATTTAAACGATGCCCAATTGGCACTAAGGGGCCTAAAGTGTGCCAAGAAAACATCCCCCACACCATTACACCACCACCACCAGCCTGCACAGTGGTAACAAGGCATGATGGATCCATGTTCTCATTCTGTTTACGCCAAATTCTGACTCTACCATTTGAATGTCTCAACAGAAATCGAGACTCATCAGACCAGGCAACATTTTTCCAGTCTTCAACTGTCCAATTTTGGTGAGCTCGTGCAAATTGTAGCCTCTTTTTCCTATTTGTAGTGGAGATGAGTGGTACCCGGTGGGGTCTTCTGCTGTTGTAGCCCATCCGCCTCAAGGTTGTGCGTGTTGTGGCTTCACAAATGCTTTGCTACATACCTCGGTTGTAACGAGTGGTTATTTCAGTCAAAGTTGCTCTTCTATCAGCTTGAATCAGTCGGCCCATTCTCCTCTGACCTCTAGCATCAACAAGGCATTTTCGCCCACAGGACTGCCGCATACTGGATGTTTTTCCCTTTGCACACCATTCTTTGTAAACCCTAGAAATAGTTGTGCGTGAAAATCCCAGTAACTGAGCAGATTGTGAAATACTCAGACCGGCCCGTCTGGCACCAACAACCATGCCACGCTCAAAATTGCTTAAATTACCTTTCTTTCCCATTCTGACATTCAGTTTGGAGTTCAGGAGATTGTCTTGACCAGGACCACACCCCTAAATGCATTGAAGCAACTGCCATGTGATTGGTTGATTAGATAATTGCATTAATGAGAAATTGAACAGGTGTTCCTAATAATCCTTTAGGTGAGTGTATATACAAGAATATTACAACAATTGTCATAGTTATATTCTTAACATTCATCCAACAGCCAATCTCAATTGGTTCACCTCTCAACAGTCAATTTAAAGACTATAGTAAATTTCTAATTTATTAGCAGACCACCATCACAGCCTATATAACATATATTGCAAAAACATACTTTTGTAAGTGCACAAAATCATCTGATCGTTTAATTGTTGCTTGTACTGACTACCACAAATGTCTAATGGGCCAGTTTCCCAAACTAGGATTAAGCCTAGTCTTGGACTAAATTGCCGTTTCAATGGAGATTCACCATTGTAACTCAAAGCTAGTCTAGGTTTAGGCTTAATCCTTGACTGGGAAACTGGCCAAATGTGTTCAAGCTGAATCAGTAAATGTGGCATTTTTACTGTGATTGAACATTTTTCATGAGTTGAGAAATCTTCAGGTCATTCACAGTCATTCAATATTCAATTCAATTTATTTGTATAGAATGTTCTCACAACATTACATTGTCTCAAAACGCTTTAAGCATCCCCACCCAAAGCCCCCAGTGTGCAAGCCAGAGGTGACAGTGGCAAGGAAAAACTCCATAGAAGGAAGAAACCTTGGGAGGGACCAGACTCAGAGGGGGAGCCCATCCTTCAAGGGCCGGCAGGGAAAGTCAAAGTCCCAATTCACATTTTCACAGTCTAAACATTTGAAATACAAAGCGGGGGACAGGGAGGGAATGACAGGCAAGTGGTGCAGCTGCTTCAGATGGCAGGATGAACAGTGGGACGGCAACAGGGCATAAAGGGAAGGCATCACAGGCAGAAGGGCTTACAGGGAAGGCATCACAGGCAGAAGGGCTTACAGGGAAGGCATCACAGGCAGAAGGGCGTACAGGGAAGGCATCACAGGCAGACGGGCGTACAGGGAAGGCATCACAGACGGAAGGGCGTACAGGGAAGGCATCACAGACGGAAGGGCGTACAGGGAAGGCATCACAGGCAGAAGGGCTTACAGGGAAGGCATCACAGGCAGAAGGGCGTACAGGGAAGGCATCACAGGCAGACGGGCGTACAGGGAAGGCATCACAGACAGAAGGGCGTACAGGGAAGGCATCACAGGCAGAAGGGCTTACAGGGAAGGCATCACAGGCAGAAGGGCGTACAGGGAAGGCATCACAGGCAGACGGGCGTACAGGGAAGGCATCACAGACAGAAGGGTGTACAGGGAAGGCATCACAGACAGAAGGACGTACAGGGAAGTCATCACAGGCAGAAGGGCGTACAGGGAAGGCATCACAGACAGAAGGGCGTACAGGGAAGTCATCACAGGCGGAAGGGCGTACAGGGAAGGCATGACAGACGGAAGGGCATACAGGGAAGGCATCACAGACGGAAGGGCGTACAGGGAAGGCATCACAGACAGAAGGGCGTACAGGGAAGGCATCACAGGCAGACGGGCGTACAGGGAAGGCATCACAGACGGAAGGGCGTACAGGGAAGGCATCATAGACGAAAGGGCGTACAGGGAAGGTATCACAGACGGAAGGGCGTATAGGGAAGGCATCACAGACGGAAGGGCGTACAGGGAAGGCATCACGGACAGAAGGGCATACAGGGAAGGCATCACAGGCAGACGGGCGTACAGGGAAGGCATCACAGGCGGAAGGGCGTACAGGGAAGGCATGACAGGCAGAAGGGCGTACAGGGAAGGCATGACAGACAGAAGGGCGTACAGGGAAGGCATCACAGGCAGAAGGGCATACAGGGAAGGCATCACAGGCAGAAGGGCATACAGGGAAGGCATCACAGGCGGAAGGGCGTACAGGGAAGGCATCACAGGCGGAAGGGCGTACAGGGAAGGCATGACAGACAGAAGGGCGTACAGGGAAGGCATCACAGACAGAAGGGCGTACAGGGAAGGCATCACAGACAGAAGGGCATACAGGGAAGGCATCATAGACAGAAACATCACATCGGTTTATTCCAAATAATTTCAAAGTATCATAAATATAGAACCATACCTACTAGGGATGCTCATTTCGATTAATTTTCCCAACCGACAACCGCCGTTCGTTAACCGAACATTAACCGTTAACTGATTAGATTAGAATATTAAATTCCTCTGGGGTCGGCGGTCCCGCCGGCGGGATCTGACAGAAATTTCGCCAAACCATTTAAATAACTCTGAACTGGGCGTAACTAAATGAACTGGGCGTGACAATTGGTTTGCGTGTGGATTAAGAACCAAGGTTTTTTTTATTTTATTTTATTTTCAATTTTGTTTGAGGTTATAAATGTTCATTAAAATAATTACAAATACTTAAATGTAATATTGGTTTATGGTTTTCATAAACGCACTGTAATCACAAGGTCGTTGGTTCAAACCCAGCCTCAGCATGTCTGCAGGTCCTTGAGCAAAGCCCTTAACCTCTGGGTGCCCCAACAGGTGGCTGCCCTTCATGAACAGCTTTCTCTACAAAGAGCAAGTTGAGGGAGGCGTAAAAAGAATTTCCCCATGAGGGATAATAAAGGTTAATAATAATAATAATAATAATTATTATTATTATTATTATTATTATTGAATAACACACATTAACACTTTAATATTCAAAAATTAGAAGTGAAGTTACGGTGAAATTGTTACACCTATTTCCACTTTTATTCGAATAAAAATACAAATAATTTAGCTGCCTTAGCAAATAGAGATGCAAATACAATTATTGGGCTCTGTGCACATCCTTATTTGGTAGCGCAGACTAAATGCATGCAGGCTTACATGAAAAGGACAATTTATATGTAAAATACCATGACACAATGCGATCAAATCCCAGCCCAAATAAGTGAAATATGTACAAGTACAGAAACACAGTGAAATACGCAGCATTCACTGGAATACCTACAGTGCAGTGAAGTCCAGCACTCATATGGAGGGCAGCAGCACACAGTACAGCTCCTCCAGGACATGCTGTGTTATTTCTTTGCATGATACTGAAGATTTAATGTCCAGATGATTTAATGTCCAAATGCGCACTGTGACCCGAAAGCTTCATCGCTGTAGGACAGATTCCATACAAACTGCACCTCCTGTCTCGACTTATTACTATTGGTGGCATCAAGTAAATGAGAAACAGCGCCTCCAGGTGACGGGAGAGTGTACTGCTTGCAGGTGCACACAGGTGGTGCCTTCCTGAAACCATGTGCACTGTCAGACAGCACTGTGACTTGGTAGGTGGCGCTGTAGCCACACCTGGAGGCTTGTGGGTCTGGTTCCCACTCCTGGTTCTGCATGTACAGCTTGCATGTTCTCCCCGTGTTCCTGTGGGTTTCCTCAGGTTTCCTCCCACAGTCCAAGATCATGCAGTTTGGTGAATTAGTATCTAAATTGTCCTCAGCATGTGAGTGAGTGTTTGCCCAGTGATGGACTGGCATCCCATCCAGGGTGTCCCTGCCCTGTGCCCAGTGATGGACTGGCATCCCGTCCAGGGTGTCCCTGCCCTGTGCCCAGTGATGGACTGGCATCCCATCCAGGGTGTCCCTGCCCTGTGCCCTGTGCTTCCTATACTGTGCTGTCCCATAACTGTATACTTCATAAGGGGATTATTGAAATATGTTGGATATTTTATCCAGTATTTTATCATTCTTTTTCTGGGCTTAACTGAAGCTGGTCTTGCTACTTTAGGTGTGTAGTTGATATTTTAACTTAGTAGTATCTAAAATAAATTTACATAGTTACATCCTGGGAAGCTTTCTGGTGGAAAATTAATAGTCATTCTGAACCTGGTCACCTGACTCTCCTTCCTAAGATATGAAGGTGGAGTTTGATCTAACTGCTCTTCTCAGACTGGCCTCAGTCTAAAACCACACCTACTGCAGCCTGAGAAGCAGGAAGCTCCTCCCACTCTCACACACAGAAAACTGAGAGAAAACTAAACTGAATCCTATCAGTGTTCGTGGTAAAATGGCAGAAGCCAGTATCACAGGGAATCAGAACCAGTTAAGCTGTTCGTTCTGTCTGGATCTACTGAAGGATCTGGTGACTATTCCCTGTAGACACAGTTACTGTATGAGATGCATTAATAGCTACTGGGATCAGGAGGATCATCTTGAAGTTTACAGCTGCCCCCAGTGCAGAGAGACCTTCACACCCAGACCTGTTCTGGGCAGAAACACCATCCTGGCTGAAGTGGTGGAGAAACTGAAGAATACTGGACTACAAGCAGCTACTCCTGCTGACCATTATGCTGGACCTGGAGATGTGGAGTGTGATTTCTGTACTGGGAGAAAATGCAGAGCAGTCAAGTTCTGCCTGGTGTGTCTGGCCTCTTACTGTGAAACTCACCTCCAGCCTCACTATGAGTCTCCAGCTTTTCAGAAGCACAAGCTGACTGATCCTACTGGACATCTGCCCGACAAGGTCTGTTCCCTCCATGACAAACTCCTGGAGAGCTACTGCCGTACCGACAAGCAGTGCATCTGTTATTCCTGTAAGACGTTTGAACACAGAGACCATGATACAATCGCAGCTGCTGCAGAAAGGGCAGAGATACAGGTCAGGCCAGAAACTCTCTAACATAAATTATGAATTTTATTAAGTTATAACTTTTTTGTTTTAACTCGTGAGCATTTCTGCTTTAAAGATGCAGAGATCAAGTCTGGTTTGGTAAAGAAATGTGTTACTGAATATATCCTATAACTGATTAAAGAGAAATTTTAGCACCTTAATTTATATCAGAATCTGCTTCCTAAATGGGGCAAACCTGGGTCATGATGTTACTATAAAGTATAAAAAGTTCAAATTTTCTACCAAAAACTCCATCAAACAGTGAATCATGTGGCTACAGTTGAATGCATGCAGCAAGCAAACAGGGTGAAGAGGATCACTTATTATCTGGCTGAGCATCTGAATGGCTGAGATGTGTGAGCTAAGAGGTTTTAAATATGATGCGATTGTTAGCGTCAAACATGGTGCTTCCAGCATCTCAGAAATCGCCACCATCCTGGGATTTTCACACACTGCAGTGTGTAGTTTACTGAGGATGGTGCAGTAAACATAAAACAGCCAGACTGTGGCAGGTCTGTGAGAGAAGACACCTTGTTAATGAGAGAGGGCAGAGGAGAATCTCCTAACCATTTATCCCGATCAGGGTCATGGGGACCTGGAGCCTTTCCCAGGCAGCATAGGGCACAAGGCTGGGGTCAATCCTGGAGTGGATGATTGAAGAATATGATCACCTTCAATAAAACAAACTCATTTCATCATCTTTTTGCTACATGTAGAAAGATATGGGTGAAACCCAGATGGAATTTCAGCAGAGAATTTAAGTGAGAGAGAAGGAGTCAGGGATTTCCCACAGGGGAGGGACAAAGGCGCTGAACAGAGGGTTTAATCTAAATGAAAGGTCTTTCTCAAATGGCCTTTAAATAATATTCTTTCTAACAAGTGACAAAGTTTCATGCACCAGTGTTACAGATATCAACCCCAAAAAATCACCTATTAAACTGAGAGCCAAAGGTGACAACCAACCTGCCCCATACAGCCACCAGTCTCTGCCAAATCCCTGCAGCTGACAGTGTATGAGCTTAATGAGGGATCATTTCCAATCAGTGCTGGCCGGGTTTCAGTACCTGAGGCATCCAGCATGGTGACGCTCCAAACCCCAGCCCTGTGCTGTTTTTATACCTCCTGTCAGCTCACATCACTATTGTACAATGAGGCTCTCTGGAGTCTCAAAAGGGGCCAATTGTAATTTACTGTCCTCTGCTCCCTGTGTCACCAACAGAGCTCAGCACAGTCAGCAGTGGAGGACAGCGAGAGGATCTTCACTGAGATGATCCGCTCCATTGAGAGAAGACGCTCTGAGGTGACAAAGCTGATCAGAGATCAGGAGAAGGCTGCAGTGAGTCAGGCTGAAGGACACATGGAGATACTGAAACAGGAGATTGATGAACTGAAGAGGAGACACTCTGAGCTGGAGCAGCTTTCACACACAGAGGATCACATCCATTTCCTCCAGGTAACAGAACAGCTACTTTAACAATATGACCATTAGAGTATTCAAGTAAATGTATGTTTTCATTTGTATTTCAACTAGTCTGTCATTTGTCAGATGTTAATGGTCCTGTTAATTTGATTACCATACACATTTGTTAAATCAGACTGTGTGTCTGTAGAGTTGCCAGAGTCTTCCTGTCACCCCTGAAGCTGGATTTGAACCCAAAATCTCAGTCTCTTCACGCTGCTCTTTTGGGAATGTGAGGAAGGAGGTTTCTGAACTGAAGGATCAACTGGAGAATGTTTGCAAAAAGAAAACTACAGAGATGCATCATGCAGGTTAATAAATACATTTTCCTGTCTGTTCATGTTAACACAGACAATGCAGAGAGAGTGTACAGTACAGTCATTCTCACATTTGTGTGACCAAATCCGATTCAGTTTTCAGCAAGTTTAAATCTTTGTAAAAACCAGTGAAAGAGCTCCACATTCTGCAGGCTGCAAAACCGGGATCACATGAATCATGTTTCTTCTAAATTATACAATGCAAAAACCTGTATTATGTGTAACTTACAATCATTTGCAGTTTGTTAAAATGCCTGTTATTGTCCCTCATAATGATAATAATCTACTGCTGGTGTCTCCACAGTGAGTGAAGTCCATCTCCCACAAGTAAATTACTTTTACTTACATCCCTGTTTCTCTCTGTCTCCTTCTAGATACTAAAGACACCATCCTACCGGTATTAGTGTCCAGGACCAGAGCAGAATTCTTACAATGTGAGTCTGTTCACACACACGCTTCTCTCTCCCTGTATGAGGTGGAGTGTGTTTTATTGTCTTTCGTTTTCTTCTGCTAGTGGAGCTTCTCTTTCTCTCTCCCGCTGCCTCCTGGTCTTTCACATTTACATGAGCTGTTTATGTCAGGAGCCTTTGAATCTGTTTGCAATACAACTGTTGATGTTTAGTATTATTTTGCTCATAAGGAGGCATCCATGTTGAGAATATTACTTTAAATTGAACTTGGAAAAATACTGTCTTTTTCAGTTATCACAAAAAGTAATTGCTCTAAAATGTAATTTCTTTTCACTGCTAGAAATCCTACTACACAATATCCTTACATAAAATTCTTTCTAAAAATTATACCTATGAACTGCAATGGGTTGAAATCCATATCCTGGGTTGTTTGCTGACTTGTGCTGGGAATGTAATGCTGGGAAAATGCCTCCACGTAATAGAGTTTGCATTTCCCGGCATACTTGCAAGCCTTGTGTGTGTTATTTAAATAGTTGTATGTCATTAACATGTTTTGTGTCATTGTGTTGAAATGTCTGGTGTATTGATAAATGTTATGTGTTGTATATAATGTGAGTCTGTGCCCACCCATGTATTGTTGGGGCGGTCAGGACAGTCAGCAGGAGCCAGCAGAGGGTGAATGGGTTGATGTTTGCTGCTTGTTCTCGGCCCTTTAAGGGCTGAGTATAAAGAGTGCTCACATTGCAATAAGGCTGCCTCGTCTGCTTCCTGCCACCGCCATACCTTGGCCTGCCAGTTATTACAATACAACTGTGCCCCATGCTTCCTGCAAGGGGCTCCCTGAGCTGTATTAAATGGTTATATAAAGTGGATGGAGGTTTATACTCAGCACATGGTGAGTGTATCTTCCTCTGGATCAGCAGACTGCCGACTTTGGATCTGGCAACCCTAGGATGGAATGACATACAAACACATTCTTCAAGTCTTTGCATAGCAATGAATTATTAGCCAGGGGCCCTTGCAGTACAGTATGTATGGATCTCCACACTGAGAGTCAGGGAGCGTCACTAAACTAATTCATTCCCTTGTCCTAGTTAAACCATGGGCGTGTTTAACTAATTTGTTCCTTGGCTTTAGTTAAATCGTGGTCACATTTTATTAATTTGTTCCTGTGATATATTAAAACGTGGGCACGTTTTACGACATAACCTACTTATTGCGTTATGCAACATGGGTAAAAATTAGTATAATTAGTAAAAACAAATCAGGAGAATTTGTTAAACGTGCTCATGAGCAGACCTCCGTAGTCTTCTTCCGCCATATTCTTGTGATAAGGTAGGAAAGTGTTAGAGCCTTTTGACTTCAGCCAGCCTACGATGTGGCCGCTGTGGATCCAGCGCTTTTTGCAATTTTGTATCAGCACTAAGCTGAACAAGGAAGAGGGTCCCAGTTAATGCCGGTTAACTCCTCATTATATGCAATGGGGAAAGCTGAACCATTTGTCCTTGGCAGTGTAGAGGGGCCTGATTCCGAGTCCATTTGGCAGGTGAATCTCCCTGTGTGTGGGAAGACGATAACTTTTAAAATAGACACTAGGGCAGACATAACCATTATATCCCATTATACGTACCAGTCTATCACAGCACCCTCTACTGGTGAAAACGGGCAAACCAGTCCCGCCCTACAGCAACTCTATACTATTTGAAGCTATTTTATGATGTGTATTTTGAGAAACACAATAAGTTAAATAAAATGATTCCAGACCACTCTGGAAGGTTGTACCTCCGGTGGCCCGCTACTACGTAGAAGACCTGCTCATCCATGAATCATCAGACCAGGAGGAACTGGAAGAGCCCTGGGAGTCCTTCATCTGGTGAGGAAATCAGCCTGGTTCCCATTGGAGTCACATTGGCTCTGGCTGCAGATGATGGGCTCGGAGGACAAGGTCACTATGTCTCCGAACCTTGAGTTCCGAGAGACGATTCAGCTGCTTTAGTGCTGCACTCAGCCACTCAGCCTTCTGTGCTACATGAAGCCGCTCAGGCTGCCGCTTCTATGCCGCACAAAACCACTCAACCTTCAGCTTCTTCACCATGTGACCTCGCTCAGCCACTTCTATGCTACAGAAGACCATGCAGGCTGCTGCCTCTTTACTGCGCAAAGTTGCTCCTGCCCCATGTGTCTCAGCAAAGGAGAATGTATATATATATATATATATTAGTGTTGGTCGGCATCGTCCTAATCATCCTGGTTTTCATGTCTATAAAGAAGTTTTTCTTTAAAAACAAGGCAGAGGGTCACGTGTGTCCTATATATGGAAAACTCTTCCCTAGAGAGTATATTTTTCTATACAGTACATGTTTTATGCTAAATGCCATGCATAAAAAATAAAGATTATGTTATTGAAATATGTTTTCTTCATTTGTTAGGATTAGAAGGATTAGAAGCAGACAGACACCTCATCAAGGGACTAAGGCTCCATCTACAGACTATCTGTATAAGACCCGAATGAGCAGATATGGACCAGGCACCACCCCACATGGACCTGAAGCAGTAATGAAACCGACATCATCAACCATGCTGTCCACCCCAATAATGAAAATGAAAGACTCTATATCTCTCAGCATAACTCCACCCACTGCTTCTAGTGATGGGAGGGTAGAAGAGCCATGTTTCTCAAAAGTACCACCAAAATATTCATATATCAATAATAATTACATATGTCACCGGAAATACAGCCTATGTTTTAATATTCATTACATATGTATGGCTCATGGTGTTACATCACTATGGTACCGCACCCACATCAACCCCATGACCTCAAAGCTCAGGGCCGCTGCTGGCCAAATGGGTGCCCTAAGCAGAAATTTACTTCTGTGCCCCCTCCCCCAAATATTACGGAAGTAAAAATAAAATAATAAAAAAAACACCTACTATAGGGGCCAAAATAGAACTTTATTCAAATAAAAGTAAATACATAAATAAATTGTATCATTTATAAATTACAATTGTAGCTCTACAGCAAAAAATACAAACTAAAATTACACTTTAAATAAAACATTTATAATAAATAAAATAAACAATAATACACTGAAATAAAATAAACACTGTCATCTGCTGGAGCTTCCCAAAGTTCAGATTTACAAAGGCACACTTCTGCTTTTTCTTGAGGCAAAGTCGCAAATGAGCTCTTCATATGATAAAGCCTTTGCTAATTCACAGTTGATGCTGACAATTGCCAGACCACTCATGCGCTCTTGTGCCATAGATGAGCGCAAGTACGTTTTGATGAGCTTCATTTTAGAAAAACTTCGCTCAGCAGAGGCAACAGTTACAGGGAGCGTCACTGCTATGCGCAGAGCAATCCAGAGATTTGGGTACAACTTGCGGTCAAGCAAGCACGCAGAGCCGTAGATCAGGACAGACGGGGTTTATTCGATGACAAGGCACGTAGACAGAGGCTGACCATACACGTAACATTACATCACAATGACTGATCTGGGGAAGACTGACTGAGACTCGGACTAAATACACAGGACAGGTTGGAATTAACTAGACATAGGTGGGAACAATCAGGAAGTCACATGAGCTAATGAGGGGGCGTGGCACACATGAAGATCGTTCGGAGCGGATCGTGACAATATGTATATTATTAATATTAATGTATTATTATAATATATAAAAATTTTTTTGAGCAGCTGAGATGCTGCCCCCCTGGGAGTTGGTGCCCTACGCAGACTGCGTACTCTGCGTATAGGGAGCGGCGGTACTGTCAAAGCTCCACACACCTGTCAAAATCAAGTACTCTGAGAAAAGCAGAATATTCTCTCTCTCTCTCTCTCTCTCTCTCTCTCTCTCTCTCTCTCTGTCTCCCTCGCAAATACACACACATAATAACCAAATACTCACCACCCACAACGCAGATATCAAAGTGTCACAAAGCAAAAACAAAACAAATCAATGTTTTGAAGAAAATTAACAAAACATCCTAGACAAAATGGCAAAAGGAAAATATGGGTTCATAGGACAACATGAAAAAACAGACAAAGAAAACAAATAAGAAATGCAAACAGATTATCGAGGTCCAAGCTGTATGGCCTGAATGGACAATATAGTTACATTTAATATCAAATGTTCCCCTAGAATATCTGCAAATGAATGTGTATTAAGTACAGAAGCACTTTCTGTATGTATGGCTTGTGCTTATGCTCATTCATTAGCCAATCACATCACTTTACCATGGCTGAGGGCGGAGTCCGGCATGGTTTGGTCTGGCAGCCTTATACACAGGAAGCTTCTTTTTTGTTAATCTTATCGGGAAAGGTTTCAGTTGTGTGTGTGTGTGTGTGTGTGTGTGTGTGTGGTCCAGGTATACATTACATTGTGGGGAACAAATGTCCCCACAGTGTGATAAAAACCTATTATCTTGAAGTTGTGGGGACCATTTTTGGTCCCCACAAGGGGAAATTCAATTGAATAAAAATCTGTAATATGCATTATTTTATTAATAAACTCCAAATCCAGGCTGCTCTTCTCAGTCTGGCCTCAGTCCAAAACCACACCTACTGCAGCCTGAGAAGCAGGAAGCTCCTCCCACTCTCACAAAACAACTGAACAAAACGGAAATTAATCTGCTCAGTGTTTTTGGGAAAAGGTACCGATGGTGTAGGTTGTACACAGAAGTATAAATCAGCCTTTAGTCTGGAGTAGGCAGAGCAGGCTGAGGCATTTAAATACCTGGGCACAGTTATGGAGCCTCCATGTCATTCCCCCAACATGCTGACCTTGTGTTTAAAATGGCCCAACAGCTCCTGCACCTTCCACAGAGGCTCATGAGTTTTAATGTTAGTAAGAGAGATTTAACTCTGCTCACTTATTGCATCTGTTCTCACCTTAATATCATATACTGGTAAATCTCTCTTACAGTCAAACCTACATCAATCTTTCTCAGGTTGTCAATCAGGCCAGATAACAGGGTCAGCTCAGCCTTCACTGCTGGAGTCGTTCTCTCGGTCAGTCTCTAGTAAAGCCTGCCTTTGATTGGCAGAACTGTGTCATACAGAGACATGACAAGCCATCGTACTCCCATGTGCCTCTGGATTAAGGACTTCCTGACGGATAGACCACAGTCTGTTAGACTTGGCCCCCATATGTCAAGGACCATCACACTTAGCACCGGGTCTCCACAAGGATGTGTTTTGAGTCCCCTACTGTTCACACTCTACACATCGGACTGTTCCCCGACTCACCTCTCAAACACCATCATAAAGTTTGCGGATGACACTACCGTGGTTGGACTCATCTCAAGGGGTGATGAGTCGAACTACAGAGATGAGGTAATCCGACTGACGTAGTGGTGTTCAGTTAATAATCTCCAACTGAACACCACAAAAACTAAAGAACTTGTTTTAGACTTCAGGAAAAGCAGAGAAGACCAGGCCCCAATTTACATTCTCGGGAACCGTGTTGAGAGGGTTCACTCCATGAGGTTTCTGGGGGTACTGATCTCTGATGATCTCTCCTGGACTGCAAATACCACGGCGGTGGTAAAAAAGACTCAGCAGCGCCTTCACTTTCTGAGAGTGCTCAGAAGGAACAACATGGAGGAGAGGCTGCTGGTGACTTTTTACAGAGCCACCATTGAGAGCATCCTAGCGTACGGCATAACAACATGGTATGCAGGGTGCTCAGCTGCAGATAGGAAATCACTGCAGAGGATCATCAACACCGCCCAGAAGATCACTAGCTGCTCTCTAAGCAGACTGGAGGACATTGCCAACTCTCGCTACCTCAGCAGAGCTATAAATATCACCAAGGACTATTCTCACCCCAGTAATCAGTTGTTTAAACTGTTACCGTCAGGCCGACGGTACAAGTCATATAAAACCAGGACAAATACATTCAGGAACAGCTTCTTTCCCAGAGCTATAACTGAATTAAATAAACACAAACTCAGATAAAGAAATCTGTTTATCTCGATCGCATAGACACCGTTATGTTATAAAATAAGCATATATGTGACCTGAAATCCTTCTCTTGCACTGAAACTAAACTATACACTGTTTTATATAAATGCTGCTATTTTTTTTCGGTATACATTTGTACATATTATTCTATAGTATTTTAATTGTACGTTTTTATATTTAAATTAACATTATTATTGTGTTGTATTTTGCACCAAGGGAGTGGCAATCCAATTTCGTTGTACCTGGTACAATGACAATAAAGGCTATTCTATTCTATTCTATTATTCAATGAACTGGAATAAATGGCAGCACAGCGCCCTCTGCAGTCTGCCATAGAGCAAGTCAGGATGAACAGCCGTCTAGGCTTCTCTCCCTGTGAACTTTAGACATGTAGATGTGTGTAGGTCTGGGCTGGGAGCTTCCAGTGTGCAGGGATAGCAAATGATTTCTGAATGTTCACTAAAGAAATATCAATCATCCTTGTGAACCTCGTTTAGTTTAGACTGATTTATCTATGACTTTGTGTTTCTGTCACTTTCGCCCCTATCAGACATGCACTGCCACCCAAACATTTCTTGACATTCCCCAGAGGGGCTGTACATGTGAACGCAAATGTCCGAATCAGTCATACTGGACGTTAAAAGAAGTTGACCCTGCTAGCTCCTTAGTATAAAGTCGGGGTAATTTCTGATTGACCCCCATGTGTGAATAGAGCAGGAAATTGTCCAGTGTAGGATCACACACACATACGACAGAGCTGAGATTCCTGGTTGCCTGAGACAAGGCCTAGCCTGGTATGAGAGGTACTTGTTGGCCAAGGCACAAAAGGGGGGTCAGTAACCCCCCCCCCCCCACACACACACACACACACAGATGACAAGGGAGACCAGCATTCCAGCTTTTATGGCCCAAAGATTTAGGGACCTACAGATGGCAGAATGGGCCTCAAGGTTAGGGGTCCCTCAACTTGGCACACAGCCCCCCCCCCCCCCCCCCTTTCCATCCTGCCTTACAAACCACAGACTCACCCAACACCCAGAAGAAAGTTCCCTTTTAAGTTTGGCCTGTATATACCCTGTATATGTGTTTAATTATTGTTGCTAGTCTCAGTATCCATATAGGTTATGTTTGTTTGTGTCCTTAGACAGTCTTAGTGTTCTGTCTGCCACCCTTATAACCGTGTTTCACAGAGTATCACCTATTTTCACGTGCAGGGCCCCCCAGCCTGCCGCTGCCTGAGGAGCTGGGGGTCGTCACCCCACCCTGTAACCTGCTGCTCAGGATGACAATCCCCTCCTGCATCCTCGTTTCTCCACCTTGAGATGCTCAGGGAGAATCATCAGCTTCCCCCGTTTTCCCTCCTTTTTCTGAGCCAGGGGAGTTTGTTCTTTGATATCTCCTAAATGGCGGCGTCCTCGCTCTGCTCAAAGTGCTCCATGCGGATTGGACTCTTATCCAAAAAAGACTGTGGCCATTTTGAACACACTTCCACCAAAAGAGATTCACATTCCAAAAACAGTCACGCAAAGTGAAATAAAGTAGCCTAAAAATTGTCTGACCACACTCACCCCTTCTGACATTTACCCCCCCCCCCCCAAAGTGAAATCTGCCCCCACTCTCAGACTAGTCACAGCCCCTCCCTAAACTTAAAGACCAGATTAAACATATTCACAATTCAATATTAATATCAAAATGAATCAAGCCTATATTATCAAATACTTTAAAATAAATTATTGGATGCCATTTAAATGTTTACTTATTATTTATTTACATATGCACATATGCATTTCTTTGAGAATGACAAGAAATACCTTTGCAGGGTCAGTGAAAAGTTTGGAAAAGAAACAAATTATTATTTAGATTCTGATGTAACTGATATCATTTTGCAAGAGGCCAATAGCTCATCACCAGAGGAAGAAGAGGGACGTCAGAGTAAGAATCCACCTTTCCATTGTGTTCAGGGGTATATCTGTATTACTGCAATGCCATTGTGAGTGTTTGGTGGGACACATTGCATCTGATAATCTTATTCCTAAATTGCGTGGATTAAAAAGAAGAAATTTACACCAGAATATAAAGTTAATCAGGATTCCTAAAAAGAGATTATTTTTAGGTCATTTGGAATCACATACAGTGCATCATAGATGATCAGGCATGTAGTGAAATCAGAATGCTATCCACACTGGTCTTAAGGAAAAATAGAAACGCTGCAGTCAGAATAACAAATCAACTATTAACTGTCCATTCTCGTTGTTGCTAAATATGCATGTTTTTTTAACTTCACCAAATAGGACTTTTACTGTAGACTAATTTTATCAGGTTAATGTTTTATTGTGCGTTAAATAATGACTGTACCCATTAACCATATCTGACATGTTGTTAGGCGGATGTTAACTGAGGGACCGCAGCGTCTCACGTGCTGCAACCGACGGGAAACCCGCAGTTACCTCAGGACGGCAGTAGGGGGCGGATGTGAGGCTCAGCCGTCTGAAGTTAAACCGCATTTTTAATGAGAAGTTAAAATGTGTTACGCTTAATTTTTAATCACTTGTGTAATTATTTACTTAGGTAATAAGGACTTAGTTCGACTTTTAATGAGTCTTTTCCCGAGTATTAATGGGGGTGAGAGAGAGACGCGGTTTGCTAATTAGTTTGTTGATTGTCAGGTGTAGCAGTTCACAGGTTTAGTTAGGAAATTTTACTGTTGCTTTTGATCATTTAATCTAATATATGTTACTAATGTGATTTATGACTTTTGTTTTTAACTCTATGGATATTTTTTTTGCTTTCGCTGTTATGTCTCCCGTCTCCTTTTACATGGTTATTATATATGCTGATTTAATCTAATCATGTTAGTTATGTTCAATTACAGTAAAGTGTATTTAATTGTATTATTTGATTTATGTTACCCAGTTACCTCACGCTTTGAGTGGAGCTGAACCAGGACATTAATAGGATAGTATAGGAAGCCTTTATTGTAAGTGTACAGGCAACAAATACAATATATAGACAGAAATATATAAAATGTACATATACAGGGGAGTGGAAAAGCCCCCCCACTCAACATGATTACATTTCATTACATTTTAATCAGACAGAAAAACAGTCATTTTGCCTGTTTGTTCAGTTTGCTGAACCCAGTCACTTATTTTGTCTGACATACGTCACACTTCAGACAGAGTAAAAAGGGTTAAACTGGTTAAAAAGCAGAGATTTTACCTTTTTGCCATGGAGAAGCAGCGACATGTGACACTCTGATAAGGTAAAAATGATTCCTCCAGCACACAGTGAGCTATCCCAGCATGCACAGGGACACGGAGGAGTTATAATAAACCCAAAACCCTGGATAGAGGGGTTCAGTGAATGAGGAGGTGAAGCTGTACAGGAGGGTCAGTCCATCAGAGGAGACTCTGTAGAAGGACAGAGTACCAGCCGCCTGGTCCAGATACACTCCTACTCTGAGGGAGCCTGAGGGCTTTATGGGTATGTCAGTCTGTTTATTATTGTGCCAGACAGAGTAACTGTCAGGAGAGCAGCTCAGCATCCATGACTTGTCATTGTCTCCAAGCAGACAGTCATCACTGCCTCCTTTCCTCCTGATTCCTTTATAAGTCACTGCTATCCAGGCTCCATCTCCACTCCACTCAGCCTCCCAGTAACAGCGACCAGTCAGACTCTCTCTGCACAGAACTTGGGGCCAGTAGTCAAATCTCTCTGGATGATCAGGATATGGCTTCTCTGCCCCCCGTGTCACCTTCCTGTTCCCCTCTGACAGAGACAGGTCTCTGTTTGCTGTGTTGGGGTCCAGCGTCAGCTGGCAGGAGTCTGTAGGCAAGAGGAAGAGCGATTAATCCCATCACGAAGCCCAGCATCTCCATCATTATCACTGTCACACCTCACACACTCACTAACACAGAACTCGCTCCAATACACACATTATATTCCCAATATACTCATGTAGCCGCCCGAGTCTGCGGCGCTCCGGCTGCGCCCTGCGCTGTGAGACACGCCGCGCTGAGAGACTCGCTGGTAACCGAACTGCACTTTAGCCTGCGCTCTATTATTCTGTACGATACATAAAATATAAAAACGAACCAGGAATTCAAGTATGTGAAATAGCTCAGGAAATGTCGGACGCCCGCGCGACGCCGGCGGGAAGACGGGGCGAAATATTGCGCGTGCTAAATTAATAGCCTTAATTACAGGTAAATAAAATTACAAACAGAATTAATCAAACACGTTAAACCTGAAATTTTAACCCAAGAGTACCACTAGAAGTTAATTTGTCTTTTCTTCAAAAGAAGAACTTCCTTCAAACCACTTCGGAAACATACCCCCCTCCAGCAGCGTGCAGCGCTGACTAGTGATGTGTCGGTCACGAACGAGTCGTTCAAAAGATCCGGATCCTAACCGAAAGACATTTTTATAAAGCAAAACGCCTCCGCGGCTCAGCGCTCCATACTGCTCTGACTGTGACTGAAGTTTGTATTAATGGCGTGTGAGCCGCGCGACCAAGCATGTGATGAGTCAGACGGGGAGGGCGTGCTGACGGTGTACAGGTACAGAGCACGAGGGAGGGAGAGGAGGAGAGAAAGAGGGAGTGTGGTGCGCGAATAGTAGGCAAGATGAGTGGTAGTTGGGAACGAAGCGGTATTTTGATGCATTTTAATAGCTATGATAACTCAAAGGCAGAATGCACAATTTGCAAGATGAGGCTGCGCATCCAACAGTTCAGATGGAAGAAAAAACAGACACACATCACGATAATTGTGTGAATGCTATCATAAAGTAGTATTAATGGTATTAAGAATAAAAGCATGCAAGCTTACATTTATGGATCCCTGGTCTGGTCCTGCACTCTCCACTGTGGTCCACACTATAGGAGAAGCAGAATGACATAGTACTGCTGTATCCATTTATTTAATTGTTGCATTTTCTCCACATACATGAGTCTATAGCAGGAGCAGACACACATTCTGTACTCACTTCAGTTTCTCCAATTTACAGCTGGGATCCTCCAGTAGAGCAAAGAGCAGCTTCACTCCCGAGTCTCCTGGGTGATTGTAGCTCAGGTCCAGCTCTCTCAGGTGTGACGTGTTTGACCTCAGAGCTGAAGCCAGGGAAGAACAGCCTTCTTCTGTGACTCTACAGAATGGCAGCCTGCAGAGAGACAGACAATATCTCTCCAATAAATAAAAACACGTCACCACTATAAGTATTACTTTTGAGTAAACATGACGACTTCAATAAAAATTTCAGTAATTACACATTAGAGTGTGGAATACCCAGTAATATTGACCTCAGTATCTCCAGTGTACAGTGTGAATCCCCCAGTCCAGCAGAGAGCAGCTTCACCCCTGAATCCTGCAGGTCATTGTCACTCAGGTCCAGCTCTCTCAGGTGAGAGGGGTTTGACCTCAGAGCTGAAGCCAGGGAAGAACAGCCTTCTTCTGTGACTCTACAGCCTGACACCCTGCAGAGAGATAGACAATACCTCTCCAATAAATAAAACACCTCACCATTATGAATATTACTTTAAAGTAAATGTGACGGCTTCAATAAGGTTTTCAGTAATTACACATTACACTGTGGAACACCCAGTAATACTGACCTCAGTATCTCCAGTGTACAGTGTGAATCCCCCAGTCCAGTAGAGAGCAGCTTCACCCCAGAATCCTGCAGGTCATTGTCACTCAGGTCCAGCTCTCTCAGGTGTGAGGGGTTTGACCTCAGAGCTGAAGCCAGGAAAGAACAGCCTTCTTCTGTGACTCTACAGCCTGACACCCTGCAGAGAGACAGACAATTTCTCTCCAATAAATAAAAACACCTCACCACTATGAGTATTACTGTTAAGTAAATGTGACGACTTCAATAAAGATTTCAGTAATCACACATTACAGTGTGGAATACCCAGTAATATTGACCTCAGTATCTCCAGTGTACAGTGTGAATCCCCCAGTCCAGCAGAGAGCAGCTTCACCCCTGAATCCTGCAGGTCATTGTCACTCAGGTTCAGCTCTCTCAGCTGAGAGGAGCTTGATCTGAGAGCTGAAGCCAACACTTCACAGCAAGTCACTGTGAGTCTACAGCTGTCCAGCCTGGAAAAGGAAACGTGTTAAGATATAAATACATACACCACACACAGGTATATCAAATTAAATATCAGAATAAACATTTTTAAGTACAATAAGACATGCAGCATATAGCTGAAATATCAGTTATTTTGTTGTTTCCTTGTCCTAGTCAGAAACAAATAGTTTTTACTTGACACTCCCCAGCTGAGACGAACCTGCTGTTTAATGACCTTACAGGGTGAGTTACCCTGAGACTCTGTAATATCTGCATTAGTATTTTTATAAAGCTCTGAGCAGCGCTGGGGCTCAGTGATCAGCACTACAGCCGACCCAGGGGTTCTAGGGTTTTGGGTTCAGTTCCTGCCTGGGATGTGTGTAATTGTACATGTTTATGTGGGTTTGAATGTCAAGAAGAGCTTAATTATTTTAATTATGTATTTTTATATGACTTGAATTGCTGACATCATGACTGAAATCCTTATTTTCTGTTTGCTGTATCTGAGAACCTGTAAAATTTCCAAAACACTAATCACACAATTACCAATCCTGTCAGATAAGGATGAAATAGTGAAACTGTATTCGTTCCCCTGGTAAAATACTGCTGTGCCTCTCTGATCTTGCTCTCTCTGACACACACATACTGGTCAGAGCTCAGGGTTGGCCAGCATCCAGCCCCCTGAAGCTGGGGGGTAAGGGCCTTGCTCAAGGGCCCAAAACCAGCTTCACTCTGCCGTCCAGATATTTAAACTGGTGACCTTCTGACCACAGACAGAGTCCAAACCCACTGAACCACACGCCACACTAAGAATGTTAATAATACATACATATCCTGCAGTATTCAGAATGAAAAATAATTTCTGTGTGGTCTATATAAATACATTATAATTGTTCTGATAAGATATAAAAGCAGTATCATGAATAACATCTGTACTTCTTTAGCAACAGACGTAAGATCACTTACAGAGCTGTCCTAGATTTCTTGATCACAGGCAGCAGCCTCTGAAGACCTTCATCGGATCTGATGTATTTCTTCAGATCAAACACATCCAGCTCCTTATCTGACATCAGTAACACAAAGGCCAGAGCTGACCACTGTGCAGGTGAGAGGTCTGCTGCTGAAAGGCTTCCTGAACTCAGGTATCTTTGTACTTCCTCTATTAGAGAATTGTCACCCAGTTCATTCAGACAGTGGAACAGGTTGATGGTCCGTTCTGCAGATAAATTCTCCTGAATTTTCTCCTTGATGTACTGGGCCGTTTCCTTAATGTTATGTGAGCTGGGTCTTTTCTTTCCCAGTAGTTTTTGTAACAGATTCTTACTGGAGTCTGTTGAGAGGCCCAGGAGGAAGCGGAGGTAGAGGTCCAAGTGTCCATTCTTGCTCTTTAATGCCTGATCCACTGCAGTCATCAGCAGGTCAGCTGATGAGTTTGACAGAAACACATATAAAGCAGCGAGATACTCCTGGATGCTCAGATGCACAAAGCAGTACACCTTCTCCTGATACAACCCATATTCCTCCTTAAAGACTTCTGTGCACACTCCAGAGTAAACTGAAGCTTCACTGACATCAATCTCATTCTCTGTCAGATCTTGCTCATAAAATATGAGATTGCCTTTTTCAAGGTTGTCAAAAGCCAGTTTACCAAGTTTTAAAAGGAATTCCTTGCTGGTTTCATAGTTTTTCATATACTTGTCTTTTTTTAAACTTGCCTGAAAGATCAGGAAGTGTGTGTACATTTCAGTCAGAGTCCTTGGAATTTCTCCCTTCTCAGTCTTACTAAAAAGTCTTTCAAGGACAGTGGCTGAAATCCAGCAGAACACAGGTATGTGGCACATGATGAAGAGGCTCCTTGATGATTTCACATGTGTGATAATCCTGCTGGCCAGGCTCTGATCACTAAATCTCTTCCTGAAATACTCCTCCTTCTGGGCATCACTGAACCCTCGTATCTCTGTCACCTGGTGGACACACTTAGGAGGTATCTGATTGGATGCTGCTGGCCGGGAGGTTATCCAGAGGAGAGCGGATGGAAGCAGATTCCCCTTAATGAGGTTAGTCAACAGCACATTCAGTGACGTTTTCTTTGTTACATCAAACCAGCTCTCATTGTTCTGAAAATCTAAAGGAAGGCGACATTCATCCAGACTATCAAAGATCAACAAAACTTTGTACCTAAACAGCTCAGTGGATTCAAGCGATTTCAGTTCTGGGACAAAGTGGTGAAGCAGATCAATCAGACTGTATTCATCCTTAATCAGATTTAGGTCCCGGAAAGGAAGAGCAAATATGAAGTGAATGTCCTGGTTTGCTTTTCCAACTGCCCAGTCAAGAATAACTTTCTGCACAGAGACTGTTTTCCCGATACCTGCGAGCCCTTTTGTGAGTACAGTTCTGATAGGTGTCACACGCCCACGTAAGGGTTTAAATATATCATTGCAATTGACTGCAGTATCTTCTGTTACCCTTTTCTTGGATGCTGTTTCAATCTGTCTCACTTCATGTTCATCATTGACTCCTCCAGCTCCCCCTTCAGTTATGTAGAGTTCTGTGTAAATCTCTTTGAGAAGTGTTGGCTGTCCTTCCTTAGCTTTCCCTTCAAATACACACTCAAATTTCTGCTTCAGCTTACTTTTGATTGTGCGCTGATACTGCGACAGAAGATGCCCTGAAATGAAATGAGAGCTTTTCAAAAAACATTTTTTACTCATTTAAGCCATATTAAATCAAATTAAATAAATGATAAACTGAAATGTAATACATATTTTTTCATAAACTCTTTTTCTGCGGCAAATTAAGCACACACTGAATGAGGTACAGCTCTTACTCTTCTCCAGCATGTCAGCAAGATCATTTTGCTCCATGGTCCTCAGGATGTACAGTGTGATCTTCAGAGCTCCCTCTCTACCACAGGTCTTCTGCATCTGACCATCACTGTCCAGGTCATTGTCCTCCTCCAGCTGAGGCCCAGGGCATTCTGGGTCATTCTGATCCAGGTACCTTTTGAATTTCATCAGCTCATCCTTCAGAAACGTTTGAGCTTTTTTCTCCAGTAACTGAAATGAACAGTTACACTTTAATTATTATCACTCCAGGCACCGTATCTTTTTATAACTTCATTTGTGAATTATGCTGCGTTACATTTCAACTTGTAACTTGGAAATTCGGAGTTCCTAGTGGGAAATTTCAACTGAAGTCGGAATTTAATGTACTCTGGGCTAAATGTAAGTGAATGAAGATGAAGGCCATTTAAACTGGGGCACATTAAATACAAGAAGTTATCTGGCTAAGGAAGAAATCCTGCAGTTTGAAACAGGTCCCTATTCAAGCGATTTCAGGTCCCTGGTTTTGCTAAATGGCTTTCCGACTTGCTGTACTGAAACGAGGTTAACTTGGGTGTGACGTCATTCCCAGCTCCGACTTCCGAGGTAAATGGAATGCAGGATTAGTTGTAAATATCATCTCTTTGATAGGATGAACTACTTATTATACATCTGTAGAAGATATATGTCAATTTTGATTAAATTCAAGAAAATATACTTCAGTAATAAATGCGAACCTTGAAGATGGATGATAAGTCTTCTTTATGTGGATGTGAATTACATCTATTCACTCCGTCCCTGTGAATAAAACACAAATATCCAACCATTATATTTTTATTTAAATAGATGTAACTGCCATCCACATTCTGAGCTTATTTCATTAGGGCGGCTTCCTGACATCAGCTTGCTTATGGCAGTATAAGAGAAGCAGTGACATCTAGTGGCAGCACAGAGAGACAGCAGGTAGCAGCCAGGAGAGACGGTTTGGCATGTAGCTCCCAGTCACTCAATGACATTCACTGGTTACTTCTTGTAAACTGTAACATGATTTCAAACAGATTTCAACTTAATTACCATAACTATCCAGGGGTTAGAATTTGGGGGGGGGCAACCCTGGCTCCTGCAATTTAGGGCCCCCACCTGATCTCAACTTTTTTTTTTTTGCTAAGAAAACACATTGATTAAATGTTCTTACCAAACCACTTATATAATTATTTTGATTACAATAAGATGTATCACCAATACACCAATATACAAATTTTGCATGATGTCACCCCGCGATCAGTGAATTTTACCGACAGCACTACTGTTTCTCTTTTGGCTCCAAAAGCAGCTCGATTAACCCCAAAGGGATTTATTCTGTCCCTTGTTTCCAGGGTTAACACTAGACTACCTGTAATACTCAGGGGCTTCCTGTCTCTAGCTGGGCTGCACCTCAGGTACCCAGCAGGCCCAGGCTCTGGTGTGACCTCTGGCAGCTCCGTAGGATCTTGTCCAGTGTGAGAGAAAAACTGACTAGAGGGATATTTTGTAATCAGCTTTGAAACTTTACCTTTGTGCAACTAATGCAAAAGTACCTGAGTGTTAGGCAGCTGACAGCCAAGAATGTAAGCTTAAGAGAATTAAGAGTTAACCTTAGTGTAGCGATATGTGCTTGAACTTTGTGCTCATTAGACTGAGCAGAAATGCAGGCTAAATAACAGAAATGCAGGTTTAGAGCGTGCTTATCAGACAGAGCAGGAAAATCACAAAAGGCTACAGTGAGTGGGGGCTGCTTGCAGGTGGCCAGACCCATAAATTACAGGCTGTATAAAGTACATATGAAATGCTGATTACAAAATATCCCTCTAGTCAATTTTTCTCTCACAAGTGTTTTCCCTGGTTCCAGGTTCATAGCTCCTTAGTTCTGTTTGTTAATTGTTAGTTAATTCCACCTGTGTCCTCGTTTCTAGTGTCTGCTCTGATTGGTTGATTGTGTTGAGTACTCACACCTGCCTTTTGTTAGTCCCCACTGCCTGCCTGTGGTCAGTTCCCTCAGCTGGTCATTGTATCACATGCTGTTGATCCTGTGCTTTGTTCCTGTGTGTATTGGATTCCTGTGTAGTTATTTTCCCCTTAGTTCTGCTCCCTGGGTTGCTGCTCTTTACTAGTGTTCCCCTGTGTCTTGTTGTTATGGCCTTTTGACCCCTCGTGGTTCCCGTATTTTCTGCTCTGTGTTTTGTTATAAATAAACCCCTGTCATCTTGGAGCCGCACTGTGGATCGTCATCCTTTCCTTGCCTGCACCATCCCCTGATCCCATAACAACTAGCTAATTAGTAACAGGCACTGTTCCATTAAACATGTTCATACTGAAGCCTCAGTCTGAACAGAGCTAATGAGCCCATGAGAATCTATTTATTATCAAAGCAGAAACATCCGTCCCAGAAGAAGACAATCTATTGTCCAGTCATGCTTAATCAATATAGAGCAGTAGCTCTTTTCCAGCTGTGTGCTGAGAATTGACATTTAAAGTGCATTTTTCAATCAACCTTCTAATTCCAGCTCGCAAGAAGTCAGTCTTTACAGTAATCCTCATCCTTCTACTTCAGATGTGATTTATACAGAAGACAGACAAAACTTCTGTTTACATTTTCAAAGACAATGGGATTTGCAAAAATAAAAAATTTTGAAAGTTAAAGTTTTTTTTTTCTTGAAGCTTGTGTTTGCCTGTATGTCTTTTGACTGAGAGTCTGAGTGTTTTAAACAATGTTTAAATGCATATTTACCTTTGACCTGTAGAAAAAGGTCCCTCTCTGAATAAGATTGGTGGGTCCATTGACCTGTCACTCTTCATGGAAACACAGCTGGGTACAGGTGAGCCTGCTCTCTCCATCAGGACACTGTGGACAGTGAGAGGAAAGATCCTCATTATATAAGTATAATTCATATAATGTGGACAGGGTCACATTAAATCTTCAGCTGTTTAACCTTCTGCTCTGTCTTCATGTACTTTGTTATGCTGTGAAGCTCTTGATGCAAACATTTAGCTTTAATGTGAAATAAAGTGTCTCACCTAAAATGGAGATCCCAATATGAAAGGTTCAATATCATTTTTACAGCCTCCGTTACTAGACTTGCCTGCTGTTGCTTGATATTATATACATGTATCCTTAAATGGGGTTCCCCACAATATATTTCACCAAGTTGCGAATAAAAAAAATTGCCAACCAGTTACTGGACTGTTACCGAATACCGATATCATGTTCTGAATGCGGGAGGTGCGGAGAC